>NW_027526385.1:38388323-38988323 GCF_048455015.1 Haemaphysalis longicornis | reverse complement strand
ACTACGTGACGGCTCCTCGCGGTGTAATAGTGCCGCCACCCCAAAACAAAGCGTTCGCGCGATCACCCTCGTGGCGGCGGCCGGACCCTGAGCCGGCGTGGCAATACAACAGGGATTACGTCCCCATGGAATGGCACCATCCTCCTCCTTCTCCTCCTCCTTCTGCTCCTCGCTCCAAAAAAGTGTTATACACGCGAGAAGATATAGATGAATACGCCAGACGAGTGCGAGGAGCGATTGAAAGAATACTTCGAACCACCAACCGAGACCTTCCCCCCCCCAGTCCCACGTCCACCCAACGATATTCACGCGTATGAAGATCCCGTTCCGGATAGTACTAACCCGGGATTATATTTTTGGCAATGGTCACCCGACCAAAGGCCGGACGTTATGGAGTATAAAGTAGCAGTGGCTGCTTACAATAGGAAATTGGAAGAACTATATGAAGACACGGTGCTCGTGGGAAATACAACGTGTATGGCGCGTAAAATAGCAACAAAAAAAAAATGAATCGATTATATGCGCGAAAACAGGCGTTAGGTCGTTACGCTAACGCTCGCGACTACGGCGGTGCCATCAGCGGCATAACCTCTCCCCGCAACTACGGCGGCGGTGCCATTAGCGGCATAACGTCTCCCCGCAACTACGGCGGCGGTGGCATCCGCGGCATAACGTCTCCCCGCAACTACGGCGGCGGTGGCATCCGCGGCATAACCTCTCACCGAAAGAATCCATACAAACCTTTGTCCAGTAGTAGACAACAGCACTACCATTACAAGCAACCGAACTGGGCGCGTGCCTGGCCTTTGGATTTCCAACCAGTCGGTGACTTGTCTCGACGCTCCATCCAGGAATACTTTGGCCCACGTCGGCGGAATATTGACCCGAATGACAATGTACTGCGATACGGACATCACATGTTTTTCACGCCGGAAGAAATTGAAATGTACGCCAAACGAGTGCGAGACGCGTTGGAGCGAATTATTACCGCGGATAATGATGACGAGCTTCCGGCAGTTCCCAAACCACCCGATGATATACATGAATATCGCGATCCATATATCGTGAGAGACCCAAATTCTTCTACGATATATTACTACTGGGATTATTCGCCCGATAAAAGGCCGGATATTATGAAATACAAAGTGGCAGTGGCAGCGTACGAATACATGGTAAAGGTACTGAGGGAAGCAGGGCTACGCGCTAATGTTGAATCGTACAATGTATATAACTTACCGTAATATTGATAACAAATGAACAACCACCGCCGCCCCCACCTCACCTGTACGATTACTAAAACGACGCGCCGCATGTTGTAGAGAGAAAGATTGATAAAAACATGCTTGATACGCAGGGAGACAGCGCATTAGCGCGGAAGACACACGAAGAGTACGTCAGGTGCGGAATTGGCGTCGATCCCAATACGAACTTTTGGGAACAACAACAAGTGTACGAACCGTCGGTGGTGCGGCCTCTACCGGCACCGCAGGGAGACAGCTCGTACGCGCTCAAGGTATACAGGGAAATTAATCAAGCGCCGCCGCCACCGAGACAATCCTTCGTTAGACGACCCACCGCTCAGAACTTCAATTTTTCTCAACCGGGACCTTCAGGTTTCAATTACAACCATGCTCCATCACGTCGTCGGCCAAACATAGATGAGGATTTCGAAAAGGCACGAAAAATGCAGGACGAGTATGACAGAGCCGGCATTGGCCTTCCTGCCATTCGACTGGAACAGCCATATTTGAATGTGGATGGCGAACGCCTAAATAGGAGGATAAGGGGCATGCCGGCACCACCGTCGCCAGCAGCAGGAAATATATTTCGACGACCCCCCCCAAATACGCAGGGCGATTCCGCATTGGCACGGAAAATGCAGGAAGAATTAGACCGAGCCGGCGTTGGGATTCCTGCCATTCCACGACAACAACCGGAGCTAAAAATAGACGGCTTGAGGAATAGGGCACGGGGGGGGCGACAACAATCGGTAAAGCGACGCCCCAATGTAAAGGAGGACGAAGAAATAGCACGAAAACTTCAGGCGGATTACGATAAAGCCGGTATCGGCACTGCTGCCGTCCGCGAACAAATGCAGCGGAGGCGGGTCTCGCAACGAGGCAGGGTATCAAACAAGAAGCAGCAGCAGCAGCGGGGGGGGGGGGGGATATCGCAAACACGTGGCGCATCTAAACAACAGCGAGTATCGGCAAAGCGGCAACCAAAGAGTAAACAGGGAGACTCCATAGTGGAAGTACTTACAGACCCGGCCCAGAGGCTAGCGCGAGAACGCCTGCCACCCAACTGGAAGGAACTTCGGAAGAAGAGGCTCGACGATATTGTAAATGACCAATCCGTCGATATTAACCGTAAAATTCATTTGCTTAGATATAATAGGCCCAGACGGGAGGATGGCATGACCAATTCGGAATCGTTGCAAGAACTAATAGATTGGAACGAAAAAATATTACATTTGGAACAAGAGCTTAACCGCAATATAAAGTCCGTAGCGAAACATTACACCGACCCTCACAACAGAGCCTTCCATGGACAGCTTATACGAGACCTTACCGATCAAATCGAACGGGATAAGCGTATTCTAAATTTGCGCAAAGCGCGTCTTCAAGACGTTCTAAGGTACGAAAACTTTAAACGAGGCCTAAACAGAAAGTATCGAAACTCGTGACTTTTTTTTCTTTATTCATTCAGTAGCCGGTATCATGTAGGTGTACGTAAAGTCCAGCACTTCCACGGTCACTGCAGCAGACGTGATCAGGGGCAAATCCAGGTCTCCTTTCATTGCACGGAACGCAGCCACTCTGTCTTCGTCGCCCACTCGTTCCACTACTCGGGTCAGCTCGGTCGGTCGAAGATTCTCGTTCAGATTCACCGCAGACCGCATTCCGGTGCTCCTCGGCGGAATCATCGAAAGATGCACATTCATTGCGCGCAACAGTGCAGATCCAAACACGTCGCGCCCCGTAGCGATGGTCTCCGCAACTATGGGTGAGTTATGGTCATTGTCGGATTGAAATAAAGGATTGTTATTCACAACAACTGCCTTCTTCATGCCAGCGTTGATGCAATTGAGGCTCTTTACCAGCATGCGGTCTATCGCCTGCGTGCTGCGCATTAGCCCCAGGGTAATGTTCATGCAATAACCCTCGATGGTCGGCGTATTGTACTGGTCGTACAAGTGATCCCTAACCGACACGCACCATCCGGTGCCAATCAACATGGTGGGCATGTGCGAGGCCGGGTCCTCGTACGTGAACCTTAAGTCTCTCGACTCGATCATCTTGCCCGCCAGAAACTTGCATATGGCGTCGTTTAGCGCTTCGCGCAATTCTAGCAGGGCGTAATAATTTTTCGGCCTCACTTCCACGCAAACGATGCAGGGCGGCTCGGTGTTGCTGCTCAGGACCACCCGGCCGGTGCACGTAAAGTCGCCCACCGGTCGCCTGAGATGAGAGACTGCCCGCGAGGCAACGAGTGCCATCTCTCGGAGAAAATCCTGAGGCAGCGTAGTGGGGTCGTATCTTTCCGAATCGAAATGAAACACGACGTCCGCAACACATATCTTCATTGCGGAAGCGCTGTCCATTTTCAGGGACATTGTCTTTGCTGCTGCGAGTTCGGTCGTTAACTCGCGTATAAAGTCTACTCCAAGCCCCCCCGTCACGTTCAACATTACTCCAAAGCCAGGTCTCGTGGTGACAATGTCGGAACCCCTAAAGAATCGGGATGACATGATGATCTCCCCCCCCATGGAGCAGCATGCATCTATATACACACATAAAACGCAGCAGGTGGTGACATTTTCTCTTTATTTTCTCTTTTGAGCAACGCGTCGGTTCGAGAAAACGACCTTTGATGCCCCCGGAGCATTGTTCCGTTGGGGTCGTGGTTGTTTTCGCTGCCTCGCAGCAGGCGCCGCCGCCTGTGGGGGGGGGGGGGGGGGGGGGGGGTGGAGCCATCGGCGTGGTAACAGCAGGTGGGGTGCTGTTAGCCACGGGGGGTGGTGGCGGCGGCGGCGGCTCAAGGGTCATCGGCTTCCTCTTTGATTTGATGAGGAATTGTTGCATTTGGTGCTTCTCTTCCTCTTGGCGTTTAAACTGAGTCAATGCCTTCTGGACTTCTTTTTCCGCGTTAAACTTGAGCTGCTCGATGGAGGGCATTGGCGACTGCGGAGGAGCGGCGTACACGCCACCGTTCTGGTCGACCTTCCCCAAGCGCTGCTCGCGTTCGCGCTGCTCGAGCCAGGCATTGGTAACCACTTGGATGCCCTGTGCAATAAATGCTTTTTCAGCGACCTCCTTCTGTTTCTGCTCTTCGGCGCGAGCGCGTTCCAGCGAGGCGTTGGCGTACTCGTTCACCATGGTGGAAATGTTTTCGAGCTTTGCGCGGTACTCTTTGCCGTAAAGATACTTTCGGTAAAAGCGATCGAAGGGCGGCGGGGAAATGTTGGCGCGCTTGGCCGCGGTGCAGCCGTCTTCGTCGTCGGCGATGGCAGTGGCGATGGTGTCCATTTCGAACTTTTCCTTGGCGCGTTGCACGTGCACGGCGGGTTCGATCATGTTCCGGATGGTGTCCTCGTCCGGCTTGAACCCGCCGACGCTGTTGAATTCTTGCTCGTACCCCTTGGCGAGGATTTTGTAGTTGGCGTGTGTCTGGGAAAAGGGTTGATTGTGAGCGTATTGGTCTCCCAGATGCTCAATCAGCCGGATTACGAACGAGTGCAGCCCCTGCGGTATAGACGACACGTCCAAGGAGACCGCGACGTTGGCGAAGGAAATCTCGGGGAGCTGGATGAAACGGGGCATGTCCCGAAGGGCAAAGGCCTTTGCGCGCACGGGCCTGATGCCCACTTGCACGGAGTACGCGGCGTTGTTTTCGGCTTCCTTCTGGTTCTTGACCGACGGAGTGAGGCCGTTGGCGTCCTGTAGCTCCTTCTTCCAGTTCATGCGCAGGGGCGGCACGCGTCCCTCGGGGAACATGCGGTACGCAAAATCGTTTTGCCACTGCTTGAGCAACCTGGCCGATGGCATGGTAAAGTGCACGATGGAATACACCACGATGTTGTTGAGCATAAAGTTGAACAGATTAGCCATGAACGGGTTGTTGATGCGTTCTCCGCGGGCTTGCACCGATTGGCGAATGTAGGAAAAGTCTCCGACCGGGATGATGGAGTGGTCGGCGTACACGCTAGCGTCCCTAACCGCTTCAAACAGCTCGTCTGGGCCCATGGGCATGCTCGAGGACATTGCTGCTATTGCGGCGGCATCGTCGTCGTCGGACGAGGAGGACGACGAGGACGATGACGAATGAGCACGGGCATCAAAAAACACCTCGCCGGCGGCGGTTGTTTGGGCTTGTTGTTGTTGTTGTTGGTCGTCCATGTCCATTATGGAGGGGGGGGGGGGGGCGTGTTACCTATGTAAACGGATAACAACACTGACTCGCTGTATAGATATCAGTAAAAAAATAATATCACGCGGCAGGCTGCACAGGCAATCGAGTTTATATTATTTTCTTTTCCACTTTCACAACAAAAAAAGATGGAAAAGGCCCTGCTCCAGTGGGAGGCTCTAAATCTAACGCACCGTACATTAACGAATGCGACCGAGATTCCTTCAAAATTGCCGAGCAAACTGATCGATGAGATTCTGCCCGCGTTTGGCGTGCGCATACAATACGTGTCTTTTCGCCGCAGCGAAGTGATTCCGAGTCACGTAGTGTGCGATGTTCACTATTATTGCAACAGCAAAGACGACGCGATGACCGGAACGCTAGAATCGGTCGTTTGGAACGCGGTGCTGTACAGAAACGAGCGAGTCGTTCCGGCAACGGTCAGACTGTGCACGTTGGAACGCATGCGAGATTTCTACGAGTATCTGTACGTTGCGTTGGGATATCGGCGAGTCGTGGACAGGAGCGAAACTACCGTGTCCGACCCGGTGGTCGAGACTCTGCATCGCTCGTGGCCCGAATTCAATTTTGGCAGGTGGGACGCGTCCGCAGACCTGACCACTAGGTACGCCTCAGTTCGAGCGCTCGTACCGTTTCCCGCTGATAAATTTCCCGACCAAGAAGTAAAGATTCGTAGTACTGAAACTGACGGTAGTAGCGAGCCAACTTTTGCCCAAATTCAAGAAGCCTTCAAAGCGGCGTACAAAGGCATGACTGCGAAACCAGAGAAGACCAAGAACGCTCTGTCTTGGGGACTGGGTGCCCTGGCCTTTTTCGGAACATGCGCCGGTTGCCGATGGACGTTTGCGAGTGGATTGAGCGAGGCTAAGACGTGGTTCTCTACACCTTCTCCGCCGTCAATAAGGGACGAAAGTAGGGTCGCGCAATTGCTAGCACAATCCGCGTTCAACGAATCTCACTTTCCCGAGGCAGTGTTTGCACTGAAACGAGCCATGCTGTACGGCAACGTCAAGGCACTTCGAGGTGCCCAGATGAACATGTTGAGAGGTCCGGATAATTGGGATTACGAGTACGGATCGACTTTCAAGGCTAAGATTGTCGTTGGAGACGGGCCCCAAAAGACTGAGGCAGAGAAGAAGCCGTACGTTGCAACTCTAACCGAGATGGAAAAATTTGGAGAGGCGCTGGCAAATAATTTCTGGATAGACGTGGATATACACCGAAACGCCAGTCCACTCGATATAACGTCCATAACGGTCACTCGCACTTTTGGCAACGTTGACGAAATAGTCACTTGGACAAATGACGATTTGAATAGAAAATCGGCTACTGTGAGTGGCGGAATATTGGAGACCGCGTTACACGCGTTCGATGCCGACAATTACAACACGCGAGTATTGACGCACCCGCAGAGGGACAAAGAACTGCGTGCGTACATGAAGAAGACACCGGGTAGTATCGCTAAAATCAACGAACTCGCGTTGGCCGCAGTCCAGTTTCATCACATCCCCCGCGATTTTGGCGCATTGGCATCAGCTGCTGCACACTACGAAGAAGCGACCGAATTGCAAGCCGAACACATAAACTACGCAAAGTCGTTGCTCGTTAAACACGGTCCCAATTATTGGTGGCCGCATTACTCCCACGACGGTCTAGAATTTATTCAAAAGGAGATAGTCAAGAAAAGCAGCAATCAAAATGTGTCCATTAACGTTGGTCAAGTGCTGTGCGAGGCACTTCTTGTGACTTTAATAGCTGCAATGAAACAGAAAAGCGAGGAGAAGACGTCTTTATTGGCCGCGTGGATGCACAGAGACTCACTGTACTCCGGTAGATACGGAGAAGACGAAAAATGGGTTCGTATGCCACTATCTAGCGTGATCCCTCGCAATGCTTTCAAACGGATAACGACAGATTTTGTGAGGGCTGCTACTGTAGCGGGCGGCATAACTCAACCGGTACAGCAAGCCGTCATCGTCGTGTATTTCACGGAAGGATTTGACAACATTCTTGATTCGTTGGTGTATGACGTGTACGCTCAACACATCGACTCAACCGTGAAAGTGGGGCAAAAATTATTCGAGGAAGAACGACTCGTGCCAGATATGTCCAAGCCCGTAACGTTAATAAATTTTCCTGAGGTTACGAAAGAGAAACACTTGTACATGATTGCGGACACACTCGATAAAAGAATAACTGGACCGCTTAAGAAAGAAATGGACGTCATCAGTGCCAAATTCAACAAGCGTATGAAGAAGCCAAACCTGGCCAAGTCAGTACATCTAAGGTGGTAGAATCTACAAAGCAAAGATTACTCGAAGTAAAGAGGCAATTGGAAGAAGAAAAGAAACAAGCACAAGCCAGTATTGGACTTGGTCCGTAAAAATAAAATATGGCGTTTGAATTCCTGCGTGCAAATACGTTTGAACACGTAACCGATTTTCCCTATGAATTAGACACGTTAATTCGCACAGTAGCCAGACACAACGAGGCAACGGCGGTTTCCGTATCTAACGATCCAAAGCCATTGCAGACCGTGCATGATTTTTGCATAACACGAAATAGCAATAAGAATAAGAATGACTCTCTAACTACGTGTGCGCGCTTCATATTGGTAGCTGGCAATGGGAAGAAATCCATGAAACCAAATGATACGAATTTTACCGAAACTGCATGGTCACCTCAATTCATATTGCGTTCGTACAACGATGTTCCTACCGGTGCTAGAGAAAGCGTTACGCATTACGCGTTAAAAGATTCCACGATTTCATTTTGCGATCACGCAAAAAAAGATGTACAGCGGGAGTATAACGATGCAAACACTAATCTCTGGTGGACGTCCGATGCTCTAAAAGGAGATTTCGCAGCACTACAACCCATTGCAAAAGTAGCCCATAAAGTGAAAACATTGTCTTTGGCTCAATACTTTTTGCGCACCTTACCAATTGATTCATGTGCTGCATTTTCCGATGTCAGAGCAGACATACAGGCAACATCTCATATATTATCTCTGGGTGCAGACGGCATAGAAGACAGCATGTACGATTACGATAGCCTACGCGCTGCGGCACGTTATTTGGACGCCCTTACTTATGACAGGTGGTACGAACGACTCCGTCAAACCGCTCAAAATAAAGAGTTGGGAACGCGAGCAGTTCATGTGATATTGGATAAAGTGGCATCGCGCGAAATTCATCACACGTGGTTGACCAACGCGTTATCGTTTGTAGAGTTTGCCGACTCGTATCACACAGGATCGCTTCGCGGTCGCGGTAACAAACTCCCAAAATTGGAGCTGTTACAGACAATGCTCACGTTCATAATTCGCAATCCCACTTTTACAGCAAAGACGACACCTTTTCTATTTGGTGCGAGTAAAGTAGAGCCAAAGAAAGTCACGTTTCCCGCGTTAGAAGTACCAGTACTTAGATACTTATACGAACTGTCGGAAGATGGTGCTCAAATCCGAAAATTCAAGGGGTTTGCAACTTTTATACGTATTACGCAACCACTAGAAATACCGAAAGATATCGACACTTATGTGAACATGCAAGCCACTGCAGAAGATAGTGCGGCTTCCGAATTGGAGGCTGACGAAGCTGGATATAATGCATTGAAATCATAGACATCGTTCAGTGACACCCGAAATGCATACAAAGAAGCAATACAAAGCCACAAGGCAGCCGTTGAAAAAGTAAATACTACAGCAAGGGAATTCAAACAAATGGAACCTGATGTAGCGAACTACAATAAGAAAGCCAAACGATGGGATACATTAACAACTTTAAAAGAATGTATGACGAAAAATTGTTCAAAAGAAATGCTTCAACAAATAGAATTGTTGACGTACGAAAACGTGATAGTATCTCTACGAAAACATATAGGAACGCACACCGGCAGTAAAAGTGACCTTTGGAAACCAATCGACTTAAATATCAGAGGCATGGCATTTAGAGCAAATCTTACGATGCAACTAATATACAATAAAGATGCAGCAGCTATACAGGATATGTTATATCTGAATACCTACGACAACGGATACAACGTCATAAGCGAACAACTATTTCGCGAATGCAGAAACAAATTCTTCAACGCGCTATTCGAACTGGATACAGACTCTCCCAATTACGAAACCGAATTCCAAGCGTGGAAGGCAATAACAGATCCCAGCAACAACTCGTATCACGCGGATTGGTTAGGTCCAATCAAGACCATACTGCAATATCGCGACTCGTGGTGGTTACACAGGTGTCCGGCCAGCAAAATTCAATACAGGCGCAAAGACGTCGTCCTGTACAACGAGTCGCTATTCATATCTGCACTGGAAACGTGGGACGACCGCAAGAAAGAAATGATCTACTGCAACCCGGTTGAATTACTCGACTACTACATCAAAAATGTCGAATCCACTACCATTTCAACCATTCTGCACTACATCAGAGACGAAGACGTGAAAAGATTCTATCCCAAGGCATGTTTATTAGACACGCAAAGAGAACTGCGCCTATTGTGCGGCGAAGAACAGGGCGGAAGCGACTGGTGGTGGATCCGAGGACCTCTGTTCCCCGTAATTCGTCACTTGTCGCGCAACGGCGGCAGCAGCGAGGTCCAAGTAGACTACGACTCTGCGGGCACTATAGTAAGAGTGCTAATCGCGGGCAAGGACGGCACGCAATTCGACTGTGCGAATTTCAATTCTGAAACCGACCTGCACGTGACAAAGATACCCCCGGTCAGTTCAAACGCCGACGATATCGAACGCTACGCTCACGAAGTCGTGTCAAAGTCTGGCATTTCGCACGAACTGATCAAACGCCACAAATACAGTCCGTCGGACCTTCTTTACGGATTGCACGGTAGTGTCGATGTTCTGGTCAAACAGTTTCTCGCGACCTACATCCTCACCGTTTCGACCGAACCGCCGTCCAAGCTACTCATGGAGCCGCTACACTACAACTGCAGACAGTGGTGGAAATTGTCCTCCACCACCGCCTCAACGGATGAGCAACCCACTCTATCGCGCGAACAGATCACGGTTGCCGGCTTGTTAAAATTTAAAATCGATCTTCTTCGAGCCATACGAGAGATTTCAGACAACAACTCGTGGCTGCTGCTAGTGCAATACCCAGACAGTTCCACCGTTCAACGTCAGCTGCTAAACCTGCCGTCCAAGCCCCCGGCGTATTTCACAGACTCGCGCATAGAAGAGGTGTCCATTCCAGAATGGCCCTTGATCGTGCGCGCCATAGTGACTGCGGTACCCACATCTCAGGTGTACAAGGACCTCGCTACTCTGAAGAGGAAAAGTAACGAAGAAGAAACCGAAGCACCTCACAAGCGCCGTTCGGTCCAATAAACATATCTTTATCTGTTTTCACTCAGCATTTTCCTGACTACCCCAGAGATAACGGATGTGTATATATACACGGTCATTTTCGGAAACCTCCCGCCGGCTGTCAAAAAAAAAGATGACCTCCATCAACGAGCAACTGTTTGACGAATGCAGAGACAAATTCTTCAGCAAGCTCACTCAAGACGCCCAAGAATACCTGGTGTTGAACGATTCCAGAGTGACGAGTCCACTCAAGACCATCCTGCAAAACCGGTCGTCCTGGTGGGTGGACAGCAAGTGGTCCAAAAGACTGACATTGGGAAAAGTGGCTGTATTGACGATGCAACCGTGGAAATACGATCGCTACTGCCACCCGACTGAACTGATCGACTACTACATGGAACGCAGCCCGTTGCGCGGCATGAAAATGATTCTGAATTACATTCGAGAGGAAGACGTCGAGAAATACTATCCCAAGATTGACCCCGTAATGGAACTGAAGCTATTGCACATCTTCAGCATGAAGGGAGACCAAGAGGAAGGCATCATGGAAGGCACCTGGTGGGTGCGAGGAGCCATCTTTTCGGTGCTTCTCCACTTTCTGAACGTGGGTGGAAGCAACTTTAGCCAAGTGAATTACAACGGCGACTTCTACACCCCGATCAATGCAGAATTCGTTGCCAACGACGGAACCGAATTCAAACTAACCAACTTCGATTCTGCAAAGGAGCTCGAGGTAACAAAGATGGTTCGCCCGCCACCAACCTACAGTCGCCGCTTTGCTACTGTTGAAGAATCGGACGAAGAGGAGGACTCGGACGACTCGGAAGAAGAAGACAACGGAACGCCCCAATAAAATATATCTTTATTTGTCTAAATGAAAACTTGTTGTAGCTTACTCTACCCCACTTTGGGGTGTTTTGCATGCTACACACACAATGACGACGACTGAGGAACGACTGTTTGCCAAGTGTAAAGATAAATTCATCAGCACACTCGAAAAAAATTATGACACCGATCTCCAAGCGTGGATTTTCATCACAGACGACCGGACGACACATCCCATAAAGTCCATACTCCAACATCGAAACTCTTGGTGGTCACACAGCGAGTGGTGCTCATCCCTGTCATGGGGGAACGTGACCATAAAGACTATGCAGACGTGTAATTATGACCGACAGTGCAACCCGGCCGAACTACTCGACTACTACATTGAAAATGCCGATTCACCTGCAATTTCATCGCTCCTGCAATACATTCGAGACGAGGACGTCGAGAAATACTATCCCAAGGTTGTTGACCCCGAAATGGAACTGAAGCTATTGCGCGTATTCATTCGAAGGAAAGAAGACGAAAGCACCAAGGGAAGTTGGTGGGTGCGCGGAGCCCTTTTCCCCGTGTATAACTACCTGTCACGCGTCAGTGGAGGGTTCTTCATCCAGGTGAGCGACAACGGCAATAAAATAGAAATCACAGCCAACGACGGAGTAGAATTTGAGTGCGAAAATTTTTAAGCGCGGACCTCAAAGTAACAAAGAGGCAACCTAAACCTATCAGGTGCAGCAGGTGGATCATGCGGCGTCGCAAACCCTGCTGTTGAAAACTTACTGTAGAAATATCACGCGAAAACACTTAAGAGAGAGATGGGGGAAAATGACAAGGAAAGAGGAAGACAACGAAGTTCTCTTCCGCGAATGCGAGTTCATTTTCTTTAATGCGCTCGATAAAAATTCTCCAAACTTCGAAGTCGATTTTCCGGCGTACAGCGCCTTCACCTCGGGATCGGATGATGGACGAGGAGGTCCAATCAAGACCATACTGCAATACCGACGCATGTGGTGGCTCGACGACCGCAGGTGCCTGGCATTCAGGCGCAGAAGCCTAATCCTTGAGAAAATGATAGTGTTGGTGCTGGAAGCGTGGGACGACCGCAAGAAAGCAATGGCCTACTTCAGTCCGACCGAACTACTCGACTACTACATCGATACTGTCGAATCGACTGCAGTCTCCAAACTCCTACGGCATATCCGGGACCAAGACGTCCACAGATTCTATCCCAAGATGGTCGATCCAAAAACTGAACTGCACATGTTGCGTTCGTTTGGAAGAAGCAGCAGCAGCAGCACCAGCAGCGACGACGACGAGGGGGACGGAAGCGAGTGTGCTAGAAAAAAGCGTTGTTGGATACGCGGAGCCCTCTTCCCCGTACTTCTCCATCTAGCACGCGTGGGTGGCTACTACTACAACCGAGTGAGGTACGACTGCAACACCATTGTGCGAGTACAACTCACGGCCAAAGATCACACAAAGTTTGATTGTAAAAATTTCTCTTCAAACCTTCTTCAAGTAGTAACAACACCGCCAGCAGCAAATGAGACAGATACACCAGCACCAAAATAAAACACGTCTTTATTTTTTACATCAGATGCGTTGTCTTCTCTTCTTTGTGCACGTCTCTTTGCGTTACCCAGGAAACACCGCGTGGAGGTGGACGTGTCTTCGTTTCCCATTTCTAGTTTTACCTCGTCATTCCTCATTTTTTTTGACGTCTATAATAGCAACACATACACACACAATGTGTGTGCATGCGTATGTGTCTAACAAAGAGAGAGAGAGAGATAGAGAAATATGAAAAGTCCCTATTTTTGATAATGAGGGGATAGATCGTGCGAAAAAGTGGAACGAAACTGTGAAATTTCTAGCTCGTTACCTCGAGTGATTGAAAACCCGTCACAGCTTCATTACTCGTACTCAAAGCAAAAAAAGGGCTGACATCTACTTGCCCCATAGAGAGTGGTGGGGCTGACATATACTTGCCCAAGACGAGAAAGAGGGGCTGACATCTACTTGCCCATGTGGGGCTGACATATACTTGCCCATGTGGGGCTGACATATACTTGCCCAAGACGAGAAAGAGGGGGCTGACATCTACTTGCCCATAGAGTTTTGCCAAGTACATAAAGGCCCCGGTACATCGTTGCCAGTACCGTCAGTAGTACTCTGATGCGTTTCCACCAAACATACCCTACGAAACACGACACTGCACTTTTTTTTGTCTGCAACCCTTTCCTTTTCATATTCCGTTTTACCACACCCACAAAATCCCCCTAGGCTAGCTATCTCCCGGGGGCCAAATCACAATTTTTTATCCACCCACTAATTAAGTGTGCAGGCGCGTAACGCCATTGGGGTATGAGAAATGGTTATAAGACGTCCGTGCGGAATAACAGCCCACGAGTTCACCAGCGTCCAGATATCGCCAGATTCCAACGCAGACAAGCCATAAACACACGTCCAGCCACGCCCACGACACAAGGCATTTGTGATACCGGGAGGCCCGATTCCAATACACGTGGAATACGGGGCCAGAGCCTTCGTAACTCCGCGTGCCAATGTTTCCGACTCGAGTATGTTGAGCATTGCACATCGTTCCACATTTCTCGAACGTAAAAAGAGAGAGAACCCCAATACACTAATGTTGTTGCACAGTGATGTGTTCGTGTATCGTGAGCAAAGTGTATTTTTCTTAGTGTGCCGTTAAATACGCATATTGTTCGTTACATGCGTCAATATATGCACCAACTAGCTATTGCCCAGGCATATGGGGACGACCCGGACCCCCAGTTAGGTTACGTGGTTGGTGCGCCACATAATACAACACTAGGGAAAACAGGATCTCGACTTTGACCGTCATGTACGAACACATACACGTATATACATTTTTGCATTTTGCATGGCAAAGTGTTGCATGGTACATCTCGTGGTTTGTGCTTAATTTAAGTGACAACAACTCGTATACATGTCATGTGCACAGTATTTCCCCCCCCAAACTATATTTGGAAACTGACAAGAAAAGTCCTATACGTAACTCATGCCTAACTCCTTGGTCCCTCACACAACTGACAAAGAAGTCCCTGGATGGAAACATATTATCCTACGACTGACATAACGATGCCCTATAGTTAACGACTGTATAAAGGCAAATGGAAGTGTTCGTGTAAACGGGTGTCTCACTGAAACCCACCTCCCACCCATCTATCTACGCTAGACATGTGTGTAACTCGACATAAAGCCACGTTGATTCGGCGCTGAGCCCTCTGCGGCAGCTAAGGGCCATTGCCTGCGCAAAGAGGGGAATTAGTTCTAGGGCTCACGCCTAAGTAAAATCAACGTGGATCACCCTTTACAAGTTGCACTTTTCCTCCGTATGGATGAGCATACGTGGCCACGTACGCAAGTCCAACGTAGGCGGTGATTTCTGCGGATCCCCATTTATACACATGACAAAGGACACCTAACAAATAGTGTTTTCTACACTTCAGCAGCAAAAGCTAAGAGCTACAACGCGTCCCAGTGAAAATCTATGGGGCAGAAAAAGTACAATCACGTGCGCTTGCAACATACAGGCGGTGCAAATTGTATAACCGAGCTCATGCGTGTTCTCCTCGTTCGTCATGTACCGGCGTTCTTCCGGCCAAAAAAGTACAGAGAGAGATAGAGAAGACGGAGAATTGGGTCTGAACACGCAACGCGTCAGTACAAACATGGACAAATCGGTATCCGATATCTTGTCCCGAACTGACACGACTCGATTTTTTCCGTAGTAATACAACTTGTAAGAGAGCCTGTATACCGCAAACACATATGAAAGCACGTTTTCTACAAAGGATAAGATAACGCTACATATCCCAACCGTAACATGTACATATAGATAGAACGCGACACAAAAGATTGGAGATGGATGGAGCTCTTACCGACACCGTGCAAGGCCAAAGGAGAAAGTGAGAAAGTCGTTACGGCCTCGCCTTTTATATTATCCCGCCGCGACAAACAACAGGTGGTTTTTTTATTATTCAAACCGAAGAGACAGGTAATTATAGCAGAACAACAGATGTCAGTGACACGTAGGGACACGTAGTCGTCTGGGGGGATGGAAAAAAAAGAAGCTCGTTGGCGCCAGCGATAACGTAACCTCCAAAACGTACTGACTCACATATTGTTATCGCGGTTGGTGCTCTGCGCGACGGGGGGGGGGGGGGGGGGAGGGGAGAAAGTTGGCGACCGGTGATAACGTCATAGTGGCGTTGCGGACTTATGAAGGGAAAAGACGGCGCCCCCGGATTCGAGATATAAGTCGAGAGTCGAGTCGAGAATATTCACTCGATGAGTGCTCACTCAACATGATGTGGTAAGTTTGTACTGCAATTCATTTTCAATGGTGTACAAAGAGAGGGAGAACGGAAGTATTTAAGCCTCCAACATTTTGCGTTTGCAGAGTATGCAGAGTGGCCATCCGAAACATTGGCAATACCCGGCAGCACGTCAAGAGCGGCAGCAGCAGCAGCAGTACTACTACTATCCTGCGCCGTCGGCGGCGGCTGCGGCGCAGCAGCCGCAGCAGCAACAGTTTTATCGACAAGTGCATCATTACCAGCATCAGCAGCAGCAGCAGCAGCAGCAGCCGGCGCCTCATCATCATCAACACCTGAATATTTCTGCTGCCGTTGCAGCAGCGGCAGCTGCAGTTGTGTGGTCCCACCAGCAGCAGCACTATCGTGTGCTTCAGCCCCCCTACTTGGAGCCGGCTACTCACGAGCGCCAGCAGCAGTATTTGGTCCCGCCGCAGCAGCAATTTATTCCCTCGTACACTACTACACCTGCACCTGTACCCCCACCTCCAGCAAGTACGCCAACAAGTACAGATATTTTACAGAGCGTTATACGCTTGTGTGATTTGCCAACCGAACCGCCAGCGGCGGGATTGCCACACTCTGACAACTTTCAAGAGTTCACTTCTGGCCGACTATCGTGTTGCCAGAAGTGAACTCCAAGCAGCGGACGCCGGGCAAGAGATCCGTGTCATTCATTCGAGTCTCTGCACCGCACAAGGTCGGCGAAGACACCGGCAAAGTGATGTTTGTCGACGACAAAAAGGACAGGACGAGAAAGCTTTCTCCCGATGCCCAAGAGGAGTATTACACCTCGAAGGAAGCTGCGGCCCACCCCATCGGGGTGATTGTTGACAAGGGCAAGAACAGCGTCGCCACGCACCAGTTTACCGACTACATATGCCCCCTGGCCATTCTAAATATGATCAGGAGAAGATGCGGCGACATGATTGCCAGTGACTCGCTGAGGATGGAGATGCTGTGGCAAAATTATTTTGTCACGAGCAGCGGGGACGTTGGCGAGGACACGATAACCATGACTACCCTGGGCCGCAACATTTTGCGCATCACTCGCTTTTTCGACGGCCACACTTCCGACAAGGTCGGCGTGTACATGAGGGCGCACAAAAATGCAATCTCTGCCACCGTGGCTGCTCTGGGTGCTGTTGAGCACTCAGAAGAGAAACAGGACATCGAGGAAATGCAATGCTGCAGCAGCGCAAACGAGGAGGAGGACGATGAAGTTGTGTTGAAGAAGCACTGCCGCAAACGCCGTCAAAAAAAACCTACAAGGAATGCTTTCATCCCCGGTCTAGACTGTGAAGAAGACGACGAGGTTGAAGTCGAAGAAGAGACTCCCCCACAGAAGAAGAAAAAGATGAGTGAAGAGGTCAACCAAAAAAATGACTTCCCAAATAAACGTAGGTGCACGTCGGAAAAAATCTGTGAAAAGGAAGAGAGTACTGACAGCGCTCCAGTTGAAACAACAACTGAGGAGAAAGCAGCAGCTAACAGCAGCAGCAGCAGCAGCAGCAGCACAAGTGAATCGGAAGAAGAAGAAGAAGTAGAAGAAAAAAAAAATGGACCGTGTTGAGAGCGACCGCGTCATTCCCAAGGAGATTGTCGGGGAACAGGTGATTTCAGATTATGCTCCGCCACTGAACGAGGAGCAAAGGAAGAAGAAGCAGCAGCAACAGAAGGCCAATATGGATATCTACGATGAAGTCCCTCCTCCTGCAAAGAAGGACGACGGCACCCCAGAAGCCACTTCATAAATAAAATCTCTCTCTCCTTTTTGACAAAGATGAGAGTGCGTGTTTATCAAGATGCTTGAAGAAATATCACAATCATTAAACGCCATCCTCGAGGATATAAACGCGCAGGAAAGCGAGTTGGAGGAAGAAGATGATGACGCAGAGGAACAGTGTATCGAAACCATCATCAGTGCTCTCGCCGAAGTTATACGCATCAGAAGACGCAAGAGACTTCGGCGCGGCGGTGATATGCCCGTCAGACGCAACCTAATGCACGACTTCGAGGTGTGCAGTCCAACTACCTGTAGCAGCATCGGCAGCAGCAGCGGCGTGTCTAAAGTAGTGGAACCTCCTCCTCTGCGGCGGCCAGTGAAGCCGTCTGTTCCGCCAAGAACAACGTCTATCGACATCACCAAAGTCAAGAGAAGATTGACGTTTGAATGATAAGGACCCCAAGAACAACGAGGTTGACGAATGAATAAACATCACTTTTATTTTTTTCACTCAGAATCCGACGAGTTGTTGGTGTGCTCATTTAACATGTTGCTCGCATTGTACACATAATTTTCGTCTAGAGTTTTGGATCTATGCATCAAAGATTTCGCGCTGCTGTTGCTTGTAGTGCACCGCCGACGCCGTTTACTTGACTTTGGTAAAAGGTGCGCAGAATGCCAACTACGTGAGCAAAGGAGTCGTGATTGTTTTCGTTTACGCGGAAAGAGATGCAAGTGTCTATGGCACACAGGACGTACACGTGAATATTCTTGATTGGGTCGTAGTGGGAAACGCAAGGCAGATTAGCGGCCAGGTTGGTAAATCTTCCGTATCCGCTGTAGGCAAGTTCGTCTTGGTTGTGGCTTGGCCCCCCGCGAACATCGCTGACAAGTGAGGTAAAGAAACTTCGCAGGAACGAGCTAAAAGCATTAGACGATTTGGCTGCCGCTGCCGCCTTTCGGGCCTTGATGCGGTTGATGGACCCGTTTTCCACGGTTGCCGCGGCGTTTTCAACAATGCTGACGAAATGGCGAGCCGGAACGCGGTCTGCAATGCAGCTGTACCAGTCGTCTTGCTCGTTGTCGGGCGTACCGTTGGGGTCCCTGTACACGATTGCGTACATGGCCACATGGGGCTCGAGACGCTTGGCCAACCCGCTGTGATTCTTCATTTTGTTGTGTGTCACCACTAATGTGCTGAGAGTTTGAAAAGGCTAAGTGGTTATATTTTTCGGTACGCCTCCCAGCCACGGTGCGTATCTGGCTACGTATAATCGAGTATCGTATAGCCGAAACGCAGAAATTTGAGGGTCGTGCGAAAACGTTATAGATAGGTTGTCCTCAGCTCCTTCTGTCCGAATGGATGCCGGACATTCGTTGACACTATAGTAATCCACACCACTGCTGTTCCAGGTCACTGCTGGAATGTTGGGTGTGGGTGCACCTCTAGCTGCAGGAGGGAATAGTCTAAGTAGAGTTGCATTATCAACTTCGTCGCTCGTACTCAGTACATTTGTTAGACGTGTCTCGGTGGTGTCGGTATTGTACACCGCGTGATTCCATATTGTTTTGGCAGCTTCGATATTGGGAACGAGAATGTCGACCAACTTTAGCATAAATGCACCACTCTGTACAACCGCGGTCACTTTATCTTTGTCGGTAGTACTGGTAATTGCTTCGTTGAATAATTTAGTCTGTAAATCATTACTACCTTTTCCTATGTTGGAGACAACATTGTTATTGGTATCACAAGAAAAGAGAAAATTAAGTGCGTTCCTCCAATGTAGCGCAGTATCGGCGTGGAGAATTTTTCCGAGTTTCTCGCAGATAAACGTCAGTGTACCTTCTTCGTAATTTGGTATTTCGCCACTTTTTACTTTTACTTCGGCAACTATACCTTCCCACACGGCTTGCTTGAAACATCCCAGTTTGGCGAGCAGTGCAATGATGGGGGGGAACGAATTATGCGCTTTTACTAAATGCTGCTTTATTAAAGCATTTAGGTCCTGCGAATCGGCGTCGTGGAGTGTTGTAGCAGCATATAGAAGGATACATCCCGCGTTGTATACTTGATCTGTGTATACGTATTTCAACGCATAAGGATTCTTCAACCACCTGTTGCTAAATAGAATTTCGGCCAAATTGTGTTGCTGTTGTTTCACGAGGAACTCCCACACCGAACCGATGTCGTTGCGCTTCTGAAAAATGCGCTGTACGATTTCAACGGGAATCTTTATCGCCGGATACGCGCAACACGCAACACAAGCAGGTAACAATTCGTGCCAGTGATCGGCAATACTATACTGCGGCTGTCCAAATAATATCGGCACGGACTTTCTCCTACCCGAAGACTCCCTTATTATCTTTGCTGGTTTCGGAAACCAATACCCGAGGGCATTTTCGAGCGCCTCTTCATCCAAAGTCTTCTTGGTTCGAGTGTTACGTTTCAATCGACCGTCTTCGTACACGTATTTGTCTTTATTGTAATACAAATAGTCCGGCGTATTTGTCAATCTAGACCGTAAGGAAAACAGCCAGGCTTCCAATAATTCTTTCGTTTCAGCCGTCGTCGTCGTCGCCGCCGACGACATATTTTTTTGCTATCGTAAAAAAATTGCAGTGCTAGGTATCGTAAAAAAAGTGCAAAGACAAGTTACGAGTGTAGTCGTAAATGCTTATAACCGAAAAAAAGCAGTGTGTGCATCATAGCTATCCCCGGGGGTCGTAAATTTATCTACGGAGTGCAGTGTTTTCTTATCGGGGGGGGGGGGGGGGGGGGCTGATAACGCTCGTCTCCTCCGCTAGGGGCGCGCTGGGTGGCTCCACCCACGCCGAGGTCGTAAAAGTCTGTTTGTGGCATATCTCACGCTGGGGGGTCGTAAGCCCCGTTCGGAGGGGTTGGTAAAAGGCGTGTCGAGTACCTCGGAATATGAGCTTGATAATAATATATCCCAAAGGCGCCACCGGCTGGCTCCGCAGCCCAAATCTGGGGGAAATATAAACCCACGCGGAGGGGGCTACCTTTCACAGACCGGGCCTCGCCGGGACGCTCTACATTCAAAAATCGCCTTGATTTTTTTGCTGTGCGTGTTACTTTGGCTTTTGACGTGCTTTTGCATGCTTTGCATATAATTTTACGTGTGTGTATTTTTTTCCAATATAGCAGCTGGCTGCTGCCGCAGGTGTTTGCCATGACTCAGATCACTGAACCGATCGTGTTGGAGTCATCAAATGATTCATCAAACGATATCCTGGAACTTGGTGAGTTAGTATATTAAAAGGTATGTGAACATTGAGAACTAATGCGAATTTTTCTTTTTTTTTCCAGTCCAGACTACCACCACCACCATCACCACCACCACCACCGAGGCACTTGGTAAGCGCGTGTGTGGAAAGCGGGGGGGGGGGGGGGGGGGAACGTTGTTCAGTTCTATATCATTTTTTCTGCACAGCTGGGCCTTCCACATCGGCTGCTGCCGCGGACGTCACCACCACCATCCCGTCGAAGTTGGCCATGCACTTGGCGCATCTAAAGGAAATGGCAGGATGCTGGCAACTGGTGAGTGCATTTGCACAATATCTCCAAACTATAATCGCGATTGATGTTCCTATCATACATCCAGCAATTACGTCCTCTTTGTGATGCTTGTGGTCGGCAATTCGGCTTACTGCTATGAGTAGGGCCCAAGTAAAGAGTAGAATTTGAATCAATAGTGATATGACTTGGCGTTGTCTTACTTGCAAGTACAGTATTAGAAATGTGGCTGTGTATGCGGCGAGGGACGAATGACCGGACGGGAAGGAGAGGCGCAAATTTTTCATAACGTGGTCGTCCACCGTGGCGTTTGCACACGTGTAGCTTCCGCCGAAAAGTAATTGGGTGCTATTGCATTCGCGGGGCATGCACACCGGCAAAAAGTGAGGCCTGGGTCTTCCTATCGTGTATTTCAATAGTTCTGTTACAAATATCGTCAGGAGGGCTCCGGTGAGAAATTTGAGGCAGTAGAAATGTGCTTCCATCCACCATTTTTTCCGTTTCAAGGCAGATATTACGGCGATTATCACGGGAGGTATTCCGAAGCAGGTCAGCATCAGTTTGATGCTGGATACGGTGCTGTCTTTGTAGGGCAAATTAATGGTTGGGTCGTTGCATGATATAATCCAGGAATTTGTGATTGGTCCACGTAGGCTTCCAAATCCAAAGTGGCAAATTAGCGAGAGTAAAACGTGAGGAATGTGGTGGTATACAAAATTTAAGCGAGGCATTATTTTTTCCCCCTTTTCAGAGTCGTAACTGCCACATCTTCGATGATGGGTCGAGTGTGTTTATCTTCACGTTCGAGATCTGCGAAAATGAAGTCGTTCGATTGTATCCGGGGACCAGCTCGGTCGTCGAGACGAACGACCCCGAGAGGAAGATCTCCGGCAGTGTACCCCTCAAGCTACTGCTAAGGCACGCCAAGGAAGTTTCAATTGAAGGCACCGACCCCGCGTTCGTCATGCAAGATGGCAAGGCTGCGTTTGGGTCGACCACCTCCGAGTATATTGTAAACCAGTACATCAGGAATCGCATTCGCAGTGGCTATTTGAGGGATTCACTTTTATCCATGGCGTGGGCACAGTTGCGCGCGGATGTCACGTCCAGCGAGGCCGTCTTGCGTTCGGCACTCTTTCCGGACTACGAGTTCACAAGTTATGAGAGTGCTATTGAGGCCGTAAGGGTCAGTGTTGATCAGCTGGTTGAGGATGCCATAGAAGAATGTCAAAGAGGTCCAAACGGAGAGGTCTATTTGGAAGGGTATACTTATTACACTATGCTGAGGCTGTACGTGTGTGAGTTCATCCTGAAATATCACATTAGCTTTGAGTCTGTTAAATTGACGGAGTTGGACGATGCGTTTTGCCAGGGAGAGAGGGAATTTGCCTCGAAGAATGTGTTCCTAATGAGGGACGGGGGACATTTTTCCCTTCGAGACAGTCAGGTGGCCACTGTGTTGTACACCCTAGTGAGCGCTATAGCGAGGCCGCAGTTGCGCAGCAGCAGCAGCGTGGGCGACGATGTAATTGCAAAGAGCCGAGTGACTGAGAGGGTCGTTGATACGGTTTTGAAGACGTGTTTCAAGTTTGCCAATGTCAAGAAAGTTACGCTGAAGGACTTGATGCTCGTGTCGGGCGATCTCGTGCACAGCACGCGGGTGGGGTGGGGTACCCTGGACGCCTTGACCATTGCCAACTGTTGCCTCGGTGTGCATTCTCTCAATAACGTGCTTGCCTACGGCCTAAAGAAGAGTGTGGGTTTCATTGAGCTGTGGGACGTGCCTCGGTGCATGTATAACGCGGAGTTTGAGCGAGCGCTCCGCGACAGCGATCGGGACCACGAAAAGAGTGTATTGCATTTCGGCTTCAACTACTCTGCGGCTGCCGAGGCGCGCATGCTATTGGACGCACTGCCGCCGCATTCCTCCGATCTGGTCCACAGTGAGGTCAATCGCGTCAGGGAGGTGTTTTTCCAGTACGTTGCCAGCCACGTGTTCATTCTGGTGGGCATTCGCAGCACTCTCCACATTAGCTCTGGGTGCGCGGACGTGCAGCTGCTGACGTCTACGTTGCATAAACACCCGAGCAAGAAGCAAATGAAAAGGCTAACGGGGGTCGAGTGTAGCACCCCGCAGGACGACGCCCAGAATGTACCCGTGTACTTGAGGAGTGAGCGCGTGGCTTGCAAGCTGGCCAGACTTTACGGCAGGGTGAAATAACCGAAACCGAAACTGTTTGAACGCTATTGTTGGGCATCGTCCAATCACGAAGCACCTTTACCTGACGCCACTGCTGTTGGTTGCAGCCGCCGCAATCTGCGCATGGTATTTTTGTTTTTTCAGGCTTTAAAAAATAAATATCGCCTTATCGCCCAGATAAAAGATCACAAGTGTGTTCATTTGAGCCAGTCTGCGGAGGGCAAGCAAAAACGGGAGCTTGACAAATTCACTTCAGTGTCCCTTTAACTCTGGAACTCCCCTTCGTTTGTACGGATGACAGTGAAAAAGCTTTCCAATAGCTGAAGACTGTGCTGACTTCTGGGCCGCTGCTCTACCATTTTGATGAGTCCACACTTGTCATTCTCCGCACGGATGCCAGTGGCCATGGACTCGGGGCTGTTCTACTGCAGTCCGATGGTAAAGAACCCGCCGCGGTGGCTCAGTGGCTAAGGCGTTGCGCTGCTGAGCACGAGGTCGCGGGTTCGATTCCCGGCCGCGGCGGCCGCTTTTCTGATGGAGGCGAAAAGCAAAAACGCCCGTGTGTACGAGATTTCGGCGCACGATAAAGATCCCCAGGTGGTCAAAATTATTCCGGAGCCCTCCACTACGGCGCGCCTCATCGCCTGCGTTGCGTCGGCGCGTTAAACCTTACAATCAATCAATCAATCCGATGGTAAAGATCGACAACGGGTTATTTCTTACGCGAGCCGTTCCCGAAGTATTGCTGAGAAGGACTAGACTGTCTCGCTCTGTTGTGGGCTGTCCAGAAATTTCGACCATACCTCTACGGGCACTACTTCACAGTGGTGACTGACCACCATGTGTTATGCTGGTTGCAGGCACTCAAAAAACCTAAACCTATCAGGGCGCCTCGGAGGCTGGGTTCTATGACTTCAATGTAACTTACAAGTCCGGGAAAAAGCACATTGATGCGGTCGGAAAGAAGGAAAGAAAGAGGAAAAGAAGAAAAAAATAAATGAAAATACAGACTGAAAGAAACAGACAAACAGACAGACAAAAAAAAAAAACTCCCACCTCCCCTCGCGGGAACCCCTGTGTAGATGCGACGCATAGGCGGAGCGGCGAAGGGACCGCGTTTTATAGCGCGCATAACGCTGAGGGGACTGCGTAAGCCGGTCCCAGTCGATGACGACGTTGGCGTACTTGTAAAGTGGCGTGGACTCTAGGTGTTTGAGCCAAGCGTGGATGTTGCTTCGCCGGAGAACGGCACACCGGTTTCCTCTCCTTCGGGCGCAGCGCGCCCGAAGGAGAGGAAACCGCGGAAGAGAGAGTACTGCACATGCGCCGGCCCCAGCGCGTCTGCCGCGGCTATGACGCAACGTGCCGCGGCTATGACGCAACACAATCCAACACAATCCACTTTAATCCAATCCAAATCCAATCCAAATCCAATCCAAGCTAAGCCAAGCCAAGCCAAGCCAAGCTAATCCAATCCAATCCAATGCCCCTCGCGAGAGTAGAGTGTACTAGAAGTTTTAGAGTGGCCCGACCGGCCGCCCGGAGAGGTGCTCGTTTCGCGCAGAAAATAGCGGCGGCGCTGTAGTCAACGACCATTGAAAGCGAAAGCGGCGGCTGGCCGCGTGCACGGCCGCGCGCGGGCCAGGAAACGCTGCTGCTTTACGCGCGGAGCGCTCGAAATTTGTTCTGCGGGTAGTCCAATTGTTTGAATATACTGTAGGTAGAGTGGACTGTGGGTAACGAAATGAAAAATAAACGCTGCAGCTCATTTTGCGTTAGTTTTGCCTTTCCCGCTCGACAACAACAAGGAAAATTATGGATTTTCCTTTGCAGCATTCGTAGCGGATTGTAAATAAAGTAATTGCAGCGATATTTTCGCTTTTTCAATTTCCCATAAAACGTATTTTACGTGAAATTGCCTGGTATGATCCAGTGCATGATTGCTTTATGATTGTGTCCTTAATGTGCTGCTTGATGGACATAGTTGGTCGACGCAAAGAACATGAAAAAATATACGAGGACTGGGATGATAGCTTCTCAGATGAATTTTTTATTTATTGTGTTGCAATTTACGCTCGGACTGCAGTTATGTGGGTTAATATCATAAGTTGCGTTTGTTTTTTATTGCGTGAGTTGTTATTATAGCAGCATTTAAGCAGTGGCCCACTTTGGATAATTACGGGTCACCGTGGTGGCCGATCAGAAAATGACACGCGCAAGCGAGGTATCCTTTTAACTAAAAAGGGGTTGCCCCAATGACCGTTGCCCCAATGCCCCAATGACCGTCTTTCATAGAACTATTCCCGCAACGTTCTATTATTCACCTGATTAGGTCAAGAAAGGAGTTGAATCAAATTAACACAAATTTAGTTCACAAGTATGCTGATGGTACAATTACAGGCACATAAAACAAATGCAAAACATAGATCAGAAAATATATTTACCGCGACAACAATGAACTCCCAGATGGCGCGTGACAACAGCGTTCTTGAACCTCTATAGCTTCACGAACGCTAACATGGAGGTTCAAATAAACGGAACTGGAACAAAATACACATTTTGTTTTCATTTTCGATAGCCCAGAAAATGAAATGTAACGCGGGAATTCATGCACAAAGTCTACACGGGTAAATGTTTAGGAATAACGCTAACATGGAGGTTTAAATTGACATTTTTGGCCAACGCATTTTCATAACTCGCCCTCGATGATTAGCGACGGCTAAGTTTAAGGTGTTGCTCCCACCTTCGCATGTAATCACGGAACTTGATTAAACCTTTTATATAGAAATGAATCCGTGTCACAATGTATACAGAACCCCACCAAATTTGCTGTCAAGTTCTCACGTGCTGGTCGCAACCAACGCCGTTAAGGTGTTTGCTGTGAATAACGGCTGCGGCACATCCATAACGCTGTCAAGGTGGAGCTCCTTGTTGCTGAGGCAACAGGTAAAAACGTCCTAAAGATCGCTAATAAACTTTCAAAAATGCACGGAAGGATTCAGAAGCCCCCCCCCCCCAAAAAAAAAAAAACAAAAAAAAAAAACAAGAGGTAGTAAACACAGCGGCATCTTCCACTGGCATGCAGGATTGGTCATGCAGACTTGGCACTTCGTTTTCAGTACACACTTCCTTACCAAGTGCCTGCAATATGCGACATAGCAGGTTAATAAAATAATTAAGAAAGCCCACTAACGACAGTACAAGCATCAACGGCAGGGGTAGCCCAGAAGAAGGCTCTTGGTATTTTTGTTCGAAATGAGAACGTAAAAAAACATTAAACTTTTTGCAACCTATATAGAATGTGCGCCCGCCGCTTTTGCTTCATGCGTAGAGTCAAGAAAGGGAAGGGAAAAACATTCCTGGTGCCTGTCCGTCAAATTAATCCCTCGTTAACTCGAACTCTGCTATCTCAAAATATCTTCTCGAAACTTTTTCTCACAGTGTGTTTACCTCCCATAGGCGCTAAGCATTAGCCCGCTTTATCTCCAAACGTTTTTTCGGAGGACCACGGATGTCTCGAAATACTGGCAGAGAGGACACAAGGCAAAGTCCGCTGCAGGCAGCTGATAAGGTCCCCGTTCGAGTGATTACTCCCGCCGAACGCGGTCGTGAAGTGCAAGTTTACGCAGACTACGCGTCCCCGTTACCGGAATGCTGTCTGGCACGTACATCATTGCTGTGGACGACGCAGCTACTGATCATGCGGACGAGGAGGAGCCTCCAGAAGTGCGTGCGTACAACGGCAGAAACAACATACATGCTGCGTCTGCTTTGTAACAAGGTAGAATGTAGCGGGGGCGACCACCAATTCATGCGATGCATTGAGAAGCTCAGGTACGCTTTTCTGGGGTGCAGATGCAAACGCGAAATAGCCGAGCGCAACACAGTTCTTTCTTCTGCAATAATAAAAGTTTCTTTTTCCTGCGAATTATTTTGCCTTCATTACGAAATCTCCCCTGTGCAATAGTGCTTTTGTTATCACCACTAGCTGTTATTTCAGGGACCTGCTACAAATTTTCTGCATTTGACTTCACTCGAAACTCTGCGCTTATCTCAAAATTTTCAGCTAATTTTACGACTTTGAGTTAACGAGAGGTTACTGTATATCAACAATTAACGTTTTCAGAAAACGCATAAAAAATGAGAAAGTATCGTTCAAGCGGAGTCACAACGTTTCTGCGTATACTTTCTAAATCAGCTGACCGAAGGTGCAGGTTCTATTCCCGGCGGCGGCGGGGCCGCTTTTGTGATGGAGGATAAAAACGAAAAACGCGCGTGTGTTCGAGATTTTGGCGCACGTTAAAGATCCCCAGCTGGTTAAAATTAACCCGAAGCCCCCCAGTACCGCTTGCCTCATCGCCTGTGTAGCGCCGGCGCGTTAAACTGCATAATCCAAAAAATTCCCCCGCATTTCCCCGAGGGGGAGAATGTGAAAGTGCGAATGCACGGTTGTCGGCCCGCTTGCGGCGCTTGCGCTCGGCCCCCGCAGCCCACCGCCTCGCCGCCGTCTCTTCCATCTCTTCCATCGGGTTTGTAGTATCACGTGTACACCACGCAGTTATCAAGCCGCTATAACGCCGCTGAGTCGCCAACGCACGCCGCTGACGACGTAGTTTGAATGCGTTAAAGATATAAGGCACGTTACTGACTATATCAGCGTCGCGTCCGTGGCTTATTCGGTAGAGCGTCGGGCTGCGGCCCGCAAAGTCCTCGGATCGAAACCTGGCGCCGGATGCTGTTTCTTCTTTAAAGAGCACTGCGGACGCCGCCGCCGCCGACGCCGGCGGTGGATGGTTTGGGGTCGCTTATAAAGAGCATTCAGCTTCGCAAGCGCAAAACACCGCCGCGAGCAACGCAAATTTTGCCGCGCGCAGGCTCGGAGCTGGTGCCGGGGAGCGCCGGCTGTTCAGTTGTCGACGACAGCAGCGCCGCCGCTATACCGGTTTTATTTTCTGCGCGAAAGTCGACCCGGCGGAGCAATGGGAGAGGCCTCCGCTCGGGCCACTCTAAAACTTCTAGTACACTCTAGCGAGAGAGTGTTCGCTATTGGAGAGGAGAGGGGGGGGGGGAGCGGTGGAGAGCGCAGCTGGCGCGGCGAGGAGAATGGGGGAGGGGCGGACAACGCCGCCGACGACGACGACGACGACGCCGGAGGGGCAAGGCGAGGGAACCAGATGCTCTGCATCTAAAAACAACGAAGGAAGCTCACATTAACGCGTAACACTTGAAGGTAGCGAGACCGTATGGAATCTTCACGACCGCCACAAAGGTTTGAGTCCACGATTGCAGTCGATTTGCTGCTTCTTCGCTTCCGCAACGACCTTTACTCCATCACTGCTTTTATAAGTGTGAGCGTGCTTCATGTCTTTGGCAATGATAATAATTTAAAATCACCTTGGAGGGATGTACGCTATGACGTGGCTCTCTCCTTCTCAGCAAGTGTTGCCACAGTTAGGCGATCGCGGGAGTCTTCCTTGCTCCGGGCGAGTGTTGCTACGATGACTGTGAACGGTGGAGTTTTTTTTCCAATCTTGGCGTATCTGCCTATGTGGGTATGCGTGGCTTGATATACGGGCGCCGCGCACGCTGGGCGTTCGTCGCGAGGGACCCACTTCAAAGAGCTGGGAATTTTCAAAGTTTCTTTAACTGCCGGGCGTTCACCGCAAGCTTGGCCAGTCTCCCTTAGTGGGTACGTTTGGCTTGACAACCGTGCCCAGGGGACGCTGGGCGGTCGTAGCGAGGCTGGCACACATGAGCGCTAGGCATTTTCTTGGTTTTGTTAACTGCCGGGCGGTCGCCACAAGGACCGCGCCCACGTGCGCCCGCTCGGCAATTCCTGGCTATTTTTAACTGCGGACACGACAATTTACGATGTTCTAACAGCTTCGCTGTTAAAATATCTCGTTTAGGTAGCCAAACAATTCTCTTCCGATGTCTCAGCCAGCCGGCGGCCAAGCAGGAACATTTCACACGAGGCGACAGCTATTCAATCACCCCTCTCGATAAAATCTCCGTAAAGGGGGCCTGACCGGCCTTGCGAGCACAACGGTACCGTCCTACTACATGTTTTCATACGAGAGTGGCATTTACAATGAACACAGAAAATTTGCATTCATGTTAGTATAGCCATGTCCGTGCTCGTTGTGACGGATAAGGGAACCCTTAAGACTCATTTAAGGAGCCAACTAAAACTGTTTTGGAGATCCGAAACGGGTGCTATTAATTATCACATGGCGTGCTCGTTCGCTGGTTCTGCACCGCCCACCACAAATAGCGTCCTTGGGCACGAGCTTTGGTGCGCGTGTTATCCGAGCGACTCTAACTGAAGCTCGACAGAGTTATTTGACATCCTGATGGGGTTTACGTTAACATAATGGGTATCCTTGAGCCGTGCATGGAAAACAAATCTGAGACAATAATTATCCAGTGGATGCTCCGCGTTGCTACAATTATCTCATGCTACCATGTACACATTGCTGCTGACACATCGATGTGGGCATTATAAACACTGGATAGCCGGACCATAGCGGAGCGTGAAATTAATTAAGTATAGTTTGCCATCGCTAGAAGGAATAATGTAGGCGGTGAGCGATCCGAAGCGGAAGGTGCTTGTTTTGAATGTTTTATTCGCGATGCCTTGAAACAGCGTAGAGGGGCTTGAAAGCATTCAGGGAGCGACATTGGCCTAACAAAAAATTGCCTGGCAGAGAATGCTCAGAACTTTCTTAAAAATTGGCGCAGCTTGCAGTACTGGTGCAAGGCTGGAGAAACAGTAGAGATGATGGCCCCTCTCGATTCGTTGAAGGTCCCGCAGTTCCATTTCACACGGATTCCCGAACTTGCCGCTGAAGGTTCTACATCACTGGCAGGCCCGGATCGTTTTGTACGCAGCCTTTCACAGCCCTCCCAACGTGGACGGCGTTAGAACGCGCTATAACCACAACAACTGTCTTCAAAAACTCAGAGTGTCTCTACTCCTCACTTCAGCCGCGAACGTGCGTGTACTCGCGAGGAGAACGGCACGCCAGAGATCACGTCGCGAACGCCGGGTATAGAGAGTTCTCTAATCTGGAGCTGGGCGACGAAGGGTACTCCTCAGGACGCCCACGCTCACGTGCGCTCGGTATTTTTAAATGCAGAGCATTTCTTTAACTCACGATGTCACCCGGTGTTGTCGGCGTGCCTCGGCGTCCGCAACAGCCATTCCAGGTGCGCGCTATCCCCCGCTCCTCCTCTCCCGCATCACGCTACCCTCCTCGCTCTCAACAACAGGTCCACACCCCTCCCCCTACACTATATAAAAAAATAATACTTACCGGCGCCTGGTTTCGACCCCACGACCCTGCGGGCGGAACGCAAGGTACACGGTGCTCTACCCACTGCGCCACAAAGCCGACACAGAATGGAAGGCTACGAACGCGCCTTATATCCTTGACTCATTCAAACTACGTTAAGAAGCTGCTGATACAACGCATTCACTACCTGTGGGCGGAACGCGAGGTACATGGTGCTCTTCCCACTGCGCCACAAAACCGACACAGAATCAAAGGCTACGAACGCGCCTTGTGTCCTTGACTCATTCAAACTACGTCAAGAAGCTGCTGATACAACGCATTCACTACCACCAACTCCCCAAACACTAAACGTTAACGCAATACACCCACCCCCTATGCGACGCATTTACTCGAGTCCCTCTCGCGGGGAGATGGGCCCTTTTTCTTGGTATTTTTTCAAGCTCTTCACGGGGCGCAAGTGCAAGCTCAAGCCTGGACGACCCCGAGCGCTGCTCACGGGGCGCAGGCTCACGTGCGCTCTGCTGAGCTGAGTTTTCTTGTAACCCTCGACGATGCAAATGAAAGCTTAAAGAGTCCTGCTGTTAAAATGTCGTCGTTAAAAAGCCTAGTTTGAGCTTCCGTGGATCAGATGTCATCTTTCTCTTAAGAAAAAGGCTTAGAGTTTCGTATTGCGTTTTTAGTGACATCGCCGTGGGCAAAGCAAAACTTAGTGGACCAAAACTTAGTGGCACTAATTTGAGCGACTGAGCAAGAAGTCATGCTATCACGTTCTCACATCTTAAGAGAAAGCTTAAGATCCACTGCAGCTTTAAAGCGAAGCTTTAGTGTCCGCACTCATGGCATTGCACGCAAATACACCCTGAAGGAAAGCCAACTTTCTGTAACCATGAGGACGAAAGGTCGTGGCTGAAGTGAGGGAAAAACACTTCACACGGACTCGAACCGGGGTCCCTCGCGTTTTGAAGCCGGCGTCTTTCCTATTGCTCCATCTCGACATGGTCGAAACGAACGCTAAGCAGCAGGTGCCTGATTCGCGCCGTGCACCGAAAACCTAGACATTAGGCCTACGGAGCGCACACCCCGGGGTTGATGTGGATATTTGGGAAAAGTGGTGCGTACCTAAAAAAAAGCACGTACTCGCAGTGTGGGATTGGCCAACCAAAGAATCCACCACGAAAAAGTTTGGCGTTCAAACATCGTAGTTGTTAGATGGAGGGGTGCTAGACCTTTTTGTATGTTTTTGTAATCAGCCTATGCTCCCGTGGTAGTTTTGAACGTGGTGCGGAGCCAAGGTTCAGAGCAAAAAACAAAATGAAAGAAGCTCACACTAACACGAAAGAGAGAGAGAGAGAGAGAAAGAGAGAGAGAGAGAGAGAGAGAGAGAGAAAGAGAAAGAGAGAGAGAGAGAGAGAGAGAGAAAGAGAAAGAGAGAGAGAGAGAGGGAGAGAGAGAGAGAGAGAGAGAGAGAGAGAGAGAGATGAGAGAGAGAAGAGAGAGGAGAGAGAGAGAGAGAGAGAGAGAGTAAACTTTATTTGACAATAGGGAGAAGGGAATGTGGAAAGAGTTATGGGTGAAGGCCTACTTCCAGGACTCCAGTAGCAAAGGCTCCCAGCTTGGCTCTCTCTAGCAGCTCAAGCTGTGACAAAAGGCCCGAGCTGGACCGTGCTAGGACTCTCTAGACTCTCTAGAGGTTTGGTAGGTGTACTGTTGCCAAATTATAGGGCAGTTCCAGCCTTTGTGAAATAAGACTGCTGTTAATTTGCATTTGTGGCATTCTTCGTTATATCTCTCTGGGAACATGAGAGACACTTTGGGTTTGTGTGGGAAAACGTTATTTTGTAGTTTTCTTATGTTTCGTGCTTCTTCGGCATCTAACACGTGATGCGGTGAGGGCAAAGACTTGAAGGTAGCGAAGCAGTGCGCAACCTTCACGACCATCCCGAAGAATTAAGTCCACGACTGCAGCCGATTTTATTCTGCGCTGCCGGAACGACGTTTAATTCATCATTGGTGTCTTAATTAAGTGCGAGCTTCTTTTCATTTTTCTGGAAGTGATGATCATTGTGCATCACCTGGAAGGGGTGCACGCTATTACGTGTCTTTCTCGTTACGAGCAAGTGTTGCCCCGATTACGGCGAACGCAGGAATTTTTTTTGTCAATTATGGACAATCTCCCTCGGTGGGTATGCTTCGTTAGACAAAATTGCACTGGGGACGCTGGGGGGTTTTCGCAAGGCGCGCACACACGAGCGCTCGGCATTTTCTTGGCTTTTTTTAGCTGCACGGTGGTCGCCGCAATCTTGGGCAATCGCACTATGTGGATATGCTTAGCTTGACAAAAGTGCTCAAGGGACGCTGGGCGGGGGTAGCGAGGCACGCACACACGAGCCTGGGTATTTTTTGGCTTTGTTAAGTGCCGGGTGGTCGCCGCAAGGCCCGCGCTCACGTGGCCGCGCTCCGCAATTTTTTTGGTATTTCTAACGGCGGAGACAAACAATTACGATTTGCTAAACAGCTTCGCCGTTAAAAGAAACAATGGAACACAAAGACATTTTTTAAAGCCATGAGCGCCAATGCAAGGACCCTACCAAGTGGCGTAGTGAGTTTACTAGGCAATATTTAAACGAGTTTTCGTCGACGTCTTCCTTATTTCCGAGTTGACGTTTTCGTACTTGTTGTTCTTTTAGTTTTTGCGCATGGTTTTTTGGAGGACTGGCAAGGATCGGGAGCGTTCCTGGTCTAATGTGCCCGCTTTACTAAACAAGGATCGGGAAAAAAATTGGTAGAGAAATAAGCGCTCAACTTAATATGATAATTGGTAGAAGGAGGAAAGTGCGTATTGTGCGAGAACGTGGAGAAAGCACAGTGTTTTTGTACTGCGCGAGTAAACTTGGGAAGAGCACCTAACAGAATTGGAACCTGGTTTCCGAAACGTATGCATGGACGGCTGAAACCGCATCCCTGTGAATGAACCGCGGCGATGTGGCACCAAACGAAAATAAGGCAGACATTGAAAGGGTAAGTTCAAGTCGGTGCAATAACTCACCAAGATTACTTTTTTGTTATAATAAAAAAGCATGGCACTGTAAGAAAACTGGTGTGTCGTCTCATGTTCATTACGAAAAGAGACAAGGCCGGTGCATATACAGGGTGATCAAAATTAGGTCGACAGATTTTTTCAAAAGTTAGGTGCTTAGATTTACTTGAAGACCACCTCTGCAGTGAGGTTATGCGCCAAGGTGGACACAGAGATGTGGCGATTATTGATGTTGGTTGTTTAATTAACTAAAATTGAGTAATTAACTTTTGAATGGTTCCAGCAAGCAGGTATGCTTGTGTTCAAAAGTTGGACGCAATCATGTTTTTGCGTAGTTTCATTTGGCAAAATTCTTCTAGCGTATCCGCACTCCGAGACAAACAACTTTGAAGTTTCATTGCCGTTCGTATGATTCACGAATCGAAGCGCCTAATTTTAGAAAAAACTGTTGACTTAATTTTGATCACACTGCAGAAGTTGAGCTGTGGAACCGTCTTCCTCATCACCGCTCATCATCACCGACACCACGAGCTGCCGGTACGTGCCGTTTCTCGGGGCAGCAGCCGCAGCAGAAATCGAACTCTTCCTCGCCAACGCTGGTTTTTCTGCAGTAAGTAGTTATTCTTCACAGTGTCTAGAAGGCCGTACGACGGCACTCTAGGTTCAAAGCTGCAGGCATGGCTAGAGGGCTGTCAAAAGGCATCTAAATATTAGTACTATGTTAGCACCGCCTGAAGCGTCTGCTGCTGTACTGTAGTGATTACTTCATAACTTCTCGATGCGGAGAGCGGTGGTTCGAGACCGTCTCTTACACCGATTTTTCTCACCTTTCATTATACTTTTTATGGCTTATGTTAGTTTTTCGCGTTCGCAATGATTGGTTTGTGTTCGCTAGGTCAGATCAGGCAAGGTTACACTAGTTTAGGTGAGATTACTTACTTTACGTCAGGTAGAACGGTGTAGTGCCAGACGTGGCATTTTATTTGACAAAACGCCAGTGGACATCGATATAGTGGATTGCTTATAGTACCGTCCAATGACACTCTGGACACCGCGTTTTTTTCTTGCACTTTGTAATTCGCTTCAAAAGTATGATGGAGGCGACCAGCTTAGTACAAGTGTTTTCTACGTTTCTATAAACTTTTAAGAAGCGGTCATCACTGTAATAGGGGTAATTTCGATATTGCCGCGAACCATACATTGGGTTTGTTTATTTGTGTTTTGCTTTTACCGCCCGGCTGCGCCGGTCTGTGTTATCTCTGCGCCAAGGGAAGCTCGTGTTCCATTCTTTCTTTCTGTTCCGCATGTGTTATCTGTTGTGATAGGGAGAGCATTCCGATCTAACGTGAACAGCCCCGAATAATCTTCTTGGATCTACTATGTTCTCGATGCGAATCGACGTTTCGAGAACCACGCGGCCAAAAGATAAAAAGCCTGCAGTGCGGACGCCGGGGCATTCGATTCGACGACACTCGCCTGAGCAAGTCACTTTGTTGACCGCTGCTTCGCCGCCTCTGTATTCTTTTGAGTTGTTAGGGGAGCACAAGTTCGCTCCAATAAACGTGTTTCTCATTCAACACAACTGCATCGTCCTTGTCTTCGTGACATCTGGTGGAGGTGCTGGGTACGCACCCTTCATGCCCACTACAACCTCGAAAAGCCGCCAAGCCAGTCCAACAAGAGCCAGCCACCGCCTGCAAGATTTACCGCCCGAGTTCGGTTTGATGCCAGAAGGGCCCAAGAAAAGGAACGCTGCAACCAACACCATGGTGCAAGAAACAACGTCGCCAATCGTCCTGCAGCAGCCCCGGGAACCGCCATCGTTCCGAGGAGCCCCCGCAGAAGACCCAGAAGAATGGTTGGAGAAACTGGAGCGCGTCCGGAAATTCAACAGGTGGGACGACGCAGAAACGTTCCGGCACGTTTTCTTTTACTTGGAAGATTCGGCTCGCACTTGGTTCGAGAACCACGAGAGCTCCTTGACAAACTGGGCTCAGTTCAAATGCGAGTTTACTAAGACCTTCACTACAGTCGTGCGGAAAGAAAGAGCCGCCCCTTTGTTGGAAACGCGCACGCAACACCCCAACGAAGGTGTCGTGATCTTCGTTGAGGAGATGAAGCAGCTATTTCGCCGCGCGGACCCCGAAATGACGGAAGAAAAGAAGTTGCGCTTCTTAATGCGCGGAGTGAAGGAGGAACTGTTTGCTGGACTTGTCCGAAATCCGCCCAAAACCGTCGCCGAATTCGTGACCGAAGCCAGCACCATTGAGAAAGCCCTCGAAATGCGTGCTAAGCAGTATGACCGCAACTTTGTTGGCGCGGCCAATGCGAACGACTTTGGCAGCACGCGGATCCCGGCCGACAGCCTACGCGAGACTATCCGCGCAATAGTGAGAGAGGAGCTGCGGTAACTTCTCCCAACGCCGCCGCAGCCCCAAGTCGCTTCCCTCACCGACGTGATTAGAGAAGAAGTGCAACAAGCGTTGGGAACTTCTACGCCATCCGAGGTACCCCGAGAGCCACAAGCTATGACATACTCCGCGGCTGTTCGTCGACCCCGCCCTGCTCCAACACGCCGTCAAGAGGCCCCGCCGTACCGCCGCCCACTGTCACCCGCCCGACCCCCGGTAGCCCGAAACCAGACGCCGAGGAAGACGGACGTATGGCGAACTCCCGATAACCGTCCTCTGTGCTACCACTGCGGAGAGGCCGACCACATTTACCGTCGCTGCCCATACAAGAGACTCGGACTGCGTGGTTTCTCCGTCGACGCACCTCGCCCTCTCCCTGGCCAACGACCACGTGAGATCGACGAGTATCTATCTGAAACCAGCCGTGGCCCAGCGCGTTTCAACCGTTCGCCGTCGCCCTACCCCTACCAATCGCCGAACCGCCGTAGCAACGCTGACTTCGCCCGTGGAAGGTCCCCCAGCCCACGCGGGGGAAACTAAAGGCGGCAACTTCTGGAGGTGAAGTTGCTCTACGGCCAAAAACTAGAAACCCTCCAACGACGCAAGAACGCGCTGAAGACAGTGATTCACGACATGCCCTCATCCCGACGACCCGACCTAACCCTGACGAGACTCCCGAACACGACGACAGCTACACGGCGCGACGCGTACCCGACCTGACCGAGACGTCCGTTGAGAAGACGACGACAACGACGATGCACAGTGCCCGACCATCAACACGTACAAGCAGAGATACGACGCCCTGACGAACCCGGAACTCGAGGAAGACTGCATCTGACGTCAAGGTGTCCATCGACGGCTTTGACGTAGTCGCCCTCGTAGACACGGGAGCTGACTATTCGGTAATGAGCGGACCATTTGCGTCTAAACTGAAGAAAGTTATGACCAGATGGGACGGTCCGCACATACGCACAGCAGGAGGCCACCTCGTGACGCCAAGTGGAACGTGCACATCGCGCGTCACCATAGACGGCACAACGTACCCTGCGGCGTTCGTCGTTCTGCCTAACTGCTCCCGCGACGTGATTCTCGGAATGGACTTTTTGACGGACAACGGCGCAATAATTGATCAATCAATAATTGATTGAACAGCCCAGAGTAATCTTCTTGGATCTACTATGTTCTCGATGCGAATCGACGTTTCGAGAACCACGCGGCCAAAAGATAAAAAGCCTGCAGTGCGGACGCCGGGGCATTCGATTCGACGACACTCGCCTGTGCAAGTCACTTTGTTGACCGCTGCTTCGCCGCCTCTGTATTCTTTTGAGTTGTTAGGGGAGCACAAGTTCGCTCCAATAAACGTGTTTCTCATTCAACACAACTGCATCGTCCTTGTCTTCGTGACAATATGATCTGTACCAACGTGCAAGGAGAATAAGTAGTGTTCTGGCTGGTAGTTCACACAAAAAATTCTGCAAAAGGAAGCGCGTTCACGAGTAACTATAAGTACACTGAACTCCACATACGAGCATCGTATCGTGTATTGCTTCTAACCACGGCGCCTTCACGGTCATGGCAAAAAAAATTTTCACGTTGACGAAATGTCCTGTCACGCAACTGCAGTGTGTTTGGCACGAAGAAAACACCCTAGAAAAAAGTGTGTGCAAGGCGGCGTGGGGTGGGGTGTCATTCAGGGAACATGGTCAGGCACTCATTCAACATCGTGTTTCGGACAGCGGGCGAGGTAATTTTAGATACGACTGCATCCCATTCACTCGCCTTGTCCCTCCATACGGCGTTGTCCACACCCCTCCCCCTACACTATAAAAAATAATAGCGGCACCTGGTTTCGATCCACGACCCTGTGGGCGGAACGCGAGGTACATGGTGCTCTTCCCACTGCGCTACAATAACGAGACAGAATCAAATGCTACGAACGCGCCTTATATCCTTGACTCATTCAAACTACGTCGAAATGCTACTGATACAACGCATGATGGGGCAATGATTACCACTTGCAATAAAAGAAAAGCAGCTCCCACTTACAGCAACAATGATGGAGCAAAGGTCATTGCGACAGCGAAGCCCCAAGCATACCACTTAGAGAGATTGACCAAGATTGGCCAATAAAACATAATAATAATATTAAAACATAAAAGAAAAATTACGCCCACCTCCCCTCGCGGGAACCCTGTTGTTTTGCGACGCTGAGGGGGGTTCAAGCGCAAGCGGAGAGCAACCATCGACCGAAAGGCCGCCGGAGAGCGGCACACCGTTTATATGCGCAGCGTGCCTGAAGGAGAGGAGACAGCGGAGAGAGTGCTGCGGCTATGACGCAACACAATCCAACACAATCCACTTTAAGCCAATCCAATCCAAACTCAATCCAATCCAATCCATGTCAAGCCAAGCCAAGCCAACCCAAGCCAAGCCAATCCAATCCAATCCAATCCAATCCAATCCAATACCCCTCGCGAGAGAGTGTTCGCTATCGGAGAGGAGAGGGGGAGAGTCGCTGCGGACAACGGACGCACGCGGACAACAACGGACGCACGCAGGAAGGACAGGGCCACCGACAAGAGATGCTCTGAGCGTCGCATCTAATAATCATACGCGTTCCCGACACGTTTCACGCGATTTCAGAATCAATCTAACGGAAATACCAAGTGAACCCCACGATGCGTCGCATCTACACAGGGTTCCCCTCGCGGGGAGGTGGGCGCAATTGTTAGACATACCTGTAGCCCCACCTATTGACGATCCGAAGTGAAGGCCATACTCAAATTCGACGCACTTAAATTAATTTCGTGTTAGCGCCCCACAGTGGTGTTTAATAATGACGAACTTTTATAGAGTGTGGTGGTGTGACCTCTACTAAGAGATCCGCGTTTTGTGCCGTCCACTAGGATCACCTGCCCGCACATTGACAACAATTGCCAGATGGAATTGAAGAAACCGAAGAAATCAGGCAGCTGTGCCGTGTAAGGTCGCGCCACATGCCGTGTCGCCCAATAGAAAGACGTCCGTTGTGCAGGCCGACGTTGGAACTACCAAACGAGTTTAAAGTAGTCATAATCGTCAAAATCGACGCAGACTATATAATAGTGACGCATTTACATTTGAGACAAGGAAATAAAAACAGAAAAGATCAGTTGGATCGGGTAATCTGCAAAAATTATTTTATTAGGCCAGACCATGAATGTCAGCTGGAATGTTAACAGATGGTTGCAAAGATTTAGTAATGTTTGTGCGTATACACGTGCGCTTTGGCTGCAGTGTTTAGTCGAGAGTCAGTACTTTATTCTGTGCATTTTTTGCACCGTCTTTAGTCCTGCATTCATGCAGGCATTATCATCAATAATGAAGCAACTCGTCTAATTTGAAATTATTTTACTGTAAGCCTCACATTTACGGCTTTGGCTGGTCAGTGAAGCAAACCAATGCTACATAGTACACGCTTAACACGTCATCTCGCTTTGAAGGGCCATGAAGACAAAATGGAAGTATGGTTCACATTTAAACATTGACTCGTTAACACCACTTTTAATGTAAAAGTCGCTCAAATAAGCTATATAATTAGAAAAATAGGGAATGGCCATGCGACCCACTAGCACATTTCCCGCAACAGAAGCTATGATATCATACCAGCCATCTCTGCGATTGGCGGACGCAGGGAAAGCAAACGAAAATTAGGCAGAGCTTATAAGCCTGCCGAACTAGCTATTTGCGCTTAAATTTAGGCCACATTCTTTCTTTATCAGTAAGAATGGTGGGACAAACAGCAGAAGTTACGAAAGCACATGTAAACATAGAAGTACCGATGCCTACTGCTGTACCGATGCCTACTGGTGTTGGCACTGGGCGCACTGTGCTTGGTTTAGGTGCACAGAACTGCGGGGCTTTGGGGTTGTCTCAGACGACACTGGCCGACTGACGCAAGCGGTGGTGCCTTACGTGACCATATTTGTCGAGCGAGCCCCATGTTTCAGGAAGCGATTATTTTCTACATGAACAAAAACAAGTCAGGTTTAAATACGGTCACAAAGAAGCCAAAGGCTGAGAACGCCTTAATGCGGTGTGGTGGCGCCATCTAGATTGACAAACAGTAAACATGCCTCCGCTCCATACGACGTTTAGCTGTAACACCTGTTTTTATGATGTTATTGGAAACGTCGTTCAAACACAAGTTTTGGTGCGAGAACCAAAATTTTAGGTTATAATTAATTTCGCCGTGAATAAAGCGTCGTTTGCCTCCGTACAAGCGCTGGGGGCACTATAGAACACGAAATCTTTCGAATAAACCAAACTTGACTTCATGGTCCATGTAAAGTAGCTTCGTGATGGCCATCTTGTCAACTGCCGTGTAGGCGTCGCGATAAAAAGAGAGAAAGAGAGAGAGAGAGAGATAGATAGATAGAGAGAGAGAGAGAGAGAGAGAGAGAGAGACAGAGAGAGAGACACGTTTATTTGAGCTTTCTGGTGTGTGAGTGGTTCCCTAGTTCGGGAATCCATGGCGTCAGCAGAGAGCCTTCTCCCTAAATGCCTGGAGTTGATGTACGTCCAGGTGACCCCAGGCCACCTGGTTCTGCCGCAGCTGAGGGGTAGGAAGAGGGGGTCGCGGAAGTGGAAGTTTGGGATTGCGCCCACACTGTATTACAATATGAGGTAGAGCCCCGGGTTGTAAAGAAAACTGGCATTAGGCAAAGTATTGAGTTGGAAACATACAATACAGGCGAACTGGGTGAGAGCTACAGCTAGGTGTAGTCGTTTTTATGAACAGCCGCAGCCTGCAGTCAAACGTTGGGCGCAGATATTTGTGTACTACGGAACCAAATTTTACATGCGTTTCGGCAATAAGTTACTCTTTCCAAACAGCCAAAGACATCCGACCTCCTAAGAAACGGGGTTTTGTTTTGTTAATTGAAGTCAATGATCTAAAGTGACTACTTGCATTGAAACAATATTTTTTAGTGTAGAGGAATGTATTTCTTGCGCGGATTGTAATTACAATACTGATAGTATCTTGTTAGGGCCTTCCCTTCCTTGTGAAAATCTTATGTCTGGGCAAGATGGCTGCCATGTGACAAACTATTCACGCTGCCTTTATTTCAGTGATTTCCAATGCAACCAGGTTTTTGTCTATATGCATTGTTTCTTGTATTTTACAGTCACCGCGAACTTATATAAAGGTTTCAATCTCTCGCTTGCTTCCTAACAAAGATTAAGTTGCCTTTTTATGTACCTCGTGAAGCATAGAGATCTATACTTCTGAATCTTAATTTATCGAATGTCGTAGCTTTGGATTATTACACCTGCTTCATACCGAGCTATACGTAAATACATTGTTTTACATCTTCTTTTCTACACCTCTGCCCTACGCTCCCGAACAACGCTATGCAGTTTTGACTCGTCACAAGACTTCGAAGCCACTAACCGTCCACAGCAAGATGATCACTCGGAGAACAGAGACTAAAATCATCACTTCGTATTTCGTGGGATCCCATCTGACTTCCCGTAAGTGCCTCAGCTGTCCTACGACGGCTATGTCCAGGGCCTTAAACTCAAATAAGGTGTACTTCTTCCTAAAGATTCATGCTGAAATTCGTGGATGGCACTAGAGGGCTTTAAATATAAGGTTCTATGGTTATCGAGTCTACACGTAACACGGAGTCTATGAGGTGCAGAGATGTAGGCTTTAAGCCTAGCTGCCCTACTCGGGCTCCTTTGACGTGCGCAGGCTGGACCTTTCATCTGCAAAGAGTCCTGAAACGCGAAAAGTGCGCCTTGTAAACTCCAGGGGAGAAATACGTGTTTATCTCCATGCTTACAGTCAGCGAATGCCAACTGTGGACACCTGTGTTGGCCACACTTTTATCTCTCGTGCATGAGAATACCATCTAACTGCTCACTACCCGTTTAGTTTACTTGCTTTTTAAAGCTAAAACTTATCAGGACAAATGTATTCTGCCAAGCGTCATCTCTGTTGCCACTGTGTTACTTCAGCGCGACATTGTTCGATGTCACCTTGTCTGGAACGTTATGAAGTAATGTGAATTCACGGTCGTATGTTTCAGGCAGTATTAGGTTCAAACACATTAACCCTGCAAAGTCAAAATGAAGAAGGGTAATGAAGTCTGCTGATTATTTGCGTTGTTGTTGACGGCTTGGAATTAATTAAGTGCAAAGCAAAAGACAATGCGAACGGCTTAAATGCTTTTTGATGCGTGAATATCGGGATAAACTGAATGCGCAAGTACCACGGGAACGTCAATAGCATACCTTCGCTGATGTGCAAGTCATCGGTCATGATGTGCAAGTCATCGGCAAGTCACAAAGTCGGGGGAAGCACCGGGGTGTGTAGAGGCTCATGATGGGGGAGGTGTTAGTCAATACTCACTGTTTCGGAAATGAATAATTCTTGGTCGACAAATCGTTGGTTTTATCCAAGTTGGCCGCTGATGGTTTCTGTGTTGCTGCCAAAGAGGAGGCTATAAATTCACAACACTACCGATGCCTGTCTGCACAAGGTGTAACAGTTTCTAGTTCATGATGCATGGTCCCTCTCAGCGCATTTTACCCTTATTGTATATCATGTTACGGGCTTTGTGCACTGGGACTTCAATTCGATCCTGATTGGAGGATGCGGTACTACTTGTGCATAAATTAACTATGTGTCAGTTGGCAAGAAAATATATCCTCTGAACTATCTGCATGAAATAATATACCCAGTTACAGGCTAACTAAGTGATGAAAGTATTGCTTTGTTTGTGCTTGATTAGGCAATTTAATGAACATGATAAGGAGGGATATCATGTATCTGTTACAAAGTTACAAGGTTGCGGATGAGTTTTATCCTGAGGTTTTGTTTCTTCTACCGCATTCCATGTGCTTCTTTCGACACGCGAAATGGCGAGATTTGACACTGACACTAAGACGTGCTACGTCCACAACGCAACTGGATGGCAGTTATGAATGCAAAGCGGATCCTACTTGCTGGTATACCACTGCTTTATTGCAGAAGGTGACAGAAAAGCGTAAGTATACTTTGTCGTTATGACACGGAATACCTACGATTTCGTGGTAGATTGTACCTTGAATATTGCCCACTGTGCTTTGTAGTGTGATAAGTTCATGCTTCGTGGAGGGAGGTGGGTAGAGGGGGCACTGTAAGTATCCATTTGCAGTATACTTTCATGAAAACGCACGCACGCGCGCACACATACGCACACGCACACATACAGACGCATGCACACGCACACACAGATGCACACGGAAACACAGACGCACGCACACGCACACACAGACGCATACACACACACGCACACACACACGCGCGCGCGCACACACACAGGCACACACACACAGACGCACGTGCATGCACACGCACACACAGATCCACGCGCACACACGTACGCACGCGCATGCACACGCGCGCACACACACACACAGGCGCACACACACACGCGCACGCACACACACACACACACACAAACACACGCACACAAACAGGCACACACAGGCACACACACACACACACGCACACATACGCACACACACGCACACACACACACACGCACACACAGGCACACACAGGCACACACACACGCACACGCACACGCGCCCACGCGTGCGCCCAGCGATATTTACGCACATGATCTCCGTGATTGTGAATTCGTCGCTGTACCCCCACCCCCGCGTACATACGCGCACTCCCACTCAAAACACACGCACGTGCGCACGCCTGCACACACCTGCGAGCTCCGACTACTCAACTGATAACTCGGGTACCACCTCAAGGTACCATCTCCAGGTACAGATACCTCCGACTACTGGTACCCCATCTTGCCCTCAGACAAATCAATTGAAAGTGGAGAGGAGCACAGCCTCCTGGCTGCCCTACTTGGTAGGGCATCGGACGCGCATTCCGAAGGTGGTAGGCCCTGGTGCCAACCAGGATCACCTTTACTTCCCTTGTTTCTTTCAAGCAACCGAAAAATAAATCTACCTCCGCCCCCAACAATGATTTATTTTTCTACGCCTTCCTATGCGTTCTTGACCGCTGGCTTTACTTGTATTCACCCAACGAGCACCTCTTTCTCAATTTATTATATTTTCAAGCAGTCACTGCGCCGCTTCAGGCAGAGCATCACCGGCTAGATACAAGAATGAAGGAGATTTTATATCTGCATTGTCGACCCGTATAATTCTATTGTCACAACATTCATCGCTCTTAGCCGTTGAAGTTGTCCGTGAGGAATCTGGGAGCGCTTGTTGGGTCAGGGCAAAACCACTCTAGGCAGAAACTAGTTTCGGATGCTTACGTCACTCGCAGATGTGGTTGGGTTGTTTTGTTTAAAGGCTGCTTACATTGATATGTATACACGAACTGATAATTTGAGGTGGACGTGTTAATTGCTTCTGATAACTTTGGCTGTCCTGACAACTCGCTGGATTGGGCATGCAGTGCTATGCTGTCTTAATAGTGTCATCCCAATGCTTCCCCAGGCAAATTCTAGGAGCCAGAGCTGATATTATTCTCGCCGGTGCCATCATGGTGGTTATCACACTGGCGGCACTTGCTCTGCTTGTCAGCGCTCTAAGTGAGTATTTTTTTAACAGCGAAGGTGTTGAGCAAATCCTTTCTGTATGTTGTCCGCAGTTTAAAACTACTAACAATATGCCGAGCACTCGTGCACGCGTGCCTCGAGCGCACGTTTGTCAAGCCAAGCATACCAACTCAGGAAGATTGGCCAACGTTCTCCACAAAAAACTTTAGCCTTCGCCGTATCGTGCAACACTTCCTCGGAACGATGCAGACACGTCATAGCGTACTCCCTTGGTTCATTCGTCCTCGTGTCATCGTGCGCATGCGCCTTGTACCGTAGAAAAGGCGCGAGCCGTGTATCTGAGCTGCTGCGGGTGATCTTGACTCCACATGGCCCGGCCGCGGAGTGGTTCGCACGGCCGAGGAGAGGCCGCGCTTCGAGAGGCTCGGCGTGCAAAGCATCCGCTAGAGAAGATAAGTCACGCTCGCAGAGTGGCGAACAAAACGTCAACCAAAACAGCGAGCTCACTCGGCATTGCTCAGCATAAGGTCATCGAAATTCCATGCACCAAAAATATACTAAAATTCAACTTTGCGTCTGTCAATGCTCACCTACAACAGCATCACCATTGAAGTCTTGCGCGTGAGTGCAAGTTTTCCTGATGTTTTTCATTTAAAGAAAGACATGTCAAGCTTAGTGCGGAAACTAAAAACGAAGGTGCATTGTGTAGGAATTGGAGGTATCAAGATTGCGCGAGAGTGCGTTTTGTTACAGAAACGTTGCCGCTGCTAGGCCCTCGTTTGACCGGTATGTAATTAAAGGCTTCGAAGGCACGACGTTGCATCGGACACACCTAATAAATTGTTTAGAGGTTGTCTTCACTGTAATCCACAGTGGTGGAAACCCAGCCTGCAAGGACTCAGCTTACACCGAAACCCTTAATAAATCTGGCTGCACTTCTAACCACGTATAAAGTACGGAGAGGGCATGTCTTCGAAGGTAAGAAAAGTGCTCATATCAAACTATAATTGCCCTAGAACAGACTAACAACTACGAAAAGCTAATTTTGCTTTTCATTGCAACATCTACTCGGCTGCGTAAGAGCTAGCTTCATAAATACAGATGCTAAAATCAGGGTAGTAAGCTGGTATAGTCGGGTAGAGGAGCGGCAATACTTGTTTCTGTCTATTATTTGTTTGTTTTATTCATTATTGCTGCTGCGTAGAGCTGCTCATTGCGCTGTACTCGTTTTCGTCTTTCGTTTTGTTTCACTTTTTTCTCTTTTTTTCTTTTTTTGCCTTCGAATCCATGTCGTTTGACGTTGTACAATGCCCTTGGCCTCGCGCTTTCAGAAAATGCCCCTGTTGATGGTTTTATTTTGTGTATTTTTGTCTAGAACGAGATTCAGCATTTAGTTTCTGTACTGAACACTTTTGTGTGTCTCGTATAGCAACGCCCTGTTGGCGAATGTAGAAAATAAATAAATAAATAAATAAATAAATAAATAAATAAATAAATAAATAAATAAATAAATAAATAAATAAATAAATAAATAAATAAACAAACAAACAAATAAATAAATAAATAAATAAAAGAATAAATAATCAGAAAATAAATAAATAAATGAATGAAACCCCCCCCTATGGCGTGCCTCGTAGCCCACGTGCAGCTTCGGCACATAAATTACCGGAGTTTTATTTTTATCTTATGGTGGAAAGACGTTTTGATGTGGTGGCGCCAGTTGCGGCATAGCTGGTAAGACAGTGTCTGTCGAGTCTGCAACCACCGACTTGGTGTTCAACTATTTTCATTGCGCAGGCGCGGCACCTGCTGAAAATACGCGTCCTTTCATTCGTATCCACCGTAGTATAATTGTCCTTCTTTCCACACTTCAGTTGCACCGATTCAGGCCAGCCCTCGAATCTTGCTGCTTAAGTTGTAGCTTCCGGCTGGCAGCGATGACGTATTTCCGTGGGCACTTGATGAGCACGGCTCATGGCGGGCGGCTAGCACGCACGGGGAAATAAAAAAAATGAGCCTAATAATGCTATCGCGTTAATAGGTCACGTAGTGTATCTCTCCGCCTAAGTTACGGACTGGAATATAAACGCTCACGCGCGTTTTAAAATAAAACTGCGATTATCGCGTGACATCGCCTTACGTTTCTCGCCTATTTTGTTTGCCGCCGCTGCCGCAGGTAATATGCGCATAAAGTACAAAAAAATTAGCAGTGCCTTGGCTCGGCTATGCCAGGATGTACGTAGCATGAGCTTAACTTCAGCTGGTTATTCTTAGCTTTCGTTGTTGTCTAGGATTAGCTCGATTATAATGCTTGCTGCTGCTTCAATGGCACACACGTGGTATGCGCATTATGTGACACATGTATATTGATCAAGCGGCTCTGGCGCAGCGTCACCAATCGCCCCAGAGCTGAGCAGGTTCTACAGGCGCACGCTGGTGTTGCTGCGACGCACAAGCCATTGGTCCCACACCCAGCCATCCCTCGCATGATCATCAAGTGGACCGGGCCGCCACGTGCGGAACGGAGGTCGGCGAAGACGCTGGGCCCGTGGGGTGTGTGAGAGACGCGGGGCAGTGAGAACGTTCTGTGCGCCGTGTGACGTCACTACTACTTGCGCATGCGCAGCATGGCTCTCCAGGAGCCACGCGAAACTGCCTAACCTCGGCCAGTGTATCTCACACTACAAAATCACAGAAACAGCCTGTATAACGTTCAAAATACAAACAGTAAAGCACATTTAATAGCGCGTGGAGGAACACCGGGTTGCGCTGGTGAGGCTTAGGGGAACTTCCGTTGTCCTGTACCCGAGTAGATTACGTTATCACTGAAAATTGACGCCAAAACACCCTCCGGGATGATTTGCCAAAACCACCATCGCATATAAACGACAGTGGTCTCCACGTAGTTCACCGAATGCTTAGATGCAATTTCAGTCGTGCATCCCAAGAAGAATCTGAAAGCGGAACCTCCACGTGTCGAGTGTTGACGTCACTTATGCAGGGTCAAAAGCAGACAACGACGATTCGACGCCCACACCGTCATGGGTCCCTTGGCTAACCAATATCACCAAGACGGGGATGTCAGCGACGACAACGACATCCCAGACCGAAACATCCGAAACAACGACGACAACGACACCCAAGACGGAAACATCCGAAAGAACGACGACAACTACCACCACCCCCAAGCCACCAAGTAAGGACACCGAGACGGGAATGAATGGGGAATGTTTAGTAATGCGGAGGAAAATTCCTATTTCTGGGAGCAGGAATTTACCCTGCTAATTTCAGCAATTTTCCCCGTGGGTTTTTCGGGAAATATCTGTTCAGTTCCCTGCAGTATTTTAAAGGACGACGGTCGTTCTTGGGATGCTTAAACCAGAAAATGTCTGTCTGTCTGTCTCTCTGTCTCTCTGTCTGTCTGTCTGTCTGTCTGTCTGTATGTTTGTCTGTTCATTTGTTTGTGTGTTCGTTTGTGTCTGTCTGTTTCTTTGTTTGTTTGTTTGTCTCTCGATTCAGCTGTCTGGCAAAAAGTTAGGATTATTGTTGAATGAGATACAGCCAAAACCTTCCCGAACCATTAAATCTGCAAACACGCTTCATACTTGTCAGCATTGTTGAGCAAGAAGGAAATATGAAGCATATATCAGACAGAAACACCAATGGACAACTGGTATTCGCAGTGTTCTTCTAATTGAAAATTAATGGGTGGTGGGTATTTGAGATAGTAAGTAAAAAATATGCTTTAGGATTTTTACCCAAAACTACAGAAAGAGTTCTGGAGGGTCTGTACTTCATGAAGTTCTACAGCAACAAGATATTCCCCAGACGGCACGATCACTGGAACGCGGGAATATTGAATTGACATCCAAACGTCCTCCGTGTTTATCACGCGAGGATCAAAAGGGAGGGGAAGAGCGTGAGGAGTGGTTCGGGTGGAGAAGAGAGGCGTTTACGCCTCATGGGCGGTAGAAGGCTAATTTCGAAGACAACAAGAAAAAAACGGATAGAAGACGTATAAAGCGTACGAAGACGTATAAAAAATAGCCTTGGCTTCGCTCGCCAATGCCAGGATATATGTAGCGTGAGCTAAGATTAAGCAATTAAATGCAATCCAATCCAATCAATTCCAGTCCAGTCCAGTGCTATCCAATCCAGTCCAGTAACTGCTCCTCGCGCATGCGCAGCACGGCTCTCCAGGAGCCACGCGAAACGGCTATCAAGGGGCTCCGGTGCAACGTCAGACTTGGGTACTGCGCAACAGAGGCGCACAGCTGTGCACGGGCCGGCGCCAGTGCGTTTTCCGCGGCTATGACGGCACTCCTCTGGAATGCGCAGACCTACGAATGTGCAGACCCAATTGTCTACACACCCGTACTCCAATTGTACTTCGTACTCCAGAACTGTACTTATCGTCGCTGGCATTATCCTGGCACTCGTCATGCTTACTGCCAGAGCTCTGCTTGTGAGCAAGTTAAGTGCGTACTTTTTTACTTAAATTAACGCACTTTTTGCTGCTGTCACCAGAGGGGATACTAAGAAACGCACTTTTTTCTGCTGTCACCAGTGGGGATACTAAGAACATAATTAGTTTTTTGCAGCAGGTTTGCGCTACCGAACTTTATTAACGGAACGAAAAAACATTTCTCCCGACGAGCATTTGGGCTGCTCGTACGGGGCTGTTTTGTCCTACTGCGAGACGTCTTCTTGTTCTACCCGATATTGCTGTGTCCTCTATGCCGAAATTTCGCTGTTGCTTGAAACCCGAGTGGTCGGAACATACAGTAGCTTTCCACCGTAAAATGGCTGCAAACCTGTTTACCTGTATGATCTACACTGAACCGCTCCACCGGCAAATGTTTGGATTATAGGCACTTAACGGGAAGCAAAAAAAAAAAAAAAAAAGAAAGTCCTATACCTTCTATTGTTGAGTTTTGTCTTTTCAACAAAGCCTCATTTTGGTTCTAACACTTACTTGGCAAAATACTGGAGTATTTGGTGAGTGAATTTCATTACAAAAACGATAGGTACCCACCGAGCAGTGCGAACACATACTAAGAAAAGCCAGCTCTCAAAAGAGCAACCTTACAGCGAACCCTTTAAATGCAGCATCACTCTTAAATTTAAGGGAATTACTTTGAAGACGATTTTATGATGTGATGTAAATGCAGGCGTAAAGGCTTTAGGGCCTTTTACTAAACTACAAAGGATTGCGGGTTTCTACAGCAACACGTGCTAAGATAGCTGAGAAGACCCTTCATACAGACAGGCGAAATCCAGGTGGTAAGCTAGTACCGCGTTCGCACTGAAAATCGCCCCTAAAACCATACAGGGTTCATAAAAATAACCATTGCATATAAATGACAGCTGTCTTGAGGTGGCATTGTGTCAGCTGTGTTTTGTGTAGCGCATTATGACGCAAAATGAAGAATGCAATGCCACATGAGGCCTGCGGCCATTACTTCCGCAGGAGATAAACCGCACAAAGGCAAGTTGACGACCGTAAGGTCGGGGGCCCCTTCTACGAGCACTAGCATCAAGACGACGACAACAACGTCGAGAAAGACTACCCAGACAACAACCCAGAAGACAATCCAGACGACAATCCAGACGACAACCAGTACCACCACAACAACGACGACTACCACGACCTCGACGGGTGAGGAATGCATAGCTTTAAATAGTTTAGTTCGTTTGGCAGAGTGCTTAGTCCGGATAACTATGATACGAATTTTACCGTAGACTTGGAATGAAGTTAGTAACAAAACTCATCTGATACCGTGGCGACTGCGTAGCCACTTCCCGGAAACTTTTCTATGACGTCACAGGATTTTGATGTGCGCCTGGCAGGCTTACAAAAATATCTTTTTCTTGCAGCTAAGGTTTCATAAATCTGTCCAGTCACTTTGTATTCGTATGAAAGCCAAGAAAATAACTTGTTTTAAGAGGCATGGTTATTATTTCTGGATTTGAGGGGTGGGGTTACAGTAAACAATTCTTTCAGATCACGAGTAGGCATTCGTCGAGCCGGCCGAAGTTGCAATTACCGCACAGAGAGGGTGATTTCCTATGAAAGATATAACTTTGTTGCGCCTGCCAGAGTTTCACGAAGCATGCATATGCGCAACAAATTATAGATTTATTGGTGCACGATGTGCTTGTTTTGTGTCAGTAAACGCTTAATAAACGACAGCGGTGAAACAGATTCTTGCGATTTTTCATTGTACGGTTTATTTTGTGTGCCATCTATCTCCAACCTCACTTAGATGAGAAATACTCAACCATCTCATTCAACCGCCGTCGTCGTTAGACGGAAGAATGTGTGATTTTTTTCATATTAGTTTGGTCTGCAGGCAGCCCCGGACCAGGATCTTCTTGGTTTAAATTGGTGGCGTAGAAGGGCTGCTCTCCAAATGGAAAAAAAAGAAGAAATGAAAAAAAAAAAATGGCCGCATATCTGTTGCCTTTGTTGCAATTGTCGTCAAAAGACGATAGTATTTCGTCAACATTTGTCTAGTAAATGCCTTCCTTCGCTTTCCCGCTCACCTCTCATGCTGTTCCTCTTCCGTCGCGCTCATCCAAAAGTAAACACTCAAAAGGTTTGTTCAAGTCAATTGAAATGTTTCGCGTTCCACTGGTCCAGGCCCCGTGCCTCGATGCTAGCGCCGCCGTACGGCGGAGACTCGCGTGAATCGAGCGCCTTACTTCAGCGTTTATAGAACCCCGTTGCCCTACTCCACGTTCGTTCCAAGCAGAACTTGGAGCCTTTCTAGTGGAACCTTTAGTAACTGTTGCCGCTTGATTTCTTAAAGTGCCGCCAGAAGCTACAGTGGCCCGGGCGACGGCAGGCGACAGTGTGAATTTTATTTCTGCAGTGGATATAGTATTTCATTTCGCAAAAATCTAGCATCTATTATATATTTTATAAAGGAATATTGTAATTATCCCTTGTGCATTAATTTTCTCTCTTATATTTGCGCAACGTCTTGTTCTTATGCAACAATGTTGAGGAGTATGAACATATAAACCGGACTTGGACGCTTAGATTTCGCTGCGAGTATTTAAGACTATTGCGCAGACCTCGTTTCACTTTGGCCGGGTGTCTGAATCGAGTCACAGACAGACAGACAGACAGACAGACAGACAGACAGACAGACAGACCAAAATTGCTTGGTTTAAGTAGCCCAAGAGAGAACGAGAGAGAGAGAGAGACTTTTTTTAGCTTTATGTGGCTCAAGGGGCCGTTGTGGCTGCTGGCTTGTGCCGGGTGGTGACATCGGCAGCTTTGGTGACCAAGTGAGTGGTTCTCTCAGCCTAGAAATAATCGAGCCAGTGCAGCTCCCTGGGCGCGTGAGATGAGGCGTTCCTAGTAGACTTTATACCAGTGCATTGTGCCTGGTGGGTCCGTAGAAGCATGGTAGTTATTCTAACGAAAAGAACGCTACCTTAGAAATATCCTTTTGCTAAACCTGAATCACTGCTTTACTACGAAGATGTAAGCTCAACCGCCGTGAAAACCCGGGTTTATTTTGCACTTCCAGTAAAGCCCCTGGATTCACAGCCCCTGCTCTGCACCTACGGCTTCCAAACGAACTTTAGCACGAAGATGCCCGAGGATGGCCTCTGCGACCTCATTTTCTTCGACTCACTCTACAAGGAGCACAGGAACCGCTTTACTCACCCGTCCAGATTCAGCGACAATCTCCGGAGGATTCTGGCCGCAGCCCCGCAGTATCGGCAGACCGAGTTCGGCGTGGCCTTCGCGTTCGAGTAAGTGCACCCAATTCTTGAATCAATGGCCTGTTTGCAGTTGCGACAGAATAACCTGCAGTAGGTCTCGAATGTTCTTAGGGGAAACACTTTAAAGGAAAATTTTTGAGCATTAGCTTGTGCTTCGATAATCCCGCGCCGAAAAGAAAGAATTGGGGGCGTATCTCCTCCTTTCGTTGCAAATGTCAGCGCAAGATGATAGTCGACTGGTGCCCCTGGCAAGTAAATGCATCCCTTTTCTTTTCCCTTCTCCACTTATGCCGTTTCTCTCCCGTCTTGTTCCTTCCAAGATAACACGTTAGATGTTTGCGCAGTCAGTTTAAATTTACCGCGTTCCACTGCTCCCAGTCGGATGCCTCGATGCCCGCGCTGCCGTACGGCGGAGACGGGTGTGAATCGATGCACCCGACTACAGCGCTTACAGAACCACGGTGCCCGACTCCAGGAGCATTCCAAGCGGAACGCGGAATCTATCTAGTGGAAGCTGTCGTTGCTGTTGCTGTTTGATTTTTTAGGCTTCCGCCGGGTAACGCGGGGCAAAGCAGGCGACCGTTTTCTGCTGTTTATGTAGTATGTTATTTGCTATCGCTAAAAGCAAGCATCCGTAAAATTTGAATAAAGGAACACTGCTAATATTACTCATGTATTGATTTTCAGCCTTATATTATTTGCGTAATGTCTTCTTCTTGTTCAACAATGTTGACAAGTATGAACACTGACACCGGACTTAGACGTTTATATTTGGCTGTGAGTATATAAGACTAACTCGCAGGTAACGTTTCACTTCGGCCGGCTGGCTGAATCGAGTCACACACAGACAGACACAGATCAAATTTTTCCTGTTCAAATAGCCCAAGAAAGACTATCGTCTTTGAAAGGACAAAAGCACAGTGGGACAACCAGCCAGGGAAGAGTGGTTGCGTGCCATTTTCTTTATTTGTTAGAGCCTCGCGCTCTAATGTGGGTCCCCCCACAGCTCACAAAAATAAATATATTCTTCACAGTGACCACGAAGAAGTGACCATGAAGCTGGTAATCGTACCTTTCATTCCCGTGTTTTTAATAATTTATCCTCTCAACTAGGACCATCCGTTTTATTTTGCTTCAGTGAAAATATTACTAGTAGTTTCAGGGCTCGGTAATTCGACGCGCTGGAGAAGAAAGAGCCGTTACCCGATGTATATAGTCGCACTTGTAAGGCGTTTGAGGGACATGCCTTGGTCATTTAATGAGAAATACAAAAGCGACGCCTCGAACCTACCACAAAACGATTTTTATTAAACATATCGACCGGCTGGAATTTTGCTTTTTTACGGGGCTATGCAAAAAAAGATGGAACTTGGACGCAATAAAATCATGGTACCAGAAGGTTAAAACGGCCGCCTATATGCTCCTTTCGTTGCAAATATCGACGAAAGACGGTAGTCGATGGCGCCCCTGCCAATTAAATGCCTCCCTTCTCTTTCCGCTCACCTCTAATGCTGTTTCGCTCCCGTCTCACTCCTCCCAAGATAATACGCTCGAGATTTGCTCAACTCAAGTTACATTTACCGTGTTCCACGTCTCCAACTCGGGTGCACGGATGCCAATGCTGCCGTATGGCGGAGACGCACGTGAATCAAGGCACCATACTACAATGTTTATAGAACCACGTTGCCCCAATCCACGGGCGTTCCAAGCGGAAAGTGAAAGCTATCTAGTGGAGCCTTCCGTTACTGTCGCCGTTGGATTTCTTAGATTTCACCAGGGGCTATAGTAGCGCGGGCAACAGCAGGCGACGGTGTTCCTCAGTTGATGTAGTATTTCATATGCTGTCGCAATAGCCATGCATTCATGAATTTTGTACTAAAGAAACAATGAAAGTATCAGTTATCTATATATTTTTTTGCCTCACATTCGCGCAATATCATGTTCGTCAACAATGTTGACAAGTATGAACATCATTTGCGCAATGTCATGTTCTTCAACAATGTTGACAAGTATGAACATTGCCACCGTACAAAGATGTTTAAATTTGGCTGTGGGTATATGAGACTGTTGCGCAGGTCTTGTTTCAGTTTGTCCGGGTGGCTGAACCGACTCAGGCAGAACAACATACATACAGTCAAACCAAAATTTCTGCGGTTAAGTAGCACAAGAAAGACTATCATCTTTGAAGTATGTGTTACGTTGCTCTGAAGGAGCTTCCTAATGTGCGCAAAGCCCGCTTAGGTGTACATGTTGCCAAGGCCGGTTTCAGATTGTTGCTGCAAGTGTCGTAATAACGTCAAAGAATGACGTTATTTCACGTCTGTGCCAACCAAACCGCGTGACAAGGGGTATTTTTACGTCCACAGATCACGATATGGCTTTTGCGTCGGTTGTCTGAACATAGCCTAAGGCGTCGTGCTGCTCAGCCCAAGGACGCGGGCTCGACCCCTGCCGTAGCGGCTGCTGTTCTGATGGAGGCGAATCCTGTGCGTCGATATTTCTGTGCATGCTAAAGATGTTAAAGATCGCCATGTGGTCGAAATTAATCCAAGAGAGCCCTCCGTTACGGCGCGCCTCATCGCCCAGGTGTAGCTTGGACGTATTAAACCCCGCAATCAATCAATCAATCAATCAATCAATCAATCAATCAATCAATCAATCAATCAATCAATCAATCAATCAATCAATCAATCAATCAATCAATCAATCAATCAATGAATCAATGAATCAATCAATCAATCAATCACGTGATCAGTACAAAATAAATAAATAAATAAATAAATAAATAAGCTGTGGTTCATTCCTTTGTCGTAAGAATCAGTAAAACACGAAAGTGAAATGGGCAGTGAAATCTGCAGCTGAGCATCATTTGCGGGTCAGCGGCAGTGTTGTGGGTGTGCTCGGCCGAGGACGTCCTCCTGAGGTGTCGCTTCGGCAAAGGTGTACTGGCGTCATTTCCGTGACGGATGTGATGTCAGTGAAATCTTGGTGTATCCCGGCATAACACACTTTTGTGTTATATTATAAAACCCCCAAAAGAACAGCGCTCAATATGGCGTACTGTTTAGTACTAGATGTTGCTTCTCCGCAAGAAGACCCGATGTGCAGGCGGGCACCCTTTACAGGCCGCTTGCTTCGTTGTACTGGCGTCACTTCCGTGACGGATATAACGTAAGTGAAATCGTCATGAATCCTGGAGTAAAAGTCTTTCTTGTTAATAAAAAAATTAATCAATCAGTCTAATGAACGCAGCCTGTGCATGCATGGCTGTTCTCATCTTCGTAGTGTTGTCGGCTACTACTCCACGAAAAGGTTGTCGCATACAGTATTTACTTACCTATCAGGCATACTTCCTCGCCAGTGTAATCGTGGTATAATCAGAGCCTATTTACTTAGCCATCTTTTTCAATACCCTCAAGTCATGCCCAGTCAAGGGCAAATGAAACGCGAAAGCGAAAATATGAACCAGAACTCGCAAATGGCGTGGTTTCTTGATATGCCAGTCAAATTGACGCGTGGCCTAATTACAGTAACAAAGTTGGGAGATGTGTCTTTTAGGATATACCAATAGCGCGCCATTGTTTGGCATCCATTTAAACTATTTTAATACGACAGTGTTTTATGGTTGGATTCATGATGATTTCACTAACGTCATATCCGTCACCGAAGTGACGCCACTACAACGAAGAACGGCCTGTAAAGGGTGCACCCCTGCATACAAGGTCTTCTTGCGGGGAAGCAACCTTTATACTTAAGAGTACGTTATACTTGGGGTTGTTCGTTTTCGGGTGTTACATTTTAACACGAAGGTGTTTTATGCCGCGATACCCCAAGATTCCACTGACGTCATATCCGTCACGGAAATGACGCCAGTAGACCTATGCCGAAGCGATCCCCCAGAAGGACGTCGCTCGCCAAGTACACCCACAAGACAGCGGCGGACTCGGAAATCATGCTCAGTAGCTGATTTCTCTGCGCATTTCACTTTGGTGTTTCACCAGCTCCTATGACAGAGGAATCAACCACAATTCTTTTAAATTTTCTTGTTCAAATTCATATTTTCTAGTTCGTATTTTATTTGTCCATGACGACACACACACTCTCATGTGCCCCTAGGCTGCTGACAAGGTGGTGTACGTAAATGGCGTTAGCGTAATCAACCACGCCTGCGTAGATCTAAAAAACTGGCTCCAATCGTTTTATGTGGTATTAAAAGCTTATATTAAGAGCTTTACTGTATTAAAAGAATACAGAAAACCTTTCAAACCATTACTGTGGTATAAAATGGCTATAATCATATCGCCATGGAGTAAATTGGGGACTATTAAAAGTTGGAGGGTTTAACGCGTCGAAGCTCCGCCTGGGCTATGGCACCGTAGTAGAGTGTCCAAAATTAGCGTTGACCACCTAGGAGCAGTAAAGGCGTGCCGAAATCCCTACATGCGATCGTTTTAACGTCTTTATACGTCAGAAAAGCAGCCACCGCGTACTGGGTGGAACCCGCGTCCTTGGGCTCAGCAGCGTAGCGCCTAGGCCAATGAGCAGCCGCACTTGATAATTGACAGGACGTGGAAATACCGGATGAGCCCCAATGTTGGCTCATTTTCTTATTGCACTGATCATCTAAAAAGGTTACTGCAAACTGAAAAGTGTTAGCGCCTATTTCGAAAGTAGCTGCGTGTAGATTTCTCCTGTTCTATAACCAGTGACACTTCTAATAAAACAGTGCAAATGTTCTGTAGTTGAGGAGAGATGGGCGGGAAGGTTTCCGTTGTTCATTGAAGGTTTAAGGAGACCTTGCTTGAGCTAAGTTAAACTACCGCGTCCAGGTTAAGCGCCGTTGAAACAAAACTGCCATGGAGGTCATTAGCGAACTTGTTGGGACCACGCGGGCTCACCTATCGTTACAGGCACAAATCAAGATTGGCTACGGACCTGCAAAACACAAACCTTTCCGCGTTGAAGATTTTCTGGGCGTCAAACATCTATCACTTCGGCATCATCGATATGCCAGCCACTGTTACGGAGGTTGAGGAAATTACTGCTGTCTTTGACGTTCTACGGGTAAGCTTGGAAGGTGGTTTTACTGACGGACGGACGAAGGGAGGCATGGATGGACGGATCGACGGATGGATGGGTGGATGGATGGGAAGGACGGAGGGATGGGAAGGACGGAGCGATGGGAAGCACGGATGGATGGATGGACGGATGTACAGATGGATGGATGGATGGATGGATGGATGGATGGATGGATGGATGGATGGATGGATGGATGTATGGATGGATGGATGGATGGATGGATGGACGGATGGACGGATGGATGGGTGGGAAGGATGGTTTGATGCGAAGGACGGATCGATAGGATAGGCGGATTTATGGCAAGGATGGATAGATGAATGGATGGAAAGGACGGTTCGTTGGGAAGGGCGGATGGATGGATGGGAAGGACGGATGGATGGATCGATGGATGGAGGGATGGATGGATGCATGGATGGATGGATGAATGGGAAAGAGATAGATTATGGTGCATGATTTAGTGGGGTGAATAGGCTGCCTCTGCCTTGGCAGCTGCTCAGGGCCCTCATGATGTGGGCCATAATTTGCCATTGTTCCTCGAGACTTGTCCCGACAGACAGCTCTACAAGGTGGAATTGCATGATTCTGTTGGGTTGTGGGCACCGGGCCATTTGAGGCACAAAGGGTAAGACGGCGGGGACTGAGTGCGCTGAGGTGTCTGCAGTGCTACAAGATAGGGCGAGAGGGGTGGGTGTTGGCAGTGTACATAATTGTGCTGGCAAGCCCGGCACCGGGGCGAGGGAAGATGCAACGGGTGCGGCGTCAGCTGTACAGTAGTAAGTGGGCAGGAGGAACATAAGTGTTTTTATCGAGGACGTCACTAGGGGCCCAGAGGAGACTTTCGTGAAGTCGATGAACCGTTGAACCGTTCAGTCGCTTCAACGCCTACAGGGGCAGGGATGCTGCGTGCATGGAAACGTCCAGGAACAATGTTGGGGAGAAGGAATGAGGAGGGGACGACGAGACACTTAGTGAGGTGTTGGCATGCCGATCCAGAGTCAGTGTATATATGGGTGATGGAGGCGGGAGAAGAGTTTTTAGCAGCGGTAAAAGTGACGGTGAAAAGTTCCCCTTCGTCTAGGGAAGTTTATGGTTAAATGTAGTGGCGAGAAAAAGATTCACAACGGCAGTGTACCAAGGTTATTTTAGATGCAGAGCATCTGATTCACTCGCCATGTCCCTCCGGCGTCGTCGTCGGCGTCGGCGTTGTCCACCCCTCCCCCATTCTCCTCGCCGTGCCAGCTGCGCTCTCCGCCGCTCACCCCCTCTCCTCTCCGTTAGCGAACACTCTCTCGCGAGGGGCATTGGATTGGATTGGATTGGCTTGGCTTGGCTTGGATTGGATTGGATTTGGATTGGATTGGATTAAAGTGGATTGTGTTGGATTGTGTTGCGTGATAGCCGCGGCACGTTGCGTCATAGCCGCGGCAGACTCGCTGGGGCCGGCGCATGTGCAGTACTCTCTCTTCCGCGGTTTCGTCTCCTTCGTGCGCGCTGCGCATATAACCGGTGTGCCGTTCTCCGGCGAAGCAACATCCACGCTTGGCTCAAACACCTAGAGTCCACGCCGCTTCACAAGTACGCCAACGTCGTCATCGACTGGGACCGGCTTACGCAGTCCCCTCAATGTTACGCGCGATATAAAACGCGGTCCCTTCGCCGCTCCGCCTATGCGTCGCATCTACACAGAGGTTCCCGCGATGGGAAATGGGAGTTTTTTTGAGTTCCCGCATGCAACCCGTCATGAAGACAGTGGCTGGAATGTGTCGTTCCTCGGTAGAGTAAGGGGTTTAATACCGCGTCTACGGTACTTAACGTGAGAATTTCGCGGATCAGAGAAGAAGTCGGTACCGGCGGGAGAGAATTGTGTAGGCAACCACTGTGGAATTCCAATATCAGATCGGAAGCGGATGCCATGATTTGCCGCAGAGCACGCTGCTCCCTCTAAGAGCACGAGCTGCGAAACTGCCTTTGGAACACCCGCTCCCGCGGGAGCAAAATGCCAAAGATAACGGGAAGTGAGAGAGAGAGAGAGAGAGAGAGAGAGAGAGAGAGAGAGAGAGAGAGAGAGAGAGAAATAACTTTTATTGAAACAATAGGGAGGGGCAGGGGAGAAGGAAAATGAAGGAAGCTCACACTGCCGCGGCTGCCATCCTCACCCGATAGATCAGGGGCTTCTGGTCTTCGAGCTCCCAGCTCTGCAACGTGCACACCCACTGCATAAGGGCAGGAAAGCTGAGTGTTGGAGGATTGGCGGGGCACGTCCAGACGAGATGAGCGGTGGTGTCAGGCGCACCGCATCGGGTTGCGGTGCGGTTGGTGGGAAGGTAGTAGGAGGAATGTGGTGGAGACGGAGGTGATTGTAAAAAGTGTTAGTTTGAAGTCGGCGCCAAATGCGGGCGCCTGCGGTAGGAAGGGAACGGTGAGAAGAACGATAGGTACGTCGGGTTGCTCTACAGTGGCAGAGGATGTCAGTATAGGTTTGGGAGGTGGGCGTAAGGGAGTTTGCATGAACTGTTGTGGTGTTGGCCTCTGCTGAGAATGCCCGGTTAGGGAGTGTTCAGGCGGTGACGTGTGCCACCTCGTTTCTAGGGAGGGCAGTGTGGCTGCGTGTACACACTTTGCGAGCATGGGGAAGGGCGGGGCATCGAGAGAGGATGGCGAAAGTAAGAGCCGAGACTCGTCCGAGCGAAAAATGACAGTAGGCAGCTTGGAAGTTAGAAAGAATTGTTTTGCTGGGACTTGTGGCTTGGGTCATTGTGAAGGTAATGGCTGCTTGTTCGGCTGTTTTAGTAGAGGTTGTACAGACAGTTGCCGAGGTGAGGAAGTCATTTGCGATGCGGCAAACTGTAGGAGGAATAAACACTTATTGAGCAAAAGGACGGAGTGAGGGGTGGTGATCAGCTTCCTACATCCAAGAGGCCGCGAATTTTTGCTGATTCCAGGGCTCATCGCAGATGGGCTTTTTGACACCCCGGTTCCTAGCTGGTCAGCGCACACTCCCACTGCTCAGGGTAAGAGGAGTGGAATGGGTCTAGGTTGCGTGGGTAGGAGTATACGAGGTGATAGGGTGTGAACAGGAATTTTCCGCCACCCTTTACGCCGGTCCCTTCAAAAAGCGTCTGCTCGTCTGCAGGCGTCTGCTCCCGATTTGAATTGAGGTCCCTTCACCAGCTTTTTGACAGTGCGGGGAGTTTGGTCTCGCCGGCGTCCGACGCCGGCATGACGACAGTTTCGTGGCCCCTTCGGCGAGCAAGCGAGAAAAAAAATTGGTTGATTCCTTTGTCATAGGAATCGGTAAAACACGAAAGTAAAATTTCCATGATTTGCGGGTGGACGGGTGTCTTGTGGGTGTGCTTGGCGAGCGACGTCCTGCTGGCGGGTGGCTTCGGGTAATGTGTACTGGCGTAATTTCCGTGACGGATATGACATCAGTGAAATCTTTGTGTATACCGGCATAAGACACTTTCATGTATAAATATAAAACCCGAAAACGAACCCGCAGTATAACGTACTCTTTAGTACCAACGGTTGCTTCCCCGCAAGAAGACTGTGTGCAGGGGTGCACCCTTTACAGGCCGCTTGCTTCGTTTTACTGGCGTCATTTTCGTGGCGGATATGACGTCAGTCAAATCTTTTTGTATCCAGGAATAAAACACTTTCACGTTAAAAACGTCGAAGGTGCGGTGTCTATCCAGTCGTAGGTGGTGCTGGGCTTTCCGCTGCCTGATTTCGAGCTTTAGCTGTTTGAGCCGCACTCGGTTTCCTTGTGTAGCAAGCACGAGCGCGACATGGCCTGCTGCATCTGTTGCCACCTTTGGACGCTGCTGGCATTTGCTGGAGCGGACACCATGGCGGTTCGAAGGAGAGAAGACCGGAAGGAAATGTGACGACGTTACGAGAATAGAGAAAGCGCCAAGCGAGTTCCGGTCCACTCCGCCGATATTGTAGGAGCAACTCTTCTTGCTCCACGTCGCGACCTTGGCTCAGAAGGCGCTCCCGATCTGCCATTGGAAAACGATTCGGTTGCTCCCGATGGGCCAATGAAACACGTTTGCTCCAAACAGAGCGAATACGTTGCTCCAAAAGTTCTGCTGACCTGCCATTGGAATGCAGCAATAGTTTGTACAAAATGGGGCAAACTATTGAAGGGTCCAAGAGCGTCGACGTTGATGGCTGCGGCGAATGTAAGTGATGTCGGAGAACCCGCCGCGGTGGCTCAGTGGCTATGGCGTTGTGCTGCTGAGCACGAGGTCGCGGGTTAGGTTCCCGGCCGCGGCGGCCGCTTTTCTGGTGGAGGCGAAAATCAAAAACGCTCGTGTGTACGAGATTTCGGCGCACGTTAAAGATCGCAGGTGGTCAAAATTAATCCGAAGCCCTCCACTACGGCGCGCCTTATCGCCTTCGTTGCGTGCGTGCGTTAAACGTTACAATCAATGAAGTGATGTCGGAGACCATGGAAAGAATTACGGCTAGGGCCAATGGGGGCGCTGTTGCTGATCGGCACTCATTCTTTAATAAATCGGGCCCATGTCCCCGCGAGGGGGACTCGAGTAAATGCGTCGCATAGGGGGTGGGTGTATTGCGTTAACGTTTAGGGTTTGGGGAGTTGGTGGTAGTGAATGCGTTGTATCAGTAGCTTCTTGACGTAGTTTGAATGAGTCAAGGATGTAAGGCGCGTTCGTAGCCTCCCATTTTGTGTCGGCTTTGTGGCGCAGTGGGTAGAGCACCATGTACATTGCGTTACGCCCGCAGGGTCGAGGGATCGAAACCAGGCGCCGGATAGTATTTTTTTATATAGTGTAGGGGGAGGGGTGCGGACAACGACGGTGTGGACTACGACTACGGACGTCAACGTGGGTGACATCGTGAGTTACTGAAATGCTCTGCATTTAAAATGTTTGTTGCTTTACGGATAATAGCGTCAATCATGCCTTCAAAGGTGTGTGTGAGGACACTGTCCGGAGTTAAACGCGAATGCTGCTAGCGATAAAATCATCGAGAAGTTGGATGAGGTCCTGTTGTTGCAGGGTTATGGAGTGTAAAAATATACGGCTCATAAAGTTAGGGATAAGGTCGGTCTTACAGAGGTTGTATTGTGTGGGACGATCTTGTGTTGTGGGAGGACGATGTACGTCCTCCTACATCAGACTGCATATGAATGCCGGGAACCATTAAAAAGTGTGTGGGTGAAAACTGCGAGTATTGTGATGGGTACATCCTTCAGGGCGAAAGCGAAGTGATTCAGTAACTCATAATGATTGGTTGTGGGAGTTAACGCGTAGACGCTGCACAGGCGATGAGGCGCGCCTTATTGAATGGTTCCGGGTTAATTTTGATCACTTGGTGACCTTTAGCGTGCGCCGAAACCTCGAACACACAAGTGTTCTCGCTTTTGGCCTCCATCCTAAAAGTGGCGGCCGTGGCCGGCAATCGAAGCCAAGTCCTTTGGTTTAACAGCACAACGGCTCAGCCACAGAGCCACGGTGGCGGGTCAGTGACTCATCATGTATTTAATGATAATCTCGAAGCAACGTACTTCAAAAGCAGATGTTATTTCGTTATACCAGAGCGTTGTATGGGTGCTACCGCGTTTCTTTTTGAGGGAACAAATGCGTCTGTATGGTTAAGAACTCTTTTGATTATAAAACGTACTGATTCAGTAGCAAGCGTAAGCTAGGTATGTGTCTCGGTTCGTTTCTTGAACAGGATCTGCACAAAGCGGCCAACCAAAAGCCCAACCCCGACAGGCCACCCTACATTGTGCTGGGCGCTGTGGCTTCGACACTTGGTGACCACTTCGGCTCCCGAATGAGGTCGGTTCATGACTGACTCTTGACAGTCTTTGATATGACAGACTTCTTGACAACAAAGCATTAACATGCAGTGCCAGTAAAAACAGCCTTAAGGGAGGAATGTGGTCGCTGGTTACTCTGGTTGTACTCGGTGTAGCCTCGGCATGGCTAGGTCAATGCATGTCACCCTTAACCGTTGGCAGTCGCGTAGATAAAAAACCCGCCCGTGCAGCTGTTACTCTATATAACCAGCATCATCCAGCGGCATCCTTCTTCTCATTTTATTTCAGGTACATCTACACGCCCACGTTGCTCATCTCGCAAGGTCACTACGCTTTCGGTGACAACGAGATTGCAGACTGCACGACTGTGCCGCCAACCCTCCTCTACAAGCCGATGGGATCCACGGGCTACACGTATGATCTGGTGAGCTATGCTAAGAGTCACCAATTGGCCCCTTTCCCCACAAATTAGATATATAGTATATATATGTATGTATATATAGATAGTATATATAGATATATATGTATGTATGTATGTACCTTTGTATACACTTTTGTATATCTATGTTTTTCATATTAGCTTTTGTACATGGATTCCTGTATATAGTTTTCTATTGTGCCACATCATATTCAATTGTATTTAGAAGTGTGACTTTTCATTTATGTGCCTAAATTGGTGTTGTTAGTTTCGGTTCCTACTTGTCGTACAGGGCCACTGTTGTGAGTTCAAGGGGTGGCGAGGCTTGTCAAGCGGTCTTTAGGGCTGCTTTTTCTTGCCGCCCTCAGTTTTTTGTTACCCTGTAGCAGAAAACTGGAATAAAGTATGATTAATTGAAGCTTCCCTGCAGTGCACCAAGTTTTGTCTTACCCCCAGATAACGCTGTCCTCGGCTTATCGCATTAGCGTGTCCGGGAAAGCGAGTCGCTAGGGTGTAGGGGGGTCGTCCGGTCATGTCAAACACGGTAATGCTACCCCATCCCCTGTTCGCCAAGCGTGATATCCCCCTATGTCTGGTGCTTTCCCGCTCTCAGGAGTTCACCCGTTCTGACGACGTGACGGTGCTTCAGCGCTTGTGGTCAGCCCTCGTGTATAAGCTTGGTTCAGAGCGCTTGCCAAACTTACACACAGCCCTGCTTACCCTTTGCACAGCTTGTTCAATCGTGTTAAATGGGTATAGGAACTACGGTAAGTTCCTCAGCTGCCATATTATCACCGCATTAACCGGCGGAACAGTTCTCAATTTAAGCGCTTGTGCGAATGAGTTTCTATATGCTTGCCAACCTTTGAACAACTGCACCATAGATAAACCAAGAATAACCAAGAACTACCAAGGGGCAACACCCCGCTCTCAGGGCTATCTCGAATTCAACTCGTTGAACTACACCAGCGTTTTCGTATAAATTGACCGAAGTCAGTTCGTCATGCTGTATTTAGCAGGAGTGTTTCCCATAGCTAGTCTGCTATGTCCGTCGCAAAGAGCGATTCTCAGGCTAGTTTGTACCACCCGTTTGAAATGAATGCGTTTCATCACACTGCAGACAACGGCGGCAAGAGCGCTGAAGGACGCCCAGGCGGCCGGTGGGAATACCACGTGGTTGATCTCGGTGGGCATGAGGGGCCGCTGGTCGATTCCTCGGTATAACCAGCCACTGGGAATGCGGTCAAAGTGCAAGCGTGACCTTCTGGCTAAGTCCTTTGGGCCGTACACTGAGGTGAGAATAACGCCTATCAACTTCACTCAAGTAAGCTTTAAGGAACGTCCACAGCCTGTCGTAGCGGCAATGCAAAACAGGACACCTGTCGGCCGCAAAGTCCTTTCATGGAGTTCTCCCCGTTTGTGAGGGAGACAGGAGCCATTTTTTTGGAATAAAACTGTTAATTCAGATCTTTACTTACCCAGTTATTTGTTTATTTTTACATTTTCTTGCCTAGATTGTCCAGGAATTTAAAAGTGAATAAGTAGCGTCGTCTGCTTGCACACTGCTGCCTGTTGCGATCGTCAGAAAGATTTGTTGACCAGACGATCAGAGGCGTTCAAAGTACTACTTGCCCTTTGAAGATGCCTACAAATGTTTTTCCGGACGAGAGAAAGGACCAAAAACAGTTGATAAGGTACAAAAGTGTTGCAGCAACGATTAGGTCTCTGAAAAATGTCTCAATATCAAACATGGCTTGCAAATTAGCAAAATTAGAGTGTGCTCCAGTAGACCAGTGTGCTGCTTGAGTGATGGCTTGCAGTCCAAAAAGGAACTTGCAGGGGGACTCGAATAACAGAAGAGCCAAATTGCTGGGGACTGTAGTCATGTAGTTTCCCAGTGTCATGAATTACGGTGCTGACAATTATTAGCTTGTCAGTTATAACAATTAAACTGTTCGGAAGAGTAATTGATGTATGCGTAACTACCCCCTTTTAAAAGATAAAAGCATAATTCAAATTGGTTCGGAGCATTTATACTGCTACGTCTCGGTGCATTTATATGGAGGATAAGAGTGCACAAAAAAGTCACCATTCCTTCTTTAAGAAAACTGAAAGATACGGGAAAGATTTCTGGCATCAAAACTGCGTCAAAAACTTTACTGAAAATCCATCAAATTGATCGTCAAACGTTCAAAGACTCAAATAAAACGAAGGAACAACCCATGCGACAATTGTTCGCGCACAAACGCATCTACGAACGGTCGAAATGTATCCCGGTACGTGTTGTATGAGATAAAAGTAAGCCGTTGTACTTCTTCTTGATGATCGGTGCGTTTATTGTCTAATCGTGAAGCGTTCCTTTCTCGCGGCTTTCGAAAGCCCGGTTTCACACACGCGCCATGAGCGCAGTGATCTTGTCAGATGTTTTCGGCCGACCAACCGCTCAATGGGGAAATGCGCTAGGTTTTTGACAAGACTCCATCATTTCTATCAATAAAGCTTTCCCTTCAAAAGCCATCACTAATCTTTCAGGTATCAACACAAGGCCATAAAGTGCGGTGTCCTGTGTCTGGCAGCTTACTTATGCCGAGTTGAGGTTTGCTTTGTATATGTTTAGTAATGTGGCGCGGTACGTTTAAGGAAATGACCTTCCGGAGTCGGGCACCAAGCTAGGGTTGTAGACATCCCGGCCTAAATTAACAGAAAGATGTAGAGTCGTGCCGGTCTTGAGAAGCGGTGAAGTGGCTGCCTATGGTGCTATCAGGAGAAGACTGAGGTACAAGTGGGATCGAGGTATGGTGTCATATTTGGTGGGAAATAGTGCATTCAGACAGCCTAGTATAGGAGCAGTAGGAAGTTATTGGTTCAAATTCCGGGAATATAAACAGAACTGAGATAGCATTCACAAACTAGTCTTAATCGACCAGATTTAAGGGAAACCCCCAAGGTAGAGTAAGGTTCTGTGAAGGAAAATTTGACATCTGAGAAAGCTATGATAGCTTTCCTTTGTAGCCGTAGGGCTGCATTGAAATGGATGTCAAATTTTCCTTCACAAACTACTCTTGATTTAAATGAGAGCTTGCTCCCTCCGAACGCTGCCACACTCGGACTTTGCAAAAATCTGCAGAAAAACAGTGAATTGCCTAAGAGTGGTAGCATTCCGATGCCACTTGGCGAAAGTACCAATTCTTTACAGGTAAATATGGTGCAGTAGTGCAAGACATTATTTTATTCTTTTGAAGTTTGCTTTTGTTTCTTTTTGCCACTGATGTAAATTTATACCATTATAGCACATAAGTGATTTCACTTCGTAAATTAGATTCGTTATCCGAAGATGGAAGGCATACTCCTGAGTCGGTCCCTTTACGATATTTTCACTTGTATTTCCAACGTTGTGTTTCGGGCTTTTTCCGTTAAATCTTCAGTTTTTAGGGAGATCAGACCTTTCTGATTCCGAATGGTGCCACACTATGACATCTCAAAATTCCTCTCATTAAGATGCGGCTTGTGCACATAAAAGTGGTCAATGCCATTGTAGGACCTATGTTTTTTTAACCCTGGAGCAGGATTCACACGATAACCATTAAGATGATGAATACATAGAGAAAGAGTTCAGGGTCGCGTGTGATGAAATTAGTTCCGACAACGTTTGAGAGGAAGAATCATTATTTCTAGATGGATAATAATTGATTAAACTACCAGCAGAAATCTTCAACCGCATGAACTTGTACAAACTTTTGAGTGCTTACCAGTATTAGAACGCCTATCAAAAGAAAAAGAAACCTTCCTTTAGGGCTTATATATACCGTAGAGATAATTATTCAAATATTGAGTTGGAATGCCCACTCTTTGAATCAGTGCATAATAACTGACATAAACAATCTGTTGACTACATCTCTTGCTGGTGGAAACATTTGTGAATTATGACGGCGCTGCCTCAAGCACTGATTTGTTAACAAGATTGGCGCCTTCTTCCCTTGCTGAGGGTGGTTTACGTAGAGTGAACTCTAGTTTAGACCTAGGAGGGAAGTGAAGGTTGCTAGCACAGATTGCTTTTAAGTCAACGTCGGCTCACGTGAGACGTGTGTTGTCGGCCCATTGCGTCGCGAATGTTGCAGTCGATGTTGCTATTAGCGTCCGTCGAGACCAAAGCGATTCTCTGTAACGCAACTTCTGGTTCGCGCGTTTGGCACGCAGGTGTGCACGGACTCCGATTTCAGCTCTAAGCTTCAGTACGATGAGGTCAGCCGGGCTATGTATACGTACGAAGAATTGCGCAACCTCATGTTCGTCTACGACGACGAAAAAGCAATCTGCGAAAAGGTGCGCTTTCAGTAAACGTCAGATATAAGTGTGTTTAAGAGATTCCAAAGCGTTGCTCCACGGGGGAGGGGGGAGGCATTAAGAAATTTTTGAGATGATTCAAACAAAAAATTAAGTAAAATAAATGAGGCCGTTGCGACACTCGATTCTCTTCTTGGTGAGTTCCCTATGACGTCACGACATCGTGTTTGTGCCATTGGCGGCAACTCGACGTAGTCCACCGCCATGAAGTCTGACTGGACGATGGTAGTCGGACCTGTGGTTCCTTTTGTTCGTGTCACTTGAATGCTTACCTTCTGTCACTCCTACCGTATTATGTCACATGTAGTGGAAAATTGTAAAATTAGTCAATATTCCTTGCATTTTTGCTCTTGAAAGCGCATTTGGTGGCTGGAATGAAGCGGAGTGAGTTTCCAAAGTGTAGTTCTTTCAACTTCGAGAAAGTTGCATCCTGTTTTAATGTCCTCTTGACTGCACGCTGTGCAAGTTCGCTTGCGATTTTGTTTCCCTTTTGTCATGCCTTGCAAACATGTTTCGTGCTTCATACCCACAGCTCTGTGACATCAAGGATACGTACACGTTGCTCCGATTCGGCATCGCCGCATACGACCTCGAGTACGAAGATTACGAAAATAGCTGCTCGAGACTCAACAAGTTTGGAGCTTTCAGCCGGTTGAAGATGGTACGGAAGATAGTAGAGTACTTCAGGACTGTGACCAACGACGCCAGAGACTGTGTGGACTACGTGCCGTGCCCGTCATAACAGTAGATGTCTCGCAACGCTCCCCTTTACCGCGTAGGGCGGGCCAATTTTGATCAATGCCCTCAATAAATTCGTCTATACATGTCTTTAGCCTGCTCAGGAATTCGTTCATCAGACTTTTGTGCAGCATGCTGAAGTCATCATTTCGGAAGTTCTGTTTTGTGTGCCGAGAAGGAAGCCAAGGCGTGCACGGTCTGAACTTCAACAAGTGAAAATCCAATATTTATGACCGGCTTTCGTTACAAGAACTCAGTTTTAGTGGTCCCAAAAACTTGTTCGCTAGCTGTTGTTGTAGATGACACTGTTGTGGTGAGCGGCTGGGAGCAAATACTGGACGGCACTTGCGATATAATAAGTGGTGTCATTAATTATAGCATGTCCCGACCTTATGTGTAAATTCGAGTGCAGGAAATATACATGCCTAGTGGGTGCATGGGTTTGGCACCTCGCAAGCACAACAGGAAACCAGTTTCCGGTATCATGGAGTGTTAAACATGTGCAATGGTGTTCATCACGGTGTTAGCAAAGAGAGGCGAGGGACAGGGAGCACAAATAACAAGGCGAGTGGGGTGCTTAATGCGACATTAGATAAGTTATCTCCTTGTACCTTGAATTTTTACGGTTTTAGCTGCGGCAGTATGGATAGCTGTACCCTTCGTAGTGAAAACCTCGTATACTGGACTTTCATTGTGCGGTGCTAACCAAGTTGTGCTCCAGCCATCCGGATACTGTACAGTACGTGTATTGGTTGAGGGAATTCGGCACCACCTCCAGTGCGCGGTCTTGTCCAGTTACTCGCACGTACTCATTTTAGGGTGGCAAGCATCCAAGGCCATCTCCTGCCAGTACTCGGACATTGAGATCACCGCTACAGACCGTATGGGAACTTCGGATGTCCAGCAGCAGTGGTTGGTGGCTTGCGGATTACGTTCTGAATCCAGGATATGAAACGACAATTTTTGTTCGTGGTGAGAAGTGTCCGGATGGTGACGGCTCATCATGCCCCGCGCTCGGCTTCTCCCAAGAGGTATGGCAATGGACACCTGTCTTGTGCGCTTTCCGAAGAGTCTGCCGCGCTCGTTTTCATGAACACTAGCCCTGAGCCAATCCTCTTACGGTAAGGCAGAACTATCGCTGCCATTTCTCAATCTGAAGCTGTCTCTGATGTACCCCTCTTCTCTGTTCGGTAACTTTTGAATTCGCCCTCTGACGCTTCACAGCCTGCTTTTTCCGCCACTATCAGCTCCGACCTCTCCCCAGAACAATCCGAGTCTTTGCGGGACCTCCTACACAAGCACAAATCGCTGTTGATTCCCAGAGTACCACACTCTGCCAAACATCTGAAGCCCCTTCTCGCATTCAAACAGACGGTTCACAGATCATTCGCAGCAGGCCATACCGTGTCTCTTCTTCCTGGCGGGAAATCTGTAATGGAAACGTCGCTAACATGCTCCAGCGCAAAATCATTCGTCCTTCAAACAGTCCTTAGTCATCTCCTGTTTTCTTAGTGCAGAAAAAATGCAGATCCGTTCGATTTTGCACTGTAAACGCAAACTAGCCGGAAATGGAGTTTTAATCAAGTAATGTGCCCTGAAAAGTACCTATAGCAAAAAATGTACTCCCTAGGCATGATCTAAAGAAGTGGACGAACCTCCATGGTAGTACCTTTGCCCATCCGGGTAGCAAAAGGGAGGATTTAGAACTACTTAACACCATTTGTGAGATGGCGTTCCGTTCCTTGTATACTACCACGTCCACAATGAACGCCCTATCTGAGGTAATCATCTCAAGCGGGCGGTCGCCATGTTAGTCTTCTGTCGTCTCCGTGCACCAGCACTTCAACCGTGGCCTAATGCTAATTAGAACGAGTGAGCAGGACGCGACGGTTGCACGACGCTACAAAACCAATACCGTAAGTATACCCGTATAGATGCTTCAACCAGCGCGATCACAGGCAGAGAGTGCGGCCGTGTGGTCTCAATCTGTTTATTTTGGCGATAGGTGTTGTCAAACTCTGCTGCTAACGAAGAGGCAGTTCTCGCCGGTGCAAACAATTGCAATGTTCATCTGCTTCGCTTGCTTGCGCATACATAGACGATTTAAATTCTCGTGCCAGCGCGCCAACGCACCCGACTGCAGCGACTCAACTTGCCCTGGCGGCACGACTGGCTGCCCGGATGTAAACAACCTCTGTGCTTTCAACGCAGCGCGGCCGGTGACTCGGCGCGGCCGGAGCTTCAAGCCTCGCCTTGGGCCGTGGTTTTTTCGTATTTGTGAAGGACTAGTAGTGCCATTTGGTGGAAAGATTTTCATGTGCCCCTGTCACACGAGGAACGGCCGCAAACAGCATTTGGATACGGCGACAGGTGTGCACAGCTCGCTGGTAAGTGGTCTTTCATCAGTCGATGCGTTTGTCAAACGTTTGGATAGGGTTAACAGCGAAGTACCCGGGTACCCGTGCCGCTCACAGCTCGTACACGCACGGGCAAAGAAAAAAGCGCACACTCGTATTATTTTACTTGTTTGTGGATTTTGGGGTATGCGTTCGCATTCTTTTGTAGGCCGGTTTGTAACAGGGCATTCGAGATAAAATCGTTTGTCGCGCGCGGCGTCGTTTCAAAGCAACGTGACGGTTACTTCGTGGTGTCGAAAATCAGCGCAGTCAGACGAAAGCAGGAAGGAAGGTAGAGAGATCAGGAAAGAGGGCGCTAATATATAAAAGAAAGCGTAATGCAAGACGAGAAATATAACACAACCCGCCTGCATTTCTCCGAACTTCAGGACAGAGCCGCACACGGGTACGTTGTCACAAACTCGAGCGTACGACGTCTAAAAGTACCGTATATTTTTTTTTTCATTTTTCAACGTGACCTGAGCCACTTATCTTCTCATTACCGCGCATGCAGACCTGATTGTGTCCCTGTGTTTGAGCGCACAGCCATCCTTTTGCGACATAAGAACCAGCAAACGCGAGAAATTGTAGAAGCCAGCCACATCAGAAAAGCTGGTTCCGAACGTATCAGTCATCCCTCTATCGCCCTGCTTAATCGAGAAGTCGCATATTTAGACGCACATTGAGCACTATTTCGGTGCTTCTTCTGGGAATGCGTGTTGGGGGTGGGAGGGGAGTCTTAATCCATGTATGATGCGGTTATCTTTGCTGATTTTTCGCCTTTCGTGCGCCTCAAAGTTCGTTTTGTGGTTTTGTTGTTACGGTTTTTTAGTATTTTCGGCTGAGTGCGCCGAGAACTGTGACGCATTGGGGGCGCGGCAATTGGGCGCTTGGGCATATAAAGCTTTGAATTGTGCAATAATAAACTAGTTGCGAGTGTGCGCTTGTGCCGTCTTCATGTGTTCTTGTCCTCGTTAATTTGCGCGCAGTTTATTTTTCGCAATGCATAATTACCAACTCGCCCAACTCGCAACCCTTTTACAGATCCTATACTCCGTAAAAATGAGTTGCCTGTCCTTTTAGGTACGGCAAAGTCTCGCGCAGCGCATCATTCTGCCAGGGGGCCATATCCTAACGTCAATGCACACACTATGAAAGCAGCTTGCACTTAATGCGTCACATTGTCTGCTGATAAGCATTTTAGATTCGCCCCTCTCATCATCATTCACTTCGTGGAGATGGCGGGATTTTCTTTCATAGCTTGTTGTCACTGCAGTAATTAATAGCAGAATCAGTCCTACAAATCACAGAAACGGTTCGTTTCACGTTGAAAATAATCACAGTAACACACTTTGCACCACACGGAGGAACAATCGGTTGCAGTGATGAGGCATAAGGGTAACTTGTTGTTAAAGGGTCATTGAAGACAACCAGCAAGTTGATTTCAAATGGAAGTCGGACCTCCGCATAGCCATTTCAGCATTGATTTAGTGCCAAGATGCCTTAAGTGCTGAGAAATCGCTGTTCAACTGCTCATCAAACGTGACGCAAACACGACTGCAGTCGCTGTTTGCATCAGGATAAACCGGAAGCAAGTGAAGCAGCGGTGATTAATAGCAGTATACAAGCAACTGAATACAACATTACCACGTACCAAGCAGTTTGGTCAGTTCCGGTCAAATCGCTCATGCTTCCCCAAACTCCCCTGTCATTTGCCGTTCGAGACCACTAAGCAAAATGTTTCTCCATTGGACCTGTGATCAGTATTTACGCTTCACTGAAGAAAAACATTGGCCTTTTGAGGCCCCGCAAGTTTTGGCGTCGAACGATTTTCTCATACGTAGCTCGCATGCTCCCTTGGAAAGCGGTACTGCCACCCCAAGTATGGACGAGTAGCACCATCCAGCGGCAGCCAAGAAAGAAGTTGTGCGCGTCAGGCCACTTAAGCCCTTCCGGTGAAAACGTGTTTTTGCTAGTTTCAACCTTATTTTAAAAAAAATGCCAGGTGTAAGAGGGGTATAATAGTGTTCTCCGTGAGCTAATCTATCAACCTAGAGAGACTTGCATTTTAACTTCACTGTCATTTAAAGTTGTGCTCGAGTATATTGTGCGGAAGTAATATCTTTTTTATTGCTGCAAAAGCCACGATGGTTAATGTACTGGCACTTGGTTTTATGAAGCCTTTGCATTCCTAATTTAAGTACTGAATCTTCGCAGGGAATCTGGCATAACAATTTTATTACTGTACCGAATTATTAAGTTCATTTAACCATAGTGTCTGCTTTGAATTTTACATGTGGGGCATTTTTTTTTCTTTTTTGCTTTTTCAGGTAGATGTTCCTTTGACTCCCTGCCTGCATTCCGCGAACGGGGAAATTAGCCTCCGCATCGATGGCCAGAGTGTCTTGACTGCATCATCTTTACTGGGAGGACTGTGTAGTCTGTTTGCATCGTTCTGGGTTTTCAACATTCAATATCCCAAAAAGGCACACAGAGCTCTAACGTTTGTGGAACATGCCTTTTTGGACCTTGCCAGCACCAAACCACGTGTGAAGGATTTAGAACTAATTAACTTTTATCGCATCAATATCCCTCACCAATATTTTATTTGTTTTCAATCCTGTAATCATTGGATAGTAGTTTAAAGAATTTCGTATTATGTTTCTGACGTTTTCTTTTTGTTTACTGAACAGGGGATATTTGATGGGCCCTTCTGTATGCTGATAATACAGCTATCTTTTAGTGAAGCAATAATATTAACCAACTAATATAACTTGAAACAATTATCTAAATAATGTTGGGAACTGGTGCCAAATGAATCAACTCAAAATTATCGGAAAAGCACGAATTACATGGCTTTTTCTTCTCACTCTGAAGAAGCTGTCGCGATACCACCCATTCTGTTCTATATCCTTGCAATTAACCCCTCAGACTGGGTCACTTTTCTTGGCGCATTTGTGTCTTTATCAAAACGCACTGGTATTTTCCGCAGCATATTTCTCGTTCTTTATATTACTCATTTATCCATAGCCATCTCATTGCTGTCTGTCTCCTACATCATTTATCTCTTGTGCCTTTACCATCTACAAAATGCTCGTTACCTTTCAATATCAAATCGTTACACAGCTCTCGCTCATTTCACCACCAATTGAAAAAAAGTTTTGTTGTTTTAAACCACTGCAACCATTTTTTTCACTTTGTGTACTGAGTACTGATGCGTACTGATAAGTACTCACGCGTTCTCAATCTTCTAGTATTATATAATGATGTCACTTACCATGCCGTTGTGTTTGTGCCTATATGTTTTTCGCGTATTTCCAGTTCTTGTAGTAATATTGTTTCTACAGTTTGTTCAACTAGCACACAGATCGCTCATTTCACCACCAACTGAAAATTTTTTGTTGTTGTAAACCACTGCAACCATTTTTTTCACTTTGTGTACTGAGTGCTGATGCGTTCTGATAAGTTCTGATAAGTACTGACGCGTTCTCGATCCGCTATTATTATATAATGATTTCACTTACCATGCGGTTGTGTTTGCGCCTATCTTTGTTTTTCGCGTATTTCCAGTTCTTGTAGTAATATTAATTCTACGGTTTGTTCAACTAGCATTCTATAGCTGTCTTCCATTCCTAACTGGCGTGTTTTTAGCAATTTACCATTTTTGCTTTCTTATAGGAGGTCGCCCTAAGTTTTTATTTCGGAGCCTCCTTGTGTACACCATGTACCATGTAAACTTCTATGCGAAAGTTCGTTTGAAATAAACCTGAAACCGAGAAAAACCGTGTGAAATCAGTACTCCCGCAGGGAACTAGAAACTCTCCCTTGTGGCCTTGAAAAAACTCCTTTCGGAAGGCCTACAAAACCGCCCCAACTTTGCAAAACTCCATTCAAAAGAAATATATGCTTCCCTTGAACCTCCTAAAAACTCCCCTCGCGAGGCCTACAAAACGTAAAACTCCATGCAAAAGAAGTAAATGCTTCCCTTGAACCTCCTCAAAACGCCCCTAAAATAACATAAGTACTTCCCAAGGGAGCCATAATAGGCTCCTATTCAACCGCCTAAAAAGTCCATAAACATCACTTAAAAACGCCTTGAGGAAGTAAAGAATACTCCATTTTGATCTCATTAAATTCTCCCTAACATTTCTTAACACTCCCTAACTACCTCCTTTCTATCGTCTAAAAACACCCTGTTTTGAGGAGGTAAACAAAACCTCCCTGTTCCATGTAGTAAAAAAACTCCTACAAGGAGGATCACTAGAGGACCGGCGAAAAAGAACCTCTAGGGAGTATATGGGTGGAAAAAAAGTGTAGAGTGTGTATTGATTACCACGCACTGAACCGAATCACACGGAAAGATGTTTATCTGATACCCCGCATCGATGATGCCTTGGAATCATTACAAGGAACGGAATATTTTTCCAGTATCGATCTTCAATCTGGTTATTGCAAAATTCCAGTGCAAGAGGCGGATAAAGAAGACAGCGTTGGACATCCCTGATGTACTATGCTTGTTTAACGGGATGCCCTTTGGGCTATGCAACCCTCCCCCAACTTTTGAGATTATGATCGACACTGTTCTTCGGGGCCTTAAGTGGAAAACGTGCCTATGTTATCTCGATGACGTAGTTGTTGTTTTTTCGATTATTTAATAGCCTTAAGGCTTAGTAGACATTGCAGAGTCCGATCTATATCAAGGAAACTAGGTTGGTCTCCCGGATATAGTCCATCAAGGAATGGTAGGCAGGACGATGGAGCCACCGGTGGTATGCGTGTCTTGCCGCAAATTTAGGCCGGCTGCCATCAAAAATTTCCGTCGAATGTCTTTAGTTCCATGACATGTCCATATTCGGCGGTGAAGGTCTACCGGAACCGTTTCCTCAGAGCAGGTCGATGACATAGTTAATTTGTCTTCAAGCTTTTCTGAACACTTGCAAGGGCTGGATACAGTACTAACATATCGCCAACGCTCGCCTTCAGGTCAACATCAAAAAGTGCCCTTTTGCCTCTCGAAGCATAAAAGTTCTCGGACATGGATTCGGCCCGACCCAAACAAGAGTGCTTCGATCGTTAACTCCCCGCGGCCTCAGCAGCAAAAATCTGAGTAGCTTTCTTGGTCTGGAGTCTTATTTCTGACACTTTGACCAGAATGTCGCTTCAATAGCTTCGCTCCTCAACAAACGTCTTAAAGGGACACTGAATTGATTGGTAAACATTGCGGGATTACGAGCGCAACTTGTAGTATGGAGTCTGTAGGCCATGTTTCGACAGCTCTCTCTGCGTTTACGCGAGTTTGTTCACCAGAGAAATCAATTCGAAAATTCTGTGCTAAATCTACATCCTCGCCCATTTTCGGTGGCGTTCCGTATGACGTCAGAAAAAAAATGGCTTGGCCTGACTGCGCTACTGCACGGCTCGCCGACCATCTGACAGTCGGCCCAGCGTCTAGTCCGCCGGCCGCCGACGGGTCGTCGCAATTTGTTCGCTCTGTTGAAACTAAGCCACGACACGTTTGTGAATGGAAGAATGTGCCTTTTCTTTAGTTTGTTAGTATGTACAGTGTATCAAGCTCCAAGTCCAGGTCGCTCCACAGAAGCGCACACACGACGCTTCGCTGACTGGTACGCTTGTAGGGAAATCTAATTCCAATTAAGGCGAGAGAAGAGTCAGAGAAGTCAATATAGGTTGCAGAGAAATAAAATCATCCGAAACTTTTACTATTGCACAGCGTAAAACTAGGGGGCAGTGAGCACTTTTTTTCGCTGGGTGAACAAGCACAGCGGCCAGCAGCAGGACCACACATCTGCGAACGCTTTTCCGTCTAAGAAATGCAATTGTTAGACGTGAGATATTGTGGAAATTTGGGGGACGCTTACTGCATGAGCGCTATACAAAAAATAGTCATCTAACCTGCTTGATATGCTGAAACTAAATAAAAATTTAAACTTGTTAAACATTCATATGCCAGCAGTGTTGGTTCGTCGCGGCGTGGTCTCGGGCGCTAGGTATGTTATCGTGCGAGTCGCAAGTTCGAAACCCCGAGAGTGCATCCTTTTAGATGCAGGGCATCTGATTCACTCGCCTTGTCCCTCCGGCGTCGTCGTCGTTGTCGTCGTCGGCGTTGTCCACCCGTCCCCCATTCTCCTCGCCGCGCCAGCTGCGCTCTCCGCCGCTCACCCCCTCTCATCTCCGATAGCGAACACTCTCTCGCGATGGGCATTGGATTGGCTTGGCTTGGCTTGGCTTGGATTGGATTTGGATTGGATTGGATTAAAGTGGATTGTGTTGGATTGTGTTGCGCCATAGCCGCGGCAGACGCGCTGGGGCCGGCGCATGTGCAGTACTCTCTCTTCCGCGGTTTCCTCTTCTTCGGGCGCGCTGCGCATATAACCGGTGTGCCGTTCTCCGGCGAAGCAACATCCACGCTTGGCTCAAACACCTAGAATCCACGCCGCTTTACAAGTACGCCAACGTCGTCATCGACTGGGACCGGCTTACGCAGTCCCCTCAACGTTATGCGCGCTATAAAACGCGGTCCCTTCGCCGCTCCGCCTATGCGTCGCATCTTCATGGGAGTTCCCGCGAGGGGAGGTGGGAGTTTTTCCTTGTAAGTTGATTTGTTCGTTTTCGGCCGACGCTTTCTATACTGAATTCCCCATTTTTGCGCTGGAAGGTTCATTCCTCCACGAGCGAGTTCGCAGAACGCGCGGAGACTGACACTGACGCGCTAGCGAGTTCTCGTTGCCGTGTTGTTGCCATACACAACGACTGCTTGCGGGCAGTGGCTGCTTGCGGGCAGAATCAGCACACCCTTGGCCTGGTGCGAACACGCCTTTTACAATACAAGCATGAGTGAGGCAAGCTCCAAAGATGGGGGAAACGCGCATGACATTTGAGCGTTTGCGGTGACGGGGAGGGCGTTCATCCCCTGCGTAGGTCCCGGCTAGTGATTGCTACGATTTGAAGCCATTCTGGTAGGCTTATCTGACGCATTTTGCAGCCGACGACATGGCAGAAGCGCGGTATGACGATTACTGAGATATCGAGAATGCCCATCCAACGATGGAAGCATGTTGTTTCGGACGCAAGCATGTTGTTTCACAAAACCGAAACCGAAACCGTTTGAATGCTATTTTGGACATCGTCTGACGTCACTGCGGTTAGTTGCTGCAGCCGCCGCAATCTGCGCATGGTAGTTTTTTTCTTTCAGGGTTTAAAAAGTAAATGTTGCCTTATCGTCCGGATAAACGACGAAAAGTGTGTTCATTTGAGCCAGTCTACGGAGGGCAAGCAAAAACTGGAGCTTGGCAAATTCACTTCAGCGTCCCTTTAACTCTGGAACTCCACTTCATTTTCTCGGATGGCTGTGAAAAAGCTTTCCAACAGCTGAAGAGAGTGCTGATCTCTGGGCCGGCGCTCTGCCATTTTGACGAGTCCAGACCTGTCATTCTCCACACTGACGCCAGTGGCCATGGACTCGGGGCTGTGCTGCTGCAGTCTGATGGCAAAGATCGAGAGCGGGTTATTTCTTACGCTAGTCCTCCCCTAAGTACTGCTGAGAAAATCTGCTCCCCACTGAGCAGGAGTGTCTCGCTGTGTTATGGGCTGTCCAGAAATTTCTACCATACCTCTACGGGCGCCACTTCACAGTGATGACTGACCACCATGTGTTACGCTGGTTGCAGACACTCAAAAATCCACCAGGGCGCCTCGGAGTCTGGGTTCTTTGACTTCAGCAATATGACTTCACTGTAACCTACAAGTCCGGGGAAAAGCATATTGACGCGGTTGGCAAGAGGGAAAGAAGGAAAAAAAGAAATGAAATTACAAAGGCAGAAAGAAACATACCGACAGACAGACAAGCAAAAAAACGAACGAAGCTCACACTAAGGCGGAACACTTGAAGGTGGCGAAACTGTGTTTAGTCTTTGCGACCATCACAAAGGTATAGGCCCACGACTGCAGTCGATTTTGCTTCTTCTTCGCTTCCGCAGCGACCTTTGACTTTGCTTCAGGTTGCATGTCTGCAACCTTTGCGTTTTAACCATCTTTCTCTAAAGAAAGAGGCCTAGAGTTTTGTATTGCCTGTTTTGTGACATCGCAGGCAGCAACACGAAACTAAGTGGACCAAAACCTAGCGACACTAATTTGAGCGACTACCACGTGAGTGATGCTACCACGCTCTCACATCTTAAAAGAAAGCTTATGATCCCCTGTAGTTTTATAGGAAAGTTTAGTGCCCGCACTCATGGCGTTGTACGCAAGTACACCCCGAAGGAAAGTCAACTTTCTATAACTGTGAGGACGAAAGATCGTGGCTGAAGTGAAGAAAAAAAAAACGCTTCACATGACCGGATTCGAACCGGGATGCGTAATTCCAAACGCTTCGCTACACAGAGCACCGACATGACATGTCTGTTCGCGTGATGAACGGTAAGTTAACGTGGTCATTGACGGCGCCCCAAACCTAAAACGGCCTTAAACGTACGAAATCACCATTATTAACAAAAACCGCACGCAGGTTTGAGTTTATAAAAAAATTAATGAAAAAAAAAATGAGGCAAAGACTTAAAAAAAAAACTAAGGCAGACCTGCTGGGGCTCGGACCCAAGCCGTCAGCGCCAGTGCTCACTACTTTATATGGAGGGTATACAGAGCCCGAACGGTGGGCTCGTTTTAGCAGGCGCCCAAAGAAAAAAATAGCGTGCGCAGTGTCTTCACACATGACACGTGGGCGCTCTGTGCGGCGAAGGGTTTGGAATTACGCGACCGGGGTCCCTCGCGTTATGAAGCCGGCGTCTACCCGATTGCTTCATTTGGACATTTTTTTTCTTTGTTGCCTGCTTGGCGACAGCACAAAACGCACTGCAGAGTACACATTTTAGTAGCGCCAGCCAGAAGCCTACACAGAAGCCTACATTTTAGTAGGCTTCTGTGTGGAACGCCGCCCCGGCGCCGCTTTCTAAGGCGGCTCGTCGGAAGCCGCGTTGTCGCCTTTTATCATTTCGGCGTTGCTCTCGTGTCCATATTGATGGTGTCATCGTCAGGCTCCTTCCCACCGTCCGCTTGGTTGGTTTCCATGATGGCTCCTCTTTGGGCAGCTTGGTTCACTGGTGGCCGTGATACGTCATCTGTGTTTAGGCCGGGCCGGTCATTTTCTTTTCCCTTGCCCTCATTGCCATCTTGTACGGCGGGTGACTTGCACGTCGGCAGGTCCCTGAGCTCATGCGTCAACGCTGGCTCGTCTCCCCCTCCTCCAGCGGCGACTTCTTCCGCTTCAGCTTCATCCATGGTGTGCTCAGACTTGCCGTAACACCCCACTGGTCTGGCGACGGTGGCGCAAGTTTGCCCGCACTGTGAGGCCTCGTGGCCAAAACAGCGGCAACGAGTGCAGCGCGGAACACTACACTCCCGTCGCACGTAGCCAGAACGCTGACACCGCAGGCAAAGCGGCAGACGTCCCGGAACGACTACGTGTGCGTTGCCCCCGGCGATTCGGAGCTGGTGGGGCACGTCATCGGGTGTGACGCCTGCCTTGAGTTTCAGCGACACAAGGCGCGTGGTGGAGCCCTTGTCGCCTCACCCAGACACACGCCACCGGTCTCTTGCGACGTTAGTCACTACGCCGTACGGCGCAAACGCGGCTCGAACCATGTCGTCGGGCACCCCATAAAGCACCCAGTGCACTTTCACTCACAGCACCTCGTTGTTCGGGTCGATGACCATGCAGCGAAGGTGTTTTACTTTTACGTCGCGAAAATCAAGCAACTTTTTGGCACTTTCTGCGCCCTTGAATGTTATTGCCCACACGTGATTCATTTGGAACGCTCCTAACGCTATCACGTCGGGGTGCACTTCCAATCGTGCGAGCGCGTCTCGAAAATATTCCACTCGATAAGGCCTCGCTTTAACGTCAGCGAGCAAGAAGACTGTGTTCAAAACGAATCGACCTGATTGCAGATGAGGCAGAATTATCTGGTAGTCCTGTGCTTCGTTTCGCGTTGTCCTGTTTCCGCGGTCCGAGCCCGCAACGACCGCTCCATCTGGGGAGCTCGACATCTTGCATCCGCTCGCTAGCGCTACCGGAAGCAGAGTCCTCCATTTCGGCATGGTTAGAGTTCCTGTATATAGCTCCCGCAGGGAGCTAAGAGTTTCGCGACCCTTTTCCACGCGCCGCCGTGATGACTACACTCCGGTTATCCATGCCGCGCAGAGAAGCCCCCGCTACGGCTGCGCCGCCACCGCACAGCAGCAGCAGCAGCGTGAGCGACATCGCAGGAATCCAGCGTGGCCGCCAAGGAGGTTATACTAAACTTTCCGCCTTCCTCCATGGTATACCCGCCGTAAGGCGCCGCCGACCGATGCGCCCCCACCGTGCGTCGGCCGCCGTCGGAAGCGTGGTGGCGAGGCTAAAGCCCCTTTAGGGGCTTTAGGCGAGGCTCCTACACCCGCGACGGGCGGCTTTCCCGCAGCAATCCGAATAACAAGATGGCAGATGGTCGCGCAACTCTCAGCTCCCTGCGGGAGCTATATAGAGGAACTCTAGGCATGGTCGAAACGAACGCCAAGCAGCGGGTACCATATTCGCGCCGTACACCCAAAACCCAAACATTAGGCCTACGGACTGCACACCGGAGAGTTGCTTTGGGTATTCTAGAATAGTGATGCGTACCGCCATAGAAGCACATACTCGCCGTGGGGGATTGGCCAACCAATGAGTCCACCCAGAGAGAGTTTCGCGTTCAACCATCGTCGTTACTAGGCGAAAGGGTGCGAGATTTTTTTTATATGTTTTTGTAATCAGCCCATGCTCCCGTGGTAATTATATGAACGCGGTGCGGAGCCAAGGTTCAGGGCAAAAATAGAAAAATGAAGCAAGCTCACACTAACACGGAAGACTTGAAGGTAGCGAAGCAGTAAGCAACCTTCATGACCATCCCGAAGTACTAAGTCCGCGACTGCAGCCGATTTTCTTCTTCTTCGCTGCCGCAACGACATTTAATCCATCATTGTTGTCATAAATGCGAGCTTCTTTCATTTTTGGAAGTGATAATCAATGTTCATAACCATGAAGGGACGCACGCTAATAAGTGTCTTTCTCGTTACGAACAAGTGTTGCTACGATTACGGCGAACGCAGCAATTTTTTTGCCAATCATGGCAAATCTCCCTCGGTTGGTATGCTTGGTTTGACAAAATTACACTGGGGACGCTGGGGGGGTTGCCGCAAGGCACGCACACACGAGCGCTCGGCATTTTCTAGGTTTTTTTAGCTGTACGGTGGTCGCCGTAATCTTGGACAATCGCTCTATGTGGGTATGCTTGGCTTGACGAAAGTGCACAAGGGACACTGGGCGGGGGTAGCGAGGCGTGCACACACGAGGGGTAGGTATTTTCTTGGCTTTGTTAAGTGCCGGGCGGTCGCCGCGAGGCCCGCGCTCACGTGGCCGCGCTCCGCATTTTTTTGGTATTTCTAACGACGGACACAAAAAATTACAATTTGCTAAACAGCTTCCCTGTTAAAAGAAACAATGGAACACAAGGACATTTTTTAAGCCATTAGAACCAATAAAAGAACCCTACCAAGTGACGTTGCGAGTTTACTAGGCAATATTTAAAGGAGCTTTCATCCACGACTTCCTCATATCCAAATCGACGTTTTTGTTATTGTTGTTCCTTTAGTTTTAGCGCATGCCCATTTGGGGAACTGGCGAGGATCGGGAGCCTTTAGGGTCTAATGTGCCATTTTACTAAACAAGGATCAGAGAAAAAATTTTAATGAGAAATAAGCACCCAATTTAATATTACAAATCGTCGAAGGCAAGCGCGCGCTGTGCGAGAAGGTAGAAAAAACAGTGTTTTTTTTGTAATGCGCGAGTAAACTTGGGAAGAGCACCTAACAGAATTGGAACCTGGTCTCCAAAACGTATTCATGGACGGCTGAAACCCCGTCCCTGTGAATGAACCGCAGCCATGTGGCACCAAACGAAAGTAATGCCCCTGGGGCCATGCAGGTATCTTGAATAAATAAATAAATATATAAATAAATACCCTGCATTGAAGGGTAAGTCCAAGTTGGTGAATTAACGCACCAAGATTCCTTTTTTGTCATGATAAAAAACCGTGGCATTATAAGAAAATGGTCTGTCGTCTCATGTTGATTGCGCCACCTAGGTACATGTTTGAAGCTATATACACGGGCTTGTGGCACCAAGTTTAATAGCTTTCAAATGTTTGGTTGCGTAGTGTAGTGGTACCGCTCCTGTTTAGCATACGCCCCGACCCGGGATCAAATCCCATTACGGCTGTTTTTTTATGGTTTGTCATACTTGAATATTAATATTTTGACCACGAATATAATGTATTTATTACAACTTTTTGCTATATAAATTAGACATCGGGTATTTATATTGCTTATAAGTCAGGTTAAGCTAGTGTTTTTGTACGCTTTTGAGGTTTTGCGCGTTTTAGGTCAGTTTAGGCTATTTCTGTCGAGTATTTGTAAACACCGTGGTTTTCATCAGTTTGAGGTCCATTTTGGCTGTTACGTATTTTACTTCGGGTAGTTTTGTGGGTTTTAGTTACGTTTCTGCTGTGATATAACCCTCATAGCAAGCTCAGCCTACGATTGCCTGTGCTGACTAGGAAACGCATATACGCAGCCCTGTGCGTATAGATGTTGAGCTGTGGAACCGTCTTCCTCATCACCGCACATCATCACCGACACCACGAGCTGCCGGTACGTGCCGTTTATCGGGGCAGCAGCCGCAGCAGAAATCGAACGCTTCCTCGGCCAACGCTGCTTTTTCTTCAGTAAGTAGTTTTTCGTCGCGGTGTCTAGAGGGCCGTACGACGGCACTCTAGCTCAGCACTGCAGACGTGTCTAGAGGGCTGCCCAAAGGAATCCAAATATTTAGGACTATGCTAGCACCTCCTGAAGCGTCTGCCGCTGTACTGTAGTGATTACGTCATAGCTTCTTGATGCGAGGAGCGGTGGTTCAAAACCGACTCTTACGCCGAATTTTTTCACCTTTCATTGTAATTTTTATGGCTTATATTATTTTTTTCGCGTTCGCAATGATTGTTTTGTGTTCGCTAGGTCAGATCAGATAAGTTACGCTCTTAAGTTGAGATTACTTACTTTACGTTAGGTAGAACGGTGAGTGCATTTAGTTTACAAAATGCTGGTGGACGTCGATATAGTGGAGTGCTTATAGTACAGTCAGATGGCACTCTATACACGTTTTTTTCTTGCCCTGTGTAACTTATTTCAAAACTATAATGAAGGCCACCAGCTAAGTATAAGTGAAGTTTAACACAATTGAAAGTTGGGCGAGTTGGTGATACATCTTGAGAAAAAGCGCGAAAAAACGACTACACGTAGAAAAGAACACAGGACGGCGCGTCGTCGTGAGTTCTTTTTTACGTGTAGTCATTTTTTTGCGCTTTTTCTCAATAAGTACAAGTGTTTTCAGTGTTTTTATAAACTTTTAAGAAAGGCTGAGTCGAACCTCCCGGCAGCCGTGAGAATTACCTCCGGGAAATTCTCACCAGTTTCTTGAAAGGTGGCTGGCCTAAAATTCACTGAATAGATGTAGCTCCCAACGTAACCTAACATAACCTATCCTCACCGAACCTGACGTAATGTAACCGAACGTATCATAACCTACACAAATCCACCTTAACTGCACCAAACCTAACCTAACCCAGCCCAACGACACAGACTACAACGTATTGTCACGAAGCCAAAAACGACGCAGTTGTCTTCAAGGAAAACAAGTTTATTGGAGCGAACTTGTGCTCCCCTAACAACTCAAAGAATACCCAGGCGGCGAAGCAGCAGTCCACAAAGTGACGTGCGAAGGCGAGCGTCGACGATTCGAAAGAATGCCGCGGCGTGTGCTCGGCAGGCTTTTATCTTTCGGCGCGAGTGTTTCTCGAACCGTCGATTTGCATCCAGAACATTGTAGATCAAAGAAGATTATTCCAGGCCAGTAAACGTTAGGACGAAACGCTCTCCTTATCCGAATGAGATAACCCGTGCGGCATAAAAATAAAGAATGGAACATGTGCTTCGCTTTGGACAAAGATAACACAGCCGGGCGCAGCCGGGCAGTTAACACAAACTATAAATAAACAAACCCAATGCATGGTTCGCGGCAGCATATTGAACCTGATCCAACCCATTTCACAAGCCGTGCGCGCCGATCTCTCGGTATAGTAATAACAGAATAAAAAAAAATCAAAATCACGGTGAGCGGAAACTTCAAAAATTCCGAAAGCTTTGAAAAAATAGATCTTCATCCACGCCGGACTCGAACCTGGTCCTTCGTGTTAAAAAGCAAGTGCTATACCGCAGCGCCACAGGAGCAGCTGCAGGAACGGGATTTTAGGGAATATCTGTTCCAGAGAATCTTCGGGTGGCGTGTTTAGCCAATCAGAGGCGGCTCCAGTGTGCAATTTCTAAAAGTAATTCTCACGGTTGCCGTGATAATAGACACTACCTTTAAGAAACGGCCATCATTGTTATAGGGCTACTTTATTAACAGTACCAACGTCCAAGGAAAGTGAACAGTGTTCTGGCTGGTAGTTCACACAAATATTTCTGCAAAAAGGGAGCGCGTTCACGGGTACGCTGCACTCCTCATACGCGCATCGTACCGTGTATTGCTTCTAAGCACGGTGCCTTCACGGCCATGGCGAAAAGAAGTTCTACACGGCCTGTCACGCAACGGCAGTGTGGTTGGCGCGAAGAAAACGCTCTAAAAAAAGTGTGCGTAAGGCGGCGAGGGGGGCGGAGGGTCATTCAGTGAATGTTGTAAGGAATTCATTCAGCATGGTGTTGCGTACAGCGTGCGAGGTAATTTTTAAATATACGTGTAGACCCACCTATCGATGCTCCTAAGTGAAAGCCATCCTCTAATTTAGCGTACTTAAATTAATTTCCCGTTAGCGCCTCACAATGGTGTTTAATAATGACGAACGTATTGAGAGCGTGGTGGTGTGACCTCTACTTAGAGCTCCGTGTTTTGTGCCCGCCAGCAGGATCACCTGCCCGTACATTGACAAAAAGTACCAGATGGAATCGGAGAAACCGAAGAAATTAGGCAGCTGTGCCGTGTAAGTTCGCGCCACATGCCGTGTCGCCCGATAGAAAGACGTCCGATGTGCAGTCTGACGTGGGAACTGTCAAAGGAGTTTAAAGTAGTCATAATCATCAGAATCAACGCAGATTTTATAATGATGAAGCATTTACATTTGAGACAGGGAAATAAAAGCAGCTCAAGATGATCAGTTGGTTTGGGTAATTTGCAAAAAAATATTTTATTTTTAGGCCGGACCATGAATAATGTCAGCTGGAACGTAAACAGCTGGTCGCCAAGTTTTTTAATGTTTGTGCGTATACACGTCCGCTTTGGCTGCAGTACTTAGTCGAGAGTCAGTACTGTATTCTGTGCATTCTTTTGAACCTTCCCTAGTCATGCATTAAAGCAGATACTATTATCAATTATGAAGCAACTCGTCTAATTTGAAATAATTTTACTCCAAGCTTTCCATTTACAGCTGTAGCTTCCCAGTGAATCAAAACAATGCGACATAGGACACGCTTAACACGTCATGTCTCTTTAAAATAGCTTCGTGATGGTTATCTTGTCAATTGCCGTTTACGCGTCGTGAGATGGATGGATGGATGGATGGATGGATGGATGGATGGATGAATGGATGGATGGATGGATGGATGGATGGATGGATGGATGGATGGATGGATGGATAGATATGGATGGAGATGGATGGATGGATGGATGGATGGATGGATGGATGTATGGATGGATGTATGGATGGAGAGAGAGAGAGAGAGAGAGAGAGAGAGAGAGAGAGAGAGAGAGAGAGAGAGAGACGTTTACTTGAGCTTTCTGAAGTTGGAGTGGTTCCCTAGTCCGGGAATCCATGAGGTGAGCAGAGAGCCTTCGCTCTGGATGCCAGGAGCTCCTGTACAGTGCTGAGCTCGCTTAGGGTGAACACGGGAGCTCGTGGCCACCGGTACTATCAGAGCAGCCTACCGTGGGATACGCGAAGCCTCACGCATGCGCTGTGCGTGTCGAGCGAGGCTATGCTTTCAGCGCGCGCATCGCGTCATTGGAGCGTCTGAACTAATATATATTAGTTTTAACTTAGTTTGAGCGTCTGCACTAGTTTGATCGTCTGAACTAATATATATATATATATATATATATATATATATATATATATATATATATATATATATTCATACTAATATATATTAGTATGAAACTCTATGAAACGTCGTCGGCTAACTTCATCGTGCTTGTCGCGGAGGAGCAATCGGCCGCTGTATATCTGACTGGAAACTGGAATCCACAAGAAAAACGTTTCTGAGTGAGCGGTTATTCCTTCATTAGCTTGAATGCAATGCAATCGGTTAGTCACATCGCAGCTCGTCAGCCTGCTTCAAGCAGACTCGATAAAAAGATGACGCTAATTTCAATAGCAATTTATTTGTTTAAGCGATTGCCGCTCAAACCAAAGGAACGCATGCGCACAATGTTTATCAGAAGCAAATTGAGAGCTGGAAGTGAGCTAGGGCACTACAACCTCGATTCAATTTACGGTGGTAAAGGAACTTTGTGATTTTTATAAGGCATGTTCGTTCAAGGATCGATGATTCCATGTTCAAAGAGAGGCACCATTAACAGACGACGCACAACGTAGCAGAAGAAGAGCAGACGCTCCGATGACGCGATGCACGCGTTCAAAGCAAATTCCGTCTCGACGCGCACAGCGCATGCGTGATGCTTCGGGCGGCCAACGGTAGGCTGCTTTGATAGTACCGGCGGCCACGAGCTCCCGTGTTCACCCTAGGGAGCTCAGCTCACCACTGTACGTCCGGATGGCCGCTGGTCACCTGGTTCTGCCACAGCTCAGGGGCGGGAAGAGGGGATCGGAGATGTAGAAGTTTGGGATTGCGCCCACACTGTATTACAATATGATGTAGAGTTCCGGGTTGTGAACAAAACTGGAATGCAGCAGAGTATTGAGCTGGAAACTTGCTATACAGGCGAACTGGGTGAGGGCTACAGCTAGTTGCAGGCGTTGTTATGAATAGCGGCAGCCTGCAGTCAAACGTTGGGATCAGGTATTTGTGTACTACTACGGAACTGAATTTTACAGACGTGTCGGATATGAGTTCCTTTCCGAACAGCCAGCGGCATTTGACCTCCTAGGAAACGGGATTTTACTTCGTTAATTGAAGCCAATGATCTAAAGTGACTACTTGCATTGAAACAATAATTTTTAGTTTAGAGGACACTATTGCTTGCGTGGATTGTAATTACAATGCTGATAGTATCTTGTTAGAGCCTTCTCTTCCTTGTGAAAATCTTATGTCTGGGCAAGATGGCTGCCATGTGACAAACTATTCACGCTGCCTTTATTTCAGTGATTTTCAATGCAACCAGGTTTTTGTCTGTATGCCTTGTTTCTTGTATTTTAGAGTCAGCGCGAACTTATATAAAGGTTGTGATCTCTCGCTTGATTTCTAACAAAGATGAAGTTGCCGTTTTATATACCTCATGCAGCATAGAGATGTATACTTGTGCATCTTAATTTATCGGATTTCGTAGCTTTGGATTATTACACCTACTTCATACCAAGCTTCATACCGAGCTTCGTGGAGGCATTGTTTTACATTTTCTTTTCTACACCTCTGCCCTACGCTACGGAACAACGCTATACAGTTTCGACTCGTCAGAAGACTGGGAAGTCACCAACCGTCCAAGCCAAGATGATCACTCAGAGAACAGAGACTAGAATCACCACTTCGCATTTCGTGGGATCCCATCTGACTTCCCGTAAGTGCCTCACCTGTCCTACGACTGCTACGTCCACGGCCTTAAACTCAACTAAGGTGTGCTTCTCCCTAATGATTCATGCATAAATTCGTGGAGGACACTTGAGGGCTTTAAATATAAGGTTTTATGGTTATCGAGTCCACACGTAACACGGCGGCTATGAGGTGCAGAGATATAGGCTTCAAGCCTAGCTGAACCACGCGGGCTCTTTTGACGTGCGCAGGCTGGACTTTTCATCTGCTAAGAGTCCTGAATGAAAAAAATTCACAGCATATCCACGGGGTGAATGATGATGAGTGGGCGAAGCTCCTGAGGGGAAATCATGGGTAAAACCGTGACTCTTCAGTGAAAGTTCGCCCACTACATCTGTGTCCGAACGTAACGTCTAGAAAGTCTCGCTTAAACCGCGCGTCGGCACCTTGGGGCTGAGCTCGCCTGATGCGTTTTGCAGACGCCTCACGAGCTCTCACTGCATCGGGGTCTGCCTGCCGATACGCGCGCTTTCTCGCCGCTTCCCGTTCTCTGACGTTTTGGAGATCCTCTTCGCGCCGCAGCCGTGCCGCTTCGCGTACGGCAGGGTCCTCGCGCCGTTGCCGTGACGCTTGGGCCTCTCGTTCTCGAACGCTTGGATCTTGGCGGCGTCGTCGCGCAGCCAGACGACACGCTTCGGCCTCCCGCTCTCGTACGGCAGGATCTTGGCGGCGGCGTCGCGCAGCTTCACGGAGCGCTTCTGCCTCGCGGGCTCGCACATCTGCAGCCTTATCCATCGGGCGACTCCGAGCGCGCGCCAACAGCGAACGGATTTTATTACAACGCTCCCCGCCATCTAGTAAACAATCCAAGAACTAAACTAGAGGTAGCCACGCCATCTAGTAAACAATCCAAGCGCATCTTTTCATCATATACAAGTACCGCCATCTAGTAAACAATCAAAGAACTAAACTAGAGGTAGCCACGCCATCTAGTAAACAATCCAAGAACTAAACTAGAGGTGGCTGCATACATACGTCGAGGATGGACAGACCCACGCCCTAAGGAGCTTCGCCCCTAAAAAGTGTTCGTTGGAAACTCCAGGGAAGAATTACGTGTTTGTCTCCATGCTTACAGTCAGCAAATTCCAACTGTGGATAGCTGTGTTGGCCACACTTTCATCTTTTGTGCACGAGAATACCATCTAACTTCCCATTAACCGTTTAGTTTACTGGCTTTTTAAAGGTAAACCTTAACTTGGCAAATGTCTTCTGACAAACGTCATCTCTGTTGCCATCGTGTTAGTCAAGTGTGGCATTGTTCGATGTCACCTTTTCTGGAATGTTATGAAGTAATGTGAATTCACGGTCGTATGTTTCAGGCAGTATTAGGTTCAAACCCATTAACCCTGCAATGTCAAAAGGAAGTAGGGTAAGAAAAACTGGTCATGGATTGCATGGTTGTTGACGGCTTGCAATTAAGAGCAAAGCGCAGATAATGATAAATGTGATATGCGCAGATAATGATAAACTGAATGCGCAAGTAGCATGGAAACGCTGATAGCATCTCGTCATTGGTCCCTGACGGAGTGGGGGAAGAACCGGGGTGTGGAGGGGCTCATGATGGTGGAGGTGTTACTCAATACTCACTGTTTCGAAACACTTATAATTCGTGGTCAAGTGATGATAGGCTTACTCGCGTTCCATCTTGCCACGCGCTGATCGTTTTATCCAAGTTTGTCGCTGACGGCTTCTGTGTCGCTGACACAGAGGACGCTAAATTCACACCTTGCCGGATGCCTGCCTGGGCCAGGTAAAACAGTTTCTGATGGCTGGACCCTCTCAGTGTATTTTACTTTTATGTCATGTTACGGGCTATGTACACTGGGACCTCAATTCTACCCTGATTGGAGGATGTGGTACTTACTACTTGCGCATAAATTACTGTGTGTGATTTGGCAAGAAAATATATCCTCTGAACTATCTGCATGAAATAATTTACCCAATGACACTCCAACTAAGTGGTGAAGGTATTGTTTCGTTTGTACTTGAATGGACAATTTCATGATCACGATAAGGAGGGATATCATGTATCTGTTGCACAGTTACAAGGTTGTGGATAAGTGTTATCCTCAGGTTTTGTTTCTCCTATCGCATTCCGTGTGCCTCTTTTGATCCGCGAAATTACAAGATTTAACACTGACACTAAGACCTGCTACGCCCGCAACGTAACTGGACGGCAGTTTTGCATGTAAAGCTGATTACCTACTGGTCTACAATTGTTTTAATGCAGAAGAAGACAGGAAAGCGTAAGTATAGCTTGTCGTTATGGCACTTAATACGTTACGATTGCGTGGTAGATGTTACCTTGAATATAGTTTGCGTGGTGGATTTTACCTTGAATATTGCCCAAGGTTCTTCGTAGTGTGATCAGTTCATACTTCGTGGAGGGAGGGGTGTTCAGAGGGCATTGACAGTGTACTTTCATGAAAACGCACGCACGCACGCACGCACGCACGCACGCACGCACGCACGCACGCACGCACGCACGCACGCACACACACACACACGCACGCACGCACGCACGCACGCACGCACGTGCGCCCACCGATATTTACGTACATGATCTCCGTGATTGTGAATTCGTCGCTGTACCCCCCCCCCCCGTACATACGCGCACTCCCACCCAAAATACATGCACGTGCGCACGTCTGCACACACCTGCAAACTCCGACTACTCAACTTATAACTCGGGTACCACCTCCAGGTACCATCTCCAGGTGCAGATACCTCCGACTACTGGTACCACCTCTGAGCGTGCCGTGAATCGCACTCAGATAAATCAAATGAAAGTGCAGAGGAGCACAGCCTCCTTGCTGCCCTACTTGGTAGGGCATCGGACGCGCATTGCGAAGCTAGTAGGTCCTGGTGCGAACCGGGAGCACCTTTACTTTCCTTGTTTCTTTCAAACAACCGAAAATAAATCCATCTCCGCCCCAAACAATGATTTATTTTCCTACGAGGCGATCTTGACCGCTGGCTTTATTTGTATTCACCCAACTAGCACATAGTTCTCAATTTATTACATTTGCAAGCAGCCGTTGCGCCGCGTCGGGCAGAGCATCACCGGCTACATATTAGAATTCGGGCGATTTTATGTCTGTAAGGTTCACTCGCATACTTATATTGTAACACCATTCATCGCACATAGCCGGTGGAGTTGTCCGTGAGGAGACTGGGGGCGCTTGTTGGGTCAGGGCAAAACCACTAGGCTCTAGGCAGGAGCTAGTTTCGGATGATGGCATCACACGCAAATGTGGTTGGGTTGTTTTGTTTAAACACTGTTTACATTGATACGTGTGCACGAACTGATAATTTGGGGTGGACGTATTAACTGCTTTTACTAACTTCGGCTATGCTGACAACTTGATCGATTGGGTACGCGGTGCGATGCTCTCTTAATAGTGTCATCTCAATGCTTCACCAGGCAAATTCTAGGAGCCCGAGCTGAAATGTGTTTCGCTGGCGGCATCATGGTGTTTGTCACACTGGCGGCACTTGGTCTGCTTGTCAGCGCTCTAAGTGAGTATTTTTTTAACAGCGAACGTGTTGAGCAAATCCTTTGTGTATGGTGTCCGCAGTTTTAAAAATACTAAGAATATGCCGAGCGCTCGTGCACGCGTGCTTCGCGCGCACCTGCGTCAAACAAAGTATACCCACTTAAGGAAATTGGCCAACCTTGCCACCAGTCCGGGAATCCAAGTGGTGACCGGGCGACCGATGCCCTAGATGCCAGAAGTAGCTGGACGTTCATGTGGTTGCTGGTAATCAGGTTCACCCACAGCTCATGGAGGAAGTATTCTTCACTGTAACCCAAAGCGGTGGAAACCCAGCCTGAAAAGACCCAGCGCTCACCAAACCCCTGAATAAATTTGGCTGCACTTCTAACCACGTATAAATTTCTGAGAAGGCATATTTTCAAAGGTAATAAAAGCGGTCATGTCAAACTATGATTGACCTAGGACTGACTAATTACTAAGCAAAGATAATTTTGGTTTTCATTTCAACATCTACTGGGCTGGGTGAGAGGTATCTTCATACATACAGAGGCTAAATTCAGGGTAGTAGGGTACTCGGGTAGAGGACCAGCAATACTTGTTCCTTTCTATTATTTGTTTTTTTTATTCATTATTGCTGCTGCGTAGTTCTGCCCATTGCTCCGTGACTCATTTTCGTCTTTCGCCTTGTTTTCCTTTTTTGCCTTCCACTTCGTTGTCGTTTGATGTTGTAAAATGCTCTTGGCTGCACGCTTGCAAAAAATGACTCTGTTGATGTTTTTGTGTATTTATGGTTAGTACGAGATTCAGGATTCCGTTTCTGGAGTGAACATTTTTTATGTATCCCGTACAACACTGCCCTTTGGGTGAGTGTAGTTTAAATAAGTAAATAAATAAATAAATAAATAAATAAATAAAAATGAGTAAATGAATAAATATTTCATGCTGTGTGTCTCTCCGCCTAGGTGACGACGGACTCCAATGTCAACTGTCACGCGCGTTTTAAAATGAAACGATCATCGCATGACATCGCCCTATGTTTCTCGCATATTTTGTTTGCCGCCGCTGCCGTAGGTAATATGCACATAAATTATAAAAATCACGGAAACGGCCCCTGTAACGTTCAAAATACCAAGAGTAACGCACATTTAACAGCACGTGGAGGAACAACTGGCTGTGCTGATGAGGCGCAGGGGAACTTCCGTGGTTCTGTACCCGAGTAGATTACATTATCGCTGAAAATTGACGCCAAAACACCCTCCGGGATGATTTGCCAAAACCATCATGGAATATAAACGACAGTGGTCTGTACGTAGCTCACCGAATACTTAGATGTGGTTATATTTGAGAATTTCAGATCTGTCATATTTCAGAATTGTGTTTATTGTGTCTTTTTTTCTATAGTTACTTAATGTATGTCATGATTAATATTATCTAGGAACATACGTAAGAGTGTGTACACTTATGCATTGTTGTTCGACTATAGGTGTGTTTTTACGTATGTATACATCTGTTAATTTCACGTATATATTAGCGTGTGTATGCTTTTTACAGTTGCCAAACAGCTGCTGTGTTTACGGGCTGCCAGACCCCCTTCAAGTGGTCGCGGACTGCTTTTTCGCCTGGTGAACCCCCAACACTATAATGTTGGCAATAAACTTGAAACATTTAAACTTTTAAACTTTGAATGTCCTACGTCACCAGAACAAGCTGAAAACGGAACCTTGACGTGACCAGTGTTGACGTCTCTTACGCAGTGTCAAAATCAGACGACGACCATTCGACGCCCACACCGTCATGGGGCCCTTTGCCAACCAATATCACCAAGACGGCGGTGACAGCGACAACGAAACCCCAGTCCGAAGCATCCGTAAAAACGACGGCAACGACACCCCAGACCGAAACATCCGAAACAACGACGACAACTACCACCACTACCACGCCACCAAGTAAGGACATCGAGAAGGGAATGAATGGGGAATGTTTAGTACTGCGGAGGAAAATTACTATTTCTGAGAGCAGGAATTTCCAGTGTTGCCGCGGTGGCTCAGTGGCTATGGCGTTGCGCTGCTGAGCACGAGGTCGCGGGTTCGATTCCCGGCGGCGGCGGCCGCTGATGAAGACGAAAATCAAGAACGCCCAAAAACGCCCATGTGAAAGATCCCCATGTGTTCAAAATTAATCCGTAGCCCTCCACTACGGCGCGCTTCATCCCCTGCGTTGCGTCGGCGCGTTAAAACCTACAATCAATTGAATTTTCCGTGTTAATTTAACCAATTTTCCCCGTGGTTTTCTCGGCAAATATCTGTTCAGTTCCCTGCAGTATTTTTAATGACGATGGTCTTTCTTGGGATGCTTAAACCTTAAAATGTCTGTCTGTCTGTTTGTGTTTGGATGTTTGTCTGTCTGTGTGCCTGTGTGTCTCTTTGTCTGTCTGTTTGTCTGTTTGTTCGTGTTTGGTTGTTTGTCTGTCTGTTTGTTTCGTTGTTTGTCTGTCTGTCTGTCTGTTTGTTTGTCTGTCTGTCTGTCTGTCTGTCTGTTTGTCTGTCTGTTTGTCTGTCTGTTTGTTTGTTTGTTTGTTTGTTTGTTTGTCGCTCGATTCAGCCGTCTGGCAAAAAGTTAGGATTATTCTTGAATGAGAAGTTTTGACAGTAAAAGCTCGTTAATTCGCGCTTGGTTAATTCTAACTTCCGGTTAATTCGAACTAACGCCATTGTCCCGGCACGTCCCTGTATATTTCAATGGGGAAAACTCCCAATAATTCGAACACGTCGATATCCATAACGGTTAATTCGAACTGGGATCCCCTTGTGTCCATCGCTCCTCGCAGAAGAAGTCGGCCCAGAGTGATTACAAGGTTCTCCAAACCCACACCAAACCATATTTACTGGTGACGCAAAACAACGAAACAGAAAAACAGCAGCGTGGAGCGCGCTACGCTCCTGCAACAGCTTATTTCTTTCATTCAGAGGGCGCCTCGCCACCGGCGCCAGTGCTCCGGCGCATTCCATTATTGTTTACGAAACATTGTTTACCAAATCACCGGCGCAAACGTCTAGTAGCGGCGCCTAATTCGCGATAACGAGTCCAGAGGTGGCTTCTTTGAGTTGTGCCCACGCAGTGTGGCGCGAGTTCCCTTCATCCTAGCGCCCGTTTGCTTAATTCCGCTTAATTCGAACAATTCTATGTTCCCCTTTGAGATCCCATTAATGAGCTTTTACTGTGTAGCCAAAACCTTCGCGAACCATTAAACCTACAAAAACACTTCATACTTGTTAGCATTGCTGAGCAAAAAGAAAACATGAAGCATATTTTAGACAAAAACGCCTACGGACAACTGGTATTCGCAGTATTTTTTTAATTGAAAATAAATGTGTTGCGGGTATTTTCGATAGTAAGTAAAAACTTTACTTTAGGATTTTGACCCGGAAATCCAGAAAGAGTTCGGGACGTCCCGGACCTTGTGCAGTTCAACAGTAGCAAGATGTTCCCCAGGCGGGTAAAGCACTGGAACGCGGGAATATTGTATTGACTTCCAAACCACCTCCGTGTTTATCGTGCGAGGATAAAAAAGGAGGGGCAGAGCGTGAGATGTGGTTGGGGGGAGAAGGCGCTCGACGGCGCGACGCTTGGCGTTCGCTTAAGCGTTTGTTTAAGACGCAGTTCACGGTCCCTTCCTGAGACACACGTCGCGGCGCCGACGTAGAGGCTCATCATCGCTGCTGTCGAGATAACCCACGAGTGACTTCTGCATCAGCGCACTGCTGCTGCGCCCGAATATCGCATTAGGGAGTATCGTAATCTCCAGCGAAGATTTTTTATTTTTCTTTTACTTTTCCCACGATCGTCATCGTCAAGAAGTTGGCTTTTCTGCAGTTCGTTCTCGACGCGTCATTTGCCATCATTGAGAAATAAAAAGCTTCGCTTTAATGTAATTTGGCGAAGGGGGCTGGCCCGTCACCGTTCCGTCAAGGGTTTTTGTTTAATTCTGTGAGTTCCCGTAACTGCCCTCAAGAGACAAAAAGGCTCTACAACTCTTCCTCTTGAACTAGGCTCGGTCCGATGCAAATGCATTGCTTCGGATTTAGATACCCGCAACACGGCGTTTCTTGCGCGATGTTCGCAACCCGTGCCAACGGTGGTTTGCTACCTAACAACCCAAGTGGTCACGTTTGTCGCTTTAGAACCAGCGTAGGCTGCCTGCTGGTCCTTTCGTTGTTAACCCGTCAGGGTGTCGTTCCCTTCTTGTTCTCGTACAACCGCCGTAGGATTTGATTTCTAATTTTAAAAATTACCAGTGCTTTAGCTCGGATATGTCAGGATATACGTAGCGTGAGCTAAGATTCAGCTGGTTATTCTTAGGTTTCCTGGTTGTCTAGGATTAGCTTGACTATCATGCTTACTGCTGCTAAAACGATTTCTAATCCAATCCAATCCAATTCAATCCAAATCCAATCCAAATCCTATTCAAATTTATTCAAAATCTAATTCAAATTCAATCCAAATTCAATCCAAATTCAATTCAATTCAATCCAGTCTTGGCGGCAGTGGCTCCGGCGAGGCAGCTGTGCGCCGTGAGACGGCACTGCTCCTCGCGCATGCGCAGCATGGCGCTCCAGGAGGCACGCGAAACTGCTCAACGTCGGCCAGTGTAGCTCACGCTACAAAATAAACGCTAGAAACAAGTTTTGTAAACAGGTTAAACTATAAGCGAGACATGCTTTCATCTTTGATTCACCATTTATTGGTCGAACCAATTGGTTTTTCTATGCGCTTGCAGAAAAAGCAAAGCCCTTGGATTCCTGGCCTCTGCTGTGCACCTACGGCTTGGAAACGAACCAGAGCACCACGCTACCTGACGATGGCCTTTGCGATCTCATTTTCTTCGACTCGCTCTACAAGAACGGCAGGAACAAGCTTTCGCAACCGTCCAGATTCGACGGCAACCTCCTGAGGATCATGGGCGCAGCCCCGCAATATAGGCAGACCGGTTTTGGCGTGGCCTTCGCGTACGAGTAAGTGTACCGAGTTCCTGGACGATCGCTTGTTTCAGCTGGCGACGAAAGAACTTGTCGAAAATGGATATCAGCGCATCAATGCCCTTTGAGAATGCGTGAACTTCTGCCTAGCGCCAAATTTAGGGCACTGTCGTTCCCGCAAGAGGTAGCGCCTGCTCCCGTATGGCTACGTTACATACACGTAGGTGGCGCTGACTAACGCCAAAACCGAAAAACAATAAAGTAAAATATCAATCCGCTACAGAAAAAAATTTCCGCGTATCTTCTCACTTCGTTGCAAATGTCGTCGAAGGACGTCAGTTTTCGGCCGTCAGGGTTTCGTAATTGCCACTCTTCTCCCCCCGCCCACTGCTTAATTCCTTCCTCTCCATTGTGATCTTCCAACGATAAACATGGAGGAGGATCGCCGAAGTCAATTTAATTTTCCAGTGTTCCGCTGCTCACGCGCCATCCATGAAGAATCCGGGGATCACTTCAGCGCAACCCCATTGCTGCAACTGAACATCCAATACTCTATACACCGTTGAATTTTACAGCGGCGAATCCTAAGACGAGATAGAGGACGATAGACACAGACGCCTAAATTGAACTGCGCAAAGACGGTAAAGAACGACGAGTTACACTATTTCCGTCTGATCATTGTTCAATTTACGCAATTCCACAACTCGCCGAGCTAGAAACTCTCACACAGACACTGTTGTGTATCTTTCGCGCTGTGAAATTCAAGAATATGTATTCATAACTTCGCCAAGCCTCAACGACGACTTTATATGCCGCGAGTCTATGCTCGCGATATATAGAGCAGTACAGAGCCTGCTGCGATAATAGATCTGCCGCTACTATAGACCCTGTACAGATGTGAATGCTGCTTCTGTAACGCTCCTCCGCGAGCAAGAAATTGGAGCGAGTAAGCAATCTATTGGGGAAAGGAGGAAAAAGGCAACGTTGTGGGGGAAAATGGCGCAGCTATTGAACGCACCACGATGTTCGTTTTTCCCACGAAAGAATAGGAGGCCGGGATCAAGAGCAGAATAGGCCCCGGACGTCTTGAGACAGCATTTCTTTAATTGCTCTTAACGCACAGTTGGCGCCCTACCGACTTGGTTATGAGCAGCGACGTGAGCACATCTACGAACGCGCCTTATGTCCTTCCCTATGACTCATTCTTATGGTGCTGCCGTCTAGGAGAGGTGAAGTAGCGCATCATGACGCTAATGAACGCCGACAGTTGGCGTCTCGATGCCAGCGCCTTCGTGTACGGGGGACGCGCGTGAATTGCGGCAAAGCTCCACTGTGGCGTTGTTCCCACGACCCACGTTTCAAGCTGCTGTTTCTGTGCATGCCATTTTTGGTTCTGTGGTCCCGGAATAAACCAGTCTTTTTTTTTGTTTCTTCCGTGTCAGCGTCACTTCGTCTGGTGGGATCAGGCTCGCGAACCCTTCCCGCATGAAGGAGGTTCCTTTAACATTTAACTGCTCTTGTGAAGGCACCTTCCACTTTCGTGTTTTACCGATTCCTATGAAAGAAAGATAAACCACAATTTTATTCTCATGAAGTAAGTCTATTTCTCTTCAATGACAGCTTTCAATGTGCAAACGTGACGCAAAGTGGAAAGTGGTAGGTACCTTAGTTTATACTAGTCAACAAAGGTTTGGGCGCTTGCCTGAGCTAAGCCTAACCACCGCGTAGAGGCTGAGTTGCGATCGAAAAAACAAAACAGATTTGAGCTTGTCGTGAAGCTAAAGCCGCTTAGGCTATTTGCGCACTTATTTTGGCGAGGTGGGTTCCACTGTCGTTCCAGGCACCGTTCAAGCCTTTCTACAGATCTGAAGAAGGCAAACCCAACTCCGCTGGACATCTTCTGGGCTTCGAACATCTCTCACTTCGGCATCGTCGACATGCCAGCCGCTGTCGACGAGTTTTCCCACATTAGAGACGTTTTCTTCGCGCTACAGGTGAGCAAAAAGTAGGGGTTTGTTGATAGATACCAGAAACGTGGCATTGTGGGGTTAAGTCAGCCTCCTTCATTCATTCAGCTTCTGAGGGCTCTGATGACGTGAGCCGCCAGTTCTAGATTCTCGCTGACACCTGTCGCATAGCCAGTCACTATCTAGATAATTTTGTGATCGTGCGGCGTTTCGGGGTGGGGTGGTACAAAGGAAGAAAAATACTGATTTTGGTTACCAGCGCTTCCTGTTTAACCACAGGATATTATTTGACGGCTTCCGTTACGGCTACTGAAATCTGACAGATTTGGTTTGTGCATATTGTTAATAGTGTATCGTTTGTCTTTGATTGTTCTAATTAAAAAAAACATGTCGCGAAGGGGAACTGCTCTTTCGTGGCGAACTTTTGTGTCCTACTGAGTCGTAAATTGTACTTGTTTTGTTCATTTCCTGTTCATTCAGGGTACCTCTATTTGTACTAGTTTATTTTGCTCTCCTTCTCGTCTCCAGCGCATGGGTCTTTATCTTCAAATTGGCTTTTCTTCCGTCTTTTTAACATTTAACCCCTTTGTTGATGAGCAAAGCATGCTAATATATACTAGAGGGAAATATGGCTCTGCCATCGCGGGCTGTCGTAGGCGCCGCCATTGCAGCTAGCGACGTTCCTCGCCTACTTGGCTTGGCTAGCCACATGGGTTAGTTTTTGGCTCGAAGCCAAAGTGAACAAAGGAAGGGTAATATCGTATCTTGTTGTTCTTGTACGCTTATAAATAATCCCTGAGAACTAAACCTTTTGGGAGCTTAAGTTTTATAATAACAAAACAAATTTGATTAATCTTATACAGTAATATTGTTGCTTTTTTGCAGCTAGAGTCAGCTTTGAGCCTGTTCATGAGCCATGCCAAGGACGAGTGGAACGCACCTGCCCGATACATGGCAGAACGCTCGCAGAAGCGCGGTTCTCCTTGATAGTGGCCCCAGATTTCCCTCTAATATATATTTGTATGAAACTCCATGAAGAAAGGGGCGAAAAGCCAAAAACATATACATTATATTGGCTTTAAACGTGCCTTAGCTTTGCTGGAGCTGGCCTCGTTCCCGCCATTTTTTTTCTCACGTTCTTGTTCTGTAGCATTGAGTACCCGAAATTTTAAATTTTAGAGGGCTGTTCCACACGAACTGGTTCTGCATACCAAGGGTAAAGGGCCAAGAGTGGGACGAGAGTGGCTGGCACATTGGGAAACAAGTGGGAATGAGCGGATGTGTGTAGTGCTCGCACTTGCGGTGGTAAGACCCGTGTGAAGAGAATGGAGGATGCGACGGGTGCTAAAAAGATCCGCTATTATGGGAATAGGAGGTGAAGGACCGCGATCTATGCCACAGGGATGATGAAGGGCCCATGGAAAAGGGCTGGCCAGAGCGTTTTTCCAGCAGCGATCGTGTCAACCGGGGTGCAGTGTACATAAAAGGTGCTTCAAATTGCCTAGGTGGATAAGGGCGGAGGAAAAGGCACCACCCTGAGAGAAGTGGAGGCATATCGAAGAGGGGACCGTTCAGATATTGGTGGCGCGGACGGGGAAATAGTGTCATCAGGGGCAAACAAAGGGCGAGGAGTCCGTGTTCCTCAGGAGAAGAGTAGGTCTTCTTAATGGAGCAGTGAATACGTCCTGAATAGTTCAAAAGGGGTGCATTACGGTTAGCTTGGAATGCCGTGCACAGAAATAGCAGGCAGCTAAGGGTATGTCGATTGATTGTCTTGGTGTAGCATGCGGCACGAAGTAGACGGCTGGTGCGATTACACTCCTTGTCCACATCGCGGCAAATAGGGGCTGAGGTAACATGTTGGCTGATGTTGCTGTCCAGATGAGTTGGTTGAAGTCGGGATGAAGAGGGCGGGTATCCTAGTTCTTAAAAAAATAAGGCGACGCTGTCGAAAACAAAGGAGCGGGCGAGGTAGAGGGAGGACCACTGTATTGCGTCCTCAGCGGCAAGGATCGTTCCAAAAATACTGATGATGATAGCACACGCCCCCAGTCCCAGGCATTCGATCCGTTCCTGCTAGCTTCGCCGTCTTTGATTTTTCTCTGTTGTTCTGAATTTGCAACGGGCGCAGTGGAGTTTGAAAGGTTTTTCGACATTCGCGGCGACTGTCAGTGACGTCGCAGTCGGAGCCCATGAGAAAAATCTCTAGTTGGGCAAGTCGGATGGCGCCAGTGCTGATAGGGACAAGGGAAATCTTCGTCGCCTTACGGATCATTAATCAGGATTGACCTAAACGGTGCTCACTATAAAGTGAATGCGGGAGGTGTTAAGGGCATAACGAAGTTGGAGGAGGTCCTCTTCTTTTGGAAGTATGAAGCGTGCTGAAACACAACGCAGCATGTTAAGGATGGGTTCAATATTTCAGAGAACGTGATGTACGGCAATACCTACTCTTACATCAGATTGCATGTGAAAGCCTACAACTTTCAGACTTTTGTAGGCGAAGAGCGTGAGCGTAATGCTGAAGTGTATATTCATCAGGACGCAAGAGTACCATTTTGATGGAATCTTCGATAAGAATCATTTCATCAGAGGGCTTCAAATTCAAGTAACTGCTTGTACCGCAGAACAGTTGGATTTGTCTTACAGTTTTCGTTTCGCAGTGAACAAATCCGGGTAATTCTGTACAATGTGGACCATAAACAGTATGAATGGAGCATAAAATGTGAGCTGTGCGGGCGTTTTTCTTCTTTTTCTTAACAGGAGCTCAGCAAAGTGGTCGGGGGAAGGTCCGGCTTTGGCAAAACACCCTACATCGTGTTGGGCGCAGTACCTGTGAGCCATGGTGACTTCTTCGGCACCAGAATGAGGTCAGTTGAACAGCGCGTCTTGACAATCTTTCACCCGTGCCTGATGCAGCGGTAACAGATCCAGTAGAAAACAGCGTGAAGGGAGGAAGGCAGTCACTAGATAGAACCATACAATCTTATAAGAGGTCAATGCAAGAGTGAAGTTAGTGTTGTTGCAATGAGGGTAATTGTTGTCTTCCGTCTCCAATAGATTGTGAGTGACTTTCGAGATAGTGAGATTGTCAGAAAATCTGCAGAAAGAATAAAATAAACCAAAATTCGCCGATAAAAACATCTAGTGTGGCAGAGGGGGTGTAATAGTGCGTTTAAAAGTACGTAAAAGGGTGTGTACTAACTTGGAGTGTGTCAATTCGAGGTGTTGCCATTTTGGGGACTTCTTAAATAAATTGCGTTTGAAGTTTCTCAGCACAACGGCATAAGCTCCGTAGGGGGAAAGAAACAAGTAATTTGGGGGAGCCTGTCAAAATTGGCACCCCACAAACGCCTCCATTTGAAGTTCGAGAATGTTCTGAATGTAAACTAGTAGCCTCAATGTCACATAAATAAACTCAAGAAAACCACGCTACCGCCTTCTCATTCGGTTATTTGCTTGTTCTGTAAATGCTGCCAAACTACTCCATGGTCGGAACGGTGTTCGTTATGTTGTAGCACAACGCAGTTTAGGCCCATGCTCGGTTTGGAGGAGTCGTAAACAGTTACCAATGCATATAGGGGTATAGGGGTGAGAAGTGTGCTAACGAAAAGGAGTGCTGACACAAAATTTCAAAGCTGCGGTAACTATGAAAAAACTCCCAGGCATTTCCCCGAGGGTGAACATGGTTAAGTGCGAATGCACGGGGTGATGCTATGAGGGGGGTAAAGTTAAAATCCCCCCCCCCCCACATCCCGGCCCCCACCTCCCGAGGTGGGGGCTCGGCTTCACGGGCCCTTCGCCGCACTGCCTTGTCCTCAACCGCTGCGGTATCTTCAACGACGCGTGCAGTGCTCGCATTCGGTTGCGTTGTGGCTTCCATTCGGTTGCGCGCATTCGGTTGCATTCGGAGAGCGGTGCGGGGAGTGGCGCGCGCCCGCGCAAACCGCGGTGAGGTGGCGGAGCGCGCGCAGTCACGTGGGGTGTGACGTCGCTGCGCCGTTGCTACGGACGCTCCTCTCCGCTCCTCGCGCCGTTGCTAGGGGAGAGGAGGAGGAGCAATGCGGACGGCAGAAGGTTCGGGGTCGCTTATAAAGTGCATTCGCACTTAAAAAGACGTCCTTTATATATGGAGATGCTCCCAACAAGTTTCAACAGTAAGCGTTCAGTATAACATATTTTACCCCCATTTCATTCTTTGCGCACACGAGAAAGCTCATACCGGATACCCTTTCGCAATCGGCATCAGCATGTCGCCATCAGGCGGGTAAAGCTGGCTCAAAAATGTGTCTAAACACAGATGCCGCCATGATGCCACGCTGTAGTTGCCAGATCAGTAGTTGAAGATATGGCTAACAATTTTTTTTGAAAATGAGGCACAAATTTAGGGCCCTAAGCTAAAATTACGCAACTTTTATGGCAATAACTGAGTTTTGTTACGAGTTTGTATGCTTTTTATTAGTTTTCTTGAAATATTCATGCTTGACGAACAAAAATAAATGAAATTATAAGCAAAAAGAAGACGTCAGGATGAGGCGCCAAATTCAGTTTCGGTATATTCTGAGAAGCGTCAGTCGTGCGGGGCTAATTTACGAAGGTTCACTCTAACACGCCTTAGTGTTTGCTGTGTCACTTCGTTGCTTGCGAAGACAAGCTTGCGAAGACTGCCGACGATACGGAATAAAGCCGCCGCCACCTATCTTCAAGGACACCTTCTCTACATGTCCGTAGTGGCTGCTGCCGATTTGAACTCGCCGTCAGCCGGTCATATCATGTTACGCGAAACATGTCTGGGCAGATCGGCTCCTTTTAATCGTATATGATTCGTAAATTAAAAACAAACAAATGTACGAACCATTTTACCATGCCTAGCGTATAACTAGGCTCTTGTTTACGGGTGCTGTTATTCACTGAACGGTGTTTTACTTGAGTCAGAGATAAAACAACCGCCAACTAATACATAATAATGGTAACTTTATTTGCACGATAAGGTGGTTTTCTAGAGGAGGACAAGGCGAAGCCGAAAGGTAATCCCGAATGTAGGTGCAGAAATCTCCTGTATGGGTGTGTGCGATTGGTGCATGCTCCTTCGATCGCTGAAACACGCAATCTGAAAATTTCGAGAATATATTTGATGCTTTGCATGACACATTTCTTAAATTCGGCGGATCAGTGACGTTGTTTAATTACGTATACTTGCACCTCTGCTCTCATATGGCCCATGTATATACCTGCACAGAGGAGGTGGGGGAGGAGTAAACTTCGTTCATGTGAGATGGGCACCCGTGTGGTGGGGCGTTAAGAAAAATTATTCTGTCCTTCCCTGGGTGCCTTCGCCAATGAACGGAAACGGCCACTTCTGTTCACGCCCAATTATCAGGACCACCCCGCCTGCAGGCGGTTTTGCCTGAAATGCCTGCGGGTTCGGCCGGTAATCTGTCTGTCAACAGAAACCGCCGAGGAAGCATGTTGAGGTAACACACATATGCGCTTTCTTGGGTCGCGATGGGACCGTCATGTATTTTGTGCAAGGCGAAGTCGACGAACGATATACGTCTCCCTTGAAAAGTAAATTAATTTGAGTGCACCTATAAATTGTTATTGCCGCTCATTAGTTCAATCATAGTGGTTAATTTTGAAACAGCTGCCAAACATAACTATGGCAGGTGAATCAGACTGCCTAGCATGAGACTATCAGTCGCTAATATAGAGTATTCAGACACTTAATGTGCATTGCATATGGCAGTCATTAAGAAAGCCGACAATAAATTGAATTCTCAATTTTATTATTTGCGACAGTTACATCTGCACGTATCGGTTCAGTCAGGGCCATCTGGAGACGTTCTTCAGCTGTATACACTAGATAAAAGGAAGGAATGCGATATGCGAATGCGATACGCGATAGAACGAAGGAATTCGATATGTGTAGCACAGCCTTCTCATTTATGCCAACATCAAACCAGTGGCCACAAAGGTGCCACACCAGACCTTGTAGAATTTCCACGCTTCCATTCCAGCGTGCTCACAGCAACAAGGATGATGACGAAGTTGCATTACCGAAGCTGGGTTCCAGTAATGCTGCAGCTGATTATGAAAGTTCTGGCTAATATTCATTCAGATTGTGGTCATCAGCATTATTATTTTCATCAAAAATAATGGGCCATCGCAATGCCATCAGTCCGTGTATCAGAAGCAAAAATAAACACAGAAAAAGCAAGAGGGTCATTTGTACAAGCAATTCTTATCCAACAAATTTTATTTCACCACCAGTAATACCACCAGACCTCTAGGGAAGTTTGTGATAGTAAGAGCCAGGCTAAGATGACCTAATGTGCAACTTCAAAGGAGGAGGAGGAGGTAGCCTTTATTGTGGCAGGAAGACTCTACGTCAAGTGGGGGAAGGGGACTTCAAAGAAAGGAAGAAACTGTAGAAGAAAGCTAGGGAGGTTAACCAAGGAAAGAAGAAGAACTGTCCAGCTGGCTGTGCTACATGTGGAAATGGGAACAGTAAACTTGAAAGGAAAGGAAACGACTGGCATAAAATGAAGGATAAAAAATTCGGGAGAAAAAAAAAACATGGCGAGGAAATGGCCAGTACAAAGACCGCACCATGGGCGAAAAGAAGATAGGCATAAAAGAAGCAGGCAAAATGACAAAATGGGCAAACGAAGGATGCTGCATGCTGGTAACACCCCTACAGCACCTGTGACTGTTTTTCTCTCTTAATCACTGCAATCTGCTTCTTCAAGGCAAGAACTGATTTGGCTACTTCAGCTCCATCTTGTCTAAAACCACTGAAATATGTCTGATTTTCTGTGTACATAATGTAAATAGGGTACATAATTTCTCATTTTTAAAACTTTCTCCTGAAGTGTCTGCTTCTTCGTGGCAAGCTTTCGTGACTAACTGCCTCGTAGAATTGCATTTGCTTTGTTCATTTTTTGCTCTTTTATGCTGCCTCTGCTTGTATTTGTTTATTTCGTTCTTCTCCTCTTCTCCATTGCTTAGGTTTTTTATCATGAAATTGTTTTTTCTTCAAAAAGGTTTTTTGGCTTTTAACCCTGTCTGTTTATTGGCTTTAAACCTGCCATAGCTTTGCTGGAAATAGTTAGTTCCTCACACAATTTTCCTCTTTCTTCATTCTGGGAGAGGGGGCATGAAATTTTAAAAGGTAAAGAGCCCTGCAGCGACTAATGAACACTTGCACTACTTTCTTTGTAGTTGGAAGTACTGAAAGCTATAGTTCCACAAACCCAGAATGGAAATGCGCGTTCTACATGATACCTTCTAGTCTCTGGTTTTTTTTTTGTCGAGATTTTGTTTAAGCTGCTATTAAATAGAATTATTGCGACCTAATGTAACCTGACAACATTAATCATGTACCTTGTGTGACGTCCCAAGCATACAATCAATGACAAATCCTCTAAGCGTACCTAGAAAAACGGAAAATCTCTTGAGAGAGTTTCTTGATGCACATAACTTAGTAATATTAGGCTTGGGTATTTCACGGTTATTGAATCTAAGCTAATGCAAGGGCCACTACCTAAAAGCATTTCAACTGGAGAAAAAAGTTGACACACGTGCTGCAGGGGCCTCGTAGACAGGCACAGGAACAGGCACAGAAAGCATGTTTGTTTAGCATAAAGTGCAGTCACAAATACGATTTCCATTTACATGCATTTCTTGGAAGCGTTGTCCAGTTCGAACTTCCATTCGCTACCCGCCGCGGTGGCTCAGTGGCTAAGGCGTTGCGCTGCTGAGCACGAGGTCGCGGGTTCGATTCCCGGCCGCGGCGGCCGCTTTTCTGATGGAGGCGAAAAGCAAAAACGCCCGTGTGTACGAGATTTCGGCGCACGATAAAGATCCCCAGGTGGTCAAAATTAATCCGGAACCCTCCGCGCGCCTCATCGCCTGTGTTGCGTCGGCGCGTTAAACCCCACAACCAATCAACCAACTTCCATTCGCTAGAAAAGCAAGTAGTTGTAAAGAGCACCTCAATAGATTGCGAAAACAATCAGCTGACGCATACAGGGTGAAGGGTGGGGGGGGGGGGGGAGGCGTGTGAAACATGTTAAAATAGCGCTGTACAGACGGGACAACAAAGAAAAGACTACACAGGACTAGCGCTGCATATCAACTGAACTCTTTTAGCACACACAAAATGATATATACAGAAACAGCGCATGCGCGAATACAGGGGAAGCCACCAGGAAAAAAATCAGGGGAAAAAAGCAATCAGGGGGAAGTGATTTCTTTTTTAAGGAAGCAGAAAAATAAATGGACTGGGGATATTATTAAGCTCTCATGGGAGCTCACCTGCATTTAACACAGTCCGGAAGCGGGAATAGTTGGTGAAATAGGATAGGAGAAAGAAAAGTAAAGATTAGAAAGGTGAGGAAAGAGTAGAAAAGAGTAGTTCCACTGTGGTCGATTCCGTCGCACACAACACACCACGAACACTGTTGGCTGGCGTAATGCTGCGTCCGGGAGACGAGAAACCTCGAAGGGAATAGTGAAGCGCGGACGCGAGCATGGTGCGACGAAGAGCGAAGTCTGCGGCGGTCCCGACCGCTTTGGAGACGGGGACTGGGGGGGCGGGAGCTGGCACTTGATCGCCCACACCAGCAGAGCGAAAGCCGGGTGACGTCCAACGGCCCGCGCTTGCAACGGGCCGCCGAAATGAAGCCCATCCGAAACACAGGAGCACGAAAAAACACGTCCGTTCAACTCCGAAGCGACGACCGAACTCCCCTGACGCACCCGCAAAAGCTACCTCTCCGAGCGTACGAAGTACCCGCTAATATACGCACTACCCTTCTCAGTTGCGGAGAATGCAAAACTGCATCTAACGCGGCAGCATGGCACAAAAGTTCGCTACCTACCACAGGAAAAACTTCACACAACGTTTCTGCACAGCAAAGTTTTCACGGCGCACTTACAGCAACTGCAGCAACGGTGGCTGCCATGATGGAATGCGTTGGTTACTAGGTGAATACCCACTACTGCCGCCAACTCTAGTAGGCAAAAAGACAGCGGGCAACGCTGTGAGGGTGGCATCATGTCAGCGCCCGGGTGTAGCACGGTTTCAATGCACGGGCTGGCCGGGCAGCTTTTGCTCTAGAGTCAGTAGTATTAACTCTATGGTCGCCATCTACTCCTCCTGGATCCAAACTGCCAGCGTGAGGGCCCCCGTGACGTGGCCAACGCGCTGGCTGCGGTTGGCACGCGCTGATTTGGGATGGGTATCAAGTCAAGGTTTTGGGACTGACATCATGCTAACCGGCGCGTGGAGATGGTGCAGGCGCACGCACGCGTCCAGACCGGCAGTGCTGCGACAAGAACGATGACGTCACGAGTGCCCTCCTGTCATGGCGGCCGCCTCAATGTTCGTTCTGTCGAAACCGAACCTGCACAAATAAATAAGGCTGTAAATAAATATTTACGCTGTGACCGATCGCCTAATATGTCATTAGGTGGTCGGCGCCTGTCATTAGGCAGAGCGCGACAATATGAGTAGTGATCTGGTAGGCACCCATAACAGCGAAACAAATGTAACACGGAAATTTTGTGTCAGTACTCCTTTAAACATTTTTTTTGTTTTGATATCACAGCATAAACCTACGGACTGCCTGCTGGCTCAGGGCGCAGATTGTATAATAGAATATCTTGAATTCTGTGTAGTGTTGTTCTCAGTGCCGCAAACATGGATAGCACCATCGCAAAAGCATTACCACGTCTTCGTAGGCAGTAGGGTATAATGATTGTAAACTCAGCATTGCCAGTCCAATGCATACGACATTGCGCCGGATGCCCTAGTTCATGTGACTAAGAGTGTAGAGCAGCTTTTTTTTATGTAAGTACCCGACGTTGTCTATCATCTCTCTTTTTGTTACTCCATCGCAGGGACATTTACGCGCCCACTCTGTTCATTTCGCAAGGTCACTACGCATTCGGTGACAATCAGGTTGCCGACTGCGTGGTCGTGCCGCCTACTCTCCTCTCCAAGCCGGATACTTCCACGAGATACATCTACGATCTGGTGAGCTATGCCGATAGTCACGAACTGAATCAGCATTTTTCGCACTATGAACATCTATTTGTATGAACTGGTCGAAGTTAAAAAAAATCAAGGCCTCTTTGTTAGAGGAATGTGGCTAATACGCGAAGCTTTCTCCCATAAAACCTGAACAAAGCCAAAGCCCAAATTCCAAACTGATTCGACCGTGTCGGAGTGGCGCAATTGGATAGAAGTCGGCTTCATAACTCGAAGGACCCAGGTTCGATGCCGACCACGGGAAGCGTGTTTTTGCTTATCGTCGTCGTCCTTTTGTGAAACCTATTGTGTAAAGATGGCGTTCCTGCACTGCGTTGCACTCGAACATCGACGCCATCAGTGCGCCATGTACAGCGTCGCTCTAATAAACGTCTATTCAGCGGGAACAGTGTTACTCGTGAATGGGGCAAGTTCATAGCTAAGCCAGACCTCGTGGACCGTTGGACCGTCAGTTTGACCTGCACGTTGTACATCGCTTTGCAGACAATGGCGGCGAAATCCCTGAAGAGCGCCCAGGCCGCCGGCGGGAGGGCCAAGTGGTTGATCTCTGTGGGCATGAAGGGCCGCTGGTCACATCCCAATTACAAGTCCCAACTTCGAATAGGGGAGAAGTGCGAGCATAACGCTCATGTGAAGTCCTTCGGGCGGTACACGGAGGTGAGAGGCGTGTTTATTCACTGTGAGCAAGCAATCTTCATTGAGTTAAAGCATAGTTATGCAGTGTCGCTAATCAAGGAGCTCACAATTGTTGCTTCGCCGTATAATCAATCGAAACGTTCTGATGAATAACTGAACTCCGTGTAACTGCACTTACCTTTTCACGTGCCTGACATGCCGGCATGTCGCGAGCAATGCAGGCTTGCTAATACATGGTACCAAAAGAAAAAAAATCAAATCCCCTTTCTTAGGAGATGGACGGTTGAAACCCAAAGCTTTCTTCATGCAAACTTGGTTAAATCAAAGTCCAGAATTCGCGTTCCCAAATTCCAAGTTCAACCTGGCAACGTCCGATACCAAACTCCACTTAGGAATGTGGTTAAGCTAAAGTCCACTTAGCCTAAGTGCGAAGCCAACGTCGGCGCAGCCGAACCCAAAGGAAATTCTGAACGACCCGAACGAGACTATGGCGCAATCGCAACGACGTCGGCTTTGTAGCGCGAGGGGCCCAGATTCGAGTCGCACCATGAGTAGCGTATTTTTCTTGTTAGCTTTTCTGTAGAACATTCATCATCATCATCGTCACGTATCCTTTGTTAAAACCCATTGTATAAAGTTGAATTTCCCGCCATGCGCTGGCGTCACCACATCGCAAGCAGTGAGTCATAGGAAGCTTCGCATTAAAAATGAAGGAAGCTCACGTTAATGCGCAAGACTTCAAGCTAGCGAACCTGTACACAACTGTAGCGTTTTACCTCTTTTTCGCCTCACGGCGTTGTTTAAGCCTCGCCGCGTTACGACGGATCACAGCTGGATGTTCGTCTTCCTATATCGCGCGCGCTTTTGCGTCGCCCGTGGCCTCGTGACCTTCCTTCGTGGCGCGCTCTTATCGCTGCGCCGGCCTCCTCGCCTTTCTCCGCCAGGTCCTGCGCAGTGTCCCGCACACGTCTCCTTTCCCTTCTCGTATATCTCTCCCCTGCCGCCTATCTCTCCCCGTTATCGGCACGCCACTCCGCGGTGGGCGCTTGAAGAAGGTGGTGTGGTTTGACCTCTAGCGCTCAAGGGCAAAACTGGTCACTCCGCGAAGACTGCCCGAAATAGCGTAGTGTAGCTTGCGTTATCAAAGCGCTGCTAAACGATAAGCACGAAACACAGCGCCGTGTCCTTCATTTCGTTCTGCCTAATAGCGCTGCTTTTTTTAGATTTAAACGTCATCATTAACGTACATCGGAGCCAAAACAGTTCTCGTATGTGTAACCACCCCTTGGTTTGCGCTTTTGGCGAACAGGTGTGCGCACACCCTGTGTACCAGCCGAAGCTCGAGTACGACCAGAGCAGCGAGGCTGTCTACACGTACGACACCAAGAAATACGTCATGTTCGTGTATGACAACGAAAGAGCCATTTGCAAAAAGGTGCGCTTTGAGATAATGTAAAATAGAAACATTGTTTCAAAGGGACTCTGCAACACTCCCGATAAGCGCTGTCGCTCTTTCCTTCGCGTCGGAAAGCAATGTGGAAGCTGTAGTTATCAAGAGCACGAAGCGGCACCGCGTAATTTGCTCGTCACAGCAGAACTCTCCGCTTTCCGTTCCTTCTTTGCTTCTGTGACCTTCTTTTTGAAGTGGCTGTCGAATGCGTTTATTGCTGCAACATAAAGGAAGTGACCAATAGCGGCTACACTGCTGTAATTACGTAATTCTAGCGCTCAAACATCGCCAAGGCTCGGGAAAGACAGAAAAAAAAACTGTAGTTGGTTCCTCTGTCATAGAAATAAGCAAAACACGAAAGTGAAATGTGCAGCGAAATCCCCAGCTAACGTGATTTGCTGGTCGGCGGCTGTCTTGTGGGTGCATGTGCTTGTCGAGCGACGTCCTGATTACGGGTCGCTTCGGCGAAGGTCTACTGGCGTCATTTCCGTGACGATTATGACGTCAGTGAAATCTTCGTGTATCGCAGCGTAAAACACATTCGTGCTAAAAATATAAAACCTGAAAACGAACAACCACAAGTATAACGCACTCTTTTGTACTAAAGGTTGCTTCCCCGCAAGAAGACACTGTGTGCAGGAGTGCACCCTTTACAGGCGGCTTGCTTCGTTGTACTGGCGTCACTTCCGCGACGGATATGACGCCAGCGAAATCTTCGTGTACCCGGGATTAAAACGCTCTGATGTTAATATTTACAGAAGGTTTTCAAGTTATCTAATGGGCATAGAGTAGGTACTTTGCGACCCCGTATTAGAAGTATTGGGATTTAGAAAAAAGTTGAAAAGAATGTTGCAGAGTCCGTTTAAGCGGAAGTTAAGGTGTGAAATGAAAACTACGGGGCATCTAACCAATTCTTTCGAAGAGTGTATTAGTCGATGAGTGTACTGCTGATTTATGTCGCTTCGTTCAGCGGTGCAACCAAATGTTGCTGTGTTTAGTGGTGCTCCTCGCTGCCCCCACTGCCGCCTTTACGCTGCCCTCTGTTCTCGTAGCTACTGGTTGCTCTGAAGCGTAAATCGATGCACCGCTGTGTCCGCAGATTGTTTAGTGCTTTGGAGTCATGAGAACAAAAGGCATCTTTGTTCAATTTTAAAGCACTTGCCCTTGCTAACTCGCTCACCTCCATTCCAGCCACGAAAGACGTTTCCGCAACCGAAACAAATAGAAGTGTAAAAAAACTCAGTAGAGGCTGGCATAAAGGACATTGTTATCAGTATGTGTGCTGAATGTTATCATTAAAATGAAACAATCGAACGGAACTAGAGGAGTCACTCCAGTCGCCCAGTCATGTTTCTTTGTGGTTGCTTATCTCGGCGGCCGTCGATAGCAGGAACAAGATTTTGTGACGTTGAAAAAACGTCGCTGTAAAGTGGGCTCGGGAGCCACTGCTTTACCTGTTTTGTTGGAAATCTCAATTACTTGTTTGAAGTTTGCGATAAAATTGGTATCACTGTTATTGGGGCAAACAAGTATTTGTAATGAACCAAACTTCTGCTTTGCCTTCGTGGCCCTTTAAGTCCTTGAGAACTGAATCCTATCTCACTGCGACTTCTTCAGCTCGCCGTGCAGGTCGCTCCTTCACCGCTAGATCTCCTTTTAGCCTTGTCAGCGGCTTTGTAGGTGAACGCGGTTTCTCTGAACCAGGTCACTCCTCCCGTTCCGGCGCGTTGTGGTAGCATAGTACTTCGTCTGCAGCGAACTGGCTTCTCCTGCCACGATTCGTGATTTTGCCTGATGATGTAAACGTGAGTGGCACTCTCCCCTTACGACAACTTGCGCCATCTAGTGAATCGCCCAGGAGGCAGGGCCCCAGGAATTGGCAGTACGTGTCACTGCTAAGGAAAGGTTTGGGCCGTGAAGCAGTCCCGGGTGCATAACAATGAAGAAGGAGTTCCTAAAATCATGAAGCTAACGCTAAGCATTAAAAATGGCTCGTGACAGCAGAGTGGAGTGCCTACAATCCAAATATACCACTTGAGGGAGCACCAGTTGTGTACAAGGAGAAAAAGTACCAGAAACATGAAAACGGTCTAAGAGCCGGCTGTTTCCGCGTTGAGAATTATGACAGCAGAAATTGTGAGAGCCGAAACTACAATTTGGTGCTTTTCTGGGCTTTTTTTCAAAAGAACAGTACAGTACACCACGTATGCAAGAATAAATGTGCCGGGAAGCTGTAGTTGCTCATACGCCTTTCTTAAAAACAACGCAAACTTGACCGTAGTGCGGAGCGTAGCCTGGATGGTGATCATTAACGTCGGGTTCACAACATAAACAAGCAAAACAAATGTCCGCTAAAAGCGTAAGAGCTCGGGGATATGCGATGTGTTAATTTAAACTGCCTCGACAAGTTTCATTTAAAAAGGCAAATGGTTTTATCAGCTTCAGAAGGATCGGCGCACATTTTGTACGTTCGCGTTAACTTCACGTGCATGCATGTTCTTCAAGTTGTGATGTTTCTTTTCTGTGTTTTGATGCTCTGAGAATCTGCTGCATTCTTCATTCCAACAGCTCTGCGATGTCAAGGCCAAGAACGCGCACCTCAAGTTTGGAATCGCCGCGTACGACCTCGAGTACGAGGACTACGAAAACAGCTGCTCGGACATTAACAAGTTCGGTGCCTTCAGTCGGTTGAAGATGATCCGGAAGTTAGTGGACTACTTCAAGAATGTGACGGACGACGTCAAAGACTGCGTAGACTCTGTGCCATGCACGTGATACGAGTGAACGCTTTGAAGCGTTGGTCCTATTTGAGCAGCGATGAGTCATGCTCCGAAACATTTCGTCTGAAGATTTGATTGATTAGCCTTGTTACGAATTCTCTTGTTAGTCTTCTTTGCAACACATTGTGCCATCCAATCCAAAACTATTTTTTTTTGTACGGCGCAATAATCAAAAGCTTGTACTGTATGAGAGTGGAGGGCGGGAAGTTAAAGCATTGCGATCATTACGTCCACCTGCATTTATATGCCCCGACAAACTACCAGACCTCCGTGGGTGAGCTTCGAGTACGTGTACCTATCCCGGCGAGTGGTGTTCTAGCGGCCCCCTCCTCTGTGTGAGGTGGGCGCCAGCCTGCCGAAGTCACCAAAGTCACCACTTCCGTAGTCAAACGAAAGGTTACCGTACATTATCGTAAGGGTCCGTTCCTCCGGCCGCACGCGCCACAGAGTTTCATATTACAGTAAAAGCTCATTAATTCGAACTCGAAAGCGACCATAAACGTATTTGAATTGAGCGGGGTTCGAATTAGCGGGAGGGCGCTATAGAATGAAGGAAAATCCCGCCACACTGCGTGGGCAGAACCCAAAGAAGCCATCTCTGGACTCGCCATCGCGAATTAGGCGTGCTACTACACGTTTGTGGCAGGTGGCTTGGTAAAAAATTGGCCGCGTATCTGCTCCTTTCGTTGCAAATGCCGTCAAAAGACGATAGTCTTTATCGGCTTTTGCGAAGTAAATGCCTCCTTCGCTTTCCCGCTCACCTCTCATGTTGTTCCTCTTTCGTCGCGCTCCTCCCAAGGTAAAGACACCAAATGTTTGCTTAAATCTTTTCCCGCGTTCCACTGCTCCAAACCGGGTGTCTCGATGCGGACGCTGCCGTACGGCGAAGACGCGCGTTAATCGAGGCGCCCTACTTCAACGTTTTTAGAACCGCGTTTCCCTACTCCACGTGCGCTGCAAGCAGAACGTGGAACCTATCTAGTGGAACCTTGCGTAACTGTTGCCGGCTGATTTCTTAAAATGGCGCCAGAAGCCATAGTGGCGCGGGCGACAGCAGGCGACGGCGGAGTGAATTCTTTTTCTGCAGTTGATGAAGTATTTAATTTCGCAAACTCAAGCATGTTTGATTTTTTTATAAAGGAACACTGCAAATATCACTTCTGTATTGATTTGTTGTCTCATATTTGCGTAATGTCTTGTTCTTCTTCAACAATGTTGACAAGTATGAACATTACACCGGACATAGACGGGTAGATTTAGCTGTGACTATATAAGACTATTGCGCAGGCATTGTTTTGGTTTGGCCGGGTGGCTGAATCGAGTCACAGACAGACAGAGGGAGAGACAGACATACAGACATACAGACAGACCAAAATTTCTGGGTTTAAGTAGCCCAAGAAAGACTATCGTCATTAATAATGTTTCATAAATAATAATGGCATGCGGCGGAGCACTGGCGCCGGTGGCACGGCGCCCTTTGCAGAAGCGAAATAAGCTGTTGCAGACGCGGAGCGCGTGCGCCACGCTGTTGTTTTTCTGTTTCGTTGTTCCGCACCTCTAATAAATTTGGTTCGGTGTGGATTTGCAACACATTGTAATTACTCTGAGCCGACTTTTGCGAGGAGCGATGGAAATCAGGGGATCCCAGTTCGAATGAAGTATTCTGCATATCGACGCGTTCGAATTATGGCGAGTTTTCCCCCATTGAAATATACAGGGCTGTGCCGGGACAAGGGCGTGAGTACGAATGAACCAGAAGTTCGAATAAACTGAGTTCGAATTAACGAGCTTTTACGGTAATGTATACTAGAGGGAAATCTGGCGCCACAGTCTGGGTGAGCTGCGCATCAGCGAGGGTTCCGTTATGTACGGGAGGCACGTTCCACTTGTCCTTGTCATGGCTCATGAACAGGCTCAGAAGTTTCCTCTGGCTACAAAAAAGCAACGATATTACTGTAAAAGATAATTTAATTTTTTTTGTTATTATAAAATTGAAGCACCATAAAGATTTTTCTTGTCAGGGATTATTTAGAAGCTTCATGCAAGATGAACAAGTTAAAAACCTGCCCTTTCTTGTTGATTTTGGCTTTGAGAAAACAAAGGAGCCTCGTGGCTAGTCGAGCCAAGTAGGCGCGAAATTTCGCTAGCTGCAAGGGCAGCGCCCACGACAGCCCGTGATTGCAGAGCCACATTTTCTTCTAGTATATATTAGTATGACACTCTATGGTACGCACCCACCACCATCCTGCCACCTTCAGAACCTTAGCGTGCGCCCAGAAGTGCTCTCGAGACGATAAGACCACCGTCCAGTCCGCGATGTCGGCTCACTACCACCCCACATTTTCGCACTGATAAACTACCAGACCTACGCGGGTCAACTTAGAGCACGTACACACCGCCGCGAGTGGCGTTGTGAGTGACCCCCGCCCCTGCGGCCGGTGGCCGCCAGCGTGCCGAAGGCAGCTCCGTTGTTCAGAAGGTTTCACTGGCCTGGCATTGGCTTTACGGTTTTGGTAACAGCACGACCAAACATGTTTTGTTTGCTTTTGTATTTATCTTGTTTTAAACCCGCTTTTTTTTGTTTGCTATCGTAAAAACCATGTCAAAGTGTATACCCCATAAACGTCGGCACTTCCGGGTTGGCACACATATATTGTCAAAAAGTCAGACAGACAGACAGACAGACAGACAGACAGACACACAGACAGACCAAAAATTTCACGTTTAGGTATCCCAAGAAAGACTATCGTGTTTATATTTCTCTTCTGATGTCTCAGCCAGCAGGTGGCCAAGCCGGAACATTTCACACCAGGCGGAAGCTATTCAATCACCCTTCTCGATAAAATCGTCATAAATGGGGCGTGAGCGGCCTTGTGAGCACTACGATACCATACTGGTGATTGATTAGAGCACCTTTAAGACTCATTGAAGGAGCCAACTATTTCTCGAGACCCTAAACGGGTGCTATAAATTATCACCCGGCGTGCCCGTTTGCTGCCTGTGCACCGCCCACCAGAAATTGCGTCCTTGTGCATGAGCTTTGATGCACGTGTTATCGGAAAGACTATAACGGAAGCTTGACAGCGTTATTTTTTATCCTGCTGGGTTCTATATTAACACAATGGGTCTCCTTGAGCGGTGATTGGCAATAACAACGAAGTGGCAATTGGCAATTGGCAAGAAATCTGGGGCAATAGCTACGAAGTGCAAGTTCCGCTTTCCTATAATTCTCACGCTACCAGGTACACATGTCTGTTGCTAACACCTCGATGAGCCCGCCCGCTAGTCTTCGCGTGTGCTCCTGAATCGAGCAGTCGCATCAGTACGGCATGTTAACAGAAAAATAATGCGTCATCACAGGTAATAAAAAATAATGGTATTTTAATAGTGTTATATATTACTACTATTCGTATTTCACAGCAATAGTAATAAAATTACAAAATAATTACACAAATGATTTGCTCAACAGCTTCGCTGTTAAAAAGCTTGAGAACTCCGTTGAGGTGGTGCGACGGTTTAATTCCTAAGTGCCTCAAGTAACTACAGACGAGAGGAAGGTCGTAGACATATCGCTGACGCACAGAAGCGTGGCTAAAAGCCGACCAGCACTACTCCTGCTTCTTAGTTCTTTCCTTCGGCCTCACCACATGAGTCCGTGGAGCGTGAACCTGTTCTCCAGGCCTCTCCGAGACGTCGAGTCCTGTGCCCCCATATCCGCGGACGCGACGTTCACGCAGCTTTGTTTAGCTCTGCCTGGATTCTCAATCCACCATGAGTCCTTGCTGCAATGAACTCGGCAATGTTTTTTGTCAAAATTGCCTCGTCTTGCTGCCCCGACTTCAGCTGCCCGGGGTAGGGGAGGGGTTGTAACATCACAACCCACAGAGCTCCGACAGTGGTGCACGGCTATTCTACATAGTGACTTACGCATTCAGTCGGTAGGGCGGACCCGTACACATTATAGAGGCAATGGCGTATTAGTAGCGGCTATGTAGCTGGGCTATTGAGTGGTAATTTTGGGGCTTTTTTTTGTTTAGACGTAAAACTGCGCATATACGGACAGGACAAGGAAAAGAAGAGACAGGACGAGCACAGATCGACGAGCACAGGACGAGGGCAGATATGCGCTCGTCCTGTCTTTTTTTTTCTTGTCCCGCCCGTATGCGCAGTTGTACGTATATGTATAATGAATCAACTAGCCCAGCAACATGCTTTACTGAGCTGAATTTGTTTAGATTACAAGGGTTTTGTTGTGTGTAGGCTTCGGAGTATGCAGTATGGTTGAATACTGTGTATTTTCGCCTGTGCCATCTCGTGTCTATTTCTCCCGTCTTGGGAAAAACAGCCACTTATTGGTTGACGTTCGGAATACCCTTCATTCATACTTCATATTTTCGTACCCATAAAAAAACAAAGCACTCAGTTATGGGCTGTCAAGAGAGCCCACGATGAGGTGGTGAAGCTCGCCCTTCCCGTTCCAATGTGGAAGCGGCCTGCGGCTTCATCACCCCTGTGAAAAGGGGGCCATCGGAGTCCCTCATGAACCACCAATAAAGTTCCTTGTCTGCCTGTCTGTAGTTGCATTACAGCATTACAGAGATCCAATCGCTAAAGATAGTACATCGAAAGTAGAAGAAAGCTCATTGGTGGGCTCTGTTTTTCTCCTTCATAAAACAACTGCCCGGTTTTTCAGAAATGATAAATATTAAAAACGTCAGGGTTCCAGTTAGTTGGTTCTCCATAGTGCAAATTTAATGCGCAACAAATTTAGACAGAAGACGAATGATACAAGATGACGAACGACACTTGTCACACAAATCTTGTGTGACAAGTATGTGGCGCCCCCCGACCCTAATCTTCGTTGGCCGCTAAGTTTGGTGGCCCCGCCAGGCTCGGTGGGAAACATAGTGCACGGCTGGCCAACAAACACCGACACGCACAGTAGCTCGCGGTCAGTCACCGTCACCACCAGCAAGCTGCGGGTATACTCACTCGGCTGGAGGGTATACCGCGACCCTCCCACGTTCACGAATGCGGGGCAAATCGTGACATCTTGATAATTAATTTTACAGAAAAACGGAATGAAATAAACGTGATGAGGCCTTCAAATGAACGCTAAGCACCTGACATACACACAGCTTCTGTCTTGTGACAGACAAAATTCGAAACGAAAGGAAATTGGTTAAAGGGACACTGAAGTGATATGTAAACATTGCGGGATTACTAGCGCAAATTGTAGTCCGGAGTCCCCAGGCCATGTTTCGACCACTCTAGGCGCGTTTACGCGATTTTATTTATTAGAAAAACTAATTCGAAAACTCTGTCCTCCTCTCTTTACGCTCGCCCATTTTCTGTGGCGTTTTCGTGTGACGTCAGGAGGGGATGAGCTGGCAATTGGCTGCGCCACGGCTGCGCTACTGCACGGCTCCCCGGCCGACAGAGTCAGTCGGCCCAGCGTTTCGTCCGCCGGCCGCCGGCGGGTCGTCGCAATCAAGGAGGTTAAAAAAAATTGCTTGGTCGCAATTCGTTCGCTTAGTTGAAACGAAGCCAGGACGCGATTGTGAATGGAAGAATGTGCCTTTCTTTACTTGGTTTGTTTGTACACTGTATCTAGCTCCAAGTCAAGGTCGCTTCACACAAGCGCTGCACATGCGACGCTTCGCTGACTGGTACGCCAGTAGGAAAATATAAGGCCTCTTGAAGGCGGGAGAAGAGTCAGCGAAGTCAATATAGGTACTAAGCAAATAAAATCAACTGATATTTTTACCGTACAGCGTAAAACTAGGGCGCGGGAAGCACTTTTTTACGCTGGGCGAACAAGCACAGCGGTCAGCAGCACGACTACGCATCTGCGAACGCTTTTCCGTCTACGAAATGCAATTGCTAGACGTGAGCTACTGTTGAAACTCGGGCGACGCTTACTGCACGATCGCAGTACAACAAATAGTCACCTAAGCGGCTTGAAATGCCAAAACTAAATAAAAGTGTAAACCGGTTGTACAATATATACCCTATATTAGCAAAGCTTTCGCGACCCGCTCCGTAGCCTAGCAGTCTGGGGCGGTAGGTTTCACCGTAAATGTTTTGCGAGTCATGAGTTCGAATCCCCGCGGGTACGTGCTTTTTTTTTTGGTAAGTTAACTTTTTTGTTTTCCGCCGATGTTTTCTATATTGAGTTCACCTTTTGGGGGGCCGCAACGTTCATGGCTACACGAACTAGTTCACAAAACGCGCGCAGGCTGGCACTGGCGCGCTAGCGAGTTCTCGTTGGCGTGCTGTTGCCATAAGCACCGACTGCTTGCAGGCAGTGGGCACAGGCCAGAATGAACAGACCCTTGGCCTGGTGCGAACACGCTTTTTACGATACAGGCATGAGGGAGGCAAGCTCCAAATATGGGGGAAAAGCGCATGACATTTGGGCGTCTGCGGGTACGCGGAGGGCGTTCATGCACTGCGTAGGTCTCGGCTAGTGAATGCTACGACTACAAGCCGTCCTGGGAGGCATATCTTGTGCATTTTACAGCCGACAACATGGCAGAAGCGCGGTACGATGATTACTGAGATATTGAGGATGCCCATCCAACAAAGCCATTGGTTATGTTTTACAGAACCGATACCGAAACCGAAACTTGTGTGATTGCTAACCTTGGGCATCGTCCAATCACGGCGCCCCTCCTCTCAACGTCACAGCCTTAGTTGGTGCGGCCGCCGCAAACCGCGCATGGTAGTTTTTCTTCTTTCGCGCTTCGTAAAATAATTACCGATTTGTCAACCGGATAAACGATGAAAAGTGTGCTAATTTGAGCCAGTCTACGCAGTGCAAGCAAAAACGGGAGCTTGACAAATTCACTTCAGTGTCCCTTTAAGGCACAGTGTAGAGCACCTGGTATTTTTTATTCCATCTTAGAAAGGAATGTTTGGAGTTATGCCCGTACACTTTTACCAGCCGTAATTTTAGCCCATCACAACGCATCTATTTTATTCACACCCACGTGAAGTGTGCAAATACATCTGGAATTTATTGCAAGTCAGCCACAAAGCAGCACTTTAGTGCCAACGTATCCTGACCGTTTCCTGGGTAACGTAACTACAGCCGCGTATATTCGCCAAGACTTTGAATGGATGTAGCGTCACAAGTCTACAGAGTAAGCACATAGTTCTTAGTTGTTTTTATTTGTTTGGAAGCACATAGTTCTTAATTGTTTTTATTTGTTTAAGACAAAGGTTGTGTAGCAAGCACTGTAAAAAATGTGGTGCTCAAACTCCATACGCAAGCATTTTGTTCGACAATCTTATGCTTACTTTAGCCATACTGGAGCAACGTTTGTTTCCGAATTTGAACTTCGGCCTTCAAAAGCATTCTTCAGGTCTTCGATGATTTTCCAGAATGCGTCATTTGGCTTCAGCTGCTCGAACACATCCTCCATCTGAAATAAAACACTTTTACTTTTGCAAGCACGGGTTTCCAGACAGCAGGCAGCTAGGACCCATTGCATTGACATGGTGATGCACTGCTTACAAGAAGGTCTTGTCTGACTCAGATAACCTTAAGCTTACTTTTTGTAATGACAGAAACTCTATGCGCGATCCTTTGATATGTTCTTACAAGCCGAGACAGTAGCCATACAAATGGTATTACTGACGGTGCCGTGTAGCCTAAAAAGCACCATTAAAACATCTCAAAAATCAAAACTGATTTAAAATATTATGTTTCAGCAAAAGAAACGGGGTTAGCAAAGCACCATTGAAACTACCTCTAAACTGTCAGAGCTTCCCTCTAATAAGTGGTGTAGGCATGATGCTTTACTTTGGTATACATTGAAGTAACACGAATAACGGATTTGGCGGAGTCTTTGATCAAATTTTATCATAAAGATGAACTTCCATTCGGGCTACACTGGACCCTGAATGTTTTTCAGTGTAGACGCGAATTTTTCTGAAAAGAACAAATGTGACGCACCCCTTGTGCAATCGTCCGAATGTTGGGAGGTAAATGTACGTCCAGTGTCTCAAGGAAATCTACAATCCACGTTTGACAGTTGTTTTTCATCACGTGGTACTTTCCACCATCGGACTTATTATGCCATGCCGTCATAATGTCTTTGGAATTCAACTTGTGCTTCCCGAGCGACCTCTGTAATATAAAATGTTTCGCTGTTTTTACCATGGATGCAGTAAAAAACGTTATCTTGACAAATAGAACGGTAATTGCCCGCTTCTTGAATATTTGAGTCCAGTACAGAAAAATATATTATATACACTCAGGTACAAAATTAATATGAGTACAGCCACCCTAGTTCCCAGCTCCATCCACCCCGCGTATTTGACAAACCTGCACGTCTATACGCACCTAATGATCGTCTGTCTTTCGTGCCGTACTAGAAGAATCGAACGACTAATACACGTGTTGGTTGGATAAACCGACCTAAAAGATACCGAGCTATCCTTATATTCGTCAAGAATGAGTATAATTGATCTAAGGAAACATGTTGCAGCAAAAAAATAGCAGTGGCTTACCTCGGCTATGCTAGGATTTACGTAGCGTGAGCTGGTTATTCTGGTTCAGCTGGTGAGCTGGTGAGCTGGTTCAGCTGGTTATTCTTAGCTTACCTGGTTGTCTAGGATTAGCTTGATCATCATGCTTACTGCTGTTTCAATGACACACACACGGTATACGCATTATGTGACTCATAATATTTATCAAGCGGCTCCGACGCAGCGTCGCCAATCACCCCAGAGCTAAGGTGGTTCTACAGGCGGACGCTGGTGTTGCTGTGACGCACGAGCCGTCGGTTCCACACCCGGCCACCCCTCGCATGATCATCAAGCGGACCGGGCCGCCACGTGCGGAACGTAAGTCGGCGAAGACGCTGGGCGCGTGGGGTGAGTGAGAGACGCCGGGCAGCGAGCAAAGTTTTGTGCGCCCTGTGAGGTCACTGCTGCTCGCGCATGTGCAGCACGGCTCTCCAGGAGCCACACGAAACTGCTCAACCTCGGCGAGTGTAGTAGCTCACGCTACCAAAATGTCTATCGCTCTAAAAAATTAAAGATTCCGGTGCTTGAACCCAGGCAGCTTACGTTCTAAGTGAAGGCTCTATCCCGAGACCACGGTGGCCGACAGGGAAGCCTGGTTAGCAGACGCTCAAAAGAATATTCCAAGCGACCCGGTAGATGGCGCCAGTGGAGTTCGGCTAGGAACTGTAGCTAGGCGGCCAGGTTTGTCAATAAAGTAGCCGCCCCAGCTCCCATAACAACTAGGGTGATAAAATCAAGCTCAGCAACGCAATTTTCCCATTAATTGGAGTCGCAAATCTCTGGTATCGCAACCACAAAGCCGATATCGTCAGCATGTGACTCGATTTCAAGAGACTCTTTCCAGGAATGTCGGAACACTACAAGTTGATTAGATAGCGCAAGTTCGCCCAGAGAACGGCGAAATATTCTCTTTATAGATCAAGAACATTGTCGATTTGACCAATGGGGGGAAGAACGGTGTGAGGAATGTCAAAACGATCCTCCACATTCTTAAATATATGGACAACGATTCCTTCCAGATGCTTCAAGCAAGAAGCTGTTGAACTGTTTGTTGCTTATGTCAATACCATTCGCCGAAATCTCGACGATAATTTACGAAGGCTAAGACCCGCACCACACGACTACTTCTGTAAGGCTTTACACCCAATGACCAGAAAAAAAAAAAAAAACACTACGTTTTCTGTACGTATCTATCGTGATCTCGCTCCCTCGCCAATCACCTGGCGCCACAAATCGGACATTGTTCGCTATAAACCGATGTTCCTGTACGTCAGAGAGTGCCAGGAGTGGCCAAACGGAAGTTGGGAAATGGGATTGATGTGAGGGGGTAAGTGGGGCTTTGAGACGAATCATGAAGGAGATAAAACACCAACATTAAAGCCGAGAGTGAGGAATACGACGGGGTAATGCTCCAACGTTCTAAGTCACGCTCCCAAACTAGAGAATATTCGTGCAGCTAAGCCGAAGAGCCACATAATAAACAAGCGCTGTAAAAAACAGAGGGCGAGGCGTGGGCAGGACTATACACTGACTAATGATGATGATTGCTATTGGTATACCCTTTGTAGCGGGGCGATGATGTTCCGTCTTACCAAAAAAAGCAGATATACCTATGTTTTACACCCATCGTTAATTACTAGCGCTGCTCTTGGGTGGGCAGGCACAAAACACTTATTACGCCAAAATACTTATTGTTTCTGTCACAGGTGGTAGTTGTCCTAGGCAACATTTCCCTTCTGATGAGCCCAAGGTCGCGGGTTCGAGTCCCGGCCAGGGCGGCCGCTTTTCTGATGGAGGCGGAAAGCGAAAACACCGATGTGTTCGAGATTTCGGCGCACGTTAAAGATCCCCAGGTAGTCAAAATTAATCCGGGTCCCTCCACTACGGCGCGCCTCACCACCTGTGTAGCGTCGGCGCGTTGATGCCCACAATCAATGAGCAGAAGAAAAAGAAGGTGAACGAATAAGACGTCGCTTAGTGCTAACCACCGCAGGCTTGTGTGCTCCTAATGTGGCTCCTCCTTCGTGGTCGGACATAAGTGTATTTGAATAGGTCGTGAGCTTGTTCCGGCTGTTGTCACTATCCCTGGCCAATATGCCTGGATGGGTATGTTGTGATGACGTTGGAGATAAAAAAAAAATATTTACGAGAGTTCCGTACCCACGTGGAGCAAATGAGAATTTCACGGACAAGGCGTCAACTAAGTGGCAATGTGAACTTTCTGGGATACTTCAAACTCGCAGAAAACTCGCGCAACCTTTAATGTGTAGCATTCTTTGCCGAATACCCCCCCGCCCCCCCCTCCTCCCCTCCCCCCCTGCCAGGACTGTGTAACGCCTTGCATTTCCGCTGAAATAAATATTTAGCCGAAGTTCCACCTGTAATCGTTATAATAGCGGATATGAACATAATTGGTCGGAGAGAATTTTGAAAAACCAAACAAAAATAAGAAAAATAGACAAGAATAGCGAAAAGTGGTGAACCATGTGGGGCCCTACATTTTTCACAAAAATGCAGAATTAGCAGATGTTCCACCTGTAATTGTTATAAGAGTGTAACTGTAGATAATTGGTCGAACAGAATTTTTAATAACGATATGACAAGAACTTACACTCCGGACAAGCGGCATAAAATGGTGCGTATTACTGGAAAATTCTCTAAATTACCGAGTTTTTCGCCAAGTGAGCCAGGAAATTGCGTCAGTGCTGCTCACAAAATAAATCTCCGCAAAAGATCGAACTACAGAAACATAATTCACCTTGTGCTCTCTCGCGGTGAACGGACAAAAACATTATCAGTAATACGCATTCGGCCAGTCACTCCTCTTACCATAAGTTCTTCTTGGGTTCGTCACGCGGCTTACTTACGTGAAACGTTTCCTTCTGTTTCACTTTTATCTCGCTTATCTCAGCTGCTCTTTTTATCCCAAAAGAGCGACTTTTTCTGCATCCGTAGGCATTCCAAAAAACATTTACGAATCTCCACGAAGTGAATCATGACGAGTGGGCGAAGCACTGGGGATCGTTCTTACCGTAAATTACCCGTGAGAGTGCTTACTGCTGCTAAAACGATTTACAATCCAATCTAATCCAATCCAATACAATTCAATTTAACCTAATTCAATTAATTTCAATCCAATTCAATCCAAATTCAATCCAAACAAATCCAAACCCAGTCCAATCCAATGCTCTTCGCGTATGCACAGCACGGTTCTCCAGGAGCACTCTCTCCCCTCTCTCTCCCTTTCTCTCTCTCTAACTTTTCGTGAATCTTTTATTTTGTTCTTGTTCACCTTTTGTGAACCTTTTGTTCACAGGTGTTTTGATTTGCGCGGTGCTGTGCCGTGAGCACTGACGCCGGACGCCGGACAAGCCTCGGCCTTAAGGTGCTTCGCCCATTTATCCCATTTATTTCCTGTCCTCTAATGTACACACTAAAAGAAAAAACTAAAAAAAAATCGAGGACAAAACCCGCACCAACAAAGCTATCGCAGGTTTAAATAAAATACTCTGATGCAATGTGTGAAAGCTCCCTTTACAACGTTTGAGTCAGTGTATAGGGGGCTTGACTGCTTGCACTGAGAGCCACTAAGTTCCTCGAACTGAATGTGATGAAACATTCGATGACATATCACGCTCAGCCATTATGCGAGGTCATATCTCGATCAACCCAGGGCATTACATAGGGAGACTCCATCCCAGGTAACGGCAATCCTACAGGTGGGAAGAGTTTCGTTGGGCACGGTGGAAGGTAATGCTAGAGGTACACTCTAAGGGGCAGTTTTATCAGCCTTTCTATTCAATCAAGCGATATCACAAACCGCTTAACTAGACTTCGTTCCAGACTTTGTGGGTCAATAGCGGAAGTGGCTAACAAATGGAACACACCTTATAAGAAGGTAGATACAAGCGGTGATAGCGGAAGCAGATAATGTAGGACTAGCATATTCGTCTAGAAAATGCGAACCGCTTCCACTGCCCTTCAAAACACGATGGAAGTTACTGAGGGGAAGGATTCCATTCCAAGTCCTCACGCTCAGTCTTTCAGGAGGGCTCATTCAAAACACAAAAGCCGACATTCAATACCTTCAAAAAGTTCAACGGCACGCTGCCCGAACGGTAAGCCTCATTCGTGAACTCTAACCGCAGCAAGTGAAAAATCCTGCTAGTCCAATCATTCGTCTACCAAATTCAGCTACACCTTTCCACACCTTCAACCATCTATAGTTTAATAGCAAAAAGTCAATATGATCAAACTGTGCATTTTGGTGCCACTGACAGAGTGAAATGTGCATCTTGTGAATAAGACCTTACAACTAGAAGTGTGTACACTGTGTGAATTGTGATGAATTGTGACCTCTCCGTTTCTGCTCCCCCTCCGCCATCCTCACTTCCCCACAGGGCCTCATGGCCTCTCGTCCTTAATAAAGTATTTCACTCACTCACTGATCATCAGAAAAGCATACACGTTAGCGCTGCAGTGGCGGCTGCCCTTCGGCTGCCGACAAACTTACAGCTAACATTTCCACCCAAATAGGTCACATTCGGAGAAAGTGCATTTTCAAACAACAGGAAATCAGCCAGAAAAATTGTCACGAAGATAGGTCCACTCTATCCCCTAAAAGCTAAGTGTAAAACCTATCCACGGAAGTATGCCTCTTATATATAACAAAAAAACTAGAGAGCAAAGGACGAAAGCTGTACAGAAACGATTTTCCGCCGTATAGGAAGAAATTTTTAATGGACGCAGGGAATACAGACATCGCGATGCTTTCTGATAGCAGTAACCAACAACGCCGACCCCTCACCCTACCCTCCTGAACTCCCTGTTTTGAATTCCTCGTCTTCACCACATGCAGCAGACGACGCTACTCATCATCATTTCATTACGCTCGTCACGAGCTGCCGCATGCTGATGTGGCTGCGCCGGCTCGCACCCGCTTTCTAGCAGATTCCATTAAAGCTCCATCCCATCAAGAGGTGTCGCTCCGCTTCCTAAGCATCGCGCCGCAGCGGCAGGACCCAGAGGTCCAACACTCCCCAACCGTTCTCACCTCTTCTTTCTGTATTAAGGTTGTCAGTTTTCAAAGCACAGGAAACTATAGGCAACCTCCAACCCGGCTCTGACTACGGAACAAAGGCCGACCCCAATGACCATAATGTCGCTCCTAAGACGGCCATTTAAAATTTTGCCAAAGGCCGATTATCACCACAGGCATACAAAATTATATCCATGAACCACAACCCCAGTACAACTAAATGGACTCCTGCGCCCGCTGGAATGGAGGGTAACGAGGCCACCCACAGTATGGCTCGAGGGCTTGCAGCCTGAGACGGGGCGAGCTCGCTCTCTTACGATGGTGGTATTTCCGCCGAAGACAGAATGGTCTAATGTCAAAAAATGACCATGAATTACCAACTCTGACACTGGAAACTCCCCTCCGCTAACGTGCTCGCAGCGCACAAGAGGATGGAGGGTACTTTTTCACACCAATACCTTTCCGTGCCCCGACAAACCCATCCTCATCCTCCCCTCTACCGACCCATCACCAAAATGTAACGCGTACAAAGTCCTCGCGACTCTCCCCCACAAGAGATGCAACACGATCTTTTCCCCAAATTTCCTCCAATGGGCATTGAGAGGAGGCACTGGTGAGATCCAAGACTCATTGTTCTAAAGATCCAAAGACTCATTGTTTCCATTGCCATCGACGTCACTGTTCGGGACGAAGCCGCAACCAGAGCAGACTTCAAACCATACAAACACCAACAAAATCCTTGCTCTTCTCTCCCTTTACCTTCATCTTTGAGAAATGGTATCTGTGACGATTCAGGCCCCAGCCACTGTCCAGTGACCACCGTGCTTCCCTAACAACTTGTATGAATACAGTTTTAAGTGCGAATGCACTTTATAAGCGACCCTGAATTCCGGTGACCGCCGTCCGTCCACATAGCAACAGCTGCGGGTGCGCGCGCTCCTCGTCTTCCTTGGCAACGGGGGGAGATGGGCGCGCGCTGCCTGGCCGCTGACATGGCACATACCCACGTGGGGGATTGGCCAGGAATCTCCTCGTCTTCCTTGGCAACGGGGGGAGATGGGCGCGCGCTGCCTGGCCGCTGACATGGCACATACCCACGTGGGGGATTGGCCAGGAATCGGGCGTGAGAAGGGCTAATGCACCCGCTTAAAGGAGTACTGACACGAAATTTCAAAGCTGAGATCCGCTCTAGCAATCAAGTACAACGACAACACAAATAGGTGTCTGTGCATGGCACATACCCACGTGGGGGATTGGCCAGGAATCGGGCGTGAGAAGGGCTAATGCACCCGCTTAAAGGGGTACTGACACGAAATTTCAAAGCTGAGATCCGCTCTAGCAATCAAGTACAACGACAACACAAATAGGTGTCTGTGAATAAATGCATCTTTCTTTCTTTGTAGTTGTGTGTGTGTGTGTGATCTCTCTTTCGCGCACATTACCGAACCGCGCAAATTCAACTCCTGCATTCGCACTTTCACATTCTTCCCCTCGGGGAAATGCAGGGAATTTTTTAAAGCGAAAGCTTTCTTTGTGAGGTTGATGGCATACTGTCAAAAAAATTTACGCCTTTCTCCATGGACCGACTGGTCGACGGAAAAGGTCTGATAAGAACCGGATTTCATCGTGCCAAAACGGTAACTTGAAACTTGCGAAAGAGAAACTGTTCTAGATAAGGCAATAAACGCATAAATCATGGAGAAGAAGGACAATAGTATACCATTAGACCCTAGATTCGTTTGCTTCGTGCGCCAAAAATCGCCGCATTGGTTCGTTTTTCGTTTGCGATTTGGGTCTTTGGAATTTTGACAATCGATGGACACACTTTTAGCGAAGGTTTTGACGCACAGATTGATTGTAGACCGACGCAACGCAGGCGATGAGGCGCGAAGTAGTGGATGAGTCCGGAATAATTTTGACCACCTAGGGATCTTTAACCAGCGCCGAAATCTCGTACACACGGGAGTTTTTGCTTTCCGCCTCCATCAGAAAAAGCAGCCGCGCGACGGGTACTAAAACCCGCGATCGTTTTGACACACTTTTGACGCAGTCTTGATGTTGGAAAGCTTCCACTCTTCTGCCAAATTTCCTTGAAACGAGATAGAAATTTTTTGTTCTCTACCTTCCAAAGGAACCTTTAATGCTATCGCGTCAGTGCGTTAAAGCAGAGACAGGGGTCGTAAGCGCTTCGAATCAGTGTTGCGGAGTTGCCACTCCGGAATTGGAATGATTCCGGATTCATTCCACCTTTTGGAGATTCCGGAATGGAATGGGAATGGAATGACGACAACGCTTGGAGGAATGGAATGGGAATGGAATTAAGGGCCTTTTGCCCGGAATGGAATGGGAATGGAATGGGGGTTTTTTTAGACGACGGTGTCACCATTGCTGGCGCCTTCCAGCTACTTAATTAGTCTGTGGCGACGACTGCGTCGGTATATCTCAAAGGCGACGAAAACGAGAACGCATACCCGCTATCTCGAGTAACTGAATCCGCGCAACCTGCCGCAGCGTGTGTGAAAGTGAACTTCGACCTGCGCAAGCACGTCTGTGCGGTGGTGCTGTTAGGTCGGCTCTTCAATCTTCGGCAGGCTCCTGATACGGAGGGAGGGAGGAAATAATTAAATATGCAATATTGAGGCATAGCTTCTCTGTACAACTGTCTGTGGCGCCGATGGTAGACCGGCGTCTCTCGCACTGGCAAGCGCCGTGTAGCCAGGCCGGCAAGTGGGGAATAGCGTGGAGAAGCAGAGGGGATACGAACGGCGCGCATTCGAAGCCGCAGTGTTTCTCACCGCAAGATGATGCTGCGAAGTCTTGGAGCTAACAATATAAAGCGTTCGCTCATGAAACATGAAATATGAAACAACGAGTGGATAATTCAGATACTTATCTACTAATGCGTAGCATTCTTACGCCGCCTGTCGTGAGTGTGGGTTTTTTTCCAGACACATTTTTTTTAAATGCTGTCCCACCAATTATCTTCATTTACGTTATTACAACGATTAGATTTGGGACTTTTCCGAAATCCGCATTATTTTGGAAATGCAGGGCGTTACATGGTTAATCATTTCCCCTAATTATTCTATATTTGTCTTCATTTTTTTATTTTTTAAAAATTTCGTTCCAACAATTATGTCCATTTACGCTATTACAACGATTGCAGGTGCAACTTTCGCGAATGATGCATTATTGTGGAAACAGCATGCGGTATACGATTTAACATTGTCCGTATTTTTCCAATATATTTCTTATTTTTTAGTTTTTCAAAATTCCGTCCTGCCAATCATCTCCATTTAGGTTATTACAACGAATACATTTGGAACCTTTAGGAAATCTGCATTTCTTGTGGAAATGCAGGCGTTACACGTTTCGCCATTTTCCGTAATTTTTTTAATATTTCGCTTATTGTTTTTAGTTTTTCAAAATTTTGTGCGACCAGTTATCTCCATGTACGCCATTACATCGATTACAGGTGGAACTTTCGCGATATCTGCCCTTTTGTGGAAATGCAGGGCGTTACACGGCTCTGGTGTAGGAGTACTCGGCAAAGAACGCTACGCATTAAAACTGTTAAAGGTGTTTTGTGCCGCTGCCCTCCCGTCCCTCGCATTGGTACAGTAGTATTAGTGTAGTGCTCGATGCTGTAGATTCACTTGAAATCATTCAAGTAAGCATTTAGAATACGTGTACATGTGAACAAGCTCCGCGCGACGTCTCTTGGTCATCCACAGCATACTAATGTCGTTGGTACGACGGTACGCAAAGCAGATAGCAAGATAGCTTGCGACGGACTGCAAAATAAAATGGAAAAAGCCTACATCAACGTAAGAGCGTAATGCCTGTTTCATCTCGCGTCGCTCAATAACAAACCGTTAAAACATACTAACATGCAAATACTATAATATATACTCGATCTGTTACTTATTATGCAAAAAAGGGGCAGTGCGACACTGAACCTTTTTTAAAGCAAATGCTTTCTTAGTAGGACCGAGCACATTCTCTCAAAAATTTATTACATTACCCTTTATACCGGTTGCTCGAACGAAAAGCTCTGGTAAGCTCTCTACACACGGCGCGTGCGTAAAACCGGGGACCGCAAATGAAGTCTCTGTTTCTCTCTGTCTCTCTGAAACTAGACATCAATTGTGTCAAAACGCGTACTTAAAAATCTCAAAAAACCAACAGCTCTAAATGAGACAACACACGCTTCGATCATAAAAAAGGAGTACAATAACGAACCTTTACCTTTATCTCATAAACCACACGTAACTTTGTGCATACATTTAGATCGTTCGTAGTTGCGTTTATTTGCGAAAAAATTGTCTCATGGGTTCGTTCTTCGCTTGCAATTTGGGTCCTCGAAGGTTTGACGATAGGTTAGAAGCACTTTCAGCGAAAGCTGGACGCACTTTTAGCTTTCGCGCTTCTTTCTATTTTCGATATGACGGGACGGTAATTTTTTGCATTGGGTAGTTGTTCTGCACGATATATGTAAACAACTTGTAACACCTGCCAACTTGGGTGACAGGTGGCAAAATTTGCTTACTTTTGCAGTTTTAAACCCGTACGAAAACGTAAGATACGCGTTGCGTTTCTGGGCAACTCCATAAAGCACCTGAGGCAATTTTTACGATGCGGAATTAAAGGAATGGAATTCAGCTTCCCATCCATTCCATGAGTGGGAATGAGCTAGCGTCTGTCATTCCGAGGAATTGAAAGGAATGGAATCACGACAAATTCTAATTCCTCGGAATGGAATTGGAATGGAATGGCGATGCCCATTCCGCAACACTGCTTCGAATTGAATACTGGTGTTCTGAGACGGCCAACCGAACAGTCACCTGAACTCGCCGCCGCTTTACATAGTGCTCCAGTGCCCTTTAAAGCGAACACCCAATTGCACCATAAGAGTTCCATAAGGTATCTTGGTCAGTGTTCAATCCTAGACCCGGAGAGCGGAGGGGGGGGGGGGGGCAGCGCGAAAATTATTCTTATTATAATTCTTTATTCTGAAGGGGATACTCAAGGTCTAGTCAGGGATGGGGAAGGCGGTAAAGAAGGTGAGAGCGTCTACATTCTCTTGTGTATACCCGTGGTACAAGCGAAAGTCCACAGGGACATAACAGCCTCTCTTGGGTGAGCCCGGCCCAGAGGAGGCGATTCCCCCTCCTGGAGGGTCTGGATGTACGGCGGAAGATGGGCTCTTCTCTCCGCCGCGAGCCCCGAGCACTCCCACAGCATGTGCTGCATTGTGGGCCTTGTTGGCGCGTGACTCGAGGAGCAGGTCACGATGGTAGCATAAAACAAAACGAACACGGTTAAACTGAGAATAACATAAAACGACGCACACATGCACGCACAAATACACTCACATGCACGCACACAGCCATGCGCGCCCTCACAGACACGCGCTCGTGTATAGACGCACGCACACACGCATGCACACACACGCGCTCGCACATTCACACGCACGCGCACACGCACACACACACGCTCGCACATTCCCACGCACACGCACTCACACGCGCACACAGTCAAGCACACACACACGCACACGCGTGCGCACACACGCAACGCCCGCACACACGCGCGCACACGCACCCCCCCCCCCGCGCGCAGGCACGCACGCACGCACGCACATGCACATACACGCACGCACGCACGCGCACACACGAGCGTACGCATACACACACGAACAGGTACACCCACATAGAGAAACGCTCGCGCGTACTCACGTAAAGCCTATGGTACACAACGGAATGATTGAAGGTTAACCATCACTATTAGGGGCAAAACCCATAAGAACCTCACTTTGTCCCGGGCTTGGCGTCCGTGTACACAGTGTTGCGCATGCGCGAGGAGCATTGGATTGGATTGAAATGGATTAGACTGAAATCGATTGAATTGGATTGGATTATATTGAATTGTATCAGATCGGATTGGATTGGAATTGTATATACTGTACACACGCGTTGTCATTCAGTTACATGCGCGAGTAGGCAATGCCACGGGTGATTCACGGTAAGAACGATCCCCAATGCTTCGCCCACACGTCATGATTGGCTTCGTGGTGATGCGAGAATTTTTTTCATAGTTTAAATTGGAATACTCGTTCAGGGACACTCACCGTAACCTCCGCGGATGCCAAAAGACTGCCGTTTTTCATTGTCGGAACAAGCTGGCCCTTTTCCTCACCCGCTTCACACCTTATTGTTTTGCGGTCCTCGATTTTGAAGTCCACGTACCAGTGCATGAAAACAGCATTTGTGACGACCGACTTTGACGCTGAGGAACGAAACCATCGGTCGTACCTCTTGATTTGGGAAAACCCCAGCACCACTTCACAGCCCTCTTTCTCTGGTGCAGTTGCCTAAAAAAGAATAACGTTGTGAGCGTCTGGAAAGAAGATTTATTTGCCAAGATGACAAAGCGTTAAATCAAGGAAACAGAACCTAAATATGAGAAAATGAGGCAAAAGTTTTTCGCACAATTTTTACATTAGATGCACCTGTCTAGTCCACTCAATTTTTATTAGCTAAGTCTAACAAGAAAAATTGAAGGGTAAATTCGCATGCTACAATTTTGTGCAGTTAATAAGAAAGATGAGCCCATTTGTTGCTTGGAATATCACTCTAGAAGAAGCGTATTGAAATATTCGGGAAAGATGAATGCAATCTACGGCAACTTCTGGCCGTGAGTTACGAATGTAAGTTATGGAACATTCTGAAAAATATTTTGGCAGCGTTACTAAAAAAAGTAACGCCTTGCTGTGTGAGATATTGAGCATTTCTGGAAACAGTTCTTGCGGTGCTCCTTGATTGTTCTGCATTATAGCGAAAATTTGAACTGCATATACAGTGTCGCAGCTATTATCCAGGAATATTGTAAGAAAAGAGTTAGTGTGGTACTTGAAGAAAACCTATTGCACAATGTCTCCAGTAGAGCGGATTAACGGGTAGTTATTTTTTCGCTTATAAGAATAAACTAATTAAGTGTAAATATTTGTCGAGCTTCAAAAGTGCTGTCCTAATCACTCGAGCTTCCATTCAACACTTGTAGGCAGCCGCGAGAGGCACCTAAATGCGGCATTTTCGGTGACGAACTAATTGCGACACATTTATTCCGAGTGGAAAAGAAACCCCGCGAAATATGAACAATACCACGTAAAGGTGATCCCACCAGCATCACACAGCAGTGCCCTCGAACAGGCTGCCTCTGAGTTAGCCCGAATGAAATAAAGAAAAGAAAGAAGATGAAATGGGTTCCAAGTTTGGGCCTCACTTGCTCACTACTTCGTCTATACCACGTTCTTTCCTCGTGATTCTTACTTTGAATTTTCATTCAATGGTGTTAGTTTTTCCCTTTTTTTATTTATTTCTATATTCCCCTTACCTTTATTTCACTAGTCATATACTGCTAATTCATTCTCATATTTAAATATTTTTCCTTCCCTACAAAAATTACGTAATTTCTTTTGGTAAGGCGCTCATTTCACGGCCAATCCCCTGAGTGGGTATGAGCCATTTCATTGGTACCACCACCACCATCTGCAACCCGTGCCCCGTGAAGCTTGCTCTTGCCGCTCATTCCATGCATGCCATTATCAAGGCGACACGCTCTCTCGTACGGCACACCATATACGTGGACGATATAACGCTATGGGTTCCAGGCGGCAGCGACGGACACATCGAGTCAACACTACAGCAAGCAGTCGATGCCATCGAAGACCACCTGGAAGGAACGGGACTTATCTGCTCGCCAAGCAAATCGGAGCTTCTGGTGGTTCCACCGAGATGGAAATTAAAGACGAGCGAGGACAACACGGTCAACAACAGAATCGTGGTACGGACCGGCAACGGACAAGAGATTCCTGAGGTCAGGAAGATCCGAGTGCTGGGCTTCCAAATCGAAAAGAATCGCACTAACAGGGAGACGGTCCACCGACTCCTAACCAATGTCACAGCGGCCACTCGCCTCATAAAGCGGGTGGCCAACAGGAAAGCCGGCATGCGGGTGGACAGTCTGATACGGCTGATCTAATCGTTATTCGTTAGCCATATAACGTATGTCGCTTCCTACCACAACTGAAAAGCGGCGGAAAGCAATCGTCTAAATGCAGCTATACGCAAAGTATACAGAGCACCACTCGGTCTTCCCGACAGAGCAAGCACCGAGAAGCTGATGGACCTCGGCGTGCATAACACGCTCGAGGAAATCAGCGAAACCCAGCGAGCCACCCAGATGGAGAGGCTCAAGGGATCGAAGACCGGTCGAGCCATCTTAGCCAAGCTGGGACTCGAGCCCGGAACGAGTGGTAGACCACTCAACAGACAAGAGGACATACCGGCTAACATCAGGAGAGGGACGCGGGTGCAACCCATCCCCAGGAACATGGAACCTATCCACAACGAGGAGAGGAGAAAGGCGAGAGTCAAAGCCATGATCAAGCAACACGCCAATGCACCTGGCACCCGATACGTCGACGCAGCGGAGTACCGTAACCGGGAAGCCTTCACTGCAGTGGTGATCGACACCGTAACCGGAGAGACAGTCTCTGCAACGAGCGTTAATAGATGTGAGGCGCAGAGCACCGAAGAGGTGGCCATAGCCTTGGCCATCGCGGGCCCAAACACCAAGACAATCCTCTGTGACTCAAAGGGAGCCGTGAGGAACTTTGCCAAGGGCAGGCTGTGTCGTGGAGCAGTGCGTGTGCTCACCGCGTTGGATTTTATGGACAGAAAAGTAACGGTGAGGTGGTTCCCTGCCCACGTGGGGACAGATGTGTCTGAACTTGCGAACAACCACAATGAGACCGCGAACTCTGTTGCGCGAGAATTATCTGGCCGCGCAGCAGAAACGAGCCCGTCTGCATAGCTGTGGGCGGAAACTAAAGATAGGATGGGCACGTCCCACGAAATGACAAAGTATTATCGGATGAACAGACGAGTAATGGCACCGCCACACCCTGATCTTACCAGGGAGCAGGCAGCACTATTTAGACAGCTGCAGACGGGCTCGTTACTGACTCCGGTCATAATGAAGCACATATGCCAAGAACAGTACCCGGACGACACGTGTAAGGTGTGCCGCAGGGCTCGGGCCACTATGATCCACACCCTGTGGGATTGTGCAGCAAGACCAGCAGAAGCGGAAACAGAGACTGATCCCGCCGTGGCTTCAAAACGCGGCGCGGAGCTATAACAAGGAAGACCAACTCCTGGCCGTCCGGCAGATCCTGGAGGCACTCGAAAGACAGCGACCAAGCGAAAGCTGCGAGGCGTCAGCCACCCCTAGGGGTAACGGCGACTAGCCTGGGGGCGAGTAGCGAGGACGCTGACGAGTAGAGGGTCCAGACAGGACCGACGTTAGGCCGCGTCTAGATATCCCGGCAACGGGATGCCTACTGAAGGCGATTCAATAAAGTCTTTGTCATGTCATGTCTCGTCGGTCAAGTGACAGGCGAAGTCATTGCTTTCAATCAGCTTATTTAGAGGCATGGGTTTATAAAGGTGGCGTTAGCGCCATCACGTGGTATTTTTCATACTTCTCGGGGCTTCTTTACGAGTCAGAATAAATCAGTAGGCAATTACTTCGTCGCTGAAAATACCGCAGTTGGATGCCTCTCGTGGCTGCATACAAGTGTTTCATTTACGCTTGAGTGATTAGGACAGCACTTTTGAAGTTAGACAAATAATTACAATTAACTCGTTTAAGCTTATTACCGAATAAATTACTGGCCGCTACTCCACTGTACTGGAAACTTATACACCAGGTTTTCTTCGAGTAACGCCATTGATTTTTTTAATTGTGCTGCATGATAGCTGGGACACCCTGCTGTTCATGTGCACTCTAACTTATGCATTGTACTCCTATCATTGCCAAAGGCATAGCCGAGCGTAGACTGGAGCAAGACATGTGTCATGAATCGTAGGCTTCTACAATACTGATACTCGAAGCGGCATTAGATTATGTCAAATGCATTGCCCAGTGTTCAGCCTTACTTAGCCCATACTTACTCGTTGATATTTTTTTATTAGATGTGCTCCAGATCGCCTTAACCTGACCTTCAACAACCGCAACACGTCGGGTGCTGATACTTTGTTTCTAACACTAGGCCGTATTACGTACAGGAAAGCGTCATTCGAATAAATTTTTCTGACAGTTGAATCAAATCAGCATGTTGAAAGCCGCTCGTTTATCCCAGGCAAAATACATTCAATACAATACCGTCTAAACTAGATGCAAGCGGCCTTCCGTCTTTGAAAGCGTAAATGCATCACGCCTTTCAGGGCCCAATTTTAACACGAAAGTGTTGTATTCCCGGATACACCAAGATTTCGATGCCGTCATATCCGTCACGGGAATGACGTCAGCACAACGAACACGGGAGAAACGCCAGAAAAAGTTTCATATACGCTCATGGTGCTGCCGCCTAGAAGAGGTGAAGCGAAGTAGTGCACCGCGACGCTAACGAGCGCCGACAGTTGGCGTGAGCTGCGTCGTAGCGACGTCGACGGGCAAATGGCGTGAACGCCGACTGATTTGATGTGAAGAGAAACGCCAGCGGGAAGCCGAACGCGCTCGCGCGTTCGCGGTTCAAGCTACAAACTCTACCTCTCGCGTTCCACAAGCTGAGCTCGTCGCAACGCAACCGCCTGCCGTACAGGTCACGGAGCAGGACCGAAGTGGTCGCACTTTTCCTGAAGCGACTCGCTAGTAGGACGTCGCTCGCCAAGCACACCGACAAGACAGCCGGCATCCCGCAAATCATGCTACTTTAGCTGCAGATTCCGCTGCAAATTTCACTTTCGTGCTTTACCGATTGCTATGGCAGAGGAATCAACCACAGTTTTTTTAGCAAACTTCCCAAAATAATCGGGGGCTTGATTCTTAGGCATTCATTGATACGCACTTATGTAGCAGGCGCGGGAGAAGACTGTCGTCGTTGACGACATTTGCAGCGAAGCAATAATATACCTGGCCAATTTTTTTTTCCTTTTGGCAAGCGCTACCCTCTCGAGGCCTGTCTGCGCAACACTCCGTTTCCGGATAAGTACAAGCACGGAGCTTCCTATACGCACACAGCGCCGTCAACTGGTTCGCTTAAAACACTTCCGCTTACTTCTTGCACATTTTTTCGTAAATAAGGGTGTTTTGTTATCTCTCAGGTAGGCTTCGGAGCGGGGCGCCTAAATGACGGATTGCATATTTTGACTCGGTGTATCTTCCGTCTCGGTGGATAGTCAGGCTCGATTGGATCTTCTGTCTCGGTGGACCTTTCATTTGCCTGATCTTGTGGCCGATTGCATATTCCGATTAGGTAAATCTTTCGTCTCGTTGGACCTTCAGGCGACAAGCGATTCCCCTCAGCCCGTCCCTGACGTCGGCTTCACTCATCTGGTCTACTGTGGCTGAATGTCAACTTCCGAGCTAAACAAAGCCGTCTCGCACTGTTATCCTGAATAGGGTAAATAGATAAATTGAGGACAACGTTTAACGGGGGTCGCCCATAACGGGGAATAACCTCCCTGCACACAATGAATCATCGCTGGTCGTAAGTCAGCGAAGCAGGCGCCGCCGCTTGTCCCGCGACGTGCGCTATAGTCGCAAGTGAGAACGTGCTGAAATGTCATAAACGCAAAACAGAAAATACCACGTGCAACATTATTTACTCTTACCTGGATTCTCAAGGTTGGTTGTGGAAGGGGGACCTGAAAAGCGTCTACAACAATCGCAACCCACGTACGAAAAGTGTTAAAAATGCGCCCGTATATTGAAGGTTGATCCATAGCGTAGCACTCTTCCCGAATTCGTTGAAAAATCCAGCCAAAGTGTCCGTGTGGGACCTGAAACCAAAGAGCGCTGGCTAAATTTACAAGCCTACGCCATGGTCCCCGCAAAAAAAAAAAAAAAAAAAAAAACGAAGAAAACATACGGCGTCTTGCACAGCCTCCAATTTCAAAAGTATACTTTGAGTGGGCACTAAGGTAGTCGTTTTCAAAAAGAATAGCTGCTGGATGAAAAACACGACAACACCACTGATAATAATAGAGTTCATAATGTGCAAACACATAGTTGTTACTCCCCTTGCAGCACCTCAGTCTCATGTTTAAAATGAACAGGCGGTTAAGGCTCTGAAATTTTCTTCAGTTCATAGGAGTCCATGATCAAATAATGAGCGACACTAGCCAGGCTCGTGCTGGCGAGAAAGACATGCATAACACTGCCACTGAACTCGCCTAAATTCCAGAAACAACTGAAGACTTGTGTTTTCGTAGAACAGCGCTCCAAAAGTAGGTAACTGTTATTGAGAGCCTGCGGAATTGTACGCGCATTGCGACGTAGGCACTAATCCAACCACTGAACTGTGACTTTGCGTCTGCGGTGTCATTTCCTGCGCCGTTACGAAATAGTTGCTACGACGCTTGCCATTGTGGGCCGAAAGAGGCCCAAAGTGACCCGATGTGACACTGTTCAAGCTGAAAAAAAAAAAAAACAGTCGCAAGGTCTTTACACAAAGCGAAGCGGTATTTTGCGTGAACTTCATATGTGGGGTCATTGCTTATCTATTTCAGCGAAGCTGTTAGCCTCTCGCAGGTACACCTTGTGTCGTAAACAAAAAACGGAGGCAGGACGCAGAAGTTCTCGCCTTGACGGCGAGCGCATCCGTCAGGCTAATCAGGCCTGCAGCATAGAGCACAGTATTCGTGTGAAGGAAAATCCACAAAACAAGCATCGAAACCGCATGATATGTGATGAGGCGCCGGTGAACGATGGGAACCCCTGTCCCAACGTGTTGGTAGAGATTACGTTTGCAGCTGATCTCAATAGGGGTGGGGGTTGACGTCATTCGAGGGCTAGCGCATGCGTCAGGTTAGACAGGATCCAGCAGTTCTCGTCCAAGACGCGGAACGCATGCGTCAGGACCCAGCATTTGCCGCCAGAAAAGCCGAGTGCAAGCGACAAGCCCGGCGATACAACGAGGAACATTCATACCATGGAGGAAAGGAAAGCTTAGGAAAGGCCCAGACGCCACTTCTGCTGAAGCCGACGTGCTATTTGTGTAGGCCCCCATTTTTTGTTATATTTTACGCGAAAGCCCCACCTACTCCGACTTCGCTCGCTCCACTGTCGTCTGCTTCGTCGTTTCCCGCCAAGCATTGGATACCGGAAGGGCGGCGCAGTGGCGTAGGAAATCGGTAGGCTGGCATTCGGCGCCGTTGCTAAGACGCGGTTGCCATCGACCTACGATGGCTGGGATAAAATTACGTCACTTCTTCCGAACTTCCCCCAATGCGCCGGTGGCTAGCGGTGCCTCTCCTAAGCTTTCTTTCCTCCATCTTTTATACCCTCCCTCATCAGCATGTGTAGTGGTCGACCACAGCAGCGCTGGAAATCCATTTTCGCAAGGCGGAATGGCGTCAATTTTTTAAATTGTTCGTTGAAATGTTCAGCTCAACGTTAGCCTAAACATTTCTTTTATATTTAGACGAGTTCAATGCGGCACAGTTAGTAAATTATTCCGCGTGACAGTTGGAACCACTGGACTAACTGCTAGAGCCTTTCCAACCTTTATCGCCGAGCATCATACACCCATAACGCGAATATTCAACGATTGAACGTTTTAAGGTTGAAAGTCGTTCTACTGAAATGAATACGAGCGAAAGCGCCCAAGCGGGGGAGCGCCGCTTCGTTATGCGCGGCAGCAGACGACGCGCTTCGAACGCTCCCGCCTGCAGCGACACCTGCCGACTGTCTTCGGTGTTGACGAACAGTGCGTTGTCTTGGTCACGTGGCACTCTTTCCCTCTTTGGCGTCCATTGAGAGGCTTCATGCACGACAAAAAAAAATAGAAGTGGTTAGCATGGCTGTGCCAGGACATACGTAGCACGAGCTAAGGTACAGCTGGTTATTCTTAGCTTTCCTGGTTGTCTAAGATTAGCTTGATTATCATGCTTACTGCAGCTTCAGTGACACACACCGACAGTATACGCAAAATGTGACACATGTATATTTATCAAGCAGCTCCGGCGCAGCGTCGCTAATCGCCCCAGAGCTAAGCTGGTTTCACAGGCGCACGCCAGTGTTGCTGCGATGCACGAGCCATCGGTTCTACACCCGGCCACCGCTCGCATGATCATCAAGAGGACCGGGCCGCCACGTGCGGAACGGAGGTCGGCGAAGACGCTGGGCGCGTGGGGTGAGTGAGAGTCGCCGGGCAGCGAGCAAAATTTTGTGCGCCCTGTGAGGTCACTGCTGCTCGCTCATGCGCAGCACGGCTCTCCAGGAGCCACGCGAAACTGCTCAGCCTCGGCCAGTGTAGCTCACATACAAAACGTCGCCTAGAAGCGCTCTTTCTGGGCTTCTACCGGTGCATGCCGACGGTTAGAGACAGCGACATATTCATCTGGCCAGGGCCCGGACCCGTGACCTTGACTGACACAGACCCTGGCTTCAAAAAGCTTCGTGATTATCGCTGTACGCCTCCTTACGTTATTTACTATGGGGTCCTTGATTTTTGTCAGGAAATGGCTGACCTGCAAAAAAATTTTGACGTGCACGAGAAAATGAACCCTGCAGCTAGCTATAAAGGAACGCCATTTCTTAGAAAACGCCTGACTCAGTGAAGCTGTTAAAGGGACACTGAAGTGAATTTGTCAAGCTCCCGTTTTCACTTGCACTGCGTAGACTGGCTCAAATTAACACACTTTTCATCATTTATCCGGTTTACAAGTCGGTAAATATTTTCTGAACCTCGAAAGAAGAAAAACTACTACGCGCGGTCTGCGGCGGCCGCACCAACTAAACGCTGTGACGACGGGAGGAGATGCACCGTGATTGGACGATGCCCACGATTAGCATTCATACAAGTTTTGGTTTCGGTTCTGCAAAACAGCATGCTTGACATCCGACGTTATCGTTGGATGGGCATTCTCGATATCTCAGTAATTCTGTCATGTTGTTGGCTGTAAAATGCCTAAGATAAGTTAAGAGGTAAGGAAAATCAATAATTTGCCTTACCTCGAACTTGAATGCAGTGCTTAACAACGTTATAAACTGGTGCCGTGACAATTACCTAATAATTAACCCAGAAAAAACTAAATTTATGGTATTCAGGTCCCATCAGAAAACTATCACTATTTTTCCTGAACTAAAACGTGGGCCTCATTTAATTGCATAATGTGACCGCGTTACATTCCTTGGCATTCATCTGGACACTAACCTTACATATAAATCGCATTTTTCCAATCTTAAGCAAAAAACCGCTTTTGGCATACGAACTTTGATCAAGGCTCGGCGCGTTTTCCCTCATCATGCTTTGTTGTCTTTATATTTTGCTTTTGTTCACAGTCATTTCCATTATGGCATTGTTTCATGGGGCAACGCGTACTCTTTTCGCGTTTCATTGGTTCAACGTATTCAAAATCAGTGTATTCGCATTATAACGTTTAGTTCATGTCGTTCTTCTGCTTCAGGCCTTCTACGTCAGAATAACATATTATCAATTATTGCAGTATTTCACTACAACCTGGGAATATTTTTTTACAAATTATTGCACTCTTACCATTCTTATGATTTAATTGATCTTGTTAGTTTACGAAGCAAAACCTTCACCAGACTTTCCAGTAATAATTATTTCTTATTACCATCTGTTCGTACTAATTACGGTAAGAAAACGTCTTGTTTCGCAGCTGTCACTTTGTGGAATAGTTTGCCTGTTACGGTTAAATCGTCGTCTTCTATTACATGCTTTAAAAACTTTCTTAGAGAGTTTCTTCTAGTTTAATTACAATCCTGCTTTTGTTGGTATTTATGAGTGACATTCCTGTTTGCTTGTGCCGTTATTTCATTTGCGTTACTTCACATTGTATAACTTTTTATTTATTTATTTATTTATTTTCGTTACGTCAAAGGCCTCATGGAAAAGAGGCATTACATGAGGGGTGGGTAAGGCACACACAAAAAAGAAACAGTAGTACAGTGAATAAAAGACAAAAATGCAAGGCATGAGTTTCAAATCAATACACAAGTTGTAAAATTTATAGATAACATAGCACCAGAGTCAATATAGCAGTTTCATATAATCTAGAACGAAGTCATGGCAAGCAGTGCTAATTTAAATAGTTCAGGGTCGCTTGTTTGTACAACATGGTCAGGCAGATTATTCCAAAGTTTTGCACAGGTTATAAAAAATGAGTTTGCGAATGTGGTGGTTCTAGGGCGAGGATATGATAGCTGAATTGAATTATTACTGCGGCAAGGAGTTTGTGGGCGGGGGGTGATGTACTTAGTGGGTGACAGGGAATGATAGTATCTATGAAATAGGGCCATTTTGGCGAGTTTACGGCGGTGACTAAGGGGAGGGAGGTTGGCGCGTTGTTTTAATTCTGTGACACTTGTGAATGAAGAGAAGTCAGAATATGTAAACCTTCCAGTTGATCGATGAGATAAGTTTTGTATATATATTAGGCCTACTGTTAAGTGCAGGTTGATTATAGATTAACTTGACTTGTCTCTTTACTACTGTCTTTTTTGATGAGATGCGACGCCCATTTGCTGCTTTCACAAATTTGTTTGTGTATTCATAATCGAGGGTCCCCTTACAGTCGGTTGACTATGGGACCCTCGTCTGCATAATAGTATGTTTGTATTCTTTTTATAAAATAAAATTTTACTTTCAAACTTTAAGATAAGCCTCCCAGGACGGCTTGGAATCGTATCATCCACTAACCGAGGTCTACGCAGTGGATGAACCCCCTCCGCGTCACCGCAGAAGCTCAAATGCCGTGCGTTTTCCCCCCATATTTGGAGCTGGCCTATCTCACGCCTATATCGTAAAAAGCGTGTTCGCACTAGGCCAGGGGTCTGCTGATTCTGGCCTGTGCCCACTGCCCGCAAGCAGTCCGTGCTTATGGCAACACCACGCCAACGAGAACTCGCTAGCGCGCCAGTGCCAGCCTGCGCGCGTTCTGTGAACTAGTGGCAACAGCACGCCAACGAGAACTGGCTACCGCGTCAGTGTCAGTCTGCGCGCGTTCTGCGAACTCACTCGTGGAGCAGTGAAAGTTACTGCCCAAAAATGGTAAACTCAGTATAGAAAACATCGACCGAAAACGGAAAAAAATCATCTTACAAAAAAAAAAAGTACGCTCGGGGATTCCCACTTGCGACTTGGAAAATATCATGCCTAGCGCTCGAGACCACTCGGCAACGGCCACCGCTGGCGATGGCAGAAATATAAGATTTAAAATATATAACCAGTTTACACTTTTATTTAGTTTTAGCGTTTTAAGCAGCTTAGGTGATTATTTGTTGTGTAGCGCTCGTGCAATAAGGGCCCCCCAAATTTCCACAATATCTCACGTCTAGCAATTGCATCTCATAGACGGAAAAGCGTTCGCAGATGCGCAGTGGAGCTACTGACCGCTGTTCTTGTTCACCCAGCGCGAAAAAGTGCTTCCTGCTCCATAGTTTTAGGCTGTACGGTAAAAGTTTCAATTGATTTTATTTCCTTAGTACCTATATTGACGTCGCTGACTATCCGATGCCATTTTCTCGCAAAGATGCTTCAGCCCTTGCATCCAGTGTGGCATGGAGCATGCAGCGATCGCTTTGGGCAGACGCATCCCGCCATTACACGCCCCTCTACTCTATCGACCCGCATTGTAATTTTAAGATGCCACCTGGACTATCCAAGCATGATGAAGCAACACTGCACCGCATGCGGTTGAACGTCGCCTACACGCGATACTACTGCTGCAAAATCAACCGGTCCTCCTCGCCTCTTTGCCCACAGTGTGGTGTGCGTGAAGACCTCCAACACCTAATATGTGACTGTGTGCGCTTTACTACACAAAGAGTGTCTCTCGCAGTGTCCCTGGGCCGGCCGCTGTCCGCAAAACTAGAACTGAGGGACGTATTAGGTCCTTAGAACTCTTCCAAACGTGTCGCTTATGCAACGAGAGCCTTATTGGCATACCTAAAAAGACACAAGTCTTGATCAGACTTTGTAATTAGTTAAAATCATATGTATACCTCTTCATCATTATAATCATCATCGTCATCGCATTCATCTGGCGTAGCAAGCCAGGCATCTTAGCTGGGCTGACATCGCCAGTTTTCATTAAAGATTGTTCTCTCTCTCTCTCCCGCCTTCAAGTGGCCCTAAATTTTCCTACTAGCGTACCAGTCAGCGAAGCGTCGCATGTGCACTTGTGGAGCGCTTGTGTGGAGCGACCTGGACCTGGAGCTTGATACAGTGTACAAACTAACAAACTAAAGAAACGCACTTTTTTTTCATTCACAAACGTGTCGGGGCTTAGTTTCAACTGAGCGAACGAATTGCGATGATCCATCGGCGGCCGGCGAACTAAACGCTGCACCATAAACGCTGGCCCGACTGACTCTGCCGGAAGGTCGGCGAGCCGTGCAGTAGCACAGTCAAGCCAAGTCATCTCCTCCTGACGGCCCTCGAAAACCGCACAGAAAATGGGCGAGGATGCAGAAAGGAGGACAGCATTTTCTAATTGATTTCTCTACTAAATAAATTCACGTAAACGCACTTAGAGTGGTCGAAACATGGCCCGTGGACTCCGGATTACAATTTGCGCTAGTAATCCCGCAATGTTTACAAATCACCTCAGTGTCCCTTTAACATAAGCTCCACAGACTTAGCGTCGCGAACGCTGATCCTAATACCTAAGCTGCCTAGAGTTATCTAGTCGTGAATGCTAAGCTTCATGCACTTCTCAAAGTGAGCTGCTTGATTCGCTTTCACGCCAATTCATTTTTGCCGTGTTCCACTGCTCACGGCATCTACTGTTACCGTTACCGTCTGTTACCGTTGAACTGGAATCACTTCCGTGAGGTGTCACCGGGAGCACGTTTTGTTTTTTCACGGCATATTTTGCATTTCCGCTCGCAGAAATCACGCACCCAAGGATCTTTAATTAAAAGAAAAATGCAAATATCACCTAGTATTAATCTCTACCCTCAAATATGCCGAATGTTCTTGTTTTCAACAAGGCTGACAAGTGTAATCATTGCCGCCAGATTTGGTTGTTTGGCAAAGATTTGCCTATCTAGGCGTCTCATTCAAGCATTCGTTATTCTTGTGTCATGTGTGCATGGCGCTTGCTCTCTATATCGCTAGGCTATGCCATCCTCACATCCATGCGAATGCGTTCCTACATTTCGTCCCATGGATGCCTCGACCATGAACTGTGAATTGACTTTGGCGTCCCCGAAGAAGACACTATACAGTCTGAGTCAAATTGAGAAACTACTACTCGACTAATGAGTCGAAACTTGCCGGTGTGCTTTGTATTACGTCATAGACAAGCGGAATAATGGCACGTCACGCAGATACGGTGACGTGCGTAAGCAGCAGCAGCCGGACAAAACGAAGGCCAGCTCTGGGAAGATAGGGCTTTTGTTGTTTTTTAAGCCTTCCCTCCTTTCGTGCCCTCCAACTGCTAGATACTCATTGACTTGCAAATCGAAACCTGTAACGTAGTACAACGAGCGAAAATATAAATTTTGGCGGCACAAGAATCATCTACCAATAATCGCGTGTGATTCTGTTATTTCTTGTGCTTAATTCCATATACTGAATTGAATTCGTCACAACTTCGTGGAGCATAGCAGAGTCGTCACCTTTTCGAAACGGCCTTTTATATTTCCTCCAAAAATTTTTGTCGCATGTTTTTAGGAATAGCATATGATTTCTTATTTTTGTACTTTTAGCCCCAAACATTTAATCCCTGTTTCAAGCACGCGCATTGTGAAGTGCAGAACATAGAGAGCGAGGGAGCGTCAGCGGAGGAAAGCGCGCCAGCAAAGGGAAACAGCATTGCGGGCGGAAGGTGGGCAGGTTGCACACATTTTTTGAACCGCAGCGGTGGCTCAGAGGTGCAGCGCTCGCCTGGTATGCGGCAGGTACCGGGTTTGAATCCGCATACCGCCGGGCACCCACCAGTTTCCTTAATGGGTACAGGCATCCCTGGTCCAATGCGGGCCCTTGAGCCAAGAGCCTTCGGGCCCTTGAGCAGCCTGGAAAGCTTCCTTTACCCTTGCGAGGGGCCCCTGACCCTTGTCGACCTGGCAGGGCCCCGGGCATCATGCCACGTTGCCGGGGGTCAAAGAGTTTGGCGGCATGTCCTGTCACAGGCGGTTCCGAGTTGAGCGTAAAGCGTGGCTACGGAAGGCACCATGTGCATTCGTGTGCCTTGGTGGCGCCGGGTACCTACCGGTAAATTAGGTACAAGCGACTCCCCGGCCTGGCGCTCGGCCTTTGTGTGGGACAACAACGCTTGCGAAGTTCACCTGGCTTGCACGGGAAATCGCCCCTATGGAAAGAGGCGGCTGCGAAAATGCAGGAGCTTTTTTTTTTTTTTTTTTCACCTCGAGAGGTGTAAATATTGAAGGGAGCGTAGAAGAGGCCGGGGATTTGGCGAGCGAGTAGAACAAGCTTCGGAGGAGGCTGGACAAGGTGGTTGGTCAAGACGTAACATACGCGGCCGCAATGTTCATCAGAAAGTTAAACAGCAGACCAGCAGGAAGTCAAACAAAGCTTTGGCTTTTACATTCCGATGAAGTTCTAAACATCCCCTATAATTGCTTGAGCAGTTGCAGTGTTTTTGGCGCTTTAAAGCGGCAGCCTTGGAGCTCCATTCTGCCAAAAAAACGTCGTTGTTTTTGTTGTCAGGTCAAAAAAAACCAAAAAAACCAATTTTAAGACAAAGATGGTTAAAGTTTGAAAGTACTTCCTATGCAGCCTAAGTCAACTTCAAAGTCTAAACTCCAAACTGCTTCGACTGTGTCGAAATGGCGCAATCGGATACACGTCGGCTTCGTCACTAGGGGGATCCAGATTCGATTGCAACTTTTTCTTCAGGCGCTTGATGTGCGTTCGCTTATCGTGATAATAATTTTTGTATACTCACTGTGTAAAGTGGGCTTTTCTGCAGTGCGTTTTTGTTACGGGACGGTCGTCAGCCGTGCTGCGTTGAAAGCTTTGCTATAAAAGGGCCGCCGTTATAAAGCCTAATAAATAAAAAAGTTAAAGCAGTTCCACTCAACGTGGACGCTCTCAGGTGCGGAGAAATGATTCACCAGAGCGGCTGTGGGCCGATCCGTTGACTAGTTTCAGTATCAGCCTGACGTTGATACCGAAAATAGTCAAGAGCAAGGGGCCGCGTCCCTTGAAAAGGTTTGTAAACTGTCACTGAATTGCGTTTTTATTATTTCGCAGTAATTCATGCGTTAGGTCATAGTTTTTTTATTTTATTCTGTACTTGTTTGTGGCCTAGTAACGCAAATGTCGGTGGCCTGTCGTTGGCCAGCCCTTCCGCCACGCGAAGCGAGAAGTCCAGCGAAGTTCGCGCTCTGGTGGAATTGCTATGTCGCTGTTTACCAATAGTGAGGAAGGATTTTCTATCGCCACCGAGAAACCGCACATACAATTTTTGGGTAGAGACAATAAGGCTTATTATAGTGCAGCTACGCCCATCGTGGCTCCGCCGGAAAGCGAACGGCATTGCGCAATTTCAGGGTATAGACGCCGCGTGTGGGCAAAAGGAAAGAAATGCCGGCGGAAAAAAAGTAAATAAGGTGTAGTGAGATCGCGTGTCTCTCATATATAAGAACTAAGTGAGGTGTGGTTACATTGCATGTGTAACATAATGTTGGAGACGATTAGGCTGACCAATTGCCGGCAGTTATCCAAGGCTCAGACCGCCCCATCAAACAACACATACTACTACTACTACTATTACTATATAAAGTTGGAATGTAACCATACTCCTTCCGTAGATGACCATGTTTCACAGTGCAACACGCAATGCGGGGAAAGCCAGCTTACAAAGATCAGCTCGCGCAAATGCCTCTTCACATCTAAACACAAAGCATTGCTGGAAAGACGTTTCTCCAGGGCAGTATAAGCGGGCTTACATCAAAATATTTACGCCCTAGAACCACTTTCTTTTTTGAAGCGAAGCTTGATACGGCACAGGGAAAGATAAGCAGGACCCCTTTTTAGAGGCGGGCCGAGGTAGTGCCCTATGCACATTAAGTGGCTCATATACTAAAAGGTGTGGCCACGAAGTTTAACATGTCTATCGTGTTCTACGCGCCATGCAAGAAGCGCAATCTGGGCAAGCGCATCGATGAAAAAAAAAAAAAAAGACGCAAGTGCCTGCGGGAAGGAGCACGGAAGTCGATACGTGGACTGCCAAGTTGGCGTCATTTACCAGATTCGCGCTCCCGTGCGGACAGTTGGAGGGCATGATCCGCCTCCTCTCCTCTTGATCACATCCTTCCACACACCGTTTACTTACCCTTGTCGCCTCTTCTGTCTCATCCCTCTCCGCCTCTTCTCCCCTTCCGTGTCCCACTTCTACCGCTACACTCCTGTTTCCAGCCTTCTCTCTCTCCTACTTTCCCCCCACCCCCCGGCCAGGTTATGTCCTTCCGACCTTTTCCTATCCATCTATCGAAGGGCGTTTTATGACCGGCTGACATTCTCGGCATCCTGAACCCCTTAGCCATACCAGGGCGTGAACTTTGCATTCTCAAGTGTTTCTGGATTGGACCAGAAAGAGACGAACCAACAGTCCGCTATCCCTATTGATGACTATTTGAGTAAGGAGTGTTTCCTGCCTTAAAAAGCCGATGGTGTTGGAGCTTTGGCTCTGCTGTAGAGTCATGCGATCGCTTTTTTTTAAATAACAAACTTCAACTAACTTATCACCCTTTTCACTGCATTGTTACTGTCATTGCACATGAAGTAATTGCACTTACTGTCATTGCACTTAGAACTGGTTTAGCATTCACACAACGTCAGGTAGCCTTTTCCTTTGATAACGTATACGAGTACAAGTACCGAGAACAAGTGATCGAGCCATTAAAACTTACTGTGCGAGTAATTATCTAGCAAACATGCCATTATTTTCCTATGACTGTAAACATAATGTATATAGGAAGGTGTTTTCGCATGACATCAAAACCTAATAGTGTAAGGTTCGCTCGGGAGATTTACTTCGCCTATTTTCCCAGAACACGTAGTGTGACAAACTTGTCATCTTCTGTGTACGTGATCCTGACGCCCTTCTTCCACGACTTTGCCCGCTCTTTGTACCCCCACGCTTCGGCTAGTAAAAGGCATTTGGGCTGATGAAGCAAGAACCTACAGAAAGTTTGTCCTTTTTACGAGCTTTACACCAAGTAAAAGAGTAAAAAAGCCATTCTTCGAATCATCATACACGCCAAAAAATTCGTTACCTTGATCAATCAGAATGTAGATAACTCGCATCACTTACCTGCGTGTACGCTATAAGCCTGAACTCAAATATAGTTTAGGTGATGTTGCGGCCTCATCAGATTCATAAAGACAAAAGGTGGTATGGATGGGTCCAGACAACAAAAAGCGACCACGTCTGATCGATAAGTGACCAAATTCTGCAGTTGAGACGAGTAGGGAGCATCAGAAACCAATGCCGCTGCCTCTATGAGATAACGCATTTATCAGATAAGCAGCTTATCTTTACGAAGCGGAACCAATGCGCAGCAGGTAACATGACTCCAACAAATGAAGACAAAACACAACGACAATGGCGATAGGGCGAAGATATTTTTCTCTGTACCGACGCTGCCTCTAGTGTTATTGGGCGTTAGCGTCTTATCTCCACTCAATCGCTCGAGAATAAAACGCACAAAAATATCTCGCGCGACGATAAAAAGAGAGCTCACATTTTCGTCGTTGGTATTGAGCTCTCTGTCAGCGAGAACTTCCGCCTTTCAAATCGCGTGATTTGCGCTTCGGTTGGAGAAATACGATATATTTTCACAGAAAAGCTGTCTAGCAAGTCGTAATTTTTCGTGTCCGCAGTCAAAAATATCAAGAAATTGCCGAGCGCGGGCACTTGAGCACGGGCCTTGATTTGACCGCCTGGAGTCATCTGAGCCCGTTCTCCAAGCGAAGCATACCCACTTACGGAGACTGGCCAAGATTGCTGGGACCGCCCGGCAGTTTCAAAATACCAAGAGAATGCCGAGCGCTCGGGGGGAGGGGGGGGGGGGGGGGGGGGGGCGTGCCTCGCGGTGAACTCCCAGCGTCCCAGGTGCAAGTGTGTCAAGCCAAGCACACCCACTTAGGGCGATTGCAAAAAAAAAAAAAAAATCTTCAGCGTTTTTCGTAATCCTGGCAAGACTTGCCCGGAACGAGAAAGAAAAGTCATAGCGTATATGCCCCTCCAAGGTGATGTCCAATGTTTAACACTACCAAAAAATGAAAGAAGCTAAAACTTACAGACAATTACGGTGTAAAGGTCGTTGCGGCAGCGAAGAAGCAAATAGGCTGCAATCGTGGACTTGAACCGTCGTGATGGTCGTGAAGGTTGCGTACGGCTTCGCTACCTTCAAGTATTGCACGCTCGTGGGGGTTTCCTTCATTTTTGTATTGAATGCCGCATACAAAAGGCCAGTACCAGTTGGCGTGTTGTATAAGGGACATGCCATGTAGGGTGAGCAAAAAAAACAGCATTAACACGACACTGGGTAAAAACAAACACAGAATGCATTTTTACAACCGCATGTCACCTGAAGAGTTTTTCATGCAGCGGTAGTAGTCATGCACCGAGACGCATGCTCCGGTTAAACAATCGTAAACTACACGTTGGAGTTTGAAACCATTCAGATATAAAGCACTCTTCAAAAAATTGGCTCCAATCAGCGCTGTCAAGGTCGTTGGAAAGCAAATCTTTAAACGACACCCACAACAATTGCCCTAGTGACGTCATTTGAATTCACACATGAGACTCTACAAAGAGTGAAGCCAGAGTTTCTACCAGCCGTTACCTGGAATTCGCGGGGGCGGCGTCCCGAGCGGAGCAGCAGCGTAGGTCACTGCCGGGCTAGAGCGGCGAACGCCGTCGTTACAGCCAGGCCGTGCGTCGGTGATAAGAAAACGGAGAGGAGCTTCTTTCAAAATGTGAGACAGCGGAACCTAGCCATCCTGATGTGCTAGCGTGGGGCTACATAACCGCGCGACACAAGCGCGTACACCGAAACAATACGGCATGTGAGCACACTGATTCGCATTTATACCGATTAAAACTATTTAGTTTAATAAGTTTGAGAATTGCGAGAAAGCTGACAGAACTCTTTTAATCGCTATGTATCCGAACCAGTTGCTCGTTTCATCTTTCGCAATACCTGTTAAAACGTAACCGAATTGGTATTCACCAATTTAGAAAACTGTGTCCCATTTGTGGCAAGCAGTGCGCAAAAGGTTACGTTTCTCTAGTGGCCAGATGCCTGTATGACGTCTCTACATTTTGTTTTCCCGCCCTGCAAACCAATCCTGAACGTATCGTTGTCGTCCGCTCACTTAATTACGTCGGGTCCGGTTACCCAGAAGGTCCTGTCTAAAAAGTAATCAAGCCATGCAAAGAAAGCGCGCAATGGACGCGAAGCAGCGCCAAAACTGGCCAAAAACAACTCTCGCTTAAGCAGACGACAAAGCCATCCCACCTACGCGCCCGCCGTTGCGAGCAGAGAACGCTACGCGCGGGGAACGCTGCGTAATAGCGCCCTATCGCCGCGCCATTTACACTGTGCTCCGTGAGCGAAAATCGCCCTCCCCGCCCCCAGCCGCTTTGCGAGTTTCTTGTCCCGCATGCCCTCGCGCCACGACAGAAGCATTGGCAGGTAGAGGTAGAAAGCTTTGCTTTAATATCTGTTGGCAGCATGATTTCCGTAACGTATGAAGGGTTCAAATCAGAGTTTTATATGGCGCAGCTTTATCGGGCCTGTGAAGCACGCTGTTATTCAAGGCTACGGATAATCCATCCCCCATATATCTCGGTATTTTCGCACACCGGCGTGCTATTGCAATAGCAATTACTGGGTCACTGAGATAAAGTCGATTTCGCAGAAACAGATCTGCTACATTCTAATCGGCTCTGAGATAGAAGGCTCTTTATTGAAAAAGCAGATTAATTTCCCGGCATTTACAGTCGACTAAATGCTTCGATGCTGAGGTATGGGGATGAGGGAAGAAAAGGCCCAAGAGAGAGCTGGGCAGAAAAAAAAAACTGTCGTGAACTTAGCCCGATAACGGACTTTCACAAATTTGGTTTTTGGTTTCGGATTGGGCCACATAATTTACAATTTTGAAAATAGGCCAATAATGTCATCCAAATAAGAGAACAGATGTGCTAAATTGTTTTCACACAAGGACAATTATCGCAGTGCGGATTTGGCGTCGCTCCAAGGCGAAATAGGTAACTATCCGGGTATGCACAGTTCAGCCGTAGACGATGCTACAACGTTTCCAGTTTACGAGGGAGCTGTCTCGGGAGTCTCGACTTCAATTATGGGTCAATACTGTGCAGAAACCAGCGGGTATTTTGCAAGTTACTCCACAGACGGTTTCTTTCAGTCACGGCAAAGTGGTGAGCCATGGCAGAAGCTTCTGTTTTCGTAAAATACACCTTGCGGTATCTCAGGTGCAGAAGTCCGCAGCAAAAAGGAATTCTGGGTCCGTACATATCGCGTGCAGCTTCACTGCAGGCACCACAGCCGGTGGCAGGAAAGCGCAGGAAAGCGCATGCAGGAAAGCGCATGCCTCACTGTAGGCTCAAAGTGATGTCTGATAAGTTTTAAAGCAAAGGTACCCATAGCTAGGATCTAGCAGATCGTCTCCAGCGACGGAGCGATGTTGACAAGAATCGCACGGGAGCGTAGCGCCGCGTTGTGTTGTCCACTCAAACACCCGGGATCGCAAAACTTTCCACCCTACCTTCAGCGTATAAAAAAACAGATAGGAAATTGACGAAATAAGCCCCAGGGCCTTTATATTTTAAAGGAACACTGTTGTGATTTGTAAACATTGCGGGACTACTAGGGCAAATTTCAGTCTCGAGTCTCTAGTCCACGTTTCAACGACATTTACGCGACTTTATTTTGTACAAAAATCAACTCCAAAATGCTGTCCTCCTTTCTGCATCCTCCTTGCCGATTTGCTATGGTGTTTCGTAAGTCGTCAAAACAAGATGGCCTGGCTTGACTCCGCTATTGCACGGCTCGCCAACTCTCCGACAGAATCAGCCAGCCCAGCGTTTAGTCGGCCGGCGGCCAGAGGGTCGTCGCAATTCATTCGCTCAGTTCAAAATAAGCCACGACACGTTTGTGCCTGGAAGAATATGTCTTTGATTTGTTCGTTTGTAGACTTTATCAGGCTTCAAGTGCAAGTCGCTCTACACAAGCGCGCATGCGACGCTTCGCTGACTGGTATGCTTGTTGAAAATTTATTTTGTGTAATGAAGCAAACAAAAGGCCATGTCCAGGAAGGTGAAAGCCGGAGAGGGGCGAATTGATTGATTGATTGTAGGGTTTAACGCGCCGACGGAACACAAGCGATGAGGCGCGCTGTAGTGGAGGGCTACAGATCAATTTTGACCCCCTGGGTATCTTCAACGTTCGCCAAAATCTCGCACACACGGGCGTTTTCGCTTTTCGCCTCCATCAGAAAAGCGGCCGCCGCGGCCAGGAATGAACCCGCGACCTCGGGTGGGAGGGGCGAAGCATGCAGTGTACAAATGTATTCTTGGCTTCTTGGCGTTTTTGCCCGCGGAGATGAAACCGTTGGGGGGTAGAGGTATACAGCTTTGCTGTAAAAGTCGTGTCTTTGAAGCACGAAGCGTTCAAGCGCGAGGCGTTAGAAAACGAGTGTCCCGGTGTATATTGCCGTGACTACAAGTCGTCGGCATCTTCTGTCGACGACGACAGAAGACGCCGAGAGCCTGGGCACTTTAGGGGCTTCGCCCCTAAGGCGAATTGAACGCGAATTGAAGACGGGAGAAGAGTCAGCGAAGTTAATATAGTTAAGAAGGAATTAAAATCAGTCGAACCATTCATCCTACAGCGTAAAACCAGGGTGTGGGAAGCACATTTTTGCGCTAGGTGAACCAGCACAGCGTTCAGCAGCACAACCACACATCGGTGAACGACTTTTCGCCCAAGGAATGCAGTCGCTATAGAGGTGAGATATTTGTGGAAGTTTGGGTAACGTTTACTGCGCGAGCGCTATTAAAAAATAGCCATCTAAGCTGCTTGGAATGCTAAAACTAATGAAAAATGTAAACGGCAGGCTGTCGTGTTCAGCCGCACGCATGCACTTTTTGACTGTCCTTGCACGCAGGGGGAAACATTTCAACAAAACCGAAACTGAAACAAAGCCGGGCGGAGGCATCGCTTTTTTAAAACGTTGGCTAGCAAAGGGTTTGTGCATTTAAATTACCCCATGAGCAGCAACTTTTTATGTAAGCCTTAATGTTTAAATGTTCCTGCTGCGAAAGCTCTGGTTTTTAAAGACGCTGGGGCAAGCGCCACCAATCCCGTTTCATGATGCATTCGCAATTTGAAATTCCGGGATTCGCGGCTGTTGGCTGCCATGGCTAAGTCGTCTTTTTGATGTTCTAGAAACCCTTCCCTCGTGCCGCCTATTCTTGCCTGGCCGCCCGTTGTCACCACAGGTTGCCACTGCCCCGTCATTATCCAAGAAGGACGACATTCACCCCACTACCTGACGTCGCACTGAAATGAGGGTCACTGGTCCCTTTAAAAAAAGCTCCCGGCAGCTGTTACTTGGTATTCGCGGCTGTTGGCTGCCATGGCTAAGTCGTCTTTTTGGTGTTCTAGGTAGGAATGTCGCTTTGCCCCTTTTCTTGACCTGTGACACCAGCCTATGGTCGGCCGCTGTTCCCCACTTTAAAAAGTTATTTTTTTTCTTTTCTCTGTCTAAAGACGTGCCATGGGTATAGACTTGTCGATTTGTCGTGCGCGGATTGGTTGATTTGTCTCTTGCCGAGGGCACACAAGCCCCATCAGTGCTCGCTTTTCTACTGCGTCAATCCTTTTGCGTACTGTATGCCTGAGACCTTCCGTCTTGCTCCTACTAAGCATGTGCATTGCGCTACTGCTTCTTTGCGCAGGCGATGTGGAAGCAAATGCCGGTCCCAAGAGTGATGACGTTTTTGCTCTAACGAGGGAATTTCCCGGTGAAACAACGGCTGCCCTGGCAGAATTAAAAAAATGACATTCTCACTATCACCTCACGAATTCTTGTAATTGAGGGCGACGTCAAAAAGAAATAGTGCAGATTGAGGCCAAGTGCGAGGGCGTAGGTGTCTCTGTCTTGGAAGTCAAATCGAGCATAACCAAGGTAAACGAAGAACTGTCTGACGTTGTGGACGACATGAATAACAGAGTGAGAAGAAATATCCTTATCGTCAGAGGTCTTCCTGGGACTGAAAAGGAGGGCTATGAGGAATTAGAAAAAAAATAGTGAGAGTTCTTTTCCCCATACCTTAAAGTACAAGCTGGCGGTATTGAACGCACTCATCGGGTAGGTAAGCGGCGCCCTGACTTTGATAGACCCATTATTGTTTCTCAACTTTAAAGTCCAAAACGGACATTTTGCGCAATGCCCCCAAACTAAAAAACCTCGAGTACCCGAAAGTTTGCATAGACGAAGATTTTTCGCCTGAATTGCAAATAGCGCGCCCAAGTTGAGGGACTTTGCTAAGGAAAACCGCAGAGGAAACGAACGCTTTTCACTGCGCTTCAAGTGCCTTTAGATTTTCAACGGATGTAACAAACCCACAAGGCGCTATTGTACACTTGTCCACGTTACACCATACTTCCGTAGATTGACAAACGGTTCCACTTAATCTAAAATGAACGGCTAGATATGATGTATCAGTGCTGTTAGCCAACTTCCGAAACATCTTCAGCAAGCTCGATAACCTAAAAGCACTCATCTACACATATTCGGCTGACAGAATTATTGGTTCGGAAACGTGGCTCTGCGACGAAATTTCAAACAGTGAACTCAACTTTCCGACCCAGTTTGTGGTTTTTAGCAAGGACAGAGCAGTATCTAGAGAAGGAGGAGTTATTATAGTAATTAAAAAGGAATTCCAACCGTCGGCTATGGTTTACGAAACATCCCTCGAAATTATTTGGCTTACTGCATGGTCAGCCCATATCACTTTCGTTATTGGTGCGTGCTACCGTCCACCAGACCGTGGTCCTGAGTTTATAGACTTGTTAAATGATTCCCTCGAGTATATATCTGAACACTATGCAAATTCTGTCCTGATTTTAGGTGGCGATTTTAACTATCCCGGCACGGATTGGTCGGCCTCATACGTTCATATTCACCCTTTCACCCGGTTAGTCGAAGAACCCACCCGGGGCGTTAATATCTTAGATCTGGTTTTCACTACCCATCCTCGGAATCCCTTCATCCGCGTTCTGGAAAGGATTAGCGATCACAGGGTCGTTCACTGTTCCCTTTCCCTACAACGCGTCGATAGTGCTAAGGTTGTCAAACACTTGTTGAACTACGCATGCGCTGACACCTAGAGGATGAATAGAATTTTTGAAGAATTTATACCCAGATTCGAATCTGATTTTGGAAATCGCACAACAAATGAAAACTGGCATCTATTTCGTGACACTCTGAAACAAATAGAAGAATGCTGCGTCCCGAAATTAACCATCAGCTGCAGTACTAATGATCAATGGTTCCCACGTAATGTAAAGAGATGTTTAAACAGGAAAAAAACTTGCATTCAAAAAGACTATGAGAACAAATTCACCGGACTACTGGCTTAGTTACAAAATATTTGAAAGAATGCGAAACTTTCATAAAAGAGGCCAAGGACAAATATTTCAACTCCATTCTGCCAAACCTTCTTAAATCCGATCCCCCAAAAAATCTGGCGTGTGGTCCATCCTAGAGAAGGTGCTACTGATTCAGCGCTAGCGAGCAACTGAGGCGATGTCTTATCAATTGAGGAAAGCGCTGAACACTTCATTAATCATTTTGCATCAGTATTTGAGGACGAACTTCCACTAAGTTTTCCGAATGCGGCCCAACCTAACATTCTCCACCCTTTTCTTTCAATTACCGTAACCGAAAATGGGGTTGCGCAAGCTATAGGGCATCTTCCTTGCAAAACAAGCCCGGGCCTGATGGGATTAGCGCCAAACTTCTCAAATTAACCTGCCACAGATCAGCATACCTATTGACACTGATCTTTCAGCAATCGCTTGATAAGGGCTGTTTACCGGTAGACTGGAAATATGCTCATGTTAAACCTCTATTCAAATCTGGGGAAAAGTCCTCTCCTAACAATTAACGGCCTATCTCGTTAATGTGTATTTCTTGCAAGCTACTAGAGCATATTCTTCACTCACACATTATAGCGCACTCAAACAGAAACAATTTACTCATCGAGAACCAACACGGTTTTCGCAACAAGCACTCCTGCAATACCCAACTACTTGACCTGTTAACTGACCTTCATAAATCTATGCATCACTCTGTTCCTACTGATGCAATTTTTATAGGTTATTCTAAGGCATTCGATCGCGTACAACACAAACATTTATTAGCCAAAGTCCGCAACTTCAACTTGATCAAAAACGACCCAATGGATATTCTAGTTCCTGTGCAACCGACACCAATCAGTAAAATTTAACAATACAATTTCCAGGAAAAGCATGATCAAATCAGGTTCTCCTCAGGGGCCTATGCTTGGCCCTTTATTATTCTTGGTTTACATTAACGACATCGGATCTAACATTGCCTCTTCAATACGTCTATTCGCGGGCGACTGTGCCGCATATATAAGTCGTATATAAGGAAATAACCGAACCGACCAACATTTCTACCCTACAGTCGGACTTAAACTCTCGGAGTGGTGCCGATTGCGGAAAATGGAAATTAACATTGGAAAAAACCAAAGACATCAGATTTTCTTCTGGTACAACCCACCCTCCTCCGACATACGCAGTTAATGACACCATAGCTGAGACGGTCTCATCAATAACATTTTTCTAAGCTGTGATTTAAACTGGAACAGTCATCTTGAGTACATTACTAATAAATCCTTTAAAAAACCTCGGTCTCCTGAAGCATCGTCCTAAGTGCGCAAACGCGGACACTAACGTTCAGGCATACATAACTTTGGTCAGGCCTTCCTTGGAGTCCGCGTCAACAATCTGGCATCCTCATAATGCAATATTGACTGATATGCTGGAATCAGTTCAACATAAAGCAGCCAGGTTCATCTGTTTTTGTTACTCTAGTTACCAAAGCGTCTCATTACTGATGCACAAATTAAACCTTCCTTCCCTTGCCATGCCCAAAAAGTTGTCTCGCCTTTCCCTTTTCCACTTTTTGTATAATAGTGACACATCTTTTTCCCGAAGATTAATTCACCCTGCTCCTCACGTATCTGCTCGTATCGACCATGCGCATAAGATTAAATCCATATTTTGGCGCACTAAGAAATACCAGTTTTCTCCTCTTTGTGTATAAACGAATGGAATGCCCTACCCTAAGCCATAGTCTCCCTCACTGATCCATCGCGTTTCAAATCTGCTTTATTGTCTCATTTAAAAGCCGGTGAAGATATGTAGCGACTATTTTTGTCTAAGGTGTATTACGCGTGTTGACAACGTGTGCTCGCTTCTTTTCAAGTTTATTACATGTTGTTGCTGACTCACCACCTTGTTACAGTTCCCTCCCGAAATGTATAGTTGACACTGATTGATTGATTGTATAGGTTTAACGCGCCGACGCAACGCTGGCGAGGAGGTGGGGGGCGTAGTGGAGGGCTCCGAATTAATTGTGACCGCCTGGGGATCTTTAACGTGCGCCGAAATCTCGTACACACGGGCGTTTTTGCTTTTCGTCTCGATTAGAAAAGCGGCCGCCGCGGCCGGGAATCGAACCCGCGACTATACTTGACACTGTTGTACCCGGTTATGTATCCCCCCTTAAGTAATGCCTTCTGGGCTATCAAGGTGAATAAATAAAAAGTAATGCTAAAAGTTGTAGTGCGGAAAAGTGTGTTGGGCGTCGACACTTGTTCTCGCGCTTTTGCCATTTTTCGTGTTAATAGCCGACTGCTGCTCATAAGGGTGATATTATTTATTCACGACACTCCAATCTACCGACACAGGCCAACGTACTTTTCCACATAAGTGTCGCTTGAAGGACTAACAGCAAAAGTAAAAGTGGAGTGCCCATTGGTGAGCTCTGTTTTCTACCTAATTAAAACAACTTCCCGGTTCTTGAAAGAGTATAAGCATATAAAGAAATGGAAAGCCCCGAACTATGGGCTTACGCTGTGGTTCTGTGATGTCACACACAGCTTGCAAGGCTTGGTAAATATGAGTAGCTGTAGTGAACAATATTTCCCCAGAATTCTCACTTTTTGTTCGTGCTAAATTATAATTTATAAAAAAAGATTTCTGCTGTTTCCATCATTGAGCAGGACATAGAGAATATGGATTCGTTGGTATCAGTTGAAATCTCTGCTCTATAGAAGTGTACTTATTGAACAGGGGTTACAGGAAAAACAGGTGCGCTGTACACCCTGCCTTAGCGAAAGCGTACCATTTTGTTTTAAATGGGGGCTGTGACGAGGCAGTGAGAATGGGCATGTCAGGGAAACAAAGCTTTCTTTTAAGGCACCCAGGGGCATGCTTGAGTTCGTATTTTTATCGAAACGTGTAATTTATTTTTTTCAAAAACAAAAGTAGAGGGGGGGGGGGTGAAGTGGTGTTGAACAACTTGTTGCTGGCATGGTTGATGAAATGTCATTTTCTCCAGTCAATATTTGGGCCTACATTGCCTTGCCGGTAGTTCGACCGAATTTTATTTTTCAGTTTGAACTGCGGTCTTCAAAAGCAGCCATCACCTCTGAGATTACATGCTTTACTGCTTCAGCCGCTTTTTTGTTCTGGAACACACCCTGGATCTGAAAAAAAGGACGATTTACTCTTTCAAGCGCCAAAATCTCATGAAGCAGTCCACTATGGTGCACTGCCTTTACACAACGATGCGATGTCAATCAGAAAGTTTTGTATGATTTGCTTTGTTTACGTTTGCCTTTTGGGGCTATTGAAGCTCTCTAATTTGTTTAATGTGTCCATACATATCGAGGCATCAAAGTGGTACATGTCAACTTAAAAATGCCATGACATACAAAGCCTTTTAGCCGAAAATGCTTCTTTAAAGCATCGAAAAACAAAAAGCGAGAATTGAAAAGTGGTTTTCACCAAAAGTCACTCGCGCAGCAAAGGAGCATGCACTTTTCTCCAAGCCTTCAAATGCCCCCTCTGATTATCGTTCATGAGCGTACCGTGGCACTGTAGTCAACATTGAATTAAGGGAAGGAATGAGGTTTATTTATTCACAAATACAAAGTTACCAGAAGAAATTCCGGGCCATCTCTCCTATATTATAACGTGACACCTGGGGAAGGGCGAAGCATGCAGAGTATAAGTGTATTCTTGGCGCCTTGGCGTTTTTGTGCGCAGAGATGAAACCATTAGGGGGTAGAGGTATAGAGCTTTGCCGTGAAAGTCTTGGGTCTTTGAAGCAGGAAGCGTTATAGCGCGAGGCGTGAACAAGTGTCCCGGTGTTTTTTAGTACACGTTGCGAAGCGTTCCAGTGTGAGGCGCAAACGAGTATCCCAGTGTTTTAGTACCGTGGCTAGATAAGCCGGCGGTTACGACGACGACGACATCCAATGCCGACAGCCCGAGCTCCAAAGGGGCTTCGTGTCTAAGATTGATTTCAATACGGGCTATACTATACTTCCGGCGTTTCTCACTCTGCAGACGCGGGTTTTTCCGGAAAGAACGAAAGTGAACACACCTTTTGTGCAATTGTCCTGATGTTGGGAGGTAAGCGTATCCGCAGCGTCTCAAGAAAATCCACAACCCATGTTTGACAGTTGTTGTTTACCGGATGGTACTTGCCACCATCGGTCTTATTTTCCATTGCTTTCAAAACGTCGTCAGAATCCAACTTGTGCTTCCCGAGCGACTTCTGCAATGTAAACGGTATTAGTACTTTCACTATGAGAGAGAGAGAGAGAGAGAGAGAGAAAGAGAAAGAGAGAGAGAGATTTAATATGAACTGCTAAGGACAGCCCTGCTGGTGACTAGGTTTACCTAACCAGATGGGGGATGACTAAAATGATGAGGGGTGAATGCTCGACATTACGGCGACAGGAGCGTGAAGGCAAACAAAAACCGTCAAAACGAGAAACAAGGAAATGATGCTGGCAAAGTTCGAACATGAAAATAAATTAGAAACGAAAATCGTCAATGCAAACTCTGAATCAAAATACAAAGTAACCGGTGAAAAAAGAGAAAAACGAACACCACTCCAATAAAACGAAGTACTAGCCCAATGCCAAAGGGCACATATTTTGAGACAATTGCACTGTTTACGTACGATCTAAAGAGATTTTTCCAGTTCAGAGTCTCGTAAGAACCGTTGCAGAACTTCTGTTCCCAAGGTACTATCAGCACTACTGGCTCGGGGCAGAAGAAAATGAAAAAGTCCTAGCCTGCCTTCGCAGCGTAGACGAGACAGGGCGCTTGCTTAAGTTTGTCGCGCATCAGAGAATCCAGGGCAGACGCACAGCAACCCAGTCGAAAAACACAACAGAGAAATACGACAGAATGATCCTGTGAGGGAATGGGACATTCTGTAGTCTGTAGTAAATCCTGTCCTGTAGTCTGTAGTAAACCCTGTCCTGTAGTCTGTAGTAAACCCTGTCCTGTAGTCTGTAGTAAATCCTGTCCTGTAGTCTGTAGTAAATCCTGTCCTGTAGTCTGTAGTAAATCCTGTCCTGTAGTTTGTCGTAAATCCTGTCATGTAGTCTGTAGTAAATCCTGTCCTGTAGTCTGTAGTAAATCCTGTTCTGTAGTCTGTAGTAAATCCTGTCGTGTCTGTTTTCGTAGTAAATCCTGTCATGTCTCGAATTTCAACTTGTTTTGCATAAGACATTTACTTCCCGTGATGCTTTTTCTATTAAGTACCTGAAGTATGCAGGATATGCATAACAATTTCAATAAAAATATGACCAACAAACATAACCATTTGGGGGAATTTTTGCTTTTCTGGAACAAGCTTAAAATTGTTTTCACTGAATAATTGATTTCAGAAAGCTGTACCAAAAGGCAATGTAAGCAATGCAAAAAGTGGTACATTCATGCATGCAATACAAAAGTTTGATGTTACGCAGATTGCACATGCCTGATGCATGTGCAGTCGCGGAAACTCGTGCACACGCACACTGCAAACGCGGAAACTCGTGGATCCGGCAGCCGCAGAACGTAACGCTGGAACACGCCGGAGACAACGTGGTCTCCAGATGCTCGCGCTAGGCCTTTTTTCTTTAATAGCCGTGTAATTACAAACCCGCGTAGCTGTTAAGAAGAAATACAGAAGTCTTTCCTTCAGGGACACCTAAGTAGCGCTACAAAATTTAGCTAGAGTCATTTGGGCACTTTTCAGCTGATTTGGCCGTGCTTCTGAAGCAGGGCCAAATCGCGTACCATCATCGCGTTCCGTCAATGACGCTCAATCTGTTCATGAAAGCAAATTTATTCTCCCGGATAGAAAAAAAAAAACTATTACACGAGCATGGACAATAACCGTTCGGAAATTCGTTCCTTATACTAGTTAGGACCATTAAAACACAAGCAAACAAATATTTCTTAAACCTGATTTATTTAAACAGCAAAACGCGAGAGAACGTGCGAGAATTAAAACGGAACGTCAATATTTAGCTGGAATGCTTGCCTTGGTGAACCTTGATCCGTTGACAATGCATTCGCACAGCAAAACGTGGAGGGGTATCCTGTGGCGAAAAGCGCACGTTTCTGTGGTGCTGCACTATCTCGATGAGTATGCACGCCCGATACCTGCCGAAGTCACGCAGGGGTCATTGCAAGTTCAGTCGATTGTCGCAGCACATCGCACGTATTCGAGATCACACTGCTTGCGAAATTCGTCGTATTCACTCGCATCAGTGTGCCAATAATCCCAAGCGCCACGGTTAGTCGTGGCTAGAGGAGTCCTCACTTCGAGATGCTTGAAATCCGGACCACTGATCTTGCTTTTACCACAGCTTCCGAAGCTTCAAATGTTGCTGCTGATACTTCGCGGAGACATCATATGCACGTTTTTAGAAAAAGTTACGCGTAACTTCAGCTAGGCAAAGCGCCGATGTTAAATGTGAACGAGCCACTCGGCCACGCTGCCACCGCCAAATTTTGACCGAAAGACGAAAAGCAGGAATGAACAAAGCAGGAGGGAACAAAGGAAGGGTAAGGAGGGAACCGGCCGATCACGAGAAGTTGTTTCGCGACCCCTCCGCACCCCTCTCGATTCTTCGTATTGTGGTCTCCCCGTCCCACGAGTGCTGTCGCGCCGCGACATGCCTTCAGTGGTGACGATGCGTCCCCGAACTTCTTCCGAAGGGCCGGGCTAGAGGGAAAGCGTGCGTTTTCTTTCTTTGTACATTTATTTTTTTAACACATCTCGGTAATGCAACGAGTACACTGGCGCCGTTTCTTTTTTTTTTCACACAGGTAGCGGCAACTGGTTCGCTGTTTTTAAAATCTTTAACTATTTAGGCTTGATTGGACATATGTTTCGCGTTAAAATAAACAAATTGCGTGCTAAAAAAATAAAACCACAGCACGCAGATTGAAACAATGGGGCTCTCAAAGACACCCAGAAATACGTGTCAGAATGTGCACTGCAATTATTACACCACGTCTTCAAAAAGCATGTCTTGCTTCTCCTTTATGCGTCCGCTTTGCCGACGGGCTACCCTTATTGCCTCATTCTTTTATCAAAGATTGTCCACAGTACAATATATGCAATTGCAATTCCCTCAAAGAATTAAAGGAATTTGCGAAGTTCTTTATGTATCCATTTCTTTGGTCATACGCTTAGATGTTGCAACATTACAGTGATTTGTGCTAAGTTCGTTGTTAATTGCAAATTTCTAGCGAAGGTTTTTTCAAACACGGCCGGAATGCTAATGGCAGTAATGCAACAAACGTTCATTGCAACAGACGCTTGCGATGCAATTCAACGAGCTGACCGTCACTCGCACGCACCATTGTTTTCGTGCAGCGCACGCTAAAAAAGTGGGAATTCGAGGCACCGCACAGGCCGAAAACACCAAGTTTCGGAGCATCTGCGTCGTTCGCGGTACTGGAATACAACAAGTCTGACCCTTAAGCGGCGCGCGGCATTCCCGTGTCCAGCCAAGCAGCGGTACCACACTAACTATCCTGTTCGTGCTGTCCCGTTTGTCCTGCCTGAAGCTCTGTCCTCAAAGGCAATGGCCCCGTGTTATTCGATGCTCTCCAGCAACCACCCCGCGTTGCTGTCGTTCAGCGCGGCGTTTTCCAATGTTTTCTGTTGTCTCCAGCGTATTACATCGCTCTCTCGATGGAAAATGCGGTCCCCGCGTTGATGTTGTCCAGCTCTGCATTTTCCAGTGTATTCCGTTCTTTCCGGCGTATTCCATCGCTCTCCTAATCCTGGAAAACGCGGGGTTTCCCGACAGGGTAAGCAAGAGATTTTGTAGCAATACTGAACCGTCTGTCGTGTGACACTTTTGCAATGAATCTAAAATTCTCTTTCAGACTGTAAAAATCTGCAGGGACTACAAAATGTTCGGTCGCATGACAGATAATAATAGTAATTACGGAATCCAGTCGCAGTTGCTGAAGGACAGTCTGTGGTGCAACAGAAATTTGTGTAGTGCCTACAGGGTGTTGCACAACAGAAGTTTCTGTAGTACAACAGAAATGTCTCATGCGACAGACATTTTGTAGTTCTACTACAAAGGTTTTTGTAGTGGGGCTACACAATGTCTGTCGCATGATAGATATGTGTGTTGTACTACATAAATTTCTGTCGTACGACAGACATTCTGCCGTCCTACTACAGAGATTCCTGTCTCACAACGGACCATCCTGCATTCCCAACAGAAATTCCTGTTGTGCAACAGAAATGCCTGTCGTACGACAGATTTTCTGTAGTTGTACTACAGAAATTTCTGTCGCACGACTGACCATCCTGTAGTCCCAACAGAAATCCCTGTCGTGCCACAGAAATGCCTGTCGTACGACAGATTTTCTGTAGTTTTACTACAAAAATTTCTGTCGCACGACAGACCATTCTGTAGTCCCAACAGAAATCTCTGTCGTGCGACAGAAATTTCTGTTGTGCGACAGAAATTCCTGTTGTGTTTTTCGACTGGGAAGTCATTCTCATGCACGGCGAAATTCGTAAACAGGGGTGAATCGTCCCGACCTATCTTAAACTTCAAGGAGCCATGAAGAGAAAATAAAACTTCGTTTAATTTGAAAGAACTAGGATTCTATATCTCACCCAGCTCCATTACAGCCACAAAAGATGTTTTTAACGAAAAAAAAAAGCAAGAAATATTTAAAAACTTTCAAATTTCGCGCCACAGTGACGTGTTATGAGCAAGAATGACGTCATACGGGCCTACAATAAAACATAATTTTCAGTGCGTTAACTGCACGTTAGAATTCAAGTGATGCGGTCAAATGGAACTAAAGGCCCCATTACAGACGTCCAGTCATGTGTCGTCGCGACAGGTCAGTTAGGTGGTTAACTGCACGTTAGCATTCAATTGATGCGGTAAAATGGAACTAAAGGCCCCATTACAGACGTCCAGTCATGTGTCGTCGCGCCAGGTCAGTTAGGCGGCCGCCAATCGCACAAACAAGGTTCCGTGGCGTCATAGAGCGGGAAATTGGCTAGGGGGTCGCGACTACTTCACACGTTTTCTTTGATATCTCCGTTATTTGTTCGAAGATTGCGAAGATATTGGTACTATTGTTATCGGGACTAAGCAGTCTTTCTAAGAAACCCAATTTGTATTTTGTCTTCATGGCTCCTTTAATACTTCGAGTAAACGCTACATTCAGGCGCAATCGGTTCAGTACTTCGCACCGCTGGTTGAGGAAGCGTGGAAAGAATAAGTTACAGTGTGGGTCAATAGCCTGCAGAGGTGGATACTTGCGCTGAAGGTCCTGGAACTCCAACATTTGTGCAGTCGATCCACTTGCGAGAAAAAGGGTGTTACTCTCCACTCGGAGAAAGGAAGCTGGTTCATGTTGCGCAGCAAGTTTCCCTCAAGAAGCTTCTCTTAAAAATTGGCCGTGCATCTACTCCATTCGTTGCAAATGCCGACGCAAGACGATAGTCGACTGGTGCGTCTTTCAAGTAAATGCATCCCTTCTCTTTCCCGCTCACCTCTCATGCTGTTCCTCTCCAGTCACGTTCTCTCCAAGGTAACACGCTACAGGTTTGCCCAAGTAAGTTTAAATGTATAGCGTCCTACAGCGCCACGTAGGGTGCCTCGTTGCCAGCGCTGCCGCACGGCGGAGACGCGCGTGAATCGAGGCACCCCACTACAACGTTTATAGAACGACGTTGCCCTACTCCACGAGCGTTCCAAGCGGAACTCGAAACCTATCTAGTGGAACCTTTCGTTGCTATTGCTATTTGATTTTTTTTAAATTCCGCCACGTAGCGCGGGCAACAGCGGATGAGGGTTTTGGAAGTTGATGTAGTATTTTGTTTGCTATTGCACAAAGCAGGCAGCCGTGGATTTTTTAATAAAGGAACACTGCAAATATCATTCATGCATTGATTTTCTGCCTTATATTTGCGTAATATCTTGTTCTTGTTCAACAATGTTGACAAGTACGAACATTAACACCGGACGTAGACGCTAAGATTTGGCTTTGAGTATATAAGACTATTCCGCGGACAATGTTTCACTTTGGCCGGCTGGCTGAATCGAGTGACAGACAGACAGGCAGAAAAACAGACAGACAGACCAAATATTTCCTGTTCAAGTAGCCCAAGAAAGACTGTCGTTTTTAATATTATCTCATTGAAAGCCCGTTTCAAGGACACTCACCGTGTACTCCGCAGGGGTCAAATTAACGCCTATTTTCATCCCCGGTGTAAGGCTGCCGTTGCACACATCCGCTTCACACCTTATTGTTTTCCCGTCTTCAAATTTGAAGTCTACATGCCAGTGCATGAATACAGCCTTTAAGGCGAGCCGACTTGATGTTGAGGAAGTAAGCCATCGCTCTAATTTCTTGATTTGGGAAAACCCCAGCACCACCTCGCAGACGGGCTTCTCTTGTGCGGTTGCCTAAAAAAAGGGATCAATGTTCTAAACCGTTGGAAAAAAAGGTTTAGCCAAAAAGAGAACAATATATTAAATCATCGCAATAAAATTTAGGCGTCGAGGCGGCCCGAGTTTGTGCACCGTATCTTCATTAGATGTACTTTTCTGGGTAACTGATTTTTTTTTTGCTGCTTCCTCTAAAACATGAAACGTCGCTGCTACGGTGCTGCTACGTCGAACTAGGAGCACCGACAAGGGGGCAAGTTGGTATGGAGACATGGGGACTAAAAGCGCAGAAACACGCGGGACAAAGAGAACTGCACAGGACAAGCCCTTAGGCACTCTCAGCAACGTACTCGCGAGCTGGCGGTGGCTTACTTCATTTTTTTGTACAATGAGAGCGAAACTTGTGTCAGCGCCCCATCCGTGTCCATCCTTAATGAGGAATTCGCATATCTTGAAGATAGCTTTCAGGGATAGGCGGTAAACATTCTGGCTTCACAATGTTCGGTCATGCTGCTAGCGATCTGCCAACATTCGCGCGGAACGTTGGCCAACTGTTGCGGCGCATGTGTGATCGCTGATTTCTTCCCGATTGTTGTTGTTTAATCATCTGGGTTTATGTGTATGATGCGCCAGAAGGGTGCACGCTGTGTCGAGATTTTCTGGTTTTGGTTTCATTAAAACTCAGTTGTCAGAAAAGCGCTTGTCCTGTGCAGTTCTTCTCTTTGTCGCGCGTTTTTCTGCACTTTTAGTCGCCACGTCGAACTAGTATTCCACGCAGTTAAAAATATAGGCGAGCGCTTCTACTGCGTGCGATATCACTGTAAACTAAGGGTTTTCGAAGGGTCGACAGAAATGGAAGGGGTCAATGGGAACCAGTTTTGGCGATGGTAACAAAAATAATTAATGAAACGTTCGTAAATTATTTGTAAAGTCTTCGTACTGTCGCTTTCCTGTATGCGAGATTCGCCGTTTCCGGAAGATGTCTTGTGGGGCCACCTGAGTGTTTCGCGTTGGAACGGCGTAGCTGAGGATACTAATTTCTCCATCAATGTTCGTTTATACGCATACTAAATGGTAAATTGTACTCCCATCCTTGCTAAAGACCTCACCGAGCTTAGACTGATGCAAGACAGCTCTCATGAAGAGGACAGTCGGCCAATATCAGTACTTGAAACAACATTTAAATCATTGCCTTATGTTCAATTTCAATAAAGAAATATTGGCTCTTTACATTTTGAAGTGTACCTGTCTCCCTACTTGCCTCCACTCCACTCGCAGCGAACGGATCAAGTCAGGTGCCTATACGTTTCATCCAAGGCAAGGCTATAGTAGACATTGGAAAGTGTCACTAGAATAAAGTGTGCAGGCAGCTCCACCAAATGAACAAGTTAAAAGTGATGGCTTCATTTGGGGCGATATGCATTCAATATAACACAAGCTATACCAGTTGCAAACCACCTTCAAGCGTTACCAGCGTAATTGTACTACGCGTTTCGCGGCCGAATTTTCAGAAAACCTCAAGAAAAAAAACGAAAGCCTGATCAATAGGAATCATGACAAACCAATGTGCAGGCCTTTACTCTCGTCAAATTTTCTTCTTTCTTTTCGGCGGTTTCCCGTTAGATTGAGAATTGTAAGGCAGTCTCTCAATAAAGTTTTCAAACTATATTCAAAGGCATCGCCAAACGGCGTTCTCTTTCCTCGTCGGTTTCAGCGACATGCCTCTTGAACTCTCAGCAATCTCCAGCCGATGCTGTCGTACACGATCATCCATACCAACGTAGAAGGCACGTCGTCCATTTTGAACCTTAATTACCCAGCGCACAAATCGCAAACACAGCCAGAAGGACTATCGAAAAGCCCAGTCATGTTTGAACCTGCCCAGGGCGAAGCGCATCTGCTGATGTCTGAGCTGGTTAAGCGCCAAGTGTGTGCATAATTGGTAACACGTTTTCGTTGTTCTTTCAGCTGCTTCCAACTCCGAACGAACCAATGAATTAAAGAACAGTGCGGACTTCCATTTCTGCTTCTCCAGCACACGGCCGCATTAGAGAGTTTTAGCATAGCGGGTACCGTCCGCTAACGCTATGGCGGCGGGTAGCGGGGCCCGACTGGGCGGGTTCACATACTTTCCGGTAGGGTGCATTAGTTCCGCGGGCCGGCCTTCGCCATTCCCGCGCATTCGCTCCGCGGAGGGCAACCTCCTCGCCTTACCTGCACGCGCCTGCGCAGTCGGGTCCCGCAAACCAGCCGCCGTAGCGTGAGCCTCCCGTAGCCGCTATGCTAAAATTCTCTATTAACTGCCGCCCCGTAATGAGCGTTTCTCCCCTCACCTTGTGCTACGCCGCCCCTCGCACCTTCTCTAAGCATACGCTACCCTTTTCAAGTCTGTCTAGAGATAGATACCGTGCTTATTCGAACATTCGCGAGGTCGATCAGCGCTTACAGCGCCGTCGCGTAACTACCAAAAAAAAGACTGCCTTCATGCGCCCCTTCGAACCTGTTCCCGGACTGTTGCTCTTCAAATCGCGAAAAAGTATTCCGTGCCTGCTGTCCACGCTGCGCGGCTTGTAATCCGTCATCTTTCTTCTTCGCCCTTTCTATCCCCTTTTCTGTCTGTCCTGCTCCTATACTCGGTTACAGCTCAAGAACGGCACCACCTCATGTAGTGTATCACTCCGCCAAAGCGCCGGACCTGTGACGTCAGTGCGCGCGCGTTTTGAAAGGGGTTTGCTATGAATGCGTGATATCGTCTGCCTTGTCTCACGCAGTTTGTTTGTCGTCACTGGAGTCGTTTATAAGCATATTAAGTCCAACAAATCACGGGAACGGCTCACGCCATGTTCAAAATATTCCCAGTAACGCCCTACTTGCGCCGCGCGGAGAAACATCTAGCTACGGTGATAAGGCACAGCGGCAACTTCCGGTGCCGTTCTTAAGTTGTCACCGAGTATAGACTCAGTCTTGATTGAGGTGCCCCCAACCCGAGAGGCCGTTATCGGTTGAGTCGACTTCTCTTTTCTATTTTAACAAAACAACACACACACACAGCCACACAACAGAAGAGCTGCTTAAGCTTTTAGTTCCGCCGTGCAGGGTTACCAGAAAAACATTACCATGAAAACATGCTGAGCGAACGTGAGCATGCGCCTCGCGAGTAGCCCCCGGAGTCGGCCATGCTTGCGCGTGGGCTTGTACCACGTGAGGAGCTCGCAAAAAAGTACCAAGCAAAATACCTAGCGCACCTGAGCATGCGCCTCGTGAGGAGCTCCCGGAGTCGGCCAGCTCGAACTTCAAGGACACTCTACCCAGCGCTCGTGGCGTGATCTCTCGCGGGCTGTTCTCCTCGCCAGTTCAAGTGCGTTCCCCTTTGAAGTGGGGGACACAGACGGCGAGTTCGCGCTGCAGACACCGAGCTTGCGAAGCCGGTTGCCACGGGTTCTAGCTCGTTCTAATGCGGCCCACTATGGGAGAGATGTGAAAGGCTGCGGACAAAACGATCCCGGCCTGCCAGTCACGGAGAACTTTCACCGGCAAGTTCGTAAATGCATGTAAGGTGCAGCAGCCGAGACTGCGACGGAGGGAGAGGGTCCAGCAGCTCTGCTGTTTCTCCAGCCTTTCACCACTAGTGTAGGCTACGCCATTTTTTTACAGAAGTGTTTCAATGCTGAAACTATCAAACGTCGTGATTGCAAAATGAAACAGTCCTATGCAAAGGTACTCACTCTTTCTGGGATTTGGCGAGTTAGTAGGGGAACTCTGGTTCGAACAGCGTCGAAAACTGTGGTAGTAATTGTGCGGGAAGCACTAAGAATGTGTTGGTATCTTGAAGGCTCATCCATGCTTTTAAACACTCGTGAATCGAACGAAATGAAAACAGAAGGTTTTGAGCGGGACCTGAAACAAAACGGCACTGATTACCTTCCCCAGATTACACCGGAACAGCAACTACCACAAAAATACTACAAAAACATTCAAGATATTTCACTCTGCAAAGATGGATCCACACCGTACATCTAAAGATCGCGGAAAGGAAACTTCCGGTAAAGATTTTTGAGCCGAAAGCCTTAATGCCTGCCTTAACAAATTTGAAAAGTGGCCGTTATCTTTCGTGAATACGAATTCTACAAAATGGCCGCTGAATACAGAAAATAAACAAAAGCGCATTTGCTTTCGCGTTGTATTCTTGTGCGGGTCGCAACAGCACGAGGCAAGCTCGCTAAGCAATGCCCTAGAGAGAGAGAGAGAGAAACAACTTTCACTGAGCCCATTTCAGGTGACGCTCGCAGGCGTCAGACGGGGTGGAACCCTATTCACAAGTCCCATATGAGTGCAATAGCTCCTGGCCCCTGGATGCGAGCTTTTGCTGCGTCGACAGGTCGGGGCTGGACATCAAGATCTCCCATCGCTCGGGTAGGGGGGGGGGTAGCGGAAGGGGGAGGGAAGGTAGGGGATTCTTCAGCTGTGTACACTCCGCCAGTATGTGCGGCAGGGTGCCACTACGCCCGCGAACTAGCACACCGGGCCGAGGACGAGTCGGAGCTACCGCACCCAGTTACGAGCTACCGCGAGATTACCGGGTTGTACAGGAGCGCCAGGTGCAATGCCCTAGACCTGCCCTTTAGAATAGAATAGAATGGTTTACTTTGCATCACAGGGGGCATGATGCTGGAAGCCTGCGGAAAAAAAACTGAGGAAAAACAGCTTGAAGGAGCTGCAGGCCCCAATTTAATCCTGTTTAATTATTTTCCTCTGATATACACATTAAAAACAAAAAAAAATATTGCAGTACAAAACCCGCACCAACAAAGCTGTCGCAGGTTTAAACCAATTCAAAATAAATAAAATGGGCACGAGGCCACAAAAATGTTTTAGATAAAAGCCAATTCGATGTTGATTAAAGAAATAACAAGAAAAAAATTACACTCCAAACCCAAGTGTGCTACAGTCTGCATCGACACTGAGTAATCGTGTACATCGGAGCTAATTTTTAAATCTAGCAATATGAAACTGAAGATGCGAAAATACTTGTATAGTGTTATGAAATGAGAACATATAAAAATACATGCAAAACAGCCCACTATGTCATTGAAGCAAGTTCTGGAGCTATGCGAAATTGGTGCATCAATGACCCTTTTCTCGCCGTATGCACACCCATGGACAGAGTAATTACACTAAACCGGACCAACCATAAATAAACCCGCTAGAAGTGATAAAAAACCACATAGTTGAAAGAAACAGTACTCGGTCGAAAATAACACACTATCGTGCAACAAAGTTTGCACCGCCTTTCCCATCGTGCAGTCATTCACTATTAATACACTTCCATGCGCTGCCGTGTCTGCATTACTGTGTTCTAAAACCGGAGTTCACAATTCACCATACCGTGCTTAGATCACGCAATAGCCACTACTAACACTTATTAGGTCGGTTGCAAAGTCACTACAAATCACCTTACTGCTGCATTACCCTGCACAACACAATAGCGCCACACCAGTCACAGGACCGTGTGTGACTTCGTCTCTTGATGACGTCGGCTTCCAGAAAGACAGGTGAAACAGTCAAACTTCAGGTAAAGATCTAGCCACGTAGTCCCCAATGTCGTTAATGATTTTAATTGCAGCGTTATCATCAAGTTATAATCTGAGCTATGGTGGTTCAAGGGGATGATTTGTGAGCCTATAGTAGATGAAACGGAGACCATTCCTTAATAACGGATCGCGGCATCTTCGATATCTTCGGCGTATAGAGGGGCGAACAGTAGACCTTTCTTGTGCTAGTTCGTCAGTCCACCAAATATTGTCGTAAATGGTTGTAGGTGCATGGTTATGTTTTTGTTTTAACGTAATAAATTTTATATAGAAACAATTTAAAGCTTTGTCGAGTAGTTCCGGTGACGCCATGTGTTGCGGACTGAAGCCCTTACGCCAGGCGTCCTCGAGGAGCTCTACCACGAGTCGTCTTGCTCCAGTCTTGTTAAGGCGTTTCTGGCGAGCAAGAGAAGAGGATCGAAGGCCATACTCGATATATCTGTGATCCGAAAGGGCAGGAATGCCTCTAACCTCCCAGAAGGTTTCTCTTGTCCAGATGCGTCCAGCAACTACAGTGATGTCGTTCCAGGTATCAACATAGGGCGTTGCGTGTGTCGGTATGGAGCTTGAGTCGTTCAAAAGCAATAAATGCCGAGCGAGAATAAATTTCGCGAGGTCGTCACCACGGCTGTTCAAAACAGTGCCACCCAACAGCGGATTTCACGAGTTAGACCCCGGCGATTGCAACGTTCATCATAGGATGGCTGTCTAAGATTCCTTATATTGATGTTAAGATGTAAGGAACGGTTACTGATAGTGCGGTATAATCTCCCATCAATAACAACACCAGATTGTCAGTTTGGGCTGCAGAGCCCCGAGATATTGGGAGATGGAAATAGAGAACACGCCAAACTTGGGCCCTGGAATACCCGCCACGCAACGGGGAGTCTCAGAAGGACAAAACTTATGCCAATGCTCTGGTATAACCGAAATCGTAATACCCCAACAAAAGGGATTACTCATCTCTATGACGTCAACGTCATTCGATTTGACCAAATCTAGAAGGATACTGGTGGCGGTGGCGCGGGCGTAGTCAAGGTTTGCCTGAAGGAATATCAATGAAGCCATGCCACATTTTTGAAGTTTTGGGCGTTAGAACAGGAGATAACAAAACGGTAAATTGAAATGGCTATAGCACGTTCGCAGTGCTTAATGGGGAAATAATAACTGTGCATGAAGTTTTTGTTTGAAGGTAAGTGAGTGCAGCTAAATCAATTATATAATTTCATTTTGATCTTTACGAAGCTGCGGAAGGAGAGTGAGTGGGCGTGGCGCCACGCCCACTCACTCTCCCATAAATTGTTTCTGCATGCACTCTTGTAATGGTCGAAGCAATGGTAGAACAGCACGGTCCGTTCAACTTATGATCATGACGGCTACCCACCGCGCGGAGCTCACAACGTACCGCCCTGTTTTTTTTTCTTCAATAGTGCATTCTGCTGTGAAATCGTCTTCAGCGAAGTAAGGGCAACAGACATGATCCGAAGTACAACGCGTATAAACATGGCCATAGGAACAGCACTGGTTTCAAGCCGCAACATACAAGTTTGCTTTTACAGAGCAGGAGGTCCAGCTAATAAGGATACGGTCTCGGTCTTTCAGTAGTTTGTACGCAGATGGGTAACCTAACCTAGATTATGTGTACATTATTGCCGGAACAACCTCTGAAGTAGGTGCAATGTATAAACCCTTCGTAAGGTATGTCCAGACCATTGTTAGCATTGATGTTCGCTCGCAAAATTCGAGGAATTATTATACTCGGATCTAATCATATTTTGAACTGAGACAAACGGTGGGGCGGGCGGTAATTCTGAGCGCTGTTTTTAACTGCAAGTGGTTCTTGAGTGCCTTTTACAGATTGCCTATGGAGGTGCGGTTGGTGGTCACGAAGGTCCACCCCGATCTTGTAGGGATTAATTTTAGTAGTTTTACTCCAATACGAGACGGGTCATTACCAAACGTAGGTTTGGGGAGTGATATTGTATCAGGCCCTGGATGAGCGCAAGGCAGAACCGGAGAAAGGATAAGAACATCACTAGGGTCGTTCAAGAACGCGGCAGGCTAAGGTATGTTGGTGAACTGACGAGTGCTATTTGCTTCTTAAAACTTGAAAACAAGGAACTCAACACTCCGAGCCGTTTGATCATAATTTCTGAGAACTTTCACATACGAAACGTGTGGTGGTGATGGCAACTGTGAGCCCGTTTCGCCACCTTGCTTAGCGTCTGCCCCCTGAGTACGCAGTTCAATTCTACCCTCAGCACGAGAGAGCAGAGAGCAATGACCAAGCTTTGCGTATAAAAAAACACTTCCATCCCTTTCTCGCACCGGGATGTTGACGTTATTCGGAGAGTCAGACAAAATATTCATTAGAAATTTCACCACTTCGGTAATCTTGTTGAGATGATCCCTGGAAAATTCGGCACCATCGGTGACCAATCTGCCCTGTAGCTGATTTCTGGAAAAACGTGAACATGGCTTCATGGTGTAAACAGCCGGGGATGGTCCACAGCATCCTGATGTGGCTCATGAATGGGATTGGCCACAGTAATAAGGGAGTGGTTGGGGCCACGGTCAGCGATTGAAGCTACCGCATTACTACTCTTTTGAGAATTGACTGAGCTTCGGGACGACACGGATCGAACCGTCTCCTGTTGCAGAGATTGCATCGCCCGATTCAAATACTCCATGAAGGGTCAACTGTGAACTGTGGTGCGGAGCAATGCACTTTCGGCTGCCAACAGCTCTTAAAGGGACTAAGCAACACTTTTGATAAACGCTTTCACTCTTCCCTTCCTGTCTGGAAGCACTGCGAAAGCTACAGTTATCGCCAGCACGGAGCGGAACTGCATGATTTGATCGCCGCACCAGATACGCCTTCGGTTTCTGTTTTGTTTTTGTGGCTTTAGTTTTAAAGTTGCTATCGAAAAGCGTTCATTTCTGCAACTGAAAGAAAACCGGCCAACAGCCGCTACATGGCTTCAGTGACGTAATTCAGGCCGTCGAAATGTCAAGACCGGGAAAGAGAAAAAACTTTTTTTGAGCCAGTTTACAAGTTACCTGATAGACATAGAGCAGTAATTTTTGGCTGAGCTTCTTTCCGACACCCTAATCTAAGTACTGGGTGTATTGGGTGACTGCGTTTCTGCAAGCATTAAGATTTCAAAAAAAAGTCGAAAAAGTGTTGCAGGGTCCCTTTAAGGCTAACCGGGCCTCACAGCCATTGCAAACCTAACACTTCTCCAGAATCCCTAGCAAACGCTCACCCGCTGGAGACGAGATGTTCATAATCCCGATGCGACGCTCAGAAAAGATCAGGAACCTCTGGGATGGCTTCAAAAGGTCTTGACAGCACAATGCGCGAAATTCCGTACCTATTTTTTGTCTCCATCGGGGCGGAGTCTGCCGCACGTTGGCAGCTGCACAGCGCTTTGAAAACATGTGCAAGCAGCTCTTACACTATAACATACACTCATCTTTACTACGGTTAGACAAACACTATAGCCATGGCACGTAGAAAACTCCGCGAGCAAGAGCTCGAGAAATAACAAAACTAGGGTGCAGGGTTCACAAAAGGGGTTTACAAAAGCAGAGGGAATGCTATATGTAAAAGCTATCACAAGCATACAAAAAGATCAAGGTAAACAATTGATTTACATAGCATGTGCAGATAAGTGATTGCTCAATTGTTTTATTTGCAGAATTGAAGTTTTGGATTCTTAGAAAAACGCGAAATATTAAAGAAATAAAAAGAAAAGGTGAAACAGGTCATACATGTAACCGGCAATTTGGGCCTAATAAGAACGAGTGTTCTTTCAACTAGGTCTTCTATTTGGCTGGTAAATTTTATAATGAAGCAATTAAAGTCGACCTGATCATATGGTTTGTTTAGGACTAGAATGGTTTGTTATGATAACACGTTTTTTCCATAACTGGTTCAGCTTCTAAGATTACGCCGATTTGAATGCCTTAAGGAATAGTATGTCCGTCGCGTTCATTGTATACGAGCTGTGGTTATTTTTATGGATTATTTGCAGCTGCCTGAATTAATATATCATGTCCGCTCGAAGCGTGCAGTATTGGCCGAGTAGTCTAGGCGTTCGCACGTCGCTGATGTAGCCTTTGTAAATAAAGGAAATCCTTAGCATTCTTTTGTGCAAGGTGATTACGTTTTATAATAACGACCAGCGGTAATTCCCTATACAAAAGCGCTGTAGCATAACTTGGAATAGAAAAGGGTGCGTTACAGCTACCTCTTCAACCACAGGGGGATGACTTGCGCGATTCGGTACAACATTCCAACAGTTCCGAACAGTTCATCGCTTATTTGTGTAATGTGAGACTCCGATGTGAGTGTGATTAATAACATCTCTCGTGACACCACCGTTGGGAATCAGGTTGAACCGGAGCAGACGACGCACGGCGGTGTTTTTTTTTCTGCGGTGTGCGGGCGCAGTGGCAAAAGCCGCGTTTTGTCTGTGGGGCTTGGGCCATGTCCGTGGAGCTTCGGCCATGTCCGTGGCCGTTTCCAGTGTTCTGAAACAAAGAAATTGGAGCTAAACTTTCAGGGAATACCATCTATACGGTATATTGGCACTGGAGCAACTCGACGATAAAGCTTCGTGCGTGAATGAACAGTCCCCGGTAAGTACGTGACGAAAAAGGTAGCTGATATGAAGTATTACTGCGCTCCTTCTCGTCGTTCTAGGTTTACTTTGCTTGCGAAGAATTATGCGGATTTATTTGCATTCAAGTAACGAGAAAATGTGCTGCTTCTTCAGTTATGTATTTCTATTTTTGTTCATCAGTGGATGATGAGGTTATGTTTAGGTTGGGTTGAGTTCGGTTAGGTTATGTTGTAATAGAGTTTTAAGGTGCGTAATGCTGCGGAAAGACATGCAATGACTCTCCCGTCTGTTTCCCTCTAGGCGTCGCTATCGCCTTTCGCGCAATATTTACTTCTTTGGTGATCACGACAGCTTGGGCTAACCTTGTATTTCGAGCATGAATTATACATGCAACGGCAGTCAGGAGAAGTAATCAAATTCTTTTTTTTTTGTTTTCCTGCCTTGAAATGACCCCCAGATGGTAAAATTTACAACGGTGGGTTGCTGCAGACTTAGCCTATCTGTGCCAATTCAGGCACGTTCGGTAAGGCTCCTACTATATTGCGAGTACAGCAAAGATCAATGCAATTGTGTCATTTAATAATAAAGTCGATGATGACGGCTATGATTTATAGGATGGAGTCACATAATTTTGCTGCGTGGTAAATATGTTAGCCTATATTTTTAGCGTTGTTGTATCCCCCCCCCCCTTTTCTAGGGGCTGCAATTCCCCTGAAACTATACATTAGTTGGAACGGTGTCTGATTTCCTCAAAGATTTTCTATACTGGAGGACGCTTTGTGAACTGCGTCGGATAGTTTTTAGAGACACCCATTGAACATTGGACCTCACTAGAACCCGGCGTGGTGGCTCAGTGGCTAAGGCTTTTCCCGCTAAGCCCAAGGACGCGGTTCCGATTCCCAGCTTCGGCGGACGCTTTTCTTATGGAGGCGAAAAGCGAAAACGCCTGCGTGTGCGAGATTTTGGTGCACGTTAAATATCCCCGGGAGGTCAAAATTAATCCGGAGTCTTCCACTTGCACGCACCTCAACGCCTGCGTCACGTCGGCGCGTTGAACCTCATAATAAATCAAGACTTAATTACAGCAGTTTTCCAACCTGAAAGATAGGTTCTTCGTCAATAACGGCCTGTGTAAGTGGAATCAATAGAGTTGCTCACGACATCAGGAAGGACTAACGTCTGTTAATATTTTATGCTGAAAGATAACTTTACTCCAGGTACTTTAATTAAAAAAGCACAAAATCGCCCGTTTAGGTAAAGGGCCGGCTTTCGGCGTGCAGCGTTCAGCGTCTGTAGCAGCAAAACAGCTCTTAAACATCCCATTGCGCAATGAGTAATGAGCCCATACTCGCAGAGGGGCCCTGGCCAGCTCCTACGCAGGCATTGAATGGCCTGAAAAGAATGTGACGAGTAGCCGAAAAAAGAAATTAAGAAAATTTGACTGTAGACGGCTACCAAGCATAGGGTCTCCGGAATGTGAGTGAAGCACACATTTCCGAGGCCACTGCGACTTCATGCTTTTAAAGCGAAGCTTTCTACGACTCACTAACGGCGATGAAGTTACGCCCAAATGCACTGCAAGAAAGCCAACTTTACCAAATGGGTTTCCAGAACGGGCACACGATGGGGATGTTGAGGTAAACCCGAAGCTTGCCTAAATAGAAATGCGCTGCAGGAAAGCAAACTTTTCGCAAAAGGCACATGATGGTGATGAAACACGAAGCTTTCGCCAATACAAATGTAAATACAATCAGCCAAAGTCCACATCAACAACTCTGAGCTGTTCGATTTAGCACATGAATGCGAACTAATCACGAACCAATCACGAACTAATAGGTAGAAGATCGTAACGCCACCTTCGGGTAGCTTAGCGTTGTCTAAGATTTGGACTTTGGCTGATTGGATTGGGTACTTTGCATTTGCATCGACGAAAGCTTTGCAGCTCAGCCATCGTTCTCCCAAAAAAGGGCCTCAGATTTGTTTGATAAATGTGGACATAGCGAATGAATTGTGTTCTTCGACATCGGGAAAACGTTGACAACGGCTACATAAAGCTCGATGTGGAGTGAGCTTGACGACGGTTGGCACTTGTTGGCTCTAGCATAAAATAATCGCGCGTTGAGGGTGAAGTTAGGAATCACAACATACCCGCTAGGTGGATTGTCCGGTGACTATGATATACCCTGTCAGAAGTTTACGGCCGTTTCGGCCATTCCGTTCGCATTGCTTGACAAACCTGGCCGCCTATACGCACCCCACATTCGCGCATTTTTGGCGTCGTACGTGAAGAATGGACAACTTACAAACGTGTTGGTAGCCCAAACCGACCTATGGGATGCCAAACTTATCTTGTTTTCCGCCCGAATGTGTAGAATTGTCCTTGAAGAATAGGTTACAGCAAAAACAAATCCTCGGTCTAACAAAGGAAAAGTGGAATCGCTGGGGCTCAAACCTACACTGTTAAAAAAATACCCATCAATTTACGGGACATGTTCATGCTAACCTTGTTGCCACAACATGTGCCGTACTACAAAATTATGGCACATGTTCTGTAGCATCAGGTGATGGGACGTGTTCCGTGGTTCTAGATTATGGAACAAATTCCATATTACCTGAATACAGGAAATGTTCCGTACAAATGGGAAGCAGTACAAGTCCCGTGTAGCTAGGCTACGGAACATCACCCATATTTATAGCGAACAGAGAATGTTCTATACAACATACCTACAGGAAATGTACCGTACAACATGTTTACAGAACATTTCCTATTCTTTCTAAATGCAGGAATTGTGTTGCAATGTCTTTTTATGGCACATGTGTGGTAATGAAGTAAACATGCACACTTACCGTAAACTGTTAAAATGGTAAATGTATTGTGTGCTACAATAGAGCTTTTGTAACGTAACACACACTTGCAGCGTGCGTGCAGCCAGAGAATATGCTGGAATTCAAAGCACTTTTATTCAATCTGAATTGTTTTGCATCAAGGAAGCTTTAAAAAAGCTGCAAGCTAAAGACGATTGCGTCCGTGAAATTGTAGCAATAAAAGCAGCAACAAAACAGTCTTGAGCCTTTTCTTAAAGCTCCTGAATGCAAAACTATTCAGACTGAATAAAAACGCATAGCATCCTAGCAAGTTCTCTGGCTGTGCGTATGCTGCAAGTGTGTGTTACGTTACAAAAGCTCTATTGTAGCACACAGTACATTTATCACCTTAACAGTTCATAGAAAGTCAATATCACGCACTCTGTCAAGTACCAAATTTTCATGCTCTCCTGGAATCGGCTTAAGTTGGAAGATAGGCTACAAGCTACATTCAGCCTACAAGATAGGCTGAATGCTGCATTTGTATAGATGTTTTCAAAGTTTCTGACATGAAGATAATCCGCATTGAATTTTCATTCCTGCTATTTTTTAATCAGCGGTACAAACTGACATTAAAAATAAAATAAAATAGCATGAATAACCCAAAGCCCATTGCTGCTACTGAACAAAAAACGTTTACAGTGAAAATTCAAGCAAAAAAACAAAAACTGGCTTAAGGCACACGTTACATTTACACTAAGAGGAAGCAAAAACTGCTAAACGTTGCCGACAAGAGTGTCCTCACGGCGCTGCGCCACAACTGTGGCCTCACCATGAGTGAATTAAAACACTTCTGTAAGGCTGGAACGTTTATTTCGACTACATGTGCTACATGGTACAAGACTACTAAAAAATAGGCATTACGAAACCAAAGGAATGAACGAAGTAAAAAAATAAAACGGTTGTGCGAAACTTAAAGTTGAGGACTTCAAAACAGGGCTGCACAATCGAACCACTTGCTCCGGAATGTCTCCAATTTTTCGAGAGCGGTCCGGACTTTGGGGTGAATGGTAGTGATTTTTCGAGATGACTGCCGGGTGCCCTCTTCTGGGTTCATGCCTGCAAGTTTCCTGAAAGATAAGACGTAATATTATGTTGCACAATTTTTTAGCCCATAACCAGTTTCTGCGGACATACATGTTTGTATCCTCACTAAAAGTGCAGATTCAGTAAATGCCACCATGCAAACTGAATGATTTTGATTGTCCTAAAGCTACCCATTTGCCCCTATACTGAACCGGGGGTGGAGGTTAAAGAATGGTATTATCTATCTCGTTGTGGTCCTGCAGGACCGAAATACCAGATGTGAAGACCAGATGTGAATGTGCCTGAATGTGTCTTGGGTCATTTCAGATAAGATCGAACAAAGCATGGCTGTTCGACCTCTTCAATTCGCTTGAAATTTGTTTACCTCATTACCGCATGCATGTAATGTGCGGATTCATAAATATTTTCGGTGGAAATAAGTTTGGCCGACAAAAAAAATTGGAACGCACCGCGTGGACCCCGGCCGCTACCTACCCCTGCGCCGCAGCCAAATTCAGCGACACCTACCAAAAAATATACTTATCAGGCGGGAATGGTAATTTTTATTCTTAATGTACACCTGGTGTACATTTCCCCGAACAATATCGTTGGCTAGAAAAACATATTTCTAATAAAATGACAAATCTTGCTCAGAGCGCATTTTGTTCTGTACTTTGTGAGCCAGTATTATCGTAAGTAAGGGAGCTAGAGCCTTCAAATTTTAGTGAGGGCTGCTCCTGGCAAGCACAAATAAGGCCCGTAGATATAGCGTCTGTGCAAGCTACAGTTAAAAAGCAACTGGCGCGCAACATTGAAGAAAAAACGATAACACTCCAAGTTCAGGGGCTTATTCAAAAAAACACTTCTTCGATTTTGCTGAAATTCTCTTCAATGATCATTAAAAACATGTTGCATCATTTTCTTCCTGACGCGCCTACAGCGCGAGAACAAAGCCTCATATCGTCCAGGTCTTCACAAGGTGCTGAGACACGAAACAGTGAGAGCAATTTCCACGGAATGTGCAGCTATTTTATAATTTTTTGCACCAAAGGAAAACGATTACTCACGGAGAATTCAGAAGTGAAACTGAAATTTTTGTGTAAATTTTGGGACGAAAATAAACAATCTGCGCACCACTAAACTTGTACAGTTTGGAGAAAAAACTTGTAGGTTGAAGAAAAAACGGAACTCCAGGCTCACACGTATTTTTTATAAAACGCTTCCAGTTTTATAAAGCTTTCCACAGATATTTCCCTCTAAACTTGCTTCTGTGAGCCCCACAAATATTGTGCGTCATTGCACACCGCGGATACAGCGCACCTTTTTTTAAGTTCTTCGGCTCTAATTTTAGAGCTTCCTCTAGATTTTGCCAATCGCGGTCACTCTTTGTCTTACATTATCAACGCTCTTTTCTTGTGCGCACTGCTGCCATGATGCGCTACATTTGGTTCATAAGATCAGCTATTTGACAAGGTGCACGCAGTCTTGTTTTTTAACTCGCCTGGACGTAACTTTCGTTCGCCAGAATTCAGAGGTTCAACGGAAGCCCGTCCGGTCGGCGCGCACACACATGGCAAGTATTAAAAACGGGCATCGGCCACACACGACCCCGGCGCGGGTAACGCCTCCAGGTAGTGCGCCCCTCTTCGGTCCTTCTCCGGACACACTGGTTCAATAACTGAATTAGCGACCAAACTGACTCACGCAAGTAAATTTAGAGGAAACTATCTGTGAAAAGCTTCATAAAACTCGAAGAAGCGTTTTTTTTAATGCATGTGAACCTCGAGTTCCTTCATTTTTTCTTTAAGCAGTACACGTCTAGCAGTGCGCAGGCTTTATTTTCATTCCAAAATTCACATAAAATTTCAGTTTCACTTCTGAATTCTCCGAAATACTATCTATAAGTAATCGTTTGCCTTTGGTACAAAAATGATAAAATGTCAGCACATTCGGTGGAAGTTGCTCTCACTGTTTCGTGTCTCAGAATCTTGTGAAAAACTGGCCGACCAGGCTTTTTTGTCGCGCTGTAGCGCGTCAAGAACAAAATGATGCAACATGTTTTTAATTATCGTTGAAGTACATACATACATACATTTCAACAATAGTGAAACCTTTTTTTAGATAAGCCTCTGAACTTGGAGTGTTTTCGTTTTTTTTTAACTCGTGCGTCAGTTGCTTTTTAACCGTAGCTTGCACAGACACAATATTTACGGCCCTTATTTGTGGTTGCCAGGAGCAGCCCTCAATACAATTTGAACGCTATAGCTCCAGCACTTACGATAATTCTGGCTTCCAAAGTACAGAACAAAATGGTTTCTGAGCAAGATTTGGAAGTTTATTAGAAAAATATGTTTTTCTAGTCAACCATATTTTGGGGGTGAAATGTACACCAGGCGTAGATTAAGCATAAAAATTACCACTTTCGCCTGATGTGCACATTTTTTGGTAGACGTCACTAAATTTGGCCACGGCGCAGGGGCAGGTAGCAGCCGGGGTCCACGCGGGTGCTTTGCAAATTTTTTTTCATTCGGCCACAATTTTTTCCACCGAGAATATTTGTGAATCCGCACATTATATACATGCGGGAATGAGGTAAAAAATTTCAAGCGAATTGAAGAGGTCGACAGCCATGCTTTGTTCGATCTTATCTGAAATGACTCCCTTGTTATTGATATTGCATAACCCAAGTCATGAATTAAAAATCGGCACTCGGTGTACAGACCACCCCGCCAGACTTTCCAGACGTGAGAGTTTCTGCTATACCCAAACTTAAAGTTTGTGTTATCACTTTTGGACCATCATATTGGGATTAAAGCCCAACATATAACACCCAAGTGGCCCAGTTAGTAATCCAGGTGTACACGTCTCTACAAGTGTAATTGCATGGGGTACCCTGCACAGAACTATCGTGCAGTCAGATGCCGTGTTTGCAAACACAACAACCTGTTTTGGCGACTTAAAAATGATCACTAGCTTTCGAACCAAACAATTTAGCTCCTGAATGACTTGTCCAAGTGGTATGATGCACAAGAGACGCTCTGCGTGCGTTTCTCTTGCTGGGCATGATGCAAAGTTGCCTTCACGTGACTTCTCATTTGCGCATTGCACCGAGTAAATTTGTCTTCGTTTACCAGCACGCTGTTGCGGAATTACTGTAGAATGTTATAGTATGCTTTGCATGGTGCTGCAATAAAGCACACCAAAGATCACAGCTGACTGGCACAGCCACCGTACCAGTGTTGTTCATATCTAACGGTGGCACTATGTTCTGCGGCCAAGAATGGCTTGAACTTCATGCATCATGGTGCCCTGTGGGGTTGCTATGTTATTACATAGCTACCAAAGCTGGTTCAGGAATCAGGCTCAAGCTTTCAGTGGCAGCATAGAGTTTGTCACAAAAATATACTTCAGGGGAAACAGGTGCTTCCAATTGCATAAGCTTGAACACTTGTTACTGTGCAGTCTACTGATAACAATATAGAATCTGAAAAAATGAGTTATAACCAATCTACCCAGCACATCTCGACTCTCATAACAAGATGCTGCCCAACATTTTTATAGCACCTGACTCAAATTTTCCACTTGCGGTGCAAAATAAAAATTGCGCAGCATACGGTTTGAGAAATAACGCCTGCATTATATTACGGTTAACGATAGCCTGAGCGTTCGGTGTCAGTTCATTTCACTTCTGCCATGTGCACAACACACAGATTCTGTGCATACACTGTTCACGTAGCATGACCATGTGAATACTTTCCGTCCATAATTCCGCTGCACCAAGCCCCCCATTGCCAAGCACTAACGGAAACACGGACTAGTTTTTAACCCCTTCAGCATTATTTTAAAGTGTTTTAAATATGGCGTAGAAGTTGTAAATGTATGCACGAGAAAACATCTACATTTCCGTTGTCAACCTTGGTTAACCAACACACATTACGCTTGCTGCATCTCTTTTGTAGCAGGCAAACTGCATTATATGCGCACAACTTATTGGACATCTTATTGGGCAATGGTACGGGGAGTTCGAGCAGCAGTATTTCCCAGTTTAACGGAACTGTAGGCGCTTCGTAAATTTCAGCCAGTAGAATTGGTTTGGAAAGCTTGTTAAAAATCAATTGAGACTGTGAACTGCACAATGAACCAGGAAAACGTGTGAACAGTGTACCCCAGAATACATCCATAGTGTACCCTTAGCCTCTGCGATAGGGTACGTCCAATGTTCCTTAGACACAACACAGGGTAAATTTAGCCCCTTCAATAAAATTTTCTGTGAGTGGAATGAACTCAGAAAGAGCTGTAGAAGTATTCACAGCATTTTTCTGGTTTTAAGTTCACCTGTGAACCTACCAAAATTCTAACCTGAATCCCAGACAATGAATTTACATTCTCACCTCTACGCTTGCTGCATCGTAAAAAAATGAGCACAAAGAGGAAAAGGAGTTTTGTTGTACATAAAAAACACCTGTCAATGTCATGCATAAGCGAATTCCTGACAAAAACATGCCGCCAAACAGTTTGTGTGAATTGACAAAAAGGAACAAAATAGCACAAGTAACAGTAAAATAGCTCGAAGAAGCCAAAGAATTAGCAAAAAAAGTGTAACAAGATGTAAGAAACAGTGCATGACTGCTAGTTCTGCTACATGTAAACTGATTTGCGTAACTTTAAAAATTCTGAACCAAATGTCATGTTCCCGATTTTTTCTACCCCTTATTCCTTGAAAGAGCTGCAAGTCTGCCAACAACCACAGAGCATAACAAAGAGAAAGAGAAGCAGACTGTGGTTTTGTGCCCCCACAAAGCTCGACTGCAGGGTGAACAATCTTGCCATTCTATAAAAACATTTGGGGAAATGGACATCCACCCATAATAATCGATTGGCACCCATACCTACGCGCATAGCAGACGGCACCAAACAGCCTTGCTCACTGTTCACGGTGGATATCCACATCAAGTTTTTAAGATGCTATGATACGCACAAGAAATAAAACCAAGTTCGTGATTTCAAGTACTGAGAAGCACCTAGAGACAATACTTGATGATATGAATGAAGCCAATTGAGGACGTCACTTTTCCTGCATTACTTTTTACTTTATTATTGCTTTTTGCTTGATGTGATTCCTCCTGTTTCTTAGAATCACAACAACTGTGTACATTTTTGGCAGGCTTCACCATGTACAAAGAACAGGTTTTGGAAAAATACCTAGTACTACCTGAAATCATATTTTTACTAATTGTTGTGGCATGTGTGAGGGTGTGGCTTGGTCCGTGCATGCCAATAAGGGTGATGAAGTATTTACCTCCACAACACAGAAGAGCGACGCAATTTTCTCTTTGAAAAACAGGCACATCAGGGGAAAGAGACCGATGAGCAGCGCCCGTGGACGACTTTGTTCTCGTGCTGCCCTGTCTGTCTGAAGGAGCCACTGCAGTGATTCCTCCGTTTTGACATGGTGTCGGAAAAATGCATGAAGCAGCTCATGATCTTCCACGCTCGATTCCGAGAACAGTCCCCGCAGTCTCGTGCCAGTGAGTCTGGAAAAAGAACGAACAAAAAAGTGCCAGCACGATCATCAGCAGCCAGCAGGATAAACAAGAACTTTATTTAATGGGCAGCCGGGGCAACTATAGAGGTGGAGGATTGTGCGCTTGCATTATTGTAAAATGGACATTTAATGGCTATTCTTTAATGTGAAGCATAAAATGGCTGGCATGTCATTGTGTAACTGAATTGTGCTTAATTTTTCGTCATCTTTCCGTCATTACAAAAAATTTTAAATCGCAATGCCACAATTGCCCACAAACACTAACACAAGCATGAAGATTCACACTGCAAGCATCCAACAAGCGAGGTTTTGTGCAAGAAGCCTGATGGTAACAACCAGGGCTCACAGAAAACAAGTAGTGTCTGTGACACCAGTGTCGTTTGACAGCAGCACGAAGGCTTTGACAAAATGTGTAGAAAGGCTCTGAAGTAGTACTATACACCACTGCAATTAGATGAAACCAACACTTAAGGTTCACAAGCCTTATCAAGCCAGAGCCCAACATTTTATGACCAGCTGGATGAGAGATGAAGCAGCCCTAACAGTGTTAACTATCAGGTAACTAGAAGCACTTTGTATGCCATCCACTGCTAACTTTCAAAATCTTTATCAACAATTCTACCATTTTATTCTCATTAGCTGGGACAGCGTGTGCAAAAAAGCATTTTTTTTTTGTAACGAATTCGAATATTGTTCAATCATCAACCATACACTGCAGTGTGGCTTTACTTTGGTGCTTACGTAATAGTATACGTAATACTAATGGCAATCATGAGCTTCGGTTAGACGTAACTTTTCTGAATAAATGTGTTTTCTCAGTCCCATCAGATTGGTATTAATGAGTGTAGAAACAATTACTGCATGCACAATTCATGAAGTACCTTTCGAAGTGTGCCAGGAAGTGGTGCTGCGTAAATAGAAGGGGCCACTCTTTTTGCACATCGCTGGCCTTCGTGCCATTTGTGTTGATATTAAGCCGCACCGATGCATAGAACATTGTGAACAGGTGTTCCTGAAGACGTAGATCCTGCTCCTCCTCTGATTTTAGGCTTTCATCCATGAGAACCTTCTTTGCCCTTTGGACCCACTACTAACTGAAAGGCAAACATGGAATAAAATACATCAAAAAAAGCAGCTGTAGTCAAACTTCATTTGTAGCACCAAGGCACTACCGTGCACCATCGAAGCAACCACGATGGATTCCGGTATGCCCGACATAAACTTAGATACTACGCTTTCTCGGTGGAACTTAAATCGAAAAAAAATCGCTCCGCTAATTTTGTTAAGTGGTGATTTGACTATGTCATATCACCTTCTCACAACTTTCTAGAAAATCTACTCGGACCGCGAGCTAGGCGATATATAGCTCAAGGCTTATAGCGTGCTTTGCTTCCTGGTTTCACTGTGGTGAATTCGTTTGCAAGGAACTTTTTTTTTACCTCACACAGATACACATGGGCTGCTGCTGGGTAATACTGCCAGCGGTGCCAATAGCCACACGGCGGAACAATAGAGCGTCCATTTTGCAATGTACATCAGAAGCATGTACCGCAAAGGCCAATATCGCATCAACCCTAACACCTTATTTTAAGTGCACAGATACATTTAAATTTTCTTTCTTTCCACAAACAGTGCAAGAATACAACTTCCTAAAAGACTCTGTACAAGGATTCACTTTGGTTGTTTTGCTAACTGTGTTTTGTTTGGGTCTGTAAACCTGTTCTTGTGTGTCGAATTCTTTCCTTTTTCCTTTTCCATTTCTGCCTTACTTTAGTGCCTGTATATGTACTTTTTACTTGTACCATACGTGCCAACCTGCTTGGACCTGCGAAGGTCTGCAGTATGCAATAAATGAAATGAAATGAATGGAGAATCGCTTTCCTGCTCGCAGAAAATTCCCTGCTCCACGCCGTGTTTAAAGGTGCAACGCCAGTCGCGCGCTAAATAAAGGCCGGAAATTCCCGGCGTCAGAAGCACGTACACGCCTCCTAACTTCATAGGTTTGTAAACGGGAAGCATTAGCATTTCAAGCGTGTTTTGCCCATGACGATGTTTAGGACAGCGTATACACTTCACGCACGCTAAAAACAACCTATACACTAAAAACAACCAATTTAATCCGACTGCGAGCCATGTTATACAAGGGCATCGCAATACAGGAGGCGATGACAAGGGGTACACCTTCGTGGGGTGCTCAGATGGCGACTGCCCGGCGCTCCGCTTCCCGCCGCCCGCGAAAGCCCGAGGATCGGTTTTCAACTTCAAGCCGCGCGGCGAACATTCGTAGGCCGCAACCGCTGAATAAAGCACTGCATGTGCCTGGGGCAGCTGGTATGTATGTAATTTTATTCTGCGCTTTCGGGTGAACACATTTCTACCACGATCGGTCCGGCATTGAAACTGGCCGTCCTCCATGTCTTTTTTTTTTTTTGTCCAATCCCGGAGGCAATGAAATGACCTTGCGAAACACTCACTTATATTTTTGGTTTTTTTTTTTGCCCTCGGACAACAACGTAAAGTAAGTTGGTTTGTCCGCACGACGCAAACGCTTTGCGGGAAAGCTCTGCGCGGCACACTCCTGGCGTGCAGCGACTTTACACAAAAGCCAAAAATTGCACTGACAGCGCCCGCCACTAGAGTTATCAACTCCCTGCTTCATGTGCTAGAAACTTCTTATAATATAGCTATCTATAACTCAAAATCACTGCCTCAAAAAAGCCTTCGCCCGCCCGGCTACTCCTGTTTGATGCCACACTGCGCCTCTTCGATTATCAACCTTCGACTCGCCGCGGACTCCCCGAGGAGCAATCCGGCATTCGTTTTTCCCATATATCACAATGGTTTCGAGAATCCTCGGAATACCCGTGCTCTACCCGCGGCGAGGTCAAGACTGAACAGATGAGTCCCGCTATCAAGACTTTGAATAAGTGCCGCAGGTAAGCGTTCGCTCGCCCGGCGCGACGCTATCAGTGGAATATCACGCTCCCACATCGCGAACAAACAAACGCTTGCGCAGTACATTCACCATCCCCATGTCACCTCACTCTCGCTCACTCTTCTCCCCCAAACGGCTGCCTTCAAGCATGCGGTGTAAATACGTTTTAATCGCACTTGCAAAACAGAAACCACGTTAGGCTTAAGGTAATTCGGCGCCGCATCAGCGACGCACAAGAAGCGGATAGCGCATCGTATACCTCAGTTATGAATGGCTGAATGGTACATACCTTGCAAAACGATCTTGTGTGGCGCAAAATCCATACAAAGCTGGGCTGCCAGACGCAGTCTTCGGTACTTGAAATGACGGTCGGAGTGTAGACCGCACTGACGACGCGGGAACCTACGTTGGCGGGAACCCCAGCAGATCGCCGCTCCCGGCATCCGCGCCGCGATAAAGTGTCGTGTTCCGCACTGCGTGCGCGGCTCATGTGGCGATGGCGTCCGCGGAAAAATAAAGGCCGATAAAATGCGAGACGTTATTGAGACCTCGGATCAGCCGCAGTGTGCGTGACCCCTGCGTCAAAAACACTCGGGTAAAGTGCGTCTCCAGGCGTAGTTCCCCACACATATCGGATGTTGTTACGTAAATAGAAAATTTGCAGTGCTACGGTACAGTTCCTGTTACTTGGATGGAACAGCAAAGGGGGTGTAATATCGACGAACATTACATGTTCCATTGCCGTTTCCACGTAAATTGATGGTTTTTTTTAACAGTCTATAGACTGTTTTCGTCGAAACACAAGAATCTACCTCTGGGCCATTGGGAACGAACAGCGAAGTATGTTAAGCAGTTTCTCACAAGAATGGAAGGACGGTTCTAAAGCAAACCAGTGTATCGCGCTGGTCGGGTGCGTCCAGGCGGCCAGGTTTGTCCGTCATTCATTCCGTTCTGACAATGGCGTCAGCGTATCCGCCCACAGTTTACACATGCACACTACGGTGCATTGGCCAGCGGCGAGTATACCATCCGTGTGAATGTTATGCTCCATTTAAAAAATTCCATTGGCAGTGACGTAAAAACGCCCACCCACACAGTGCTTTCAAAGCCCAACAAGATGGGTTCTTTACGCATTCTTACATCGCAAGAAAAAGCTTCGCTGCCCCGTAACTTTCTTCTCTCCTCAAACTGCCGTGCCGTGGCCTGTTTGGCCAATCCCAGTACCCACTTCGGATACGGGGCTTTCTACGCTTATCAACATTATCATCAGCCTACGCACGCACATGAGCTCGCTCCGCCACGCTCCCACGCTCGAGCTGGAACAGTAGCGGACTCGACGAAGGCTGCGGCTAGCACTCCGAAGCACCACTCGTCATGGCGGAGTCGGCGGAGGGAGCCGCACCCACAGCGCCTGCGAGCTCGCCAGATTCGGAAGAGGGGTCCAGCCACTACAAATGGCGAACGGACGTCAATGCCGTGCTAGAGGTGAGTTGTGCACGACATGCCAGCCTATGGCTTAGGTAATGAGCCGAACCGAGATGGTCCAGGCCTGGCGCACTAGCTTGGCGTATAGGTTGTTTTAAACTACATAAAAAAATACGGTGCTCATCTAAGCTTTTACTGCATAGATCCCGTTTGCAAGCTTGGATTCCGAGCAGTTACCATGGCGACACAGCTGTCATTTACAACTTACTATAGCTGACGTAAGGTAGCCAACGCACGCTTAACACCCCTTCAGACGTCGACTTCCTTTTTTTTTTGCAGCGAAGGTGTTAATGCGTGTATTGAGCCCTTTTTCAATAATAGACAGTTATATCGTGACTTAATTGTGTAATTTACCAGAGCCGCGGGACTCGATCAGCTTTATTCGCGAACTTGTCATCGCATTACGTCTTGAGGTATTGCCAGTGTCTGGGTCCCCGGAGTGGTTCGATAGTTTTATTCAGCCGCAGCTTGAAGTGAACAAAACTGGCGCGTTACCACATCTTCAACATTTTGACGTTGAACTCCTATTCGTTACCCCGGTTACATTTTTAACGGCTTGTTACCAAATTCTTTACTCACCTTGCTGTAATCTGCACCTAATTCTCACACGTATAAGTCATCCGTGACTAACCAAGATGCAGCCCTAGTCATTGTGTTTATCGGATCGCTCGTCGCTCTCCACGGCCCAGTCCACGTTGAACTCCTGTTCTCTTGCCTTCGAAGTTCATCGTGGAACTCTTTCGGAAGCTCCTCGGCACTTGCCCTATCAGTCCATGTCCAACCTTTCATCACACTTTCGCCGTACTGTCATACTACCTGTCCCCGTATTTCATCTCATGCAGGTCACTGTGGTTGTTGAATACCTTGTCGAACCCGTCCCTTTCCACACTAAACAATGCCACTGGTCCCGTGGACTTTCCATTATTCCCATCGTCTTACTCCTTGTCATGTTGCTAGACATTTTCGTATCGTTTCATGCTGTCCATCCTCTCCTCTCCTGTATGTTGGGCAGGTCTATCATTGTAGCTTTATATTTCGCGATATCTCTCTTCCTAAGTAAGGTACGGCGGGCTCCGTATCACAAATTCATCTTTTACAATGTGAGTGTACGCAGATACATGTACCTTGTTCCGAACACTGTCTTTGTGCATGCCGATGTACCCGACCGTAATTTTCCTACCTTTCGTTTGTAATTTTTGTATGCACAGTGCGGTTCACTGTTAAAGGGACACTGAAGTGATTTGTAAACATTGCGGGATTACAAGCGCAAATTGTAGTACGGAGTACCTAGGCCCTGTTTCGACCACTCTGAGCGCGTGTACCCGAATTTATTTAATAGAACCATCAATTAGAAAATGCTGTCCTCCTGTCTGCACACTCGCCGAGTTTCTGTGGCGTTTTCGTGTGACGTCAGGAGGAGAATATCTGCGCTACTGCACGGCTCGCCGGCCTTCCGACAGAGTCAGTCGGCCCAGCGTTTCGTCCGCCGGCCGCCGGCGGGTCGTCGCAATTGGTTCACTCAGTTGAAACGAAGCCAGGACACGCTTATGAATGGAAGAGTGTGCGTTTCTTTACTTGGTTAGTTTGTACACTGTATCAAGCTCCAAGTCAAGGTCGCTTCACACAAGCGCTGCACGACTGGTACGCCAGTAGGAAAATCACTTGAAGGCAGAAGAAGAGTCAGCGAAGTCAATATAAGTACTAAGAAAATAAAATCAACTGAAAATTTTACCGTACAGCGTAAAACTAGGGTGCGGGAAGCACTTTGTTTGCGCTAGGCGAATAGCGGTCACCAGCACGACTACGCATCTGCGAACGCTTTTCCATCTAGGAAATGCAATTGCTAGACGTGAGATATTGTGAAAACTTGGGGGACGCTTACTGCACGAGTGCAATACAACAAATAGTCACCTAAGCTGGTTGAAATGCTAAAACTAAATAAAAGTGCAAAATGGTTACACATCATATACCATATATTTCCAAGGACAGAAGCGCTCGCCCGTGGCTGAGGTAATTAAAAAAAAATCGCCCGTGGCTGAGTGGTCTGGAGTGCAACGTATGTTATGGTAACTGTGTTGCAAGTCACCAGTTCGAATCCCCGGTGGTACAATTTTTTTTATAAGTTGACTTTTTCGTTTTCGGCCGATGTTTTCTATACTGCGTTAACCTTTTTTTGGGCAGTAACGTTCGCTGCTCCACGAACTAGCTCACAGAACGCGCGCAGGCTGACACTGGCACGCTAGCGAGTTCTCGTTGGCGTGCTGTTGCCATAAGCACTGACTGCTTGCGGGCAGTGGGCACAGGCCAGAATCAACAGACCCTTAGCCTGGTGCGAACACGCTTTTTACGATACAGGCATGAGCGAGGCAAGCTCCAAATATGGGGGAAAAGCGCATGCATTTGAGCGTCTGTGGGGACGCGGAGGGCGTTCATGCACGGCGTAGGCCTCAGATAGTGAATGCTACGATTCCAAGCCGTCCTGGGAGGCTTATCTTATACATTTTACAGCCGACAACATGGCAGAAGCGCGATACTACGATAACTGGGATACTGAGAATGCCCATCCAATGATTCCGTCGGATGTCAAGCATGTTGTTCTACAGAACCGAAACCGAAACTTGTTTGAATGCTAGCCAATCACGGTGCGTCTCCTCCCGTCGTCACAGCCTTTAGTTGGTGCGGCCGCCTCAAACCGCGCACGGTAGTTTTTCTTCTTTCGCGCTTTGTACAATAATTACCGACTTGTCAACCAGATAAACGATAAAAAGTGTGCTAATTTGAGGCAGTCTACGCAGTGCAATCAAAAACGGGAGCTTGACAAATTCACTTCAGTGTCCCTTAATAGGGAAGACGGCGAAAGCGCGGCCGCCGCGCTCCGCGAAGCGCCGACGCCGCCGACGCCGAGAAGTGGCGAGAGAGAGAGAGAAAAAAAATTTTTTATTTGCCCTTTAGGCTAAGGCCTCCTCATTCCAGGGGGCCACTGCCTCGAGAAACGGAGACAGCCGGCACATGCGCACTGACCGCATGAGGCGGGAGAAGCCGCTCTGTCGTCTGCTACGGCGCTTCGCTGTACCGCTCAGCATCCTTCGAGTGCGAAATGAGTCAGCTATCCCAAGTTGAGCGGCACAGCGATCCCCGTAGCAGACGACAGAACTTCTCCCGCCTCAAACGGTCAGTGCGCATATGCTGGCTGTCTCCGATTCTCGCCACTTCTCGGGGTCGGCGCTTCGCGGAACGCGGCGGTCACTCGTTCGCCGTTTCCCTTTACCAGTGGACCTCACTGTATGTGCGCAAATAAGTATTGTACACGTTTCTCTAAAACAGGAACGAATACTGGTTGGACGCTGCTCCCAATTTTGAAACAAGTACCCGTTACAAGTTCTCTTGTTGCGAAAGAAACGCGTTCCAGTTACACTTGGAACATTGGAATGTATCGTTACGTTTGCTTTACATTTCATTTTTGTTATTAAAGTGTAGTGTGGGACAATACTAAGGCGAAATAAAGTGACCAATTCAAACCTCAAATCTACCTACGTATATTTTACGAATAGGGACACCACTGGCAGCAGGTCATCTGGAGATAAAAAGAATCAAAAGAAAAGCGCAGCAACATATTTTTTCAGGAAGCACCGGACATTCTCTAGACATGTCTAAGGGCAACTTTGGTGCTCGTCTATTACAACTGCAACCCGCTTGCACTTTCCATTTCGGTCCTCAAATGCGCAGTCAGAATACTGTGTTTCATATGTGCAAATACAAAGTTACTGACATGCATGAACATAATTAAATCTCCTGCACAAGGAACCGCATCGAAAGCAACAATACGTAGGAGATTAATAATTGTTTATTCAATATTGAAGTATCACTTAGAAAACAATGTGTAGAATGCATATTCGCAACTTAGTAGAGTCCGGTGTTTGAACTCAGTAGGTGTTGCATCTCGATGTCGGAGTCGCCCAGACGAATCCCCCCCCCCCCTTTTTTTTTTCGCAAAGACTTCGTTGGCAATGTTGAAGAGGAGTTCTATACCGACGCTCTTCAGGGTACTGCCCTGTTTTACTTGAGGAAAAGTTGGTTCAGTCCCTGGAAGTTCTTCATCTGCGACAGCGGGTAGTCAACTGGTACCAGCAGGTACCACGACAGCTCATCCTGTGCCTCCGCTGGAAGGGTTCCATGCCTGAACGAGAAGTAATCGTCGGGCGCAGACGAGGTGGGAAAATCTCCGCTGTCTAGTTTGGTCACCGGATTCAGCTCTGTCTTTGTGTTGATGGTCGCCTGGTCTCGCATAGAACTGTCTGGGATTCATGATAGCTCAAACATTGGGCTTAAGCAACTGGCGACAAAGAGAGAGCGCGCGCTTTCCTTTGAGGTGTCCAAACCTGCAATACCGAACAGTTCATTGGAGAAGCAGCATATTCAATCCCAGATGCTGATATCGCGTACCTCTTTTCGATCCCGGCGAGAACTGCCCTTTCGAGAGGGCTACAATGTCAGTCCCTTCATGGCCTTGTAGTTAATTCGCTTCTCCAGGACTGTCAGCGTCGGAAGCAGGTAACCAATGACCATGTACGTTCCTGTCGCTGAAGTACGCCCAGAGCACAGGAGTGGCTTCATGACCTGTGAATGATAAAAAGTTTTGCACGTTGTTCCTTCACAACGGCAGAAATAGGTGCATGTGGGAGAGGGTATGCAGCGATCTTAACTGGTAAGAACTTCATAGAGGACCCGCCGCGGTGGCTCAGAAACTAAGGCGTCTTGCTACTGAGCCCAAGGACGCGGGTTCGGTTCCCTCACGCAGCGGCCGCATTTCTGATAGATTAGAAAAGCGAAAATGACCGTGTGTTCGAGATTTCGGCGCACGTTAAAGATCACCGGGGGGTCAAATTTTAATCCGGTGCCCTCCACTACTGTACGCCTCATCGCCTGTGTAGCGCCGGCGCGTTAAACCACATAATCAAATCTAGAATGTCGTAGAGACGGAAGCATATATTTGAGATCCAGTAACCCACGCAAGCTCAAATAGAAACACCAACCTCACAGCTCTGTTAGTAAACTGCAATGCTTAATAGAGAACAAAAAAAAAACAATGTAAAGCGCTTAAAGGAGCCATGAAGACAAAATACAAGTTAGGTTTATTAGGAAGACTGCTTAGTCCCGATAACAATTATACCAATATCATCGCACTCTTCGAGCAAATAACGGAGATATGAAAGAAAACGTGTGAAGCAGTCCCGACCCCTAGCCAATTTCCCGCAACTTTTCTATGACGTCACAGAACCTTGTTTGTGCGATTGGCGGCCGCCGAAGTGACCTGTCGCGACGACACATGACTGGACGTCGGTAATGGGGCCTCTAGTTTCATTTGACCGCATCACTTCAATGCTAACGTGCAGTTAACGCACTGAAAATTGTTTTATTGTTGGCCCGTATGACGTCATTCTTGCTCATAACACGTCACTGTGGCGCAAAATTTGAAAGTTTTTAAATACTTCTTGCTTTTTATTCGTTAAAAAAACGTCTTTTGTGGCTGTAATGGAGCTGAGTGAGATACTGAATCCTAGTTCTTTCAAATTAAACGAAGTTGTGTTTTCTCTTCATGGCTCCTTAAGGTTGGCCTTTAAGAATGGAAAAGCGATAGCTTTATCGGGCCCCGTTGTCATCGCATTTTTTAATGAGTAGGCTGCACTGCAAGAGACAATTTGGAAAAGCCAACTTACAAAGATCTAGCTACACCGATGTCCTTAAAGTCGGCTTCACTTCCGAAAACAAATGGGAAGTGACGCTGGGAAGACATTTTTCAAGGACAAAGCCGTGTGCACCCGGTGCAGCCTGCCCGGCAGGCTGCCTTTGGCATTCGTGGAAGCACGTTCCGAGGAGGAGTGATGAAATGAGCCAGGTTATACGAAGAAATAGTATCACTTAGAAAACACTTAGAATCGCGCTTTCATAGGAATCGATAAAACATGAGAGTGAAATGTGCCTTCACAGCATCAGTTGAATGTCTATTCTGCATCGATATGAAATGTTCCTTCACAGGACGAAAGTGAAATGTGCCTTCACAGGTTCAGGTGAATGTTTATTCCATATCTATATGAATTTGCACATCGATATTTATATTTCGTCGGTATCACACCGTCGGACGCGTCAACATTAAACACTGGATTGCACGCGCCGGTACACTGAGTAAACCCGAATGAAACCACGCGCACTCGCAAACCGTGCGAATGAAACCGAACGGGTTGCTAGCGAATCGTTTGGTTGCACGCACGGTCCGCTGCAGAGAAAGAGCATGATTTGCCGGTCTGCCTTGTGGGTGTGCTTGGCGAGCGACGACCTGCTGGAGCGTCGCGTTGGCTGCTCCGTGGGTGTACGTGGGGTGTGCATTGCGACGAGCTCAGCTGGCGACAACTATCGGCGCTCATGAGCACCGTGACGCAATACTTCATTTCACTTCTCTGAGACGGCACCACCATCTAAAATGGCGGAGGTTATAGGAACGATATGTGGCGAGTTCATACATCTGTCGGCGCTTCAGCTCATAGCGCAGTGGTCAAAACGTCTAGCACCTCCCGTTGCGGCGACGGATACCAGGCTCGAATCCTGCCGCCGCCGCGTTAATGAAACTTTCTGGCAATGTCATTTCTGCGGCGGATATACGTCTGTCAGATCTTAGTGCATTCCGGAATAACACTTTCGTGGCCTGTCGCTTTTTGTACTAGCTTCAGCGCCCTAAGGCCTTGGCACCGAAAACCAGCGAGGGAACGTTCACAGAAGGAACGCCATTCCATCTGCCGTTCGTACGTAAACTTAATGAATTACAGTTATAGTTCCCCCGACCCTTAACCAAACGGTGGCGTTGCTCCGTTCCTCCCAAAAGGAACTAGATCCGTGTAACGCTGGGGCATTTGTATGTGTGCGTGTGTGTGCGTGCGTGTGGTGCTGCACTGCAAGTCTCGATTCACTACTTCGGCAAATTTTGCCGAAGTAGTCTAGAGTGCCTCGATTTACGCGCGTCCGCCGTACAGCGTGGAGACACGTATACTTGGCGCCGCCATTTTGGATCACTCGCTCTCCGCCGCACATAAGTCACTGTAGCAAGAACACGCTATAAATGTCGCCGCAACGCAGTTTACGCGCAAAGTTTGAGTCGTCTTATCTATTTTACATCGCTGGGTATTGTGGGAAACGAAAACAGCTATGCGTTGAGCCCTTTGGCCCAATAGCAGCGGTACAGGACTGTTGAAAGGGTGTCCCCACCTGGTACCGCGGCGCTGACATCGAGACACCCTAACGTAATCCCAAAATAAATGTCCAAGAGAGCCCCTATTGCCATGCCTACTATTCTTCGCGACCAGACACTATTAAACGCTGGCGCTGCAACTTGAGCCACACTGGTATCCTCTTCAAGTAACTAGCAGCTCTCAGCAAACCTTGGCGGCAAAATAAGACTTGCAAATAAATTTCACTCCCAGTTTAGAGCTACCTAATTTTCTATCAGCCAACTGGCATAAATTTTGATCATTATTCTCGGCGCAGGACCCTCCAGAGCAACCTTCAATGCCAGAATTCTCGCCGCTCGCGTCGGTCTACACCCCGGGAGCACTTACGGAAATCGGCGCATCCATCAGTAATGCTGACGGCGCTGCGAACGTGAAGTATTTCTTGTCTACTAAACCCCACGACACAAAGCGCGACCACCCTATATCCAACACCCCTTCATCGGCGGTTACACACCCACCCCGCTACGGAAAAGACGGGTTCGGATATCGACTGGCTGCCTTCATCGCAGCGGTCATTCCCCGCCTCCAGACGCTGACACCGATGTACAACGAGCTGGCCGACGCGTGCCTTCTAATGGTGGACTATCACTCTACAACCGCCGCCTTCCGAAGCAAGGGTCTTGGGACAGTAGCAGGGCTGATCAAGGAGTCTCCAGAACGCTTTATAAAGGGCCTGGACTCGCCAAAGCTTCCTCCACTTGTGACACGCCTCCTCTACATAATTGGCGAGGGTCTCAACCAACTGGCCATGTCCGGGAAGCATCATTCGGAGCAGGATTCGGCGGTGGCCAAAGATTCTCTGCTTCGACTAGTCCTGTGCCCGGAAGGTGCAACTCTGATCCCTCTGGTCGCCGACAGGATGTGTGCTATGATCAAGAGCAAGGACGTGAGTCAGCGATACAGGGGGCTCACAGCGCTCAAAGCGTTATGCGGCAATGCACCTGTTGCTGTGTTAACGGGCGTAGATGAGTTCCGGAGGGTTCTTGCCTGCAAGAGCTTCGATTCTGTATTCCGCTTCTTGCACGAGCCGGAGATGAAGATTCGCCGCATGGCCATCATGGTTCTCGAGCAAACGGTGCCCGCCCTTTCTGAAGAGTACGTTCTCTACTCGCACAAGACGTTTATACCCCAGCTCCTGGCGATTCTCACTCCCAGCTCGCAGGACGAACTGCTCAGCATCGCTACGAAGACGCTGGTGCGCTACTTTTCGTCTTGCCCGGAAGATGCGGCGGTCTCCTACATGAGACCCCTTTATCTAAAGCTGGACGCACTAGTCAAGGACACGCTCCGTGACCAAATCTACGGGGAATATACACGAGCTGTTGTGAAGGCCATTTCGGCAATGGCAGATCGACTACAGGGCAGCTTTAGGGGCTACTATGATATCTTCATGCCTACGTTAAAGGAGCTAATAACCTTGTTAGGTGAGAGTGAAAGGCCGTATTTACGGTGGTACGCCATAGACTGTGTGGCACACATCGGCCTGGCCGTGGGCAACCGCAAGTTCCGGATTGATTCTCCAACCATAATGACAGCAGTGCTGACCGCCCTATCTGACAGGGCGTATCGGAGCTACTACACCCTTGGCCAAGTGATTGCCGTAGCTCACACTCTGAGCAGAGCAATCGAAAATGAGTGCGAAGACTTCATGCGACAGGTTCTTCCTAGTGCCTTCCAAATACTCTCTCGAGGTGACACCAAGCTCGTCGAGTTTCACGTGGGAGCATGCGCCTTGCTGCAATGGTATGCCTCCCATCCCCATGGAATCTTCAAGCCATACGTTTACGACGCGACCCATCGTGTCCTGCCCCTGCTGTCAGATCCTGAGCCCGTGGTTCGAGCATCCGCTGCCGAGTGCTTGTCGCGGCTGCTACCGTGCGCCGCAAGTTCTGGCGTTGCGTGTTCGACAAGCCTCCGGCTAGGCACACATGCCGCCCTAACGTCGGCCATTGAAAAAGAAACTGAGCTACCTGCCATCGTAAGCGAGGTATGCGCCATGGAACAAGTACTTGGTCTCGTGAGGCTCCCATATGCCCCCGAAAGCTGCATCGAAAGAACGACGTCAGCACTATGCAAAGGCTTCGAGTTCTACTTCCGGTGGCACACCACAATAATACACAGTTGCTTGCCGCTGGGTACATATGAACAGGGACCGCAGATAGAAAACCAGCCTGAACCCGCTTTGGATGGAGGTCTCTTGAAGCGAATGGCAGATATCATCTGCACTTTAGTAAGAAGCCTGGAGGAACGCTGCCTTCCTTCGTTCGATAAACTCGCCCCACTCGTGTCAAAGCTCCTGGCAGAGCCTAGGCCATGGATGGAGCATCTTCATGGACTCGCTATTATTGGAGACATATTGAAGCTTGGCCCTGCTGCGTGCACCAGGTACAGCACGTGCTATCTTCCTGGAATCGTGGAGCGCCTAGACAGCCGCGTGGATTCAGTGAGGGCGGCCGCAGCTAGAGCCGTTGCTACGCTTGCTGAACGGGGTGGCAGCGCGTTTGCTGCTGAGTGCGGGCGGGCACTCCCTTCCCTGGCACGTGCCATTCAATTGCCGAAACCACTGTTTACAGAGCATTCGCTCAGCACTGAACTGAGCATAGTTGCATTATCACGCATTATTCAGAACCACTGGGACACGCCTGAAGTGAAGGCCCGGGTGAACGACCTGTTCCCGAAGCTTCTGCATTCGCTCCAATCGCTGGGGGCCGATACGTTGGGACCGCCTTTGGAACTTATCTGCTCAGCGGTTGAAAGAAACGACGGTGTTGCGATGGAACACGCTGCCCACGTTTTTCACGTGCTGCAGAACACTTTGGCTCGAGACGAGGTCGCCAAAGACTCGGCCTTGAGTAAACGCGTGAGGGCCTGCTTGCAAAGACTGACGCTGGATCCTTTGCCAGACGAGTCAGTGAGGAAGGCACTGGGCGTCATTTACGAACTCTTCTCAACATCGGAAGCTGAAGATGACAAAACATGACCAACCAAGCGGCGCTGGCGTAGGGTTACTAAAAAGGGTACCAATAAAAGTGGTGTTGACTACGACTGTTAACGCGTGTTGATAGGCGAAGTTTCGCAGTAAAACAGGCGTATTGGATTGCATTGTTGAGCCATTCACATTTAACAGCCAAGCTTAGGGCAGAATGCGCCGTGTGTGATCAGGGAGAGAAAACAGTGGAACAACTGGGAATTGCCCGTTTCTAAACCCAGAAGAGGCAGCACAGCTTCAGTTTAGAGAGAGAAAAGGTTTGTTAGAAACACAATTCCCAGCTGCGGCGTTATGAGTACCCAGTGGTAGGGCGTCTCTTTCTAGCCACCCTACCAGAGAAAGTGTTCCCCGATCCTCCGACGGTGGCAGTCTTGGCGGAGGTGCTCTGTATGGTTCAATGTAGGCAGCCAACAGGGACCGCAGGGCGGCCCGCACATTCTCAGAAGGAGCGGCCCAGCTTGACCCAGGATGACGCCAAGGGGATTAGACATGTAGCGACACAAGATGACGTACATCTTTGAGCTGATAGCGATTCTCCAATTTATTCAGTATGTTCTAAACTCGTTGCTTCAAAATGAGAGGTTGAAGAAACCACTACGTTTTTTGTAGACAGGAAGCTTGTGAAGTTGAGTTTAGTGTGTATATTAATGCTCTACGTCTTCAGCAAACACATACTCTTTGCTCAACAGGCGTCATCATGGGCTTCAAAAAATGCTCTTGCATTGATTAAGGGACCCCGTGGGCGTTTTTACAGTATTGTGGTGGCGTTGGATTTTTAGAGCGTTGCGATTTTGCTGCTTATTGATGTTGGTGTTTTTTTTTCAAGAAAGCTTGTATATTGGCTCACTTGCACCGTCAGTGGTGGCGTACGTCGAAACACTTTGCGTCAAAGTCAACTTTATCCACGTGGTCTAATCACGACGCCGACGATGAGGATGTTGATGATGTCCTTACAGCGTTTGGAACTGGCCATTCAGGAAGAGAGAGAGAGAGAGAGCGAGAGAGAGGGAAACTTTAATGAAAACCAGCGAGGTTAGCCGAGCCGTCGCACTGGCTTGCTACTCTAGATGATAGAATAAAAAGAGAAAGAAAAAACAAAAAACTATAACAATCAAAAGATGTCAGGGAGATATGGGATGGGCGTCGTTTGAAGGTAGAGAAGCACAGAGTAAAATATGCTTTGAGATGAGCTTGAGAGCAATGGATTAACGAAGGTGGGCGGCTAAGGTTTTTAGGTACCTATACTTGAAAAGCCTGGACACACAGTGGTTAAGAAAGACTAGGATGAAATACGGAAAGAACAGGGGAGAATCCAAAACAGCCAGCGTAACCAAAAAAGAGGCAAGGCATATTGAAACGAATAAATGGGGGGGAAAATGGAAGCTAAAACGTCGTTGGAGGTGTACAGGGCTGAGAAATTCAACATCAGAAAGGAAAATTTCTATGATAATTCCCAGGACAGTGCTTTGCTTTTTGTAGCTTGAGCAGGTTGCCTGCGAACTAAGAGTTTTGTGGGGAAGTATTCACAAAATGATGGGGTATGTGTGGTCTGCGGAAAAGGAACAGGAACTATGCGGCACATAGTGTTAGAATGTGAGGAATGTAGAATGTGAAAATCTACATGAAGGGAATATTCGGCTTCCAGAAGCACTAAGATATAAGGGTATCACAGAGGAAGTTAACTTCAAGGCTGTCGATGCAACGAAAAGAAGATTAGAATGCTGGTGGACGAAAAGCAGAAAGGGGAATATTGCGTAGAGCAGTTACCACCTGTAACAGAAAAAAAGAAGTATTTTGTGCCTAATAAACTTTTTTTTTTTGCCTGCCCTAAGCAGCGCTAGTATTAAACCAAGCGTGTAAAACATGGCTAAATTAGTCCTTTTTGGTAATATGGCATGTCATCACCCCGCTACAAAGGGGAAACCAATAGAAATCATCATCATCGTCGTCATTTGATGCGCCCAAAATTTTCAATCCAGAACTCTGTCTAGTTCTGTGTCCCGAAGAAACTCCGATAGCTTTGATTGCGCGTGTAGCCTGACTGGGACCCGACGAAGGACGCAAAACATCCCTCAGTTCAAGTCCCACACTAAGCTGCCTGCACAAAGATAAGTTTCTGTCTGCGCACGGTGTAGTTTAGGCACCCGTCACTCAGGGGTATTGGATAAGAAAAAAAGTACAGACTGCATTCAAACATCCACATGCCCTAATGAAGACGATGATGATGATGGTGGTGGTGTTCTTCAAGTGTTCCGGAAGTACCCATTCGGGGGATTGGCCAGGGATAAAGTGTTGCCTGTGGCCTGTTGGTCCTTATACCCTCCTGGAGAATTCCCTTCTCGGGCGCAGATCTATCTCATCATTCGAAGCTCGCGCGTGCGCGTGCGCACAGGTGTCGCGTTATATCACGCCACAATGACAGCTAATCACCGTCATCGCTGCCACCACGCCGCATCGCCGGTTCAGTTGCGCGCTCTTTTTTAAAGACGATAGTCTTTCTTAGGCTACTTCAACGCTGAAATTTTGGTCTGCATGTCTGTCTGTGTGCCTGTCTGTCTGTCTGTCTGTCTCTATGTCTGTCTGTCTGTCTGTCTGTCTGTCTGTCTGTCTGTCTGTCTGTCTGTCTGTCTGTCTGTCTGTCTGTCTGTCTGTCTGTCTGTCTGTCTGTTTGTGACTCGATTCAGCCACCTAGCCAAAGTGAAAAAAATTTCCCCGCATTTCCCCGAGGGGAAGAATGTGAAAGTGCGAATGCAGGAGTTGAATTTGCGCGGTTCGGAAATGTTCGCGAAAGAGAGATCACACACACACACACAACTACAAAGAAAGAAAGATGCATTTATTCACAGACATCTATTTGTGTTGTCGTTGTACTTGATTGCTAGAGCGGATCTCAGCTTTGAAATTTCGTGTCAGTACTCCTTTAAGCGGGTGCATTAGCCCTTCTCACGCCCGATTCCTGGCCAATCCCCCACGTGGGTATGTGCCATGTCAGCGGCCAGGCAGCGCGCGCCCATCTCCCCCCGTTGCCAAGGAAGACGAGGAGATTCCTGGCCAATCTCCCACGTGGGTATGTGCCATCTCCCCCCGTTGCCAAGGAAGACGAGGAGCGCGCGCACCCACAGCTGTTGCTATGTGGACGGACGGCGGTCAACGGAATTCAGGGTCACTTATAAAGTGCATTCGCACTTAATAAAATATGTGCTCACCACCAAATCTAAAAGTCCAAGTACGGTGTCAGTGTTCATACTTGTCAACATTGTTGAACAAGAGCAAGACATTACGCATATGTAAGGAAGAAAATCAATACATATGCGATATTTGCAGTGTTCTTTTATTTTAAAAAATCCAGGATGCTTGGTTTTTGTGATAGCAAATGATGTACTACACCAACGGCAGAAAACCGTCGCCTGCTGTTGTCAGCGCTACCTCTTGGCGGCATTTAAGAAATAAACCGGAAATAGCAACGAAAGGTTCCACTAGATGGGATCCGCGTTCTGCTTGGCACGCTGGTGGAGTGGGGCAACGTGGTTCTATAAACGTTGTATGTTGCGTCAATTCACCTGCGTCTCCGCCGTACGGCAGCGCTGGTATCGAGACATCCAACTTGGAGCAGTAGAACACGGTAAATTTAAATTGACTTGAACAAACCTGTAGCGTGTTACCTTGGGAGGAACGCGACGGGAGAGGAACAGCATGTGAGGTGAGCGGGAAAGAGAAGGGCAGCCTTTACTTGGCAGGGGCGCCAGTCGACCATCGTCTTTCGGCGACATTTGCAACGAAAGGAGCAGATACGCGACCATTTTTTATTGCGATTGTAGTCCTTATGGCATAAAGATACATTACATGTGTAAGTGAACTGCCGATTCCCGGAGAAACGCAAGGAGGGAGTGGTGGTGGGGTCCCCATAGCCAACGATGGAGGTCAGGTGGTCTTCTAGGGTGGAGGCCCGTGCCTCGAAGGTGTCGCGTCCTCGCCTTTTTCAGTGAAGGGCACGTCCACAGCAGGTGTTCTCTATCAGCATCTCCGGCAGGAGTCGTGCACAAGGGACAGTTCTGTGTGGACGGGGCATGATACCGTGGTGGCCACCACCGGGTCACAGCGGGATAGGGGCTACACCAACACGAAATTTTCGTAGCAAGACCTTCTCCCAGCGAGCGAGTCTACTAGGGACTTTGAGCTGATTCGGCAAACTGCAGCCTTCAACAAGCCTTGTCGGACACTCAGAAATGGTGTGGGTACACTGGAATCACACTTTCCGTTCAAAAGACACCCATTCTGCCTGTGGCCAGTGCTTGAGGTGCCTCCGATCGCTTTACAACTCTGCGGCGGACACAAAGCTTCGCGTTTTAACCATATTTCTTTCAAGAAGGGGGCTTTGATGGGGGGAGGGCGAGCAGCGGCGCCACGTGTAGCAGACAGATCGAAGCCATTCGAAAGCGTAAGACGAAAATTGATGGCGAAGAAAAATAGTGTCAAGCGGCGAGAGGAAACGTCGAAGGCGTTCGAAGGCGTTCAATACGGACCGCGAAACGTCCTGCATTTCCACAAAAATGCATGCAGATATCGCGGAAGCGGCACCTGTAGTCGCTATAAAGGCGTCAGTAGAGATAACTGGTCGCACGAAATTTTGGAAAACTAAAAAATAAAAAAAATACAAAAAAATCCTCCTAACTGTCCTAACTGTCGCGCACTCCTTCCTAGCTGTCGTTCGCCTGTCCATAAACCTAAGCGGCAGAATACTTCACAGCGACCGTCATGTGCTGATGCCGCGAAGCGGTACCGTTAAGCCTGGGGTAATTTGTTAGTTCAACGCTCTTCTCGTCGTGTCTTACTGACTGTAAATTACATTCGTGGTGGTACTAGTGAAAGATAAAGATCCACATGCATGATCAAACGTTCACCAGTGGGTATAGGACAAACGGACAACCAGCATCAATGAAACACTGCCATAAAGGAACACTGCAAATATCTCACGTGTTTATTTTTTCACCTCAGATATGCCTAATGTCTTGTTTTTGCTCCACAATGTTGTCAAGTTTAACATTGCTACCAGTTTTAGATGTTTAGAAATGGCTTTGCGTTTATAAACGTCTCGTTCAACACCTGCGTTAACTTTTATCTGTACGCATTGCCACCTCAGTTTGCGTGCTGGAATTAGAAATTTCTGCGTCGGGGTCAGCGTCTATGTGGCTACGTTCAGCTCGACAAGAAGTGGGACAGATGCTCCGCCTCACCTGACGAATCTCACAGACGTCTGGTGGGCGGCTCCCGCTCAAATCCCCGGGATCGTAAAACTGTGCGCCCCACGTTCAGGACACAAAAAAAAATCCAGTAAAGAATGAGAAAAATTCTAGGGCCTTCCTTCGTGTTGTGGGATAAGACAGCTATTTTGTCGCGGGCGGTTACCGACGACACGGGCCCGGCGCCCGGAGTGCGTGCGTCACAAGTCCGCACAAGTCGTCACAAGTCCGCAGCGCGAGCAGGGAGAGCCAGACCGGACCGGTGGAAGCCCAACAACCGACCGAGCTGACAAGCGGCCGTTTATTGACGACGACGCATGACGACACGCGTACAGACCGGATTTCATAACTCCATTCACGTGTGTTGTTCGACAACGACGTCTATTACACATTTTCGAACACAGAGGCACACGTAGTGCACACACGCTCCACAGGAGGGCGCCGTCGACCTACACCACAACGGCTTATACTGCATCTGCAAAAATGTGATCCCAATCATTCATTTGTGTGTTTAAAAGAAAAGCAGACTTTAAGGGAATCGGTGTAAGCTTACTCGGTGAAAGCTTGATTTTCCCCATTGTGCGTTGCATAGTGAAGCACGGCTATTGATTGATTAATCGATTGATTATAGGGTTTAACGCACCGACGCAACGCAGGCGATGAGGCGCGTCGTAACGGAGGGCTCCGGATTAATTTTCACCACCTGGGGGTCTAATTAACGTGCGCCGAAATCTCGTACGCACGGGCGTTTTTGCTTTTTGCCTCCATCAGAAAAGCGGCCGCGCCGCGCCCGGGAATCCAATCCGCGTCCTCGTGCTCAGCAGCACAACGCCTTAGCCACTGAGCCACCACGGCGGGTAGAAGCATGTCAATCTACGGAGGCAGTATAATGACAGAAACTCTTGTGTTTGCGAAAGTAGTGTGAAAAAAAATTGTACGATATCTAGGCGCTAAGACGACTCTACCCTTACGACGAGGTTCATTTGCTTGTCATAGTTACTTCAGAGTGACGTCGTAACTGTTGCAGAATTACTCTCTGCCGTCAATCCATGGCCATTTACGGAGGCATTATGGTTAGAGAAGCCGGCTGTAACTGTTGTTTTGCCCCAACTATCCGGAAACAAATTACATGAAAATTAGCCGCTAAGACGACTGTAACATCTCCCACCACAGCTTCTCTGTTAACTCTTGTTCCCACAGTGAACGGGCGCTGTTTATTCTGTTCTGTCTAGCTCTGTGGTAGGTTGTGGTGACTGGCGAGGCTCCGTCTCATTGGTAACGCGACATTCCGTTTCGATGTAACTGCAAATCGGTCACTTCTTGTGAGATGCAGAAGTTTAACCTATCCTGCCCCACCGGAGCAGGATTTGAATAAAAATACTGAGGAATTCTGAAGTCTTAGCCCTTCGCTTTTGCCTCCGACATGTTTGGAACGAGTATGTTTCGGCAGTTTTCGGATGTAGCTGGTTGAAGTTGAAATCGCTGTTGTAGACAAGCGTTTTACCGACTGTACGAAATCACACTTGTTTGCAAAACGTGTGCGTAGAAGTGGTATAACATATCATTGTTTCAATAACGGGGTTTCTTGGAAATGAAGAATGCACACCAGCCAAAGTTCGAACACACGAGGTAAGCGTTATAAGTCACTACGCCACCAGCTAGTCTACCGAGGGAAAACACCAAGGATGTTTTAGCAATCGGTCAATGTTGTGAAACTAATGTTATAATCTAACCACCCGACGGCGCTAGGGGTAACAGGAAGTGGCCAGTCTGAAGCGATTGAGAAACGGAATGTCGAATCGGTTGCCTTGTTTACGTGGCAACGATCTTAACCAACAGCTTGATTGGCTGGATTTGTTGGACCTCTGTGACTTTGCTCTATAATGTTGTGAGGTTCTGTTTTTGGTATTTTCATTTTGCAGTTGTTACTCTTTATTTTGTTGGTTTTGTTATTGCTTTGTTACTGTTGGCATAGTCGCCTCTTGATAATGAGAAGTCGATTAACTGGAATTTTTGGTTAATTAGAAGCGATATGCCGGTCCCGTAAGTTTTATACGCACATCAATGGAAAAAAATGGGTTCTATAATTCGAAGCTGACACCCGTTGTATCGGTTATTTGAAAGTTATTTCTTAACAAAAAGCATCGAAATGACGTACAATCCACGATAAATTTCCGTATTTTAACGCGCTAAAACAGCACTGTGTTCTCTACTGATGTCGGCGCCATCACACCTGAGGCAGTGCCGCAGTTGATAATGCGACACTATTACGCAGTCGAGGCTCGCGTCCGCTCACACATCTCTCTCTTTGAGGTCTTCAACTTCTTTTGCGTGGCACATCGTCGCGTGAGCAGTATGCGCGGTGGACGCTTCCAGATTCTATTGTGGGGATAAGTCTCAACTATCTTGGAACCCATGTCATACGCACCGACCTGACGACAAAAGTCGGTTATCTAAACTAACTCGAGAAGGGAGCCGTGTTGTGGACGAATAAAGATTCTGTCCTCGTGCTCTGTTTAATAGTTACTCCGGTTTATTCGAAGTGTTTTGGGGTCCTCGTGGACTTCATGTGAACGGTAGTCGACTGACGATTGCTACAAAGGCCATGACTCCACTTATGGCGTCAGGACTACCTGAGCATGATTTTCTCGAATTTTTCTTCCACTGTTTCTGTCCTCGCGTACACGAGCCCGTGTGTGTGTGTGTGTATGCGTGCACTTGAAAGTGTCGATTCTTACACAGATACAGCTTGCTTTGTTACGACACCTGACACATTGCAAAGTCTGGGGGCGTTTGCCAACGAATGCCTCGCATTAAGATAGACGTGGGATGTTGCATGGGGTATTAGTTGGGCCCGGGGTAGATGTCCGTACAAAAAAATTTACACCATCTTCCCGCGAGGGGAACCATGGGGTAGATGCGACGAATCGGGGGTTGCCGTTGCGTTTCCGTTAAGTTAGCGATGTCAGCGTGTGGATTGCTGTTGTTTCATCCTATTTACGCAGCATGTTCACCCCCGATGCGTCGCATCTACCCCATGGTTCCCCTCGTGGGAAGATGGTGTAAATTTTTTAACCAAGCGCAAGCTGCGCGCTAACGCACAGCTGGCACGGCGACGGGAGCGAGCGCAGCCGAGCGCAAGCTGCGCGCTGACCGCGCTGACGCGCAGATGGCGCTGTGGTGAGAGTGGCGGAGCGCGCAGCTGCCGCGGCAAGGAGAATGGGGGAGGGATGTGGACTACGCCGCGACAACGCGGGACAAGGGGAGTTAAAAAGATGCGTTGCATCTAATACACTGACGTATTGCCCTTTCGCTCAATGGTCAAACAACCTCGCGGATATGTGTCTTAAAGCTTGAAAGGATTTTAAGACCACGCAACCTTATTATCGGGGAGTAGGCGCGGCTAAATGTTTACTATTCCCCGCCACATCCGACACCGGAACTCCGAAGTGGCAAAAAAAATTTTTTTTGGTGCGTGTTGTTCTAGTGGTGCAAGGATGGAGAAACAGCAGAGCTGGGGGTCGGCCTAGCGTCTTCCCACACTGACAGAGTATCTCAGGAGAGAGGGAGCAGCCGGACCCCAGCAGTGCGAAGCCGTTTTGGACGGCACTGTAAAGCAAAGGCCATTGAAGTGTGTACAGTGTTTTATTCAGTAGCAATAGTCGTCATCCCTTTTGTCATCGTCTTCCGACGGTACAGACTCGTAGGGCAAATCGCACCCTCACCTCGGTAGACCACGACTTCTTCGTCAGCTGGACCGGTGGCCGTCTCCACGTGTGGATTGTAAAGGGATGACTTCACAGATTCGTCGTCATCGTCTTTGGGGCGGCGAGCCTCTGGCGCACCTGTCGCTACACGACGACGACAAAAAAGGCGGGAGCTCCTCATGTAACGTAAGCCCATGCCCAAGCCTGGACGACGGCAGGGCGTTCTCCGCGAGGCACACGCTCACTCGCGCTCATACGTTTTTAGCACGAAAGTGTTCCATTCCAGGATTCACGCAGATTTCACTAAAGTCATATCCATCACGGAAGTGACGCCAGTACGACGAAGCAAGCGGCCTGTTAAGGGTGCACCCCCGCACATAGGGTCCTCTGGCGGGGAAGCATTCTTTAGTAGCAAAGAGTACGTTATACTTAGGGTTGTTCGCTTTCGGATTTTATATTTTAACACTGAAGTGTTTTACGCCGGGACGCACCAAGATTCCACTGATGTCATATTCGTCACGGAAATGACGCCAGTACACCTTTGCCGAAACGACCCGTCAGCAGGACGTCGCTCTCCAAGCGCACCCACAAGACAGTCGCCGACCCGCAAATCATGCTCAGCTGCAGATTTCGCAGCAGATTTCCTTTTCGTGTGTTACAGATTCCTAAAACAGAGGAATCAACCACAATTTTTTTGATAACGTCACTGCGGAAAGGTCGTGCCCAGTGCCTCTCGCGGGGGACGGCGGGCGGTCGCAGCGAGACACGAGTTTACGTGTGGTCGTTGTTTAGTGTGTACGCCAAGCCGATTTGTGTCAGTCTAAACAGCTCTGCTGTAAAGTAATTGGTTATTGCGTAAGTGGTAGTCGACTGGCAAGGTTGAAATACCGACGTGCTGCGTAATCAAGAAGGGGAATGAAAGGGAAGTACTTTCATAAATAGGAAAACTGTGTAGAAGAGGGAATGGGTCGAAATCGAACCAGGGAGTTCATGAAAGCGAGATGGGTACGCATCCCTAAAGCCAAGCAGGAGGATATAGATGAATAAACCCATGTGGTATGTCCGCACCCTCAATGGAGGTGCACTCAGCCGAGATCTTGCAAAGCACGAGGGTGGCAGTGAAGGGATTTTTAGGTGATTGTGTGGTTTGACAGCCCGTGAGTTTTCCTTTACGCCCCGGTGCCTGAAAACTCCCGTGGAGGTCGTGTGGACAGCTGCAGCCGGCACAGGCTTTGGGTTTAATGAGGGGATCCATACAGCATCTCCAGATATTACTGCCCCTGCAAGCCCCTGTGTTACCCTTAACAACGTAGCGCAATCCACCCGAAATAGCATCATTACGTAAGCGGATATCATCGCGCACTGCCGCTTCCTCAGCCAGATATACCCCATCCGCTACCCCCCTAGCCCACCCCTCACGTTCTACTACAGCAAAACGCCTGCGGGGGATTTCTCAAACGAATACCCTTCCGCGTCGCGCACACCTTCATCGCAAATACCCCGATCAGTACCCATCACCCCTATGCCCCCCCCTCCCCCCTGCGGAGATTTGGACACCTTCTGCCACACTATGTGGGCGTTCACCTATAACCCCTTACCCCTAATACCGGCCATTGATCAATGAGAGGCGGCGTTGGGAGGCTCTGATCCCCGTTTCCAAAAGCCCTAACGGCGCGTGCTGCCGAAGTCATTGCTGGGCTGCGCCCAGTGGGCACCACCCACCCCTAAATTGCATACTGGAAATAGTCCATTTCCACTCCTCCCCAGCGCCTCCGGTGTTCTATGGTTGCAGCAGGCAATGCTGGACATGGAGAATGAGCCGTTACCTTGTCTAGGTCCATGGCTAAGGCTCATTTAGGGTACGTTTGATGCTCGGTTGACACGGCTCAGAGTGTGTGGCCCAATAGGTAGCTGTAGCAGGCCCATCAGGATGTACAACAGCACACGCTCGTGTTAGGTGCAGCGTGTCGTTCGCACTGGAATATTTCCCGCGCATTTCGAGCGTCGGAATTACGCGGGCTGCTTGTGCTTTTCCGCGCTACCGGAAAGAATGCGTGGCAGCCCCGATTGTCCCGCAGGGCAATGTGATATAACGAAGGTCCCGGGACCTTGCCCACGGCATCGAGAGCGAGGCTTGAAGGGAGCGGTCGGGAGCCGTGCGGAGGGCTGGCCTCCGCCACCGCAGAGACAGCAGCTGCCTCATTAGCCCCCCTGTCCTTCCCTCTCGTTTCAGGGTCTTTGCCAGTCGACTCGGTATGCGCGGAAGCTCAATTGTCTCCGCGAAAAAAGCAAAGAATGATTCGCGTCAGAATCAAGATTAAGCGCCACACAGGGTTCAGACGCGTTATAATTTGGATTTTTTAAATTTTAGCAACGCTTGTACGGAGCAAAAAGAATCATTTGCTGTTCGGTGGGGGGATTCAATTGCGCTTTAGGTGTATTCCAACACGGTACGTGTGGCAACGGTTGCTTTAGAAGTGTTTATCAGTCCAACAGCAGGGAAGCTCATGCAACAACGGCATGAAGTTGTAGCCAAAAACAGCGAACATAGTTTGAGCACGGAAGATAAATGCAGAAGAGTCGGGAGTGTGCATTCTTGAACACACACAAAAAAGGTTCTAATTCAGGTTCACACTTAAACCAACGACACCGTCGCCTCAGGTCACCGTTGCAATGTAGTAAACTTCAGGCTAGCTTGCGGAAATAAACTTCACAAAAGTATAGTCTATTCTGTTCAAAGTTGGAAATGCGGAAGTTCGAACATAGAATGAAATTGATGAATTCATAGCGCAAAAAGGACGAGGACAGAAAGAGAGAGAGAGAGAGGCGAGCACAGGCGGAAGGTCAGCAAATACAGGGATGGCCATTTGTCTGTTCACTGCCACGACTGCGGCTGCGTGCCACGGTTTGAGCAATGTGTGATACGGTCGAAACACAAGGAACAAAAAGTAAGAGAAATAGTAGAGGCAGATTTGATTAGTAAAGCGGGGTTGTCCTGTGTGAGTGTGCCGTCACTGAATTTGTCGGATAAGGAGGCAACGTTTCTGCGCATGGCCGCAACACGTCAGCATTGGCGGTGACGGTGGGAAGTGATTGCGGGTAGGCTGGGGATACATATTTGTACGTTTGTGTGAAATAAAATTAGTTGGAAGTTAGCGCTGTGTTGTGTGTTCTCTCTCTGTCCTCGTCCTTTTTGCGCTATGAATTCATCAAGATCGCCACACCAACTTGCCCAAGAATCCGCACTATAGAATGAAAAATCGTGCTACACGCGCAGTTTTCAATGTAGAAATAAAAAAATGTGTAAATACGAGCCCTTTCCATGCCGGATTTCTGATTTATTTTCTTAGATGCCAAGAATGGCTACTCAAGCAGGTTAAACCCATTGTTGTCAATTTATCGGGGCAGTGAAAGTTTCCTACTCTGTACAAAATGCATTCAGTTGCTCCTTCCTAATACGTTTGACTTTTGAAGCTTTTATGACGTTTATTGCTCCGACCCGAAATTGGAGTCTAGTAACTGAAGCCAAATCGTTATGTTCTCAATTTATGAGCAGAGAACATTACTTAAGAAGGAGGCAGAAATTTGTGTGAAAAAGTCGTCAATGTCTACTTTTGGATCAAAAATTATATATCGCTGAACATTGCGGTGATTTTTTTGCCCTTCCAAATGTGCCCATCAGGAGAGTAACACAGGCACTTGCAACACACCAGGAATATCAGCTGCCCACTACAAGCCACAGGATCTAGGAAAACGAATGAGGGGCAACCGCATTGACACCCGACGTCAGAGTCATGTCTGACTTTAGAACACAATTCGAAACCCTGGATCATGTCGTGAAATGCCGGTTGTGCTGAGTAATAACCAACCGTTGAGAGCTAGCCCAGTTTTCGTTTGCGACTAAAAAGTGTTTCTCTTGAGAATACCCATTTACTTTTGAGGATAGTTCTCGATTCTATATTGTTTGGACATTTGGCATGTTTGTTGAAGTCAACAAAGACGTGAACATTCAAACAATGCATCAAAAAGCCATATTCTAACAGAATAATGGGCAGCTACTATTTCGAAACAATGTAACGGTTTTGTTGGCACTCTTGTGCTAAAAAGTATACTCCTGGTAGCCTATGAAGAGAGCTGTAGACGTGCTAGAGACAGATGCCTTAGAAGGGTGTCCTGGAGCAGGACTACACGCGCTGCAACGGGAAGCCTAAAAGCACTCAACGAAGGACTTCATCATCATCATCGTTAGCTTGTCTACGCCAACTGCAGAACAAGGGCGTTTCCCATAGATCTCCAATTATCCCGGTCCTGTGACAACTGCGACCAATTTATCCTCGCAAACTTCTTGATCTCATCTGCCCACCTAACTTACTGCCGCCCCCTGCCACGCTTGCCTTCACTAAGGATCCACTGTGTTACCCTTAATGACCGACGGTTATCTTGCCTTCGCATTACGTGCCCCGCCCACGTCAATTTCTTCTTTTTAAGTGCGAATGCAATTCTTAAGCGAGCCTGAATCGTCCGCCGCCGTCGGCCGCATAGCAACAGCTGCGGGTGCGCGCGCTCCTTGTCTTCCCTAGCAACGGGGGGAGATGTTCCTGCTGACATGGCACATACCCACGTGGGGGATTGGCCAGGAATCGGGCGTGAGAAGGGCTAATGCACCCGCTTAAAGGAGCACTGACACGAAATTTCAAAGCTGAGATAACTATGTAAAACGCTTCCTTTTTATCAGGAGATATCTTTCAACAAGTTTTAACAGCAACCGTTCAGCGAGACATATTTAAAATCCATTTTAATCTTCGCCCGCACAAGAAAGCCCAGAGCGGGTCGACGTGACATCATCTGCTACGTGCCCCAAACTGCCGACGTCGGGGCTCCCGTGACGAAGCCTACTACTAACTACTAAGTGGTTCGAGTGAAAAGGAAAAGAAGATGCACTGGGGATATTATTGAGCCCAGCTGGGGGCTCACCTGCATACAACCCAGTGCGGGGGGGAGGGGGAGGAGGGGTATATAAAGATTAGAGGAGAAAGGGAGTGATATAAGGATAGGTAGGAGAAAGGGAGAGATAAAAGGATAGGTAGGCGAGCACAAGAGCGAGGAGCCTCGACGTGAATATCCGTGAAGCAGCAGCAATGGCGCGTCCAGCAGACTACTGTCTACAGGCGCTGAGCAAGTCCTGTAGCCTCCAAGTAGGCCAGCAGGAGGCGGAAGACGTCACGGCGGGTGGAGTCGGGACCTGCTGGGTGTAGCAGGTTCTCCAGGCGCTGGTGGGGCAGCCCAAGACGTTGGAGCGAAGTCTGCAGCACTCCCCGGTGTGCCGCAAACTCCGGGCAGGAACAAAGCAGGTGCTCCAGCGTCTCAGGCTCGGGACAGTGGGCACAGGTGGGGGAGCGTGACGAAGCCGAGGCGCTGGCTGTGGTTGGCGCGAGCTGCTCGGGCGTGTGTACACGTCATCGTTTTGGGACTGACGTCATGCTGCCCGGGCCTGTGGGGACGGCGAAGACCTCGACCGGTCTGGGCGCGCGCGTGCGCTCGCTCGCGAGCGCTTCCAGAGAGACAGCGATACGGCAAGAATGGTGACGTCACGTGATACATCCTGTCATGGCGGCCGCTCGGCGTTTTTAAGTGCGAATGCACTTCTTAAGCGAGCCTGAATCATCTGCCGCCGTCGTCCGCCGATCCTCCGGAGGTGTTATCGGGCGCCTCCTCTCCCCTAGCAACGGAGCGGAGCTGAATACCCCGGAGATGAATACCCCGGAGCTGAATACCGGAGCTGAATGCGGAGATGAATAAATGCATCTTTCTTTCTTTGTAGTTGTGTGTGTGTGTGTGTGATCTCTCTTTCGCGAACATTACCGAACCGCGCAAATTCAACTCGTGCATTCCAACTTTCACATTCTTCCCCTCTGGGAAATGCGGGGTATTTTTTTTTCTACTAATATGTCCTTAACACGTGTTTGTTCCCTGACCCACTCCGCTGTCTCCTTGTCCCTCAACTTTGCACCTATCATCTTCCGTCCCATTGCTCCCTCAGCCATCCTCAATTTAAGTTGAACCCTTTTAGTCATCCTCCAAGTTTCAGCCCCTTAAGAAAAGTCCTCAATTTACCGATAATAAGGAAGATCGCATCCACGGGTATCAGTCTGGGTTGATGGGTCGCACATTAGAAACCTGCAACCAGGCAAGTAGGAAAGGGTATTGAGCATCAACCTGGAGACCGCACGTGCAGGCCAGTGCTTCCGGCTCGACCTTCACTGTCCCGCAACGTCAAGCCAAAACCCGTTGTTTCCGCCGTCACCTACAGCGCGAAGGCGGCAATCAGAAAATGCACCGGCGGCTGTCATACCCCGCGGAGATTGGGGCACGCCCAAGGTTTGCCGAGCTATTTGGCCCCTGAGCGCGCGTTCCTTGCATGTGCGTTTGTTTGCTTCTGCGTTTGTTTGTCATAACGCCTTCGCAAGCCTCCTGATCGGGTGGTATCGGCACAGCTGGACGCAAATCTCGTTCCCGGTCCAGAAATTTCTCGTTTGGCCATCGACGCCCTGTCCACGTCTTGACCGGGCACAGAGGTCCGTCGGACCAATTAAGCGACCCAGATCAAACAAAAATAAGTGAGAAATGCTTGGTTCCCCATAGTGAAAACAAGCGACCTGTCATTGGGACTGAAAACCTGATGGCTGACCGATACGCGCAGAATGAACCACTCACTGTGCCTTGACGCCTATTATTTTGCTCTCTTTGTGTTTGCGTTCACCCTTTGTGGTTTTATGTCGCAGTCTCGGAGAAACTGGGGCTGCTATATAAACGCCTTCCCTGGCCGAAGCAAGCTCACAGTTGCCTTTGTTTCTCCACCGAGACAACCAAACTCCAGTTCCACCATGAACGCCCTCGTAAGTGCACATGAAACCACACGCCATCGCAGCGTTTCGGAGGGGGTGCGGTTCCTGGAGCGTAGCGCAACATAGCACAAACGCGTAAAAAATAGGTTCGATCATTCTGAAAATGCTCGTGTTAAAGATGTGAAAGTCGAGCCATGTGTAAGCTAGGGGCCGGGAAGTTGTGCACATACTGAGAGGCAGGCAGAAATCTTAAGTATTGGTCTGGTGTGTACTATGAGAGCTTAGAACCATTTGGAAGCATATTGGTCGAAGATATGCAGGCAGCGTAGTTACCGTGGTGCCCCATTTTCAGTATACCGCTGAGGGTGTTTTGAATCAGACGGTTTTTATTGGGTTCTGTGTTCCTTTCACAGAAGTGTTTTTTTTCTACAGTTCGCCGTCGCTCTTCTCGGCTTCGTTGCCGCCGCTAACGCCGGATTCCTCGGCGGCTATGGCCACGGCTATGGCCTCGGCCACGGTTACGGCCTCGGCTACGGCCATGGCGGCTATGGCCACGGCTACGGCCACGGCTACGTCCACGCCCCCGCCGTCGTCAAGGTCTCCAACTACAAGACCTCCTCTTACGGCTCCCACATCAACCACGGCGTGACCGCCTCTGTCCGCGGATACGGATACGGCCACGGTCTCGGCTATGGTCACGGATACGGTCACGGATACGGCCACGGCTATGGACACGTTGCCGTCGCTGCCCCCGTCGTGGTTGCCCACGGTCATGGTTACGGCCACGGTTATGGTCATGGCTACGGCCACGGCTACCACTAAGCGAGTCTCCTGAGCGCCTGCGTTCCCGCCAAAAGACACCTTTCCATCGGTAAGTTCTTTGGCGCTCTGCTATATTGTTTAACCAATATAACGAAACAATTTGCCCTAACGTTTTTCTGAGCCTTGTAATTCTTTGCCTTCCATAATCACGTATGTCCTCAAGTAGAAAGCGTAATTTTGATAAATTGTTATTTTCATGTAATATTGAAAACATTACGCTTGATAACGTGGGCGGCTCGCATTTCTCATGGATGACTGTGACAAAGGCATCGCGGGAATCAAAGCTGACTTCATTGGGAAACTAATGTGTGTTGACTTTCTCAGAGGAAGCCGCATTGTGTACAGATGGCTTATATGAACACTCTGATTACGCAAGCCCGAAAGAAAACAAGCAAGCAATTAAGCAAGCCAGCAACGAGTACTCTACTGAGCCAGTAAATGAGCAAGGGCTGTAAAGCACGCTTCTGATCTTCGTACTGCTTCAGCCGCGTAATCTGTTGAATGCTTGGAACGGCAACTATACAACGGGGTTCTTATACGATCAGACGTCGCCAGTGCCAGAGCCATGCCTTCTCTTTCGATACTACTTAGTCTGTGTTGGATAGCACCGCTACTGGACGACACACGACGCTAGCTAGCCTATTGCATGGCAATTCTGAGACTAGCCATGAAGGGTCTGCGTGTAGTAGCTGTAATTTTTCTTTCTTTTGTACCAGTTGCTTTTCGCGGCGAACAGTTTAAGTGCTGCAATTATTGGAATATTGTTACTTTCCCAGAAAGAAATAAGGCCGGAGGAAAATAACCTACAGCTGGGTTAAATACGGAGAGGGTCAAAGGAGGTAACGAATACACCAACAAACAAAACAAGAACTACCGCTTCCTGGAGGTGAATGAGGAATACGGAAGTTGAAGGGTGAAAACAAATATGATGACTAAAATTCATGACATCAGGTATCACGCAAACGGGGACGATAAAGGCGACCACGGCGCACAAAAGTCGCGGGCCGCCGAACCAGGTGAAAATAAGGAGCAGTAGCAGTTCGCATGGCAAACCCGAGAAGCCCGAAGGAAATTACAGAAAAGTAACGCGCAGGCATAAGTACAAGTCTTCACATTGTAATGTCGATTGGCAGGAATGGCATAAGATGGGACCTTCGGTATTACAAGATGAATTGCGGGGGAATTGGGGTGGGGGTGGGGGGGGGTGCTCTACTTGTAAATCAGAGCGCAGTGGCCCCGAAAAACACTCAGCTTTGGCGAAATGTGCAAAAGCTTTGAAAAGAAGCGCAAAACTGCAGCCCAATAATCAGTTGTTCTCCTCTGTACGCAGGTCCGGACAGTTGCTTCAGCCAAGACGGCCGTCTGATCGAAGACGTCGCTCGGCTGTACAAAATGTCCCAAACGCGGGCTTGCAGATTGTACAAACTAGAAGAGGGTTGTCCTTCCATTGGAATCTGGCTGAACGCGTCCGTCGCCTGTCATCGGTCTCTTTGGGCCGAGAGGAGATGAACTGTCGAAAGAATAAAGCGAGTATTTATTGCAAGCGAAAACGCATGTGTCTTCCCTGTCACGTTCAGAAGCCCGGAAAAATCCTCTTTCAGAGCACAAAAAGAAAGCGCAATGCCAAACCAACGACTTTTGTTGCCACAACGTACCTGGGACTACGTTGAGATAGTGTCAAATCAAGCAGACGAGTCGAAAATGGCGCAAATTTTTGAATGAGAAAGTCCCCGTCTCTTTAGAAAAATACAGTACAATATGAAAGAGGCACACATAAATGAAAACATCTTTCCAGATCGCCCATTCAAGCATGTTCATGTGTTGGTGCAGTCACGAATGCTAGCAGATCTAACCAACGGTTATGTTCGACGCTTGATTACTGGCAAAAGCTTTTGCGTCTGTCGCAGCGTAGGTACTCGATTTGTCTAGAATTAATTAAGTTAATTAAGTAAATGAAACTTGGTGTGATGTTAGAGACGTCTTAGTGGCTAATTAAACTAGGATTTATTTCGGAATAGTTCCGATAAAACAAGAGTTACAGCCATTTCTTGTAACCGTGCTCCCTCCGCAGACGGTAATGTAGTGACAGCAGCCGGGAATTCTGTAAAGTTTAGGAATTAATTGTGAATGAACTAATTGTGACGAGTAAATGAAGCTTGGCATATGATAGAGGGTTTGTAGCCTCCAATTTTAGTACAATTTTTTAAAAAATACCTACATTAGTTAAAGAGCCTTCACCAGAAAGTGGGCTTTGCCTAGAGAATGAGCTTTGTCGACGCTACTTTTCAAAACACCCCCGCTTGACGCACGCACTCTTAGTGAGAACCTTGCCTATGACAGCCCCGCTATAATATTTCAAGGTCCTGATGACTTTGTTTCACGGGGTCGGAATAGCTTCGATGAAACAAGAGGTACATAGGTTTTCTGTAACCATTTTCCTTTCGTTCACAGCCATGTATTGTGCGCCGCCGGGAATAATATGTTTAAAACTTCACACCGAACTCATTTTGAGAACTGAATGAAATTCGAGATATGATATAACCGCCCTAGCGGCCAATTTCACTCTGATTTTTTTAATACCCCTGCTACACTAGCGTCAGGATGTCATTTGAACCAAATGTCATCTAACTCAAAAGCGAAGTTGTGCTTCTCGATAGAGCTTTGAAATGCACCTCGAGTCAAATGACATTCTAACCAAATGAGACCCCAGAGAGACATTTGGGGCTCTAGAATACCATTTATAGCACTCTCGCGCATAGCGTTCCAAGTCAGCGTAAACGTATACATTACTGGCGTACTTAAAACAAACAAAATATTCTTAACGGGGGTGCTTTGTTCACTTCTCATTCACTTAAATCGTGATATCAAGATGTAGCAATTCCATACTCTCGGCAACAGTGCCTGCGAGCAAGCGACAAACCAGTGTGGCCAGATAGCACAAAACAGCCCCCCAAAAAACCTCGGTTGCGATTCAGAATTAACAAAAACCGTGTCAAAGCTTACGTTATTTGTAATTTGATATCATTTTAATGTCAAAGACTGCTGCTAAATTTGATTGTCGCATTACTGTGTAAAACGGAACTCTACAGCAGCAGCGCCTCGAAACACGGCTAACTTGTTAAAGCTTTCAAATGCCATCGAAACTGTTGTCGAGCAAGGCGGATTATGAATGGGATTCGAGGCCCCCTGTTTTGAGTCAAATTACATTCTGTTCGAATGACATTGGGACGCCAGTTTAGCAGGTGTATAAAATACCTACATTACATCGAAACCTGCAGAGCACGCACCAGAAAGTTGGCTTTGCCGCAAGGTTAAATCGTGTTGACGCAACTTTTTTCTAGACATCCAGTCGACGCACGCCGTTTTGGTCACAACCTAGCTCATAACAGGTCCCCTGTAATAATTCGCGGGTTCCTGCGACTTTGTTACATCGGGATATAAACGTAAACAGTTGTTCGCAGACGCGCCTAAGTGAAAGAGACGGCGTGAAAAAGAGGCACGTCCACGGCCTTCCGGAGTCGGTCGCCGTCCTTGCAGTATTTTCCGTAGGACAGGGCGCGTCCTTGCTTGTCCTTCGGCGCGTGCACAGAGGGGCGATGCTAATCGCGCAGTGCCTTGCTTGAAGCAATTATTGCGCTAAGAATGGGCTGCAGCGACTGGACCGTCCAGGTACTGCCACCGCGGAAATAACTCCGGCTGATGTGTCACGAGGCTTAATGTGACGTCATTAACCTCCTGGTTTTGTTGTCTTGGGAGCTCAATCGAGTCATTTCCGGACGCCTGTAATTCGAAATGCCGCATTAAGCGGCGGGCTATCACTCTGGCGCTTGCGCTTAGAATGTCGCGTTTCACTGAAACTACGTTCGGGGACGTTGTCAACTCGGTTTAGGCTCGCGTGAACAGAGACGAGTAGTTATGTGTAGTGAAGCAAGTGATAGAAGAGACAGAATTTGCTCTAAGGCGGTTATGCTGATGTGTCTTGTATCTCGTGAAGCAACGAAACGAGCAGCGCGGTTTTGCACGGCTTCTAAGTGCTCAGTGAAATAAGCTTGTGATGGGTGCCAAATGGATGATGCGTACGTGATGCGTAGTGAGGTTTTGGTCGAACGTACGTTAAATAGACAGTTTTCTTTTTATTTTGGGAGATGTGAATTTTAAGTTGCGTCGCATGTACCCAAGTGTGCGTGAAGCTTTATAGCGGATTGTTTGGACATGTGTCACCCATGACAGTGGTGACGTCTAATGCAGTGCTAGATACTTGTAAGCACTGGTGTGGTCAACAGGAACAGAGTGAATGCGATAATCATGATTTATAATGGTGCACTTGCGCGTAAAATACATTGCCTTGCATTTTGCGAGGTTTAAAGACATGTCATTTTTCGCACCCTGCAGAAGTAATGTTAATTTCATCTTGCAGGGCGATAGTGTCGTTAGATGTAAGAAGGGGTTATAGACGCAATCGTCATCAGAAAAGGTGCACCTTTGAGTAAATGGTAGTACGGAGGTCGTTTATGTAAACCAAAACAGCAGTGGGAATAAGCCTCAGCCCTGGGGAACACCTGAGTTTACATTGGTAAGGATTGACTGGAAATTGTTGGCGCAAGTAAACTGGACGCGTCCTCTTAAAAAATGTTTAAGCCATTTTATATTGTTTGGGCTGATATCTAGAGAAGACGTTTTTGCAAGCAGATGGTTGTAAGAAACGCGATTACAGGCATTTGAAAAATCCAAGAATATTGCATCGTCTATGTGTTGTAGTAGGTCATTCGTGAGTTCAGCCAATCGAGTTTCACATGAAAAAGGCTTACGAAAACGTTGTTGTAAGAAGTAAAAGAAATTGATTGATTCTAAATTATTCCTTAGGGCGGATGCTACGATGTGCTCGAGGAGCTTACATAAGACACTGGCAAGCGAGGTCGGGCAGTAATTGGAAGGATTATCGCGCCTACCTGGTTTAAAAATAAAGACTATTTTCGTTTTTTTCCAATCATCAGGCAAGGTTCTTGTGCTTAAGGGATGTTTGAATATAAGGTACAAAAATTTACTACTGATATTTATAGTGCTTTCAAGTAATTTTGCATTTGTGGCGTCGCAGGCTGCTGATGGCGATATACTAAGAGAGCGGATTAAATTGGATATGCCATTCAGGGTTATTTATTTGTATTTCAGGCATTGTTTTGGAGGAGAAGTTGGGCAAAGGTTCGATAGGGCAGGAATTAATACCGATGTGATGAATTCGTTTAGGCCTGCGGCGGAATCATTGGGACTTATATGTTCGTCACTTGTCTCGACAGTGTTCATCTGGTTAGTTTGTGGTTTGGTGGAAATGACGCGCTAGATTTTATTTGACTTTCTGCGAAGCATTGAAATGACGCTAACCGCGAAATATGTGTCTTTGGCGTCGTTTTGGGCTTTGATATATTCAGTCTTACACAGACGGTGTTGTTCCCATGCATGTAGACCGTTTCTGCTTTTAGCGGTTCTGTACAGGTGCGTTTTCCTGTTTAGCAGTGATTTTAAGTGTTTGTTAAAGCATGAGTTATTTGAGTCGGACTTCACAGTGATTGTAGGGATGTATATTTTTTTTAGGCTGAGTGACAAGCTTTTATTGAGTTCCCACTTGGCGGACATAGAACGAGCTGCGTACAACTTTTCGAAATTTTTATAATAGCGAGTAAGTTCTTTATTGATGAGTTCAAAGTTTCACCTCTTTCAATCCGTGATTATTTTATTCATAGGTGACCGTCTTTTTAGTGTCATAGAGAGGGATACACGAAGAAGTTAGTGGTCGCTAATTCTAGGCAGTACTGTTACACTTGATGTATCATCAGGGCAGTTGTTAAGCAAAAGATCAAGTACAGTCGGTAAAACGCTTGTCTATAACAGCGATTTCAACTTCAACCAGCCACATCCGAAAACTGCCGAAACATACTCGTTCCAAACATGTCGGAGGCAAAAGCGAAGGGCTAAGACTTCAAAATTCCGCAGTAGTTTTATCCAAATCCCGCACCGGCGGGGCAGGATAAGGCTGAGAGTACGAAAGCTGTGTTATAGACAAGCTTTTTACAGGCTGTACGTATAGTAGGCGTCATTATTGGTTGGTGAAGGCTGAAGTCTATCCCCAAGTCTAGAAATTATTTGGGGTTATTCGAGGGCGACTGATTAGCAACAGAAAGAACGGGGCCAATTGATGTGGGGGTAGTAGAAATCGCCGAGAAGAAAAATTGGCGCATCGGGGAATTTATCTCTGACGTTTGTGAGAGAGGTGCGAAGGTGGTCACAAAAAAAGCGGATTGCTATCTGGTGTCCGGTAACAAATGACCAACATTGATTTAACCGAGGAACTGTGTACACACGCACCTATTAAAATAAGGTTGGCATTGCGGATGACGAGTGAGGATGATAGGCTACTTTTGCACGAGGACGCGGGTTCGATTCCAGGCTGCGGCGGCCGCTTTTTTGATGGACGCGGAAAGCAAAAACGCTCGGCTGTACGAGATTTCGGCGCACGTTGAAGATCCCCAGGTGGTCCTGAGCTCTCCACTACGGCGCGCCTCATTGCCAGCGCTGCGTCGCGCGTTAAACCCTACAATCAATCAATCAATCAATCAATCAATCAATCAATCAATCAATCAATCAATCAATCAATCAATCAATGATAGGCTACTTTTGACTCCTTCAAGAACGCCGCCAACTCTCTTATATTTTCGATCATGACGGTATAGTGTGTAATTCAGGTTCAAATGGAAAACTTCAGAACATCTGTTTATTTCATTCAGGCATGTCTCGGTAAGAAATATTACGTCGCCGCCAATGTATGTGATTAAACTATGCAACTAATCTCGTTTCGGAACTACACTTCTGATGTTTGGGAAAGCAACGTTGATATCTACAGAGGATGATGGACGGTTGCTTGAACGACCTTGGCTATTTTCTGTACGTCAGTTGGCACATGTTTCGGAATTGTGCCGGCACGCAGTTGAGCAGCGGTCAGCGCAAATGCAGGGGAGTTTTCGCGCACTAAAAACGAAATAGGTTGGTGTGTCATAAAACTAAGACTTACTTCCTACGTGCATTTTGTCAACGCAGGGTTTAAAGGCACACTTTTGAGGATGTATGAACTGTATTAATTCAGAACGCGTGTGTCGAGTAGCGGAAGCGAAATCTTCTCGGATAGCGTAATCAGCTCCCTTCAGTTGGAAAGGATGTTTTCTTTAGTCTTGAAGTGGTTTAACTTTGCAGTTTTGGGTCATTTGTAACCAAATTTGCCTAAGCGGTGGGCGCGTTCGATAGCATTATCGCACAATTGCAGCTTCAAGGTGGCAGAGCAAAATTCTATTTTTTTACGGACTATTGCCTAGTCTATTATCGAAACCTAGAAATTGTGCCTCCGCATTCGGTTGTTAGTATCTGTGTTAGCCGCTTGAAGAACCACGATGTCACATTTGATTGCTTTAGTCTCGTACACGACGGGGTTGGGATTATTTGTAGATTATGCGATTCCCAGTGCGGCAAATATCTGTGAGCATACTTCCGTGTGGCAAATGTGGGCCTTTTAGGTATTTTAGCTGAGTTTGAATAGCATTTTGGCATTCTTGAAGTTTACTTATGACAGCCCGAATTTGTTTGGTTCGACCGTGGTTTAGCTCAACGCAACCGGACGGAATCAATACCAAATGACACAGTAAGTCGAAGGCAACGACATCAGCACACACGCGAATAGCACAGCGCCAGTGAGGGTCGTAGTGGCGATTCAGACAGGTGTGCTTACCCACCCCTTTCCAGATTTCCGTTTTTTATCCTGAGGCATTAAAATGAAAGTAATGGTGATAAGGACGATGATGGGGCTGTCGAATGGCCCAAGCTAAGACATGTGCAGCATACCTTGTTTGAATGGTAAGGAAAATCTAAAGCTAAAAAATTAGCAGTGGCTTAGCTCGGCTATGCCAGTATATACGTAGCGTGAGCTAAGGTTCATCTGGTTATTCTTAGGTTTCCTGGTTTCTAGGATTAGCTGATTATCATGCTACGGCTGCTAACAAGATTTCCAATCCAATCCAATCCAATCCAATCGCGACGGCGGCGGCTCCGGCACGTCAGCTGTGCGCCGCGAGACGTCACTGCACCTCGCGCATGCGGAGCACGGCTCTCCAGAAGCCACGTAAAACTGCTCAACCTTGGCCAGTGTAGCTCACGCTACAAAAGTAAATTCGAAAACAAATAAAATTCACAGGGAAGGGCATTTTAAAGAAACGAATTAGAATTTGTCTTAGGGTAGACCTAATGACTCAGTAATTGTATTTTCCTCAGCAGTCAAAATTGCGAGATGCGGAAATGTAAGCAAGAAATAATTAGGAAACATTTCACTTCTTGTAGCGCGAAAAAAGTTACAAATTTCCGCGGATACCACCATGCCGGGTTAGCTGCTTTGTCCTGGCTCGCTTTTGCCTTTCAGACTTTTCAGACGCGAATTAAAGCCCCCGACCCCGTATGGTAAGGCTCTGAGCCCCGTTAAGCGCACGCAGTTTAAAGGTGCGCGTTCCCATTCGATTATGGCGTCCTTGGCGGCGCTACCGAGGCGTCGCCGCCTGCCACAGCGGCGGCCGGCGGCTGGCAGCCTTCTGCGCCGCGTTGCTGGCACGCGCGCTCGATCGTCCTCGCTCCGGCAGCGGGTTCGCTTCTCATGGGTGCGTCCGTCCGCCGACGCCGATCCCAATCGCCCCGCTTGCGGTGCTCGATTAGCCTCCGCTCACTGCGCGCTGCCGGACGCCGCGAAACAGGTGGTGTGCGTGCGACGTCCCAATGGAGCGGCTGTGCGCGCTAGATGATCAATTGTGTCGAGAAGTACTAATGTCCCAGAAAAAGAAATTGGCCGCGTATCTGCTGCTTTCTTCGCAAGTGTCGACAAAAGACGGTAATCTTTGTCGACATTTGCCAAGTAAATGCCCCCTCTCTTCACTTTCCCGCTGATCTCTCGTGTTGTCCCTCTTGCGTCGCGCTCCTCCCAAGGTAAATGCGCTAAAGGTTTGCTCAAGTCAATTTAAATTTCCCGCGTTCCACTGCTCCAGGCCGGGGGGCCTCGATGCCAGCGCTACCGTACGGCGGAGACGCGCGTGAATGGAGGCGCTCTACTTCAATGTTTAAAGAACCGCGTTCCCCTAGTCCACGTGCTTTCCAAGCAGAACATGGAACCTATCTAGTGGAACCTTTCGTAACTGTTGCCGCTTGATTCCTTAAAATGCCGCCAGAAGCTACAGTAGCGTGGGCGACATCAGGCGACAGTGCGATTTTTTTGTCTGGAATAAGTTTAGTATTTCATTTCGTAAAGATCAAGCATCTATGATTTTTTAAATAAAGGAATACTGTAAATATTCCTTGTGTATTAATTTTCCGTCTTATATTTGCGTAATGTCTTGTTCTTGTTCAACAATATTGAAAAGTATGAACATATAAACCGGACTTAGACGTTTAGATTTCGCTCTGAGTATATAAGGCTATTGCGCGGACTTCGTTTCAATTTGGCCGGGTGGCTCAATGGAGTCACAGACAGAGAGGCAGACCAAAATTTCTGGGTTTAAGTAGTCCAAGAAAGACTATCGTCTTTAAAATAAACATCACTATTTGAAGCTCGGCCACATAACGGGACCTCGATTTTTTTTAGTGAACAACTTTTACTGAGCTTTTTACTGAGCTTTTCGGCTGATCCTAGTTCAGCCATCGGCCACCAGGCGCTCAGGAGCGAGCGTAACTCTATGGGCGGCAATCTTTCCAGCCTGATTACTCATAATTTTCGAAATGTTGTGCAGACATTTTCTTATCAGGTTATCTTAGGAGAGAACACAACCACCATATAAAACATGGCTTCAGTATATTGGTTCCACAAGGTTCCTGAAGTCTTTAAAGTGTGAGTATTGCGGAGAAGCTTCAAGCATTGCGGGAAAAGTTCCTGTCACCCCCGGAGCAGACCACATGCTGATCACTCGGTGGCTGCTTTGCTCGCCGTTGTATCAGTCCGGGTTCCAAAAAAGTCGGAAGTTCTTTATGCCTACGCGCGTTACTGGCGCGTTGGATAAGAAATGGATAATGTGGGGCTAAAGCGAATTGGTTCTGGGTTCGGGGTGCTGTTCTGGGTGCTGTTACAAATCGTCGGTGTGTGAGTGCGAACGCGGTTGTGTGCGTGCGCGTGCGTGTGGGTTTGCGTGTGCGTGTTGTGCGTGTGTGTTGTGTGTGGTGTGTGCGTGTGTGCGTGTGTGTGTGTGTGTGCGTGTGCGGGTGTGCGTGTGTGTGTGTGTGCGCGTGTGCGGGTGTGTGCGTGCGTTCGTTCGTGCGTGAGTGTGCGTATGCGTGTGCGTGGGTGTGTGCGTGCGTGCGTGTGCGTGCGTGTGCGTGTGTGTGCGCGCGTGTGTGTTGTGTGTGCGTGCGTGTGCGTGTGCGTGCATGCGTGTGTGTGCGTGCGTGTGTTTATGTGTGCGTGCGTGTGCGTGCGTGTGTGTCTTCGTGTGCGGGTGAGTGTGTGCGTGCGTGCGTGTGCGTGTGTGTGCGGGTGTGTGTGCGGTTGTGTGCGTGTGCGGGTGTGTGCGTGCGTGTGTTTGTGCCTGTGCATGCGCGTGCGTGCGTGTGCGTGCGTGAATGCGTGTGTGTGCGTGCGGGTGCGTGCGTGTATGTGCACGCGTGTGTGTTGTGTGTGCGTGCGCGTGTGTGTGCATGTGTGTGTGTGCGTGTGCGTGTGCGGGTGTGTGCGTGCGTGTGCGTGCGTGCGTGTGCGTGCGTGCGTGTGCGTGTGAGTTTGTGTGTGCGGGTGTGTGCGTGTCTGAAAAACTGAAGTCAATGCGCCACGTGGTGGCCAAAGCCGGTACTACTGGCCACTACTAATGCACATATGATAGTGCGGGACCTCGAACTTCCGCTTAATCTAGTAGCATTATGATTGAAAGTATTGGGTGGTTGAAATTATTTTATACGAAAGCACGTTTGGCTCATGGAGCCGAAAATTACGCTGCGCGCTTCGACTTTTCTAGGAAAGGGAAGGCGAAATTGGGTTAGACGTCCTATTGACCCGCTGTTGAACTTTCTGGGGGTTTTATCGACCGTGTTCGTCTCGACTCGACCAGTACACCCGGGTCGCCCTTTCCGCAGCTCGTTTTGCTCGGTCGCCATCTCCACGAGCTCCGGGGGCAGGTTCACCTCTCATGGTGGCTGCTATTGCACGTGCGGCAGTGGTCTACCCTCACCGGTTGGGGCTGTTCCCCAGTGCCGGCGTGCGCTGCGTCGCCGTTTTAGAAGCCGTCCTCCGATTTTCCTCCCGTCCCTACGGCTTTGCTATTATTTCCTGGAACGTGATCTCCGGCCTACGTTGTTATGCACACGCAACTTCGACTTTTTGTAACACTTATAGTCGAGCGTCGCAACACACTTGCTTAAAGCATAGATTTAAGGCTTTTACCTATGAAAATGCGTCGGGGCCCGGCAAGAAAAAATACATTGGTTGCGAATGTTCGGATGCACTGGCGTTCCATCCGCGCATTGTCATTCCACATTGCGTAGATGCCAATGACGAATTGCGCCCTCTAGGGGCACGTTTGAACATACCTCCAGGTGCTCTTTATAGACTGTTTAAGCGAACCCGGGCCGGCTGCTGTAAAGAGGTTCCGCTTCTGGGCAGCGATCGTATGCCCCACTCCTGCTGAGCTGACTACAGCAGAGCACTTCGTGTGGAGCTGCCGTGCCGTGCGACTACTCCACCTCGTTCCCCTCGCATCCTGCTGCCCGTACCTCTGCCGTCCATAGGGCTGCGCCTCGTGGACACAGGGTCCGCATCTCGGCCCACTTCTCGGCCCACTTCTCGGGTTTCTCCGGTAATCTGGAGTCTATCTGTATATCCACTTCTCGGGTTTCTTCGGTAATCTGGAGTCTATCTGCATATGCAGTTTTTGCCACGCTCATTACAAAACTTCCGAAATAAAAATCGCATGAACGAGGTTGAAATCCTAAAGGCAGCGGCTATTTTTCTGTTTAGTTGTTTGTTTTAAACGAAACACATTCTTTTGGTCACGCGTGACATCTCTTTACCGCAAATTTGTACATTATAAACAAAATTTGGGGTAGCTTTGTTTCCTTTGGGTAAGTTCGACCTCTTGTTTTGTGCCTTTCAGAGGTTTGCTCTTTTTTTTGTAGATTTAGGCTACCATTCTTGAATCTTTTTTGGGCACTGGCGTTGTTTTATCCGTAGTTAGATGAGTTCCGGTTCAGAATATTTTTTTTATTTAGCAAATTTTGTCCGCCTTAGCTTGGTTTCAACAGTCCCGTAGCTAGCTGTACTACTGCCGTAAGCGTATGTGCATGACTGATATTTAATTTTTAATTGGGATTGTTTTTTTGCGGTTGGGGTTGATTGTTCCCGTTATTATTTCACTTAGGGTGCTTTCTTGTCTCGTTTAGACGAGTTTCGGCTGTCCTGCATGCACCCAAGAAGGCGGCATAAGACAAAGAGAGTGAAGAAAGAAACGCAAATACAATGTAACACTGAAGAAGTTAATATGGATTCCGCCTTCAATGGGCGTAAGCTGACACGAGTTCCTTGAGGAGTTTCTCAGCGTTTACTAAAATCCCGACATACGAACGTTTTGGATCTCGCCGTCTATCACAAAAAATTCAGGGAAACTTGCACTCAAGCGCAAGACTTGAACAGCAAAGCTGTTGTATGTGTTCATTGACAGACACAAAGTTGAGTTTTAGTATCGTTGTGGTGTGGTGGCTGACGTCGGCGGCGTGGCATTTCGATGACCTTACGTTGAGCAAGGCCAAGTGTGAGCTCGTCGCTTTGATCGACGTTATCGTACGCCACTCTGCAAGCGAGACTTAGCCTCTCGAGGCGCGGCCTCTCCCCTGGCCATGCGAAGTATCCGCGGCTGGGCCATGTGGAGTCATCATCACCTGCAGCAGCTTCGACAGTCAAGTCCTGGCTCTCCTACCGTACACAGCGCATGTGCACAACAAACCAGGGACGTACGCCATGATGTGTCTTTCTCGCTGCGAGCCATTGTTGCCTCAATGCGGCGAATGCTGGAGTTTTTTTGTGGCCAATATTGGCCAATCTTCCGAAGTGGGTATGCTTAGCTTGATGAACGCGCGCTCGAAAAACACGTGCATGAGCGCTAGGCATTTCCTGGTATTTTTAACAGCGGATGCCATACGCAAACAATTTTCTCAACAGCTTCGCTGTTAAAAAAAGCGCCCCTACGACTGGTTTTCACTACAGCAATGCCTAAGACTCTGAGCCAACGCTGTGTGGTCTTCAACCAACCCATCGGCTGAAACTACGAATGTGCTTTTCTATGCACACCCGCTCCATTGAGGGCGATGGCACCGAGCAGCGCTTTCCGACAGGATCGCAATTAGCCGACGGCTGTGGCAGGGTGATATGTTACTACACGGTCAGGGGACGGCCTGAAAGTGATGTCAACTGCCGCTTGCAGAGGAGATGGATAGTCGATCGTGCGCTCTCTTTCTAACAGTCATGCTGAAAAGTAATGTAGAGCAGTGAAAAAAAAAAAGTCTTACTTGTATCAATCATCTGACGGATGGTGGCAGGTGCTGACCTTCCCACAAGTGTGTCAGATGGCGTTTCCCGAGATAATTAATTGGTAGGGACTCACGAGGGCCGTCCCACCGGAAGTTAAGGAGGCTTGCCTAATTTGAACGGTGAACCAGACTGTGACACCGGACCGACGCGTACGAGCGCGCGTCTCGGTGTGTGCGTGCGCGTCTCGGTACGACACGTACCGAGGCGCACACACACGCACACACGCACATGCGTGTGTGCGTGTGGGCGGGTGTGCGTGTTCTTGCGCGTGTGTATGCGTGGTGGCTGTGGTTGCGTGCGCATGTGCGTGTCTGGATGTGTGCGTGTGTGCGTCTGCGGCTGTGTGTGGGGGTGTGCGTGCGCTTGTGCGTTGGTGTGTGCGTGTGTATGGGTGTGCGTGTGTGGGTGTGCGTGTGTCTGTGTGCGTGGGTGGATGTGTGTGCGTGGGTTCATGTGAGAGGGTGTATGTGTGTGTGTGGATGTGTGGGTGTGTGTACGCGGGTGCGCGTGTGCTTGTGCATGTGTGCGTGTGTGTGTCTGTGTGCGGGCGTGTGTGTGCGTGTTTGTGCGTGTGTGTGTGTGTGTGTGATTGTGCGTGTTTGTGGAGGTGTGTGTGCAGGGTGTGCGGTGACGTCCTTCTGTTCAACTGTTATCTCAAAACAAGTCTAAAATTAGTTTTTCGATCGTATTCATCCCGCTGTATAAAACATCCCACGTTCGACAACCATTCATGTGTTTTTTTACTACCGTACTAGTGAATTTGCTCCCGTGACAAGAAAGGCCGTATTTAACTATTTACTAAAATTTCATTTGTTTGCCTGACTTAACGAAAATAATAAATGTAATGACAATACATATGGGCGGTTTTCCTAACTTTAGGCTCACTGGTGTCTCCCTTAAGACCGTATGACCACACAATTTTCAAGGTGCTCGCCTGGTGAGAGAACCACCATTTTATATTCAGTAATGTTGTGCGACTAAAAAATCGGCGTGCAATAGCTACTCAAAATTTTGTGTCACATTGTTACCCATCTTCTGCTAAGTGTGGGGCGTATCCCGAAAACTACTGTTCCCGAAAACCCAAGCGCGATCTGAGTCGAGTAGAAAGACTTTTTGACGCGCTGCTTAAACACATGTGCAGCTTTCCCGCTCATGGCAGTCCTTTCAACAGTGATTACTCTGCAATGTTTTCGCGAAATGAAAACTTCTTTTTCACAGCTAATATTTGGTGTGAATACTTGCTTTGTGCACGGTTTCAAGTCCCGCACGTTGCGCGACTGGGTTCCTGAGCCATGGGAACTATCCCATAGAAATGCATGGGGAGTTAGATTTGACAGCGAATTACACAAAAAAATATTCAGAAACCTGAAATGTTCTTTTAGCGTTTGAATCTTCACGTTGACTTCTAGCTTTATTCCAAATATCATTTTCCTAAAGTGGTTTTTCTAGGTTCGCGAGAGGTGGTAATTTTGAGCGAGAAAGCTGGGTATGAAAAACTGAACGAAACAACTCCCAGGTTTTCTGGCTATCCTAAATATTACAGCCGTGAATGGCTGAAGAATAATTGAAATATAACCCAAAGATTCGTAAGGAAATCCGGAAGTACTTGCTAAAAATGTTATCTCAACTTTCCGTACTTATCCATGTCCTCAATGTCTCGGTCTCCAAAGCGCCACTCGGAAGTTAGTTACTTCGCACATTGCACCATGACGTTTAGGTAACTTTCACTTCTCTTGCAGTGATGAAAATGCTGTGCCTCGCCTATTACAAAAAAAACAAATTGATCGGGGCACCTAGTTGTGCTCACGTGCTTCGAAGGCGAGAACGGGGCGATAATTATTAGCGACTTCTTTGCTCCTACATCGCATTTGCGTTTGTTATCTTTCGTTTCGTCATCTTGTAGCATGAATCTTCGACAGACACGCTCGCTGGTAATGCGCTAATGCACCTCTGTTTACTGCGAAGCTGTTAACCTCTGGTTGGTCGACAAATTTTGTGTCATTGTAACCACAAAAACCAAGGTAGGACCAAGCAGTTCCTCCCAAGCCGCCAAACACGCGCGTCAAGCTAATCAAGCATACAGCATGGATATCAGTATACGTGCAAAAAACCCACACAAAAAAACAAGTTCATATTCAAAATTTAATTGCGCGAAAGACGGATACAAGAAAGGACACGGACGAGCGCAGGGAAGGGGTTCATATTCAAAATTCCCTTGTATCCGCCTTTCGCGCAGTTAAATTTTGAATATGAACCCCTTCCAACTTGCCCAGCTGTCTCTCAAAAAAAATAAAATAAAAACAAGTATGGACATGGCATGATGTATGATAAGCCACCTGCGAAAAATGGGAACGTCCTCCCGCCTCTCATGTGTTCCTCGTAAAAATTAGGTTTGCAACGGCTCTCAAAAAGGGGGGTGTACGTCATTCGAGGGTGAGCGCATGCGTCAGACTAGGCAGGACCCAGTAGTTATCGCCCAAGACGCCGAGCGCATGGGTCAGGCTAGACAGGATCCAGCATTTGCCGCCGGAGAAGCCGAGTGCAAGCGACAAGCCTACAGAGGGGACGAAGAGCATTTCATACCTTCCCCCTTCAGCATGTGAAGGGGTTTAAAACAGCTTTCCTGGACATCCATTTCTGCAGGGCGGGACGGCGTCCATTCTTGTTGCCTTTAATTTCTTCATCTTATGCCGCGAATTACACAAGCAAGCAGACTGCCACCCCCCATCGATTCCCTAGAATCAGAGTTTCCCACAGCTGGTGTGCACGAGTTACACTCACGTGCCATCACGTTCAGGTGTCACATGATGCGCACTTATGTGTGACTTGTACGTTTCCAATTTTTACTTATGTGTAGCAGGCACGTCAGCCCCTCAACTTTCCCGAATCCTGGCCAATCCCCCAAGCGGGTATGGGGCCCTAAGAAAAGAACAGCGGTAACTTTTGTTGCGCCGCTGTTAGCGTTCGGTGAGAGCGGCGCGGTTTAAAAGTCTTCATGGATTGTACGGACCGTTGCAGTGGAAAGTATCCGCCGGGTGACTCTGGAGCATCCGCTGTAAAGATAGCGTATTTAGTATTGGACCAACGACTAGCCAATTGGCTATGGGTCCAAACACTGTCGTGAATATTTTTGTAACCGTATTACATGAATAAACTGAAAACTGAAAAAAAAGAAACTACTCTCCGAATGCTCGTTGAAATCTTTTGGCGGATAAAATAAAAACCGGTCTCTGGTCAGCCCTAAATAAATGTAATGAAAGTAAGGCAAGCTTTGCTGAAGGCATTTACAAAACGTTTTCAATTTCACCTGAAGCAGCTACAGTCGATTTCCGGTACAAAAATATGCTGCCTCATATTTTTTACTTAATAACCTCTCAAATATTTTGAGCGCGTGTGCGTGCTCTCAGCCGTCCACAGCTCCACGCATCGTTACCTCATTCCTCGGCATCCGCCAGATCAACTCTCGACGGCATTCAGCACAGCGGCGACGTCAAATAAAACATTTAGCCCAGATACGATCGATGTATGCACCGCGACCAGCGCCCCGTTACGCAAGTTTTCTCTCCGGCACACAGAAGAACGCGAGCGTGCCGTCTCAAAATTCTTCACGTGAGCGGCCGATATCAAGTTCGTGCCGAGTTGCGGTGTGCGTTCTCTGCACTTGCCCGCCAAGACGGGAAGGCGGCTCCCAGACACATTGTTTCGTCAACTCGACGGCCATTGTGCCGGCCATCGTTATTGCGCGGCTTCTCCAAGGGGGGCCCCGAATTGTGGCTGCCCTGCGCAACATTTTCATCCCCGGTGGTCTTGTTAGGCCTCGTGTTCTGTTGTTTTTAAACACGTTTGTGTGTTAAGCAGAAAAAAACGACCCCGAAAGACAGCGATAGGCGCTCTCGACGGTGCCACTTCCGCGCGTTCTGGCGTGGAATACAGTTGGAATTCCGCCCACCAGAGGGCGGCAGTACATTAACCGTGAGCTGGAATATTAACTCTATTTGCCATGGACAAATATGCGCGCCACGTTCGATTGGCACCCTGAAAAATAAGTAAAAAATGAACGGGACTTTATATACGCAGTACACAAGAATATTTTCTTGCTGTTCATGGCCCTATTCGCATCGGATGGTCATGCATATAACCAATTATTGTTTGCAAACAATGCGTACGTAAAGGGGCTAGAACCACACAGTACAGGGGGTAGGCACAATGGTCTATAATATAGCTGTTCGTACCTCAGCCTTTCTGCTGCCTAGGCCGTAAGAAATGGTGATAGAACGGTGGCCCCCTCTGAAGTACAAAACGACTTGTGAATTGCCCGAAATTTGTTTGAAGAGTTTGCGTTTTCAGATGTTTCCAGTTGATGTTAAAGGCGCTCTCATCGACGAGTGTGTTTGTCACTCTAAAGGAAACTGAATGTTGTTAGTAAAGTGTACGTGTCAAAGAAAAAGAACCACTTGGTGCGCCCCACTATCGTTGGGTGACCGTAAGGCAACAAGAACGTCAGAGATTAGAAAACCCAGGATAGTATATGCATATAAGAAAAATGCCATCGCATTCACAAGTGGAACCCTGATGTATAAATAGAAAGGTGCCCGGAAACCGCGCATGAGGTTGTCGCGGATAATGTAGTCTTCCTTATTAATGTTTGATGCATAATGTATATGCCGATTTTCCAACCATTACTCTAGTCGCTGAATTTATTTCCTGCTAGAAACGTTTGTTGCCTGTCATGTTTTTATATTGTTCTTTATCCGTAGATTTAAAATATTCCGATTGTGTTAGTTTTATTTGTTTATTTCCATTGCGATGTATGTGTCAATGTGTGCGTATCTGATAATTTATATTCATGCCCTTTCGGCTAAAATCTCTTATATGATTGCCAGTATGTCGAAATAAATAAATAAATAAATAAATAAATAAATAAATAAATAAATAAATAAATAAATAAATAAATAAATAAATAAAAACAAATAAATAAATGCATAATAAATAAATAAAAAAAAAACAAATAAATAAATAACGCATCGTCTCCCGCTTTGGATCAGCCACCTCCGTTTATCGAGAATTGTGGCAGCGACAGTGCGCAGAAAAGATAATACGAGGAATTGGACGTTCGTGTTCGTTTAATGTCTTTTCTTTTTTTCACTGCCCTCTGGTATTTCCGTCTTGGGGAGTGAAATGAGAATTGAGAAGAAATAGACAGGCCGTGATTGCTATACAAGGGGTCGGTAATGGGCATACGCAGTCATTGTTTCGGTGGTTGCTCGCTAGTCTCAACGCTTTTCGTGCACACGGAGACGCTTTTTCTTTTTTCTTTTCATCGTAATTATAGCTCATGCCTGTTTTAGCAGCGATCTATTAAAATCGAGAAAGAGACAAAAGAAAAAAAGCAGCGAACACAACCCACGCGAAATCACTGTCACCGCCCAGCCATGAACTGAAGCGGCTGCTTTACAGCAGATGGCTGTTAATGAGGTGGTAGGCTGTGTCATGCTCGCAGGAACAGCATAGCAGGTGATGTTCGATTTGGCGTGAGTGCTGTGCGCATGCGCGTACTTTCGCTAATTGTGCAGCGCCCCTTCGGCGGCCTGTCGCAGGTCGGTGACGCGGCAACGCATAAATCCCAGCTGACAATAGAGCAGACTCTCGATGAACGGAACTTCAAGGGAGCGAAAAAATTAGTTCCTTTTAATAGGAGTTCCGTTTAGTGAGAGAGATGCGCAAAAGTGCAAATTTGTACGCGAACAGACTCATAATACCATTTCATAGTACTCTAAGCACTACAATGATAGTTGTTCAGAAAACAAGAAAACTACAGGAAGTTTCGGCACAACATTCACAAAGTTTATTTGGCAACAGGTGGTCACTGTGCCCTCAAAAATACACGAAAATGCATCACAGAGCCGCTCCCGAAGCCAAGAATGATTTCCTTTGTTTTCTAACGTAAGCGCATGCTGTGCTCGTCTCAGGCCTTGACTTCGCGAGTGCGTACAAGCCACCAAATTTAGAAGACGGCAACGCTTTAATGAAGCACGAATAGCATCGCGATGGCCCGAACGAGGCTGCAGGAGCTGAGCCCTGCAACCTCGGCGACTTGAATCGAGTCAGAACGATTAGAACCAGAACTGTGATGTTGCATTCGTTACTCTAACACGGCTGACTATTAACGAGATGAGGCCTACAAGGCCGACGAGGCTAAGAAAGAAAACAAAAAACTAAACAGCATGAACCGGAAAAAGCTTATGCTATTGGCCATGGGTTTGACAAGAAGTTTCATTTTCTGTTCAGTTTACACGGTGCGGCGGATTTCTTAGTTCCGATTACCGAAAGTTTTTTTACTTTATCTGAGTAAACCGACCAATTTACAGGCTGCAGTTCCGTTTAAGCGGCAGTTCCGTTTAAGCGATTTCCGTTTATTGAGATTCTACTTCACAAGGCGTCAACTGGAGAAATGGCGAATACGTGCTTGCTGGAATAGGAAAAGGCGACGACGAACAACACTATTGATGCTAGGGCGCCCGGGATATCATATACATACCCCCGTTCTAAAGGGGCAGCCACTAAACCATCATCAACAGCAGCCGACATCACTGTAGGGTCGAGGCCGCTTTTCTACATTTGGGATCTAATAAAGCAGTTTTAGCCTTCACAGGCAACCGTTCATCTTCAAGCGGGGTAATTGTGGCAGTGTGTGTTCTGTGTAGCGAAAATGCGGAGTAAATGTTCGTCACCACCGATTTATAAAAAGCAATGGGAAGCTGAAACGCAACCTCGTTGCTGCGTCGTTGCGATTTGGGTCATATGTCTGCGAACAGCTGAGTATAAATCCACAAAACACAAGTCATTGCAATCAGTAGGTTTGTTAAAAGCGCCTATAGGCTAAATCAAGAGGCGTGTAATCGCAAGAGAGAGAGAGAGAGAGAGAGAGAGAGAGAGAGAGAGAGAGAGAGAGGGGGGGGGATAAAAATGAACATATGAACATACAGACAGACAGACAGACAGACAAATGGAGGGACGAACCGACGGACGGACCGAGCGGACCTGCAACTGTGCCAAGGGCGTTCCAGGAAAGCCTCAGTTAAACGCGCTTCCAGCGCAAACAAGCACTCTTTAATCCGACCTTCAGCAGAGCACTGCTGGGGCCAAAGCAAAGCCCTGTCGCGGAACTCTAATCCTCCACGTGCTTTTCCTTGGCGATAACGTAAATGTTTCTTCGACTGCACGCAGTGAAACTTTCCTGCAGAATGTTCGTCTTGTAATTCAGTTACGTTGTGTAGTCTTCTTGTACAAACACTGTAACAAGAAAAAAAAGCAAATTTATTATAAACAATTTCTAATCTCACGGGATTACTGAGTTTGCGACTTAGCGAATACGTGAAATTTGCGATAAACAAGGGCACGCGAAAATGGAGGCGTCTTTTACGGCGTGTTTTCTTTGGTGGGCTTGGAGCCGGGTCTAGTGCAGCTGACATTGGCTAATTGGCGAGTTGAATGATACGAAAAAAAGAACGAATTTTAACTACACCTTGCTGGTGAAGAAAATGAGCGCTAAAAGGCGAGAACAACATAAGACACGGACTAAGGATGCACGAGTTTGATCCGGTGCAATATTCCGCACTCTCCTTTGCGCCTAATTCCTAACACATCGGGTAATCTCGTTTTTTACCCTTACGTCTAAACGCTGTAGTTCTTCAGCCTTGAGCAGGCTTACAATTTGTGAAGCAAATTTCGGCACTGCATTTCAGAGGACCCAACAACCACAGCGCCTTCACCTGTTGTCATTGTTCGCCTCGTAATCCCATAACGTATGTTGTCCGTGCTCTATAATACATCTTAAATTCAATAGCTTAACTGCGTACGCGACAAGGCAGGCTCGCATATGGCCCCGTTACAAAGTTCTCGGCTCGCTGTTACAACGCCCCCTTCCCTCTTGTTTATCGATGAATTGCGCAACAATTACACATAAACAGGAGGCAACGAACAAGAGGACTGTTACTTTGTGAAATCGAGAATGCGTTTTTCGAACCATTAGAAAATCCTCCCGACATGCGGATCACCCTTTCGAAATCATGCGCTCGGCTCGACACACCGTACAAACTCAAGGCTTACTGACTGCGTTTCGAGACCTCGGTCTCGTAATCCGGCCGTTCCGGCTCCAGTGCTGAGAGCTTAACAAAGTGCCGCTCTCGCGACGTAACGAGCTTATAGAGGGAGGAAGGGAGGCACGTTCGCCCGTTTGTAATCGATCACGTACTACCACTCGCGCTCACAAACATACAGCTACTCGCGCAACAAAGAATAGAGCTAACAGCGGGCGAACATGCATCGAGGTCTTTCGGGGAGGTGAACGCATTCATTTCGCCTTCACAACTGCGCCCCGGACGCGTTCGCTGGCTGAACGCTATTCGTTGTCCCTGTCGTCCGCGCAAGTGGAACGCTTTGCAAGCGTGGTGGCATGCGATCTGGTATACGGGAGGCCGCGCCCTGCACCCGCCGGAAGAACGTTGTTGTTGTTGCTGCCAGCGGAGGGCGGGCGGCGTTAGGTGGCTGGCGTCTTGGGGAGTGACCGTAAGGGTGTATTACGTCTCAGTTTGCCGCCATAAAGGTTGTTCTGTATGGACTGTTGCCATTAGCACCCCGATGGCCTTGAAGCTAGTTAAAGACGATAGTCTTTTTTGGGCTACTCGAACGGGAAAATTTTGGTCTGTCTGTCTGTATGCCTGTCTGTCCGTCTTGAAAAGATAAGTTTATCATAAATAAATCCTGGTATCAATGATACAACGTAAAACAGAGGAAAAAAATTAAACAAGTGCAGCGCCAGTCGCTATACAAAACTAACACAGCCCGATGGCTGCCAGGTAAAGACACTTACAGAAACATCTGTCTCTTGATTCAGCCAGCCGTGCCAAAGAGACACATTATTTGCGCAATGGTCTTATATACTCACAGCGAAATGTTAACGCCTAAGTCCGGTGCCAGTGTTCATACTTGTCAACATTGCCGAACAAGAACAAGACATTACGCCAATATAAGCCCGGAAATTCATACATGAGTGATATTTGCAGTGTTCCTTGATTAAAAAATTCACGCATGCTTGCATTTTGCGATAGCGAACAAAATACTACATGAACTGTAGAAAACAGTCGCCTGCTGTTGCACGCGTTACCTGGTGAAATCCTAAAAATATCAAACGGCAGCAGCAACGAAAGGTTCGACTAGAATGGTTCCGCGTTCCGCTTGAAACGCTCGTGGAGTGGGGCAACGTATAAATGTTTAGTAGGGTGCTGCGATTCACGCGCGTCTCCGCCATACGGCAGCGCTGGCATCGAGGCACCCGACTGGGAGCAGTGGAACGCGGTAAATTTAGATTGGCTTGGGCGAACCTCTAGCGTATTATCTCAGGAGGAACGAGACGGGAGAGGACTAGCATGACAGGTGAGCGGGAAAGAGAAGGGATGCATTTACTTGCCAGGAGCGCCAGTCGACTGTCGTCTTACGTCGATATTTGCAACGAAACGAGCAGATACGCTGCCAATTTTTATTTCAAGAAATTTACATGTGTATTTTCGTGTTTGATCATTGTCGATTATCCTGGTTTCATGTTCACTGGTGAGCATCGTATCTGCTGAGATTTTTTTCTACATAAACTTAATCTGCTGCAAGTCACGTTGCTTTGTAGAACAAGGTAGAGTCTTCAAACAAGCCGTGGAACAGGAATGTCATCTTGGCTTTACCTGTAACACTCGACTGATTGATGGACCCACATTTTAAACGAAGATGCAGAAGGCCCCGCTTCGCGAAAGTATACAGCTGGATAAAATGGGCCCTATAGCTTGTGAAAAGACACGCTGAAGCTGAAAAAGCTTAGTTCAATGGACGTAAAAGTTAGATTACTGACCCCCCCCCCCAACGACCTTAATTTCATCATCAGCAACCATGTTTTTATACCTCCATTTTCAAGCAACACGGTGCTCTTAAAATCCCGACGTAAATACTCGGGCGAAGTGTAAAGGATTCGGAATTGCAAGAACATATGACCCCGAATGTGCACGTCAGCTACAAAATGGACAGCAAGGTGTATAGAGGCATGCAGCAGCCTTGAAAATAATGCGCAAAAAGGAAATAGTCCCTCTACACGTACCCCTTCTTTTTTGTTTACTCACAAAAGTACACGAGGCTGGCGCTGACCCGCGGGCGGACATTGCGTGTGGGTGTATCCGCCTCGCCGCCAAATGATATCAGCCCCAGCCTCACCCGTCAACGGCTTACTTTCGCTCCAGTAATGCAAGGGGTTCGCATAATCGGCGAAGCGGCCCGTCGTTGGTGTATTAACCTTTCTACTGCCTTTAAAAAAAATTAAAACAAGTGGTACTGTTAACGACGACACCCCACCCCCATACCAGACAGCAGAGGAGAGCCAAGAACAAGAGCACGTTACTAGATTGCACAAATACAGGCTAGTCGCGTATACAGCGGGATTATCGATCAATACAAGTAGGCCAGATGGTAAAACCCACTGTCCCGCCACACACTTGAAAGAAAAGAAGCACTGACGTGGCGACGGTTGCAAACAACCCTCATTTTTCAATCTTGTTTCTGCCAACAGTCGTTGCCCCGATCTCTGTTCAAACCTCTGCACTATATGCAACAGCAGAGCAGACCGGCTTCATATGGTAGGGTACTGCCACGAGCTGCAAAAACGTGCCATCGGCAATAATAGCAAGGAAGATTAAAATACACTCATAGAGTACAATATTGAGACAACAGAACAATGGGAGGTTATCCTCACCTCCGCTCCGTTGCCGGAATGTTCAGTCCGCTTCGCTCAGCGGCTGAAGCCGAGGCTAGGATGCAAGGAATCCTGGATGACGGAAAAGGGAGGGAGATCGTCCTGAGCCTCCGTTCCAAAACCCCTCCCGAGCATCAAATGAAATCCTCTCTCCCTCGCACGCTTGAAAATGGCGATAGGTTCAAGAACAACCACGTGTGGTCAAAAAACCGCGCAATACTGCGTTTCAGCCAACTTCACAGCGGAAGAGAGACAAGTAAATCTGAAGTGAAGTTGAATCCTAAAAGAAAAAAGAAAAAAAAAATGCCACGTAGATATGGTGCCTATCACGGAAACTACCACCATGGCACATACGAGTCCTAAATTTGATTTGATGCAACCCAGATGACGGTTCTGTTTAAATCCAACCTTGTATCACTCATTCCCACCAATTTTATTGACAGCGGGCAGAGTTGCTGACCGTTATCCGCCTCTGAGTACAACGACTGGGGAAGAACGCACGGATTGCCGGCAAGATTCATGGCATCAAAAACTAAGGACGTCTTCCAGAGGACGGGCGTTTTAACACTGGCGCCTCGACTCAGAACAATAAACTTTATTCTTAAGTGTGCAAGTGTGCTTTGTGATTTTATTTTTTGTGAGCGACCGACATATTACGTAGACGTTAGAATTGTGCTTTGGCCAATGTACGAAGCGAAATGTATATGAACTAAGCTGTCGGGTTGAGCATATGGGGTCTTCAAGCTGCGTTGTTTGCAGCTTTTTCCCTTGCGTCCTCTCTCTACTGTACCACAGCAAGAGAGAAATAAAGTTTCAATTCAATTCAATAATGAACATTTGGAAACCTAGCGCATTGTTATTAGCGCCGTCATTCTTGTTTGGGATCAGTTGATCCCAACAACGAGAAATAAATCCGGCGAGAATAGGTAAGGGCAGGGGTGCACTCGGTAAACACTCCCATATAAAGAAAAGTAAGCTATCTCTATAACGGAGAAGGAGAATATGCAACCAGTGCATGTTGCCGGTGATGAAATACGGAGCTGAAACTTCGCGCCTTAATAAACCACTTGAAAGAGAACTTAGGTCGGCTCAGCGGGCTATGGAAAGCATAATGATAGGAGTAACACCCAGGGACAGGAAACGAGCTACTTGGATTAGAAAACAAAGTAGAGTAGAATATATTATCACATCAAGAAAAAGAAATGAACTTGGGATGGTCATGTCGTGAGACGAACCGACCACCGGTGGATAATTAGGATAACAGAGTGAATACCAAGAGATGGGGCTAGAAGAAGGGAAAGGCCAATTACTCGATGAAGGGAGGAAATAAGGAAATTCGGAGGCAATGAATGCACTCCAGCGGCGCGGGGCATGAGCGGTCAGAGGTCTATGAAAGAGGCGTTCGACCTGCACTATACTCATGGGGCTGTTGTTGTTGATGATGATGATATTGTTTAGGCCCATTCGGCACTAGTATTCCATCCGTTAGGCGCCAAACTGATTGTAGGAATCCTCATCATTATAATAATATTCAAAAACAACAACAACAGCTACCTCCATTGATCTTGCAACAGCGCGGCAGAGTTACCTGATATAGACAGTTGCGAAACTCCCCATAGGCCCCATGTATCGAAAGCCGGTCTTCGGTTGCCCCCCTGCGCCGGGGCAAGCACGGGGCAAGTTGACTAGCCTGTCGTCTGTCGGCAGGACGTTGAAGCAGTACTCAAGTGCTTGCGGCTGCTGCCGTAAGTCACAAAAAGAAAAGCCGCAAAAACACAAGTAAATTTTACGTAATTATTGTGTTTTAATTTAAAAAGCAATCTTTATTTCACAGAAAATTTTTGAATAATAATAGTTTAGCGAAGTTCCGTTTTTATCTCCTAGGTGCCGCGCGCGTCGACTTGCCCCTCAGCTTCCACGGAGTGGGGGGGCTAGCGCCGCCCGGATTCTGAAGCGGAGTTTCGCAACTGTCTATATTGAGTAACTCTGACAGCGCGGTACCAGCTGATGTAATTAAGGGTGCTGCAGAGAAAGGCGAAAAAGAGTTTTCGCATAAAACATGACTCTTGATCAGGCGAAACACGAAAACATTAAGAAAGTTGGTTTGTCGCCCTTTCTTACCTGATGCTGTATTTGAACAATTTTTGAAGCTTTTTTCAGTGCCTCAATAGAGTTATTTCAGACCGCAAACTGAAAACCTAAAGTGGAACTTCCTCGATCTGTAAAATTTCTCTGGCACCAAGATAGTGTACGGTCGATTAATTGGTATTTCTCTGAATATGTGGTCTTCTGGAGGCTGTTGTATACAATATGAACCATCCGATCCAGTTTCGTTCAGTGGGAAGTTTTTAATTCATTTAAGTATTACCAGCTGCTATGCTTCAAAAAGGTTTTTGTAAACTTATTTTATTCTGAAAATGCATACCCCGTGTATGAACACATATAGACTTTTTGTTAGGGTTTCGGACAATTTTCCACTCGTCTAAATTAATAGCATTTACAAATAAAATTTTCAACTCACCTTCTTTTTGCGAACGACAATGAAATTATCAGAACCCCTAGGAATTTGATATGATGTAGTGAGTTCGATAGCATTACTGTCCAGTTGCGGATAATGTCGTCTCACTATCATTATCATTTCCGCTTTGCGTCTTTTGCTCCTTTCCACTAGTACGTACATCCTGCCATTACCAGAGAGGTACCATTCTCCGCTGCCATCAAAACAGACCCACTCTATACGTCCTGGCACATTACAGGCATGGCAGAATAAAATTACCGCCACCTCATCCATGGCTAACGAGACAAGAAGCCACAGCACTTCGGCGATTGCAGACAAATTCCTATCCTCCCCACAGCACCCTCCTCCATTCTATATACCCCACTCAGTATCCCTACCACTGGATTTTCTGTCCCACGCCCGGCACCCTGTACCACCGGGGATGGGAGTGCCAACAAACCCCAAACCTACCCCCTATTTCCTTCCCATCTTTTGAGCAGTGGATGGCTCGTCTGGCCGATCCGTTCCTTGAACACCCGCAAGACTTGGTAAAGAGGACCTGGACGGCAAGTCGCAGTCTGCGTATCCCGGAATAGGGATGCCCTCCACCGGGCGACTATCCTGATGTCAGAATTTACGCTCATCAATCAGTGTTCATACTCTCTCTCATTTCCGCTACTGCGAGTGGGAGCCTTGGCTACCCGCCCTCGCGAAGATTATCGCTAGGCCTAACTTTATGTATTCGTAATGTTGAGGTGCTATGACGTACAAGCAACGTCAAATTCATCGTTCACCATGCTGCGTGTGTACCCGATGACGAGGTACGCCAGAACTTGAAGAGGAACATTAGCCGTAACGTCATGCCGGCATGTGTACCCGCTTTCACCCTCCTCGCGCGCCGTGTGCTGGAACAGCGCCGTACAACATAGGGCTTCAGTGAATGCCGCACGACGGCGCTGCTAACATCACGCAGGCCTAATAAGCTGTATGTGCCTGCCCTAAGCAGCGCTTGTATTAAACTAAGAGTGTAAAACATGGGTATATTAGTCCTTTTTGCTAAGATGACATGTCATCACCCCGCTACAAAGGGGAAACCAATAGCAATCATCATCATCTTCATCATCAGGCACATATCGATGTCCCATGGCCTAGCGAGTAGGACATAGCCATTGTTTGCCGCTTGTCTTACGGTAACTCGCAAAATTAGCTGGCCTAAATTACTCACGTACAGGCCTATAAGTCCATGTATCTAAGACCCGTATCTAAGTTAACAGTCATGACGCAGTCACTAGGTCAAGATCAAGTCAGAAACGTGAACCTGGGTTCGATCCCCATGCAGACACAAATTTACTCTTACTGATTTTCTTTTTATTTCCCACCAGCTTTCCCTCATTCGCGCCGTCAACTTCTATCTCCCGTAACGGCACCGCATTTTGGACTGAACTAACGCTTTGGAATTAAAGGTGAAACGAAGCAGACACAAAATCTGAAAAACATTCCAGCTCCGTGAACTGTTCGGTTGAATCTGACGCAAGAAGTTTCGGAAACAACGTGAGCGACGTTGTTTCTTTATTTTCCTTTGATCGTTATACCTCGGGCCGACATCACGGTTTCCGACGACCTTGTGTGTACAGTGCTTTACGTACGCGTGCGCGCGTGATAATATATCGCTCCACTAGGCCGACCACAAGCAGTTATTAAGTCAGCTACCATCGACTTCCCCCGCGTATAGACAAATGAAGAAGGAGCCCATTGCTTCTGTGATTGGCACACGCCAGCGCGCACACATAGTCATTACGCACGTAGACGTACTGTACCTCGGCGTCATTCGCGAGGAGCGCGTCCGACGGTAGACGAACCTTGGGCTGTTGCTGACGCCTCACAGTTAAGAGGTGCAGGGAGACAAATCAACGCGCACTGATAATGTGGTTGGTACAATCGAATGGCTCTTGATCCCGTGTCACGGTTGGTTTGCTACAGAGGACGAAATTGTCTCCTTTAGTTGTGGCAGGAACAAGAAGTAAAAAAAAAAATGTTTGCCATCCTGCCCTGCGAAAGTGGATGTACAGCGAAGCTGTTGTAAGCCACTACAATTGCTGTTGGGAGATGATATGAAAAGTTTCTCGTCGTTTCGGCGGGTTCGCCACTTGCACTCGGATTCTCTGGCGGCAAATGCTGGGTCCTGCCTAGCCTGAGGCACGCGCTCCGCGTCTTGGACAACAACAGCTCTACTTAGTGATACTAGTCCTGCCTAGCCTTCAAACATAGTTTGCAAACATAATCTTTACGTGGAACACACGGGGTGGGGGGGTCACTTGCGTACGTGTTCACAGGGGCCTTATCATCTATAATGAAGTTTCTATGCTTGTATTTCGTTTTTTTTATACGAATACTGAGCTCTATGCTGTATGTCTGATTAGCGTAACGCATGCGATCAGCGTCTTAGGCGAGAACTACTGGTTCATGCCTACATTTTTTTTAGGGCACGAAAATTTCCAACCAATTAGAGGCTAACAGCTTCGCTGTAAAAAAAAAAAAACAGGGGGAATTGGAAGATGGGTCGAACACCATGACTAAAAAGTAACAATATAAACCGCGTGACTCTGATTTTGCAAGGCAGAACTCTTTCAGACCAATAAATTGCGGATCCTATAGGTTATGGGTAGACGCATTAACACGTGAATTGGCATGTAAAAGATGTCAATTTAATTATTATGTAGAAGTGTTTTCAACGAGCATGCTGAAAGTTCGATTGACTTGTACTGCTGGACACATCCTGGACGATTCAATAAACATAGGTCCGCACAACTTTGTTTCACCAAGTTGGGAGGTCTCGCACATAATTATCTTTGATGCATCAAGCGATATGCATTAAAAAGTGTTTCACGTAACATCATTTCATTCTGCACTCGAATGCTCCACCAGGCATCTGCACACCGATTTCGTCAGCATCCGAGAATGTTATCTTTGTTTAAATACACCAGCTTTCCAAATTAAACTTTCAACCTGTTTTCTTCTTGCAAAGCAGGAAGCAAAACAAGGTAAACTAATAATCTGCAGAATTTCAGCTACAGAATCCTTTGGGAAAAATCTGACGCAACAACTCGTGTAAACAACGTCAGCAGCGTCGCGCGTGATGTTTCCTTTTCTTTTTATCTGGGCGCCTACATCGCGGTTTCCAACGTCCTTGCACGCATACCGCTCCGCGGACGCGTGCGCGCGCGGCTAGAGTGGCGATAAATGGTTCCACTAGGCCGCCCAGAGGCCGTTATTAGGTCGGCTCTCCTCCGACGCATAGACAGATGATGAAGAAGCACATTGCTCCTGTGAGCGGTAGATACAGGAGTGTTCATATATCTATTAAGCGCATATAGCCGTCGGGCGGATCCGCAGAAGGTCTGGCCAAGGGCAAATGTGCCTTGGGCTTTGATTACTGGTAGATAATAGTTAAAAGGTGCCGGGGTGATCTACAGATGCCCATAGACGATGTAGTTGTTGTGGCCGAATGGCTGGCATTAAACATCCTTGGTGGTGGAGCGAAAGGAGGGCAGGTCTCTTTATGTTGTAGGGGAAATAAATACGCAGAAAAAAAAAACTAAACCCAATTCCCCCCACTGTGAAATCTGATGAAACAGTGAGCAGACGGGGCAATAGGTTGTCTTTATAAAAATTTATTTAGCCTCGCCTTCTTTCTTGTGGGTAATGGCAGAGTCGTCTTAAGGCTAATTTTCCTATAATTTTCTTCCGTATAGTTCCGCTAAAAGAACAGTTACAGCCGCTTTCTGTAACCATACTCGTTCCGCAGATGGTCACCTATTAACACAGACAGCAATTCTGTAATGTTAATAGCTTCACAAGTAAATGAAATTCGGCGTAATGGTGCAGTCGTCCTAGCGGTTAATTGTCTTACAATTTGTTGCGGGATACTGTCGATAATCCAGGAGTCAGAGCCATTTTCTCTAATCATACTACCTCCGTTAATGGCCACGCTTCTCTGCGCAACAGGCAATGCGGGAAAAGCCTGTTTACAAAGACCAACATTAAACTCAGTTATTGAAAGTCGGCTTTACCTCTAAGTACAATTCTATTGCTGAAAGGACATTTTTTTTTCAAAAGCAATATAACCCGTCTTAGACCACAATATATAGCGTTAGGACCTTTTTCTATTGTTTATGAATTATGAATTTTTCTACACCGGGAACAGGTTTTCGCGCGGGAAGCAACCTGCTTCGGAGATAGCCTGGCACGATACCAGCAGAGACTGCCGTCTCGGCCTACACTAGAACACCTCCGCTGTTAAAATGTTGCGAATGGTTCGAAGGGTCGAGTTTGAAAGGCCCAAACTGAACAGTGCCAGCTGCGTGCGTCCCAACCCACAGAGGCAGATCTATTTCAAACCAGGAACATGCGTAAGCGCACGGAGATGGAAGCAGGGCAGGGGAAAACGTTAATCCTGATAATTTAAATTGATTCGTTCTGGGGAGCCAACGGTTTCATGGTCTCTGAGCGTATTAATTTTCAGCTTCACACTTCTCTATGCCCTACAGAGTACCGTCACTGAGGAACGCAAGTGAGCAACGGCGACCATTTTGGTGTTTATTAGTGTTGCCAGATTGTCGCTTCTGCTGCTTCACCGCTAACTTTGACGAGGTCATTTGTAAACAACACTGCCGAAGACGCAGCAAGACGGCATCTTCGGACACACTTCTGCAGGTGAAATGCTTCGAAGAGCTTTATCTTTGATTCGCGTTCGGAACGACGCCAGTCGCGCGCAGCCGCAGATCAGGGAGGACAAGCTGAGAATACTACCACAGTTGACCGACAGGAAACGCATAAACAACAAAATGGCCGCACCCATGAACCGTAGCAGTGTAAAGAAATATCCCGTGAAGCTAACTGACCAATGACCACGGTGGCGGCACAGAACAATGGAAGAAAAGAGTGCTGATACTCTGTGACCTTATCAAGTGGCACTACTATGTCCCTTACGTTTTAAGGGTGGTTGGCCGAGTTATTTGTTGTCGTTATTCCTTTAATTTCTATTTACTATTTATTCTCTCACTTTGAGTTATAAATTTTATCCTTAATCTGTTTGCACGCTCAGCCAGAGAAACGTTCATTTAAGAAGAAGAGAAAGAAGAAGATACAGGACCAGCAAGAGTAGGAAGAGTAGACAAACGGGGATGAAGAAGATTGGGAGGATAAACATTGACACCGGTAGTTGTATTGTTATATGCTTCAGCGACAAATAAAGAACTTAAGGTCCATATATTTCAGTGGGCTTAATTGTTTATCTGCACATCAAACCAATACCTGCTCGGGCCGAAATAGGTATAACAGTGTGTCACAATATTAGGTTTCCGAGTATCGGCACTCTATTATTCCGAGCCGCCGCCATGATCATTAGCCACTCCGCATCACGTGACATTAACTTACCCTGCTATGGTTCATGGGCACCGTCGTTTTGTGGGTTATGCGTTTTATTCGGTCAATTCTGGTAGACTTAGCTTGTCCTCCCTGCTCTGCAACTGCTAACGACGGACGCCGTTCCGAACGCGACTAAAAGATAACGCGTGTAGCAGCATTTCAGCAGCAGAAATTTGTCCGAGAAAGCCGCTTTGCTTCACCTTCGACAGTGTTGTTAACAAACGACCCGGTCGATGATAGCGGCGAAGCTGTTGTAGCGGCAATCTCGCAGCCCTGATAAACACCAAAATGGCCGCCGTTGCTGACTTGCCGTGCCTCAGAGGCGTTACTCTGATACCTCATCTAGTAACACTAACACGACGCTTCACTGCGTTCTATTTCAATTTTGACACTACTTTCTGCTCTTTATTTGTGATGTGGACTTCCCATTTTCAGGAAATTGCACATTCGACAAAAGCCAACAGCGAAAACGGCGCCTGAAGGAATAAAGAAATATTGAGGGTAGAGAGACTTGGCGTCTTCTTTATTTGTTACATTTGGTTGCTCCGCTTCTGATAGCGCAATGCCGAAAAACAATTACCAGAACCCCTGATTGGCGAAAAACATTTGTTTATAAGAGATATTCATGATACGTTTACAAGCACGCTATACTGCTATACCACGGTCAAGTATAACAGCAGCAACAATATTTACCACAGCAAATGTGAGGGCTGTTTGATAAGCTTGGTAAATATCTATGAGGTGGTCCCACAGTCTCTGTGGTGATGTCTTGACTGATACGTATCACTCTGCAATGTAGATCGGGCGAGATCTTGCCTATGAGCGTGGCATTATTTTCGTTCTGCATATGTTTGAGATGGTAATGCCAGTACTTGCAAGAAAAATAGAAAAAGTCGGGTTCCGTGTTGTAACAAAAGTTTATCTTAATGATGTTCCTGGTTGGGCCAATCCTAGTCGAGGTAGATGATATTTTTCGAAGAACGCCGAACCATAGCAGAAGATAGGCAGGACGCCCAGCTGAAATTGCCATTCCGGTAGTAAGGGGAAAGAAAAGGACGGAATCGTTCTGCAGGACTGCCTGATAACAGTGGGCACTGCCGATACCACCGGAATCTCAACTGAACGAGCGCCCAAGATACTGCACGAGGAATTGAAAAAAATCCCGGGCCATCTCCAGTAACGTGCAACCTGGGGAGGGGCGAAGCATGCAGTGTATAAGTGTATTCGTGGCGGCTTGGCGTTTTTGCCAACGGAGATGAAACAGTGGGGGAGTAGTGGTATACAGCTTTGCTGCAAAGTATCTTGTCTTTGAAGCACGAAGCTCTAGCGCGAGGCGTAAACGAGTTTCCCGGCGCTCTACCATGGTGACTACATTAGACTACGATTACGGCGACGACGATGACAGGAGACGCCAACAGCCCCAGCCCCTAAGGGGCTTCGCCCCTAATAAAATGTGGTGTTCACGATTGGTACGGGTGTTGTTGGCTGTGGATGAAAGCGCACCCGAACGGACGTTTATACGCAGCTACTCTCGATGCTCACTTGTAGTCTGGAGGGCTTCGTGCGTCGATTCTGGGCCACGGACAAAACAGTGAGTCCCTACTGCACTCCAAGGCGAAAACAGCAGTCAAAGAGATGGACAGCGGCTGTTAAAATCGGTCCAGAGAAAGCAACGTCCATTTTGTTGTACTAATGCTACATTAGGTTTCACATTCACAGGGAACCCATTTATCATGTCTCGCTAAACGAAAGTTCCACGTGCGTACGGCCCTCCTTTACGCTGGGAACGTAAGGCGACCAAAGTGATTAATTCACGGAGAACTCTTAGGTGGCAGTGTTGAAACGTTTAGAAACTTTCACGAGTGCTACTAACTCAGCCATGTCGACACAGCCAATCACTGATAAGCTATCGATTTTAGACCATCGGTCACGAAACTTCCACTGGCCACTTCATTCTGCAGATCGTAATCTCATTGACCTGTCGTAACAAGCGTACTCACACAGCAGTAAACACGAGGAGAGGTTTTGGCTTAACGGTCGTAATTTGTTCTATAGCCCTTTTGACAAAGCAGGAGGACCACGGCGGCCTTTACGACCGCTGTAAGAAAACAGCATTAAAAGGTGATGGCGTCTGTTTTCTTTCGGGAGGGGGGAGAGACGGCTAAGTAATAATCCGTATGGACTATTTGCAGTGTAGGAACACAGTAATATGTTATCATTAAGCAACCTTACTGCGCAGTTCGAAGAGAGGGACGCAAAAAAAAAACGGCTTAAATGACCCGGAAGAAAGTTGCTTCATGAAGACAATTTACCGTCACCTAAATCGTCTGCTGCACCGGCCCAATGTATGAATGTGACGTTCAGCTTGTTACGCAGCCTGATATACTTCATATTTCGACACGTTGGAATTTTTCTTCTGCATAGAAGCATTATGTACAACCTTGTGCATGGAAATATTAGAACGTAAATGAGCAGTCCCAACATTTCCTATCACTGGCCTTAATGAAAATTTTACTGTGTGTGAGTATGAGGACATGAGATAGGAAGGAAGGAGCGGAATTTAACCAATGAAATATATATATATATATATATATATATATATATATATATATATATATATATATATATATATATATATATTATATATATATAAGATTCTGATTTGATTCTGGGGTTTAACGCGCCGACGCAACGCAGGCGATGAGGCGCGCCGTAGTGGAGGGCTCCGGATTAATTTTGACCACCTTGGGATCTTTATCGTGCGCCGAAATCTCGTACACACGGTCGTTTTCGTTTTTCGCCTCCATCAGAAAAGCGGCCGCCGCGGCCGGAAATCGAACCCGTGACCTCGTGCTCAGCAGCGCAACGCCTTAGCCACTGAGCCACCGCGGCGGGTATATATATATATATATATATATATATATATATATATATATATATATATATATATATATATATATATATATATATATATTGTGAGCACAAGGAGAATCTACAGTCTTGGGACAATCTACTGTGCTGGGACAATCGCCGTGCGCCGATAGGATGCCCTATCGTCATCGCTTCATCTTCATCATCTCGGCCTCTGGCATCATCATCACCGCTTCCTGACGGGGTCTTCCTCGGTTATCGGCCCTCGGAAGAATAAACCGCTCTCCTTCATGAGTCCTTCACTCTCTCAAGTAGTGGAGGTGCGCCGTGCGCCGTGCGCCGATAGGGCATCCTATCGGCGCACGGCGATTGTCCCAGCATAGTAGATTGTCCCAAGACTGTAGATTCTCCTTGTGCTCACAATATATATATATACAAGAAAACTTCGAAAAAGGTAGCGACAACTAAACTATTGTTGCCAATGTTTCAGCAAGACACTTTGCCTTCGTCCTGACGAAGGCAAGGCTCTGGCTGACTGAAACGTTGGGAACAATTGTGGTTGCTACCTTGTTCGAGGTATTCTTTTATTGTGTTCCTTACCATCTTTCAAGTTTTATTGCTCCCTAAATATATATAGTTGTCGGTTATGCATGGTTAGTGGCGTCCCTAGTCCGGGATGTCATTGCCAGGTGCAGCACGAATGGCCCTGGTCAGCAGCCGGTGTTCGATTTCCAGGACATCGCTAGTCAGCAGGAGCTCTCACTTCGGTGTCACAGCCAGGACTTTTTTTTGCGACCTAACGCTAAAGGGACACAGAAGTGATTTGTAAACAATGCGGGATTACGAGCGCAAACTAGTCCGGAGTCCCTGGGCCCTGTTTCGACCACTCTGTGCGCGTTTACGCGAATTTATTTAGTAGAAAAATCAATTCGAAAATGCTGTCCTATTTTCTGTGGCGTTTTAGTATGACGTCAGCAGGAGAGGAGCTGACAATTGGCTGCGCTACTGCACGGCTCGCCGACCTTCCGCGACCGAGTCAGTCAGCCCACCGTTTAGTCCGCCGGCCGCCAACGGGTCGTCGCAATTCGCTCGATCAGTTGAAACTAAGCCACAACACGTTTGGGAATGGAAGAATGCGCCTTTATTTACTTCGTTAGTTTGTACACTGTATCTAGCTCCAAGTCAAGGGCGCTTCACACAAGCGCTGCACAAGCCCACATGCGACGCTTCGCTGACTGGTACGCCAGTAGGAAAATATAAGGCCTCTTGAAGGGGGAGAAGAGTGAGCGAAGTCAATATAGGTACTAAGGAAATAAAATCAACTGATATTTTTACCGTACAGCGTAAAACTAGGGAGCGGGAAGCACTTTTTTGCGCTGTGCGAACAAGAAGAGCGGTCAGCGGCACGGCTACGCATCTGCGAACGCTTTCCCATCTACGAAATGCAATTGCTAGACGTGAGCTATTGTGGAAACTCGGGGGACGCTTACTGCACGAGCGCAATACAACAAATAGTCACCTAAGCTGCTTGAAATACTAAAATTAAATAAAAGTGCAAACTGGTTATACATTATATACCTTATCTTTTCCGTCGCCCCCAGCGGGCCCCTGTGGCTTACTCGTCTGGGGTGCTAGGTATGTCATCGCAAGTGTTTTGCCAGTCACAAGTTCAAATCGCCGCGGGTACGTGCTTTTTTTTTATGAGGTAACTTTTTTGTTTTTCGCCGATGTTTTCTATACTGAGTTCACCTTTTTTTGGGCCGCAACGTTCATTGCTCCACGAACTAGTCCACAGAACTCGCGCAGGCTGGCACTGCCGCGCTAGCGAGTTCTCGTTGGCGTGCTGTTGCCATAAGCACCGACTGCTTGCGGGCAGTGGGCACAGGCCAGAATCGACAGACCCTTGGCCTGGTGCTAACACGCTTTTTACGATACAGGCATGAGCGAGGCAAGCTCCAAATATGGGGGAAAAGCGCATGCATTTGTGCGTCTGCGGGGACGCGGAGGGCGTTCATGCACTGCGTAGGCCTCGGCTAGTGAATGCTACGATTCCAAGCCGTCCTGGGAGGCTCATCTTATGCATTTTACAACCGACAACATGGCAGAAGCGCGGTACTACGATTACTGGGATATTGAGAATGCCCATCCAACGACGCCATCGGATGTCAAACATGTTGTTTTGCAGAACCGAAACCGAAACTTGTTTGATTGCTAACCTTGGGCATCGTCCAATCACGGCGCCCCGTCCTCCCAACGTCACAGCTTAGTTTGTGCGGCCGCCGCAAACCGCGCATGGTAGTTTTTCTTCTTTCGCGCTTTGTAAAATAATTACCGATTTGTCAACCGGATAAACGATGAAAAGTGTGCTAATTTGAGCCCGTCTACACAGTCCAAGCAAAAACGGAAGCTTGACAAATTCACTTCAGCGTCCCTTTATGATTGTGAACCTTGTTGGACCAATTGCATGTCGCTGTCAACGGAGACCAGGTGGATGAATAAAATGAATTCTTGATTAATAACGCATGCATAACTCGTAGTTTTATAGTGATAAAACACGCCCGGTATAACGTGTATTGGTTGTGTTAAAGTGTATTTGAACCTTTACTATACTCTGGGATTCTTGAAACATTATTGTAGACCTTGCGACGCAGAGTGTGTGCCGTAATTTGAAGAAATATACGCGTGTACGCGAGTACACACATACACACGCATGCACGCACACACGCACATACACATGCGGTGACATTCTTGTTTCGTGGAAGTAAAGACCTTGCCGACGGAGACACGGCCAAGAAAACGTGGCCTCGTTTCAATACTCGGAGAAGTAGTACCTCTCCGCGCTCGCGATGAATGGCCAAGTGGCCTAGTTGTCACCGTCCAAATGAATTATGGAAATTGATGCTTTGTTTATTCGTTGCCACTGCTTTTATCACGCACTAGGTAAGATAGGCCATGTTCCCACCGCAGTAGTTCGGTGCCGCCCTCACTTAGTTAATTTATAGCTCCATTCATAGCGGTGCGCGGCCCCTTGAGTGTCGATAAAGTGCCTACGCTGTTTGCTGCGGGCTAATTGGTTTCAAATGCTTCTCAGAACAAGCTGGTTCCTTGAATCAAACTTTTTGAGTATTCAGCTATCATTAAATCGACTTGACTGGCAAGAGCATTGCTCACGCCGGTTTTTTCCCTTCTCGGGAAGGCTAGCGAGGCAGGTTGTTTGTACTTTTGTTATTTTGTGCAAATAAATATTGCTGGGCAAATATTATACGCCAGGAGTCACAACCATGCCTGTATCACCTACGGAGTTAGAGAAGGGAGATAACGACGTTGAGCCCGGGCTGGACATCGGTCACCTTGGAATCGCTTTGAGAGTTTTGTGTCGCTGGCCAAACACCCTGTGCCTCTAGCAAATAAATCCGTCTCCCAACAGTTTGATGGAGATGCTGGCTATTTGGCCAGCGACGCAAAAATGTCAAAGCGGTTCTAAGGTGACTGATGTCCAGCAGGGGCTCAACCTCGTTCTCTTACTTCTCTAATTCCGCAGCTGATGCAGGCATGGTTGTAACTTCTGGCGTGTGATATTTGCGTAACAATATTATCGCAATCGCCAGCATTACTACCCGTGCACGAAGTCTAACATGCATTTGACACCCTACCTAGTACACCTAGTCGCAATATGCGTCGTGGTGGTAGCACTGCTACGTGGACGCTCAATATGCCACTTTTCCGCTCGGTTAAGGCCTTGTAAGTATCCCCTCTAGTCCAGCATTGCTAGTCCAGCAGTGTCCCTGTCACTTCTTTGTTAACGCGTAATCCTGTGTTTTCAGTGTTCAGCTGGTTTCTTCTAACCTTAATACGCACCAATTATCCCAGCAACAAACTCTCGTGTATTTCCCCCGTCTCCGCCTCTTCCGTAACATCACGACCAACGTCAAGCTCGTGAAGCGTAATGCGAAACTATAGACGGAAATCGCGCTTCAGACGCACGCCCCCACGGACACACACGCGCGCATCGCGCGCGCACTCTTCGCGCCATGAGGCAAGCAAGGAAGTACTAAACGACGCGCCGAGGCAAATTACTCCAGACGCGCGCCGCATTCTTGCCTCTGACAGCAACAGCGTCCGACAACCCCGCGCCATCGAAGCGCGAGCGGCCTGTGCGACCTCTCGCTTCCGCCGCCGTCCGACGGGGCTTCCAGCGCGCCTGCGGCTGCTGGCAGCACTTCCCACGGAGGCAGGAGCCTCGTCAGCTGACCCTAACGAGCAGGACCCGACGAAATGTACGCACGAAAGCTCCTTCGCCTATCCCGCCGCCGCCGCCGCCGCCGCGACCACGTTATCCTGCGCGCGCCATCTGCGGCGGGAGCGGCTAGCGCCAAATGACCGAGACACCACGGCCGCCGCTGCGCTGCTCGCACTCACGCACTCGGCGCTGCTCCGTTTCCCTCTTGCATTCCCCCCATGTTACTCAGCGGCGGCCAGCTGAAAGCGAAACAAGAAGCAACAGATTGCGCGCTGCCCAGCGTCCGTGAGCCCCGCTGGCCGGGCAAGGAACGGCCCGCATAACAAGGAAGATAGTTGTTGCCTTTGCGCCGGCCGGAGCAGGGAACGGCGTACGTGACGTATCGATATACATCTCGCGAGGGAAGGGGACTAGCTGAGAGGAACGGGGAGTGAGTGTGTGCGGGTTCGTTGGCGTGAGACCAGTGGGCTAGCGGAAGCTCTTAACGCTACCTCTACAACTCGTTGCTGGCATTTTTGGAGCTGCCGTCAATTTGTCGAACCATTTTCTCTCACCTTTGTATACGGACGCTGGCACGTGCTCTTAATGTTCTCGCGTCAGGAGAGAAATCCAACCTGACTTGTGACAATGAATAATAGAAAGAAGTGATGTGCGCGCAGAAGGTGGTTTTAAAAGGCCCTTGGTCTGATTCTGTGACTCGGAGCACACCATACAGCATATGGGCTACCATTCCCTTCCAAATGCCCTACTACCACCACCACCTCCACCACCAGCACCACCATCATCATCCTGTCTACTCCCATTGCAGGACAAAGGCCTCTCCCATAGATCTCCAATTATCCCGGTGCTGTGCTAACTTCGACCAATTTATCCCTGCAAACTTCTTGAGCAGATCTCCCTGTCTAACTTTCTGCCGCCCCCTGCTACGTTTGCCGTCTTGCCAGTACTCATATAATCGTATCATCCTACATCACTTCCATATCTTAACTGCGGCGACCAAGACAGCCTGCTCTATTTTACTGCGAACGTCTTTGTGGTTGTGGCTCCGTCAGTTTTTCGTTCCTCACAACAAACCTGGGGCAACGGAAACGCCTTGCAGCAAAGCTAACTTTACCGCTAATGTTCACATAAACAAAACGCCTGTAACCTTCGTTTTAAGGTTTTATAAACGCTTTCCCCCAAATAATTATACAATTTTTGTCGCTAAGACATACCTACCATCGGTTTGTGTTTCATTTATTTACCACGAACAAATAGTTCATAGGGAAGTTGAACACGTTACAGAATTCCCGTCAGCCGTCAATACACTGGCATATACGGGGGGAGTATGTTTACGGAAACCGACTGTAACTTTTCCTTTATGGAAACTTTTTCAACAGACGTTTTTGTGATGATCGGCCGCTATGATGACCCTATTAAGTGCGAATGCACTTCTTAAGCGAGCCTGAAGCGTCCGCCGCCGTCCGCATAGCACATCGGCTGTCTATGCATGAGATTCTACAGAAGGAAAGGCACATCATCTCTTCATCTGCAAGGATAAAACTCTACCCCTTTAAGTTTCATTAAGTGGTAACCCATCTCTAGGCACTTCGATTGCAAAATGAAGAAAAATAAATACGTGCGCCTTCTCTAACAATACAGCTTCGCTGGTCATCGGCCTGTGCACAGTAGAATGGTTGCCAACTTTTTTCTTCGCCGCGAATACTCTCCTGGCATAATTCGAGTGTTCTACGCATTTAAACTTACCATATTGCTTTAGACAATCACTGCAAAGATAAAGCGTTTACTTTTCGTACCTTTTTATTTCGTTAATAATTACTTCGGTTTTTCTTTCCGGACGTTTGTTATGCGCCAGTGTCGTCAATTTTTAAAGGGATTGTTCCTCTTCCCCATGCATCTTCAATTTATGCGTCTCTGCGACCGTCCAAGTTCTTTGCTATCTCTGGTGTTTCTTCTTTTTTGTTTAGCTATACTATATCTAAATTTTCTTATCTTCTTACTACAATATCAGCTGACTGCCAGGCTCTGCCACTGAAGTATGTCGTGGCTTTGTTTGGCCAGACATTTTTCTATGCTTTAATAACAAAATAAACAATCCTATTATTATTATCACTATTTGAAATTGCAGTCAGGCACGAACGCCTGGCGGCCAAGGTCTCCACTCTCTCCCAACCGACCACGAGCAAGACAGCTGCGCTCCGACAGGAGCGGGCCAATCGAGTCAAGGAATCCATCGCGAAGGGGCGAGGACACGTGCAATCGGCAAACGACAATGGCTCAGAATCTGAACAAGAGTAAAAACAGGGCTCCTCGAGTACAGGAGAGCACACTCATTTACCAATGGAACTGCCGGGGTATCAAGCAAAAAGACGCCGAACTGTTTACACACATCGCAGGGCTCGATCAGAAGCCGGACGTGGTGGCGCTGCAGGAGACGCACGGACGACCCCGACTGCCGGGATACGTTACATACACGGACCCGACGGAGAAGGGCACGGCGATCCTGGTACGCAACAACATCACGGCCACGCAGCACATAACGCCACAGCACGGCTGCGAGCACACGCTGATCGAAATTCACACACGGACAATTGGCAACGGGAAGAATCTATTCGTCATGAGCGCGTACTGCAGACCGTCGCAGCGCCAGTACGACTTTGACAAAACGGTGGGGCAGGCGAAGAGGTTGGCGGGGAACAGGCCGCTCCTGATCCTTGGCGACTTCAACGCTCCCCACACGCTATGGGGATACAAATACGAATCCAAACGAGGGAAAGCTCTGGTCAGAACAATGGAAATGGCAGAATTCGAGTTACTGAACGAGTGCGGGGTGTCCACGAGAAGAGGGAACAGCGTCAACCGTGACACGACGCCCGATCTCACGTGGCTGAAGGGTAACCTGAACGCGACGTGGCGGGACGAAGGCACGGACCTTGGATCCGACCACACCATAATCGGCATAGAAATCAAGGGACCACGGTTTAGGGCTACGCTCGGCAGAGCCCGAATCACGGACTGGGACAAGCTCCGCAAGTACACAGACGAGGAACCCCTCGACGAGGAAAACGAAGGGGAGCACAAAGAAGATAAGCAGACGTACGCGGAATGGGCGCACGATCAGAAGATGGCACTCGCCAAATTTACACAAGAGGTCACAACGACGGTGCAGACGCCCTTCGTCGACGCGAGGCTGGCCCACATGTGGGAGGCTCGGCATTCGCTCACGAGGCGGTGGAAGCGCCAGCGGAGAAACAAGAAGCTAGCTCGGCGTATTGCAGTCCTCAACAGAGAGATTGCAGAGTACGCCACCAAGCTTAGCAGAGAGAACTGGTTGAGTATGTGCGACGGACTGCAGGGCAAGCTGTCTACGCACAAGACCTGGGGCCTCCTGAGGCACCTGATCGACCCGCTGGGCAGCAAGACGGCAACGCATCGCAACCTCACTAAGGTTTTGAATACCTACGACGGAGACGGCCGCAAGCTCGTCGCAGACCTGACGGCGCGTTACCTCAAGACCGACAGGGGTAAGTTCCAGATCCCCGAGACGTACGACGGCCCGGCGAACGACAAACTCGACGAGCCGTTCACGCTGGCGGAACTCTGGAATGCCATCGATGATAGCAACAGACGCAGTGCTCCTGGCGGAGACACGATCACCTACACGTTGCTCGGCAATATGAGCGACGGGGCGGCCAAGAGGCTCCTGGGCCACATCAACAGGACCTGGGAGACCTCCCTGCTGCCCATGGAATGGAAAGAGGCGCAAGTGCGGTTCATCCCCAAGCCGGGCAAAGCCCTCACAATCGAGAACATGCGACCCATCTCCCTCACGTCGTGCGTAGGGAAGGTAATGGAGCGCATGGTGCTCCGTAGACTCCAAAACTACCTAGAAGAGACCAACCAAATGCCCGAAACGATGTACGGCTTCCGGCAGCACCTCGGCACGCATGACGTCCTGGTGCAACTGCAGGAGCTCGTGATGAAGAAAGCCACTCGGAGCTCGCCGCGCGGGATACTGGCCCTCGACTTAAAGGGGGCATTTGACAACGTGTCCCACGCGAGCGTTCTCGGTAACCTCAAGAAGACGGGATGTGGCCAACGCATGTTCGGCTACGTTAAGGATTTCCTAAGCAAGCGCATGGCGGTCCTACAGATTGCAGGAGAGAAGTCGGACCCGATAGAACTGGGAGACTGCGGCACCCCACAAGGTTCCGTCCTGTCGCCCCTGCTATTCAACCTGGCCCTCCTCCCGCTGCCAAGTCTACTCAAACAGATCGACGGCGTGGACCACGCGTTCTACGCCGACGACATTACGGTGTGGACGAGTCGCGCGGGATCCGAAGCCTGGACGGAGGAGGTCCTGCAGAGGGCGGCAACGACGGTCCACGAATACGCCAAGACCTGCGGGTTGTGCTGCGCACCCCAGAAGTCGGAGCTCCTCATCGTGCAGCCCAGAAGACGCAAGAACGATGCCGAGCCGAATGTGGTCGTTACCATCGACGGCGTAGACGTCAAGCCCACGCAGCAGCTGCGCATCCTCGGTCTCTTGCTACAACGAAACGGCAAGGCGACAGCGGCCATTGCTAAGATCAAGATGGCCTCCGAACAGGTCACCGGAATGATCCGACGCGTTGCGAACCGGAACAGAGGACTTAAAGAAGACGACGCCTTCCGCCTGGTCAGAGCATTCATCGTGTCTCGCATCACCTACTCGGCCCCGTACCTCCAGCTAACGAAGGCGAACAGGAACACGCTAGACACGATCATAAGGAAAGCCACCAAGACGGCTATGGGCCTGCCCCAGTACTCGTCTACGCAGAGGCTGCTGGACATGGGGGCACATAATACGGTAGACGAGCTCATAGAGGCTCATCGTTCCAACCAGAGAGTGCGACTGAGCCAGACTGAGCACGGCCGAGCAGTCCTTCGGAAGATTGGTTGGCCCATCGAACCACAGATACCCAAGCACCCTCTACCTCCGCCGTGGAGGGAAGCGCTCAAGACTAAGCCCCTGCCGCGCAATATGCAGGCCGGCAGGAACGACGAGAGGCGTGCCGCGCGGGCACAGGCACTGGCCCGACAGCTGGAAGCAGACCCCCGGGTCCTCTACGTGGACGCCTCACTTCCCCAGCACAGCAGCAAAGCAGTGGCCGCCGTCACGACCATCGACAAGCTGGTGACCAGCGCGTCGCTACGGACGACAGATGCCAGCCAAGCAGAAGAGATGGCCATCGCTCTCGCCCTCACGCACGGAGACGTGCATACGATCGTCACTGATTCCAAGACGGCTTACGGCAACTACCGCAAGGGGATCGTCTCCCACGCGGCCATGGCAATTCTCGCAAAGCGCAGCCCACCGGGACGAGACGTAGAGCTCGTGTGGGTTCCGGCACACTCGACAGTGGAAGGCAACGCCCTCGCCGACCACTACGCCCGCGAACTAGCAGACCGGGCCGAGGACGAGTCGGAGCTACCGCACCCAGTCACGAGCTACCGCGAGATTACCACGCTGTACAGGAGCGTCAGGTGCAGGCTTCCCGTGCCGCACCAGCAACTCGACCGCAAGCAACAAACAATAGTGCGCCGCGCACAAGCGGTGTCACTGGCGCACCCAGCTTTATTGAACAAGATGTTCCCGGCAGAACACGACCCCATCTGCCCGTTCTGCAAAAAGACGGAAGGCACCCTGCCGCACATACTGGCGGAGTGTACTGAGCTCAAGAATCCTCTACCTTCCCTCCCCCTTCCCCTTCCCCCCCTACCCGAGCGATGGGAGATCTTGATGTCCAGCCCCGACCTGTCGACGCAGCAAGAGCTCGCGTCCAGGGGCCAGGAGCTATTGGACTCATATGGGACTCGTGACTAGGGTTCCACCCCGTCTGACGCCTGCGAGCGTCACCTGAAATGGGCTCAGCGAAAGTTGTTTCTCTCTCTCTCTCTCTCCTCGGTCTCCTTATGTCCGAATGCCCTGAAATTAAGGTGCCTTGAAATTTTATCTACTGAGGCCTGTGTCGGCAAAGTATTTACGCGCACGAAACTATTAGTAAACTAAACCCACTAAATTCAACTCCTTTATTACAGAATTTTGGGAGTGTAGGGCTACAGAAAAATCCATCTTTACGCTGATCCCAAAATCTCTACGTCCCAACTTGTACTGGCAGTACTCCTTGTACTGTCAGTACTGGAGTACTTGCAAAAGCAATAGGCCTAAACTACCCTCTTGGTGTTCTGTGCTAAAAGCCGTCCCGGGGTGAAGTCGCTGCTGTAGAGGATGTATTCTTTTGCTATGAAAGTCGGTGATGCCACTTCCGTGCTTACATTCTGGTTGTCGATGCAGATGGCTTTTCCGCCCCCTTTACCCCACTGCCCCTAGTAAAATAGGCCGGACGTATACCCGTCTGACGGCGCAGGTATTGTCGGACCAAAAGGTGGCATTATCGCGAAAGGCCTACGGTGCGCCGTTGGGGATCGAATAAACAGCTCAAAATAAAATGCAATACTTTCCCAAACACACGCGTTTGCTGTCGTAAGTGTCTGTCAGGATTTTTTAATTCATGTATGATAACTGGTAAGCCCGGAATCTGAAGGGACACGCAAGCTGGCTGCGCTTTTTAGCGAAATGTCAGTCTCATTACAGCGCGCCGTTATTTTGGTACTGCGCATACTACACAATTATTAAACCTTGACTTGAAAATGAAAGAAAGTTCTATCAGGCGTCGCTGTGCTCTCAGAATATTTCAGTGGCTAACTGATAGGGAACGGGAGGGCCGCTAACACGAATACGAAGGACGCAAACACGGGAGCACATAAGGAATAAGGGGGTATTGACAGATAAATGAAGGGAGCTGGGGACGCCCATTAAGTAAATGGTAAATACCGTAAAGGGACCCGCCGCGATGGCTCAGCGGATAAGGCGTTGTACTGCTGAGCACGAGGTTGCGAGTTCGATTCCCAGTCCCGGCGGCCGCTTTTCTGATGGAGGCGAAAAGAAAAAAAACGCCCGTGTGTACCAGATTTCGGCGCACGTTAGATCCCAAGGTGGTCGAAAGTAATCCGGAACCCTTCACTACGGCGGGCCTCATCGCCAGCGTTGCGTCGGCGCGTTAAACCCTACAATCAATCAATCAATCAATCAATCAATCAATCAATCAATCAATCAATCAATCAATCAATCAATCAATCAATCAATCAATCAATCAATCAATGAAATAGAGCAAAAGGCACCTATGGAATAGCCCCACACAGCGATGCGAGCTTAATTCAGACGTAAAATAAAGCAACTAAGGTCATCTCAAAGGACAAAACGAAGGAGCCTTTCTGTGCAAAAAGTAACCATGGAGACATATTCGAGCGGCGTTATAAATATTAGAGTAAAGCACTTAAATTTTTGCCTAAACTAGAAAGTATATCAGCTTGATGCTAAAGCGGTGAAGCTCACGTTATTAGAAGGTTTTGCTTTCGCCTCTTCCTTTTTCGATAAAATTAGGGCACAGTTGTTATAGAAGCGAAGTCAAAAATATTTTAAACCTTTGTATTGGCACTTTAAAAATACAACCTTAAATTTCTAGAAATATTAAAGTTGTATTTAAAATACATACAACCATAAAGTAAATACAACTTTAAAATTGTTTTAAAAATACAACTTTGTTTAATTTGAAAGATGTAAGGCTCAGTACCTCACTCAGCTCCATTCTAGCCACAAAAGATGTATTTTACCAGGGGACCCGAACCAGGGATCCTCTCTACCCGGCTGGTGCCCTAACAACAGCACCTGTTGTTCTCAACAAAGATTTTTTTCATTTATTCAACCAAAAAAACGCAAGTATTAAAAAAAGTTCAAATTTGGCGCTACAGGGACGTGTTATGGGCAGGGGTGACATATAGAACAGCACTAAAGCAATTTTCAGTGTATTTACTGCCCATTAGCGTTCAAGTGATCCAATCAAACGGAACTAAAAGCCTCACTAGAGACACCCAGGGAAGTGTAATAGGGATGGTTTAGGTGGGCGTCCGCCAATCACACCAACACGATTCTGTGACGTCATAGAAATGTTGCCGGAAAGTGGCTAGGGGGTCGCCACTGCTCCAGATGTTTTTTTTTATTATCTCTATTACTGGTACTAAGTTTGCAATAAAATTGGTATCATTATTATCGAGACAAAACCGACTTTCTAATCAACTAAGTTTTTACTGTGTCTTAATGTCCCCATTAAAAATGCGTTAGCAATTGGTCCCTCTTCCTCCCGGACTTGGGACTCGGCCAGATGTGCACTCCTTGTACAGAGTTGCCTGTCCACAGCACGGTGTTTCTTGCACGCAGCTCGGACCCCGTGCTACCCGTGCTTTGCGTTCTAACCGTATCCGTGTTCACGTTCGTTGGATTTGGCAGGAGCATTGGTTTCCCGACGCTCCTGTTGTTGTCCACCAGAGTGGAAATTTTGTTTCTGACCTTCCCCTTCCATCCCATTTCGCCGACATGTCCTAGCTGCACAACCCATTTAAAGTGACCCTGCAACACTTTCGATAAGCGCTTTCACTCTTTCCTTCGCGTCTGGAAGCACTGCGAAAGCTATAGTTATCGCCAGCACGGAGCCGCACTGCGTCATTTGCTTGTCGCACCAGATACGCCTTCCCTTTTTGCTTTGTTTTTGCGCCTTTTTAAAAGTTGCTATCGAAAGGCGTTCATTGCTGCAACTAGAGGAAAACCGGCCAACAGATGGTACATGGCCTTATTGACGTAATTAGAGCAATCGAAGAACGTCAAGACCGGAAAAGAGCGAAAATCTTTTGAGAGAGTTTGCAAGTGATCTGATGGCCATAGAGCAGTAAATTTTGGCTGAGGTATTTTGCGACCCTCTAATCTAAGTACTAGGTGTGTTGGGTTACTACGTTCTGCAAGCAATTAGGATTTCAAAAACTAGTTGAAAAACAGTGTTGCAGGGTCCCTTTAACAAGGGGCAAATTTTGATGCGATTGACGGTATTTGCGGAGACGGTGTGCGACAGGCATACAGAGAGCTGGAAGCTGTAACGGGTCCATCGGCAGAGACAGGTGACGAGTCACGCTTTGACTTGACATTTGTCTCCGCAGCAACAGCGAGCGCGGAGTTCAGGCAGCGCTGCAAAAGACAAGCGCTATCTCTTTCCGTGTTCTGCCACTCCGCAGGCACATCGATGGCGAAAATGTCAGCCCGCATACCCCATGTATTGTACACGCAATAAAAAGACTCGTAGTAACCTAGTAACCGTTATAAAACATTAAGGTAACCATTAGAAAAAAAACATACTTTCGGTAACCATTAGAAAAACGTAAATCGTGGAACATCGAAGTAGTCTCCACTTCCGCGCGCCGCAGGATTCCTAAAATTCCGCAGCGCTAAAACGAAACAAAAATTTTTGACACAATGGAAGCGACGACAGTGCTCTGCTTGTGGTTCGCGCCGTGGTATACGCACCACCTGGAATGCAAACGGGAGCTTCGACCGAACAATTGAAGGACGGCGCAGCCCTTCTTTCTTCACCAAATCGCCCCTGCGCTCGGTCGGAAGCGCTAAGGAGCGCGGCGAAAGCAACGCCAGCGCTCGGCGATCAACGACCTTGGCCAAGAGAGCGGCGGACGTCGCCACGACGGCGGCGGTGGCCAGCGTCGTCCGCCGTCCATCGCAATCAGCTGTGCAGCGACACGCCCAAGGCAGCGGCGGCCTTAACGGTTCCTACACGCTCGCTCGCCACGATCCCTGGCCGAGATCGTTTGGCTGCTGCCGGACGGCGGCTTTAGGGTCAAGCGGGCCTTTTCCTCCTTCCGACACACTCTCCCTCTCGTCGGGGCACCTCCTACCTCACTGACCTCCTCGAATTGGCCGCTGGTGGGACGGAAGGTGTTTCCCCGAGGTATAAAAGGCCGGACGGAAGCCGGAGGAAAGCACTTGTCTTCTCGGTCTCGAGTCGCACTTCACCCCCCTAAAGCCACCATGAACGCCTTCGTAAGTATCCGCTCCCACAGTGTGGCGGTGCTGCCCAGGATAGACGGACTCGGGATGAAGTGCGTCCGGTGCAGTGCTCGGGGGTGGGCGCCTTGGGATACACCTGGTGCAGGACTAAGGGTTACTTGTAGATTGGTGTAGTTACTACTTCTACGAAACACATTTGGATTGTCTGAGGCAACTCGGAATAGCGGAACTCCTATCCCGTAATGAATGCAGGGACCGCGATTTCCAGTAGCTGATTCGAGTACTGTACAAGTGGAATTTGCCTAGATGTGCATTTCAAAATGAAGCCGTGCCTCACCCGCTAGAGGCCGTCCACTCGACCGCGAGGCAGGAAGCCAAAGAACGCTGCTAAGGATCAGGCTAGTACATTGAGTCCGTTTCAACGACGACAGCTTCTTGAGTCGAAGCTGTTGTTGGTTCATCTAGAGCTTAGCGCAAACAGGGTCTAGGATTGCCTCTGATCTGCTCTTCGAAAATTGCTTGCCTGTGCTCAACTTTTGCGGCAAGTAATATAATTTGGCACGTTCCCCCCGGAACAGCGTCTTCATTCCACCCTCAGGCTTGCAAACGACGCAGTTTCAGGCGTTAACGAAGAACACTTTTTTTCACTCCGCCAGGTCATCACCCTTCTGGGTCTCATCGCCGCTGCCAACGCCGGTGGCCTCGGCCTCGGCTATGGCGCCGGTTACGGCGTCGGCCTCGGCTATGGTGGCTTCGGCCACGGTGGTTTCGGCTATGGTGGTGGCCTCGGCTACGGCGTTGCCGCCGCTCCCGTCGCTGTCGCTGCCGCTCCCGTCGCTGTGGCCGCCCCCGTGGCCGTCGCTGCTCCCGTGGCCGTCGCCCGCCCCGTGGCTGTGGCTTCTCCCGCCTTCGCTGTCGGCCGCACCGGCCCCGTCGTCGCCTCTTCCTACGGCTCCCACGTCAACCACGGCGTGAGCTACTCTGCCCGTGCCGTCGCCGCCCCCGCCGTCGCCGTCCACGCCGCTCCCGCTGTCGCCGTCGCCGCCGCTCCCGCCGTTGCTGTCGGCGGATACGGTGTTGGTCTCGGCTATGGAGCCGGCTACGGTCTCGGCTACGGAGCCGGCTACGGTCTCGGCTACGGTGGCTACGGACACGGAGGCTATGGCTTCGGCGGCTACGGTCTTGGCTTCAAGAAGTACTAAGCGGTACGTTGTGGGCTAACGAAAGGGGGTCGAAAGAAATACGTAAGAATTTATTCGAATGCAGTTAACCACATTACTGAGCTCATGCTCGTGCTCGGCCCATGACATAGCTTAAGCTATGTCATGGGCCGCACACACCAAAATCCCCACGTGTTTGAGATTTCTGTGTACGATCAAGGAGCTCAGAGGTCCCAAATCAATCTCCGGCCAACCACTTCGATTGGGCTCACAGCCCTGAGGTAGCTTGAAAGCGGGAAACCCCAATTCGAACTTCAAACAGACTGTGTTTGAAACAAAAGTCACGTATGCCTTATTTCTAATGTTTGTTATTTTAAACAACTCAGCTATTGGCAACTTCGTTTATAACTTATAATGTATAGCGATTTGGGCTTTAAAGGTGATATCAATGCCACTGTTGGTTTTCAACCAAATGATCCGACTTCTTTGTCGTGTCCGTCTCTTGCAAGAAGTGATCGTCTGCACGTTAAACGAACATAACTCGAAGAATTATTCGCCGGGATTTTAGCGCAGTTGGGGAATGATCGTCATGAGCCTTAATTGTGCGAAAAATTGTTCCATAACTTGTTCCTTTCTCCTGTTTTGTTCGCAGGTTCCCCGGAACTTAGGAAACAAATAGTGAATGGAAGTTCCCGTCAGAAGAACGACCGTTGGGACAACGAGTGCGCGAGTACCCAGCCTGCGTTGGGCTCAGCAGAGGGACTGGAGTTATTGGTTGCTGTCGTTAATAAAATGTTTAAGTTATTGAAAATGAAACGCTCTTCGCTTCTGCACTTTTACGGGGCCAAGGGGGAAAGGGAAAGGAAGCACAGCTCGAGAAGGGGGGCGTTTGCGCTGCTGGTCTATGTTATCGGGAAGAGGGCTTTTGGGAGATGGAAATTGGAGCCGCTTCACGCCCGCAAATCTTGTCGTCTTACGAAGGCTTTTTTTTTAGTTCATGGTTATTCTCTAGCCAGCTACTTTTTTCTTTTTTTCTTTTAAAATCATCCTTTGTAGTGATATCGTATACTCCACGCTTTGCATGTAACAAAGCCCGGGTAATAAAAGAATGCCAAACTGAACTTGTGGCTCGTGTTTGCTGTTCGATCGAGAATACGCAAGAAGCCTGCTGGTTTGGTTTATTGAAGCACAGACAAACCGTGAAACAGCCTTGAGAGTAAGCCATGTTTTTCGCAAGAAACTTGGGACCATGATAATTTTGCTTGAAGGCGGTAGGCGGTTTAGTTCGTTATTTCCGCAAAATCTAAGAGTGGTTGATGTTGATTTAACAAAGTTACTACCAAGAAAGAGTGCTCATCGAGATAGAAGCACACAGCAGACTTCAGCGAACTATCGACTCTCCCGTTACTTTATTACTTAGTCCACGTCCTTTTCTCGCCTGTAACCTTGTTGTCGGTTAAGAATATTTCGCCTGTCTGCTTCAAGGCTATTCACGCTGGCCGTGCTCTTTCCATCTTTCAACAATTTAAAGGGTGAATAACAGAGCCAAGGACGTAGGACAATGACACATACGGACCCACACTGTTTCCACAAGTTTCAACTAAGCCTTTCCAACCCACTTTCACGTTATAACTAACCATCCACACCTGAAACGCAATGTCAATGTCCTGGTCTAAAGAGTACATGCGCATTGTTTAATGGGCCCATTGTATACTTGTTCCAGTGCTCTACTGTGAGTTTTAATTCATGGTACTTCAATTATCTAGGAGCAACATGGGAAATTAAAACTGTGGTGCCATTTTGTCGATTGTGGGATACCACACCAAGCCCATGGTGTTCTCTGGACACAGTTGTAGCATAGGTTACCAGAGCACAGTGTGTGACTATCTTTATTGGCAATGCCAGCGCGGACTGGTGTTCGCCGACATTTGCAAAGCATGCGAGCGCCAGGCAGGAAGTTACCTTTTATGCCCATAACGCCACTAGCGACGTCGTATGGCATAGGGGATATAACATATTGTCAGACCTCTGAAGTAATACGGGAGGATTTAGAGAAAATGCGGCAGGCTTTGTCCAAACTTTCTTGCACACAGGTTGACGCGCAGTAGAGGGGGGGGGGACGACAGGGGGACGAAATGGCCCCGAGACTAGGCTTAGCGCCACACTTTAGGCATAACACTGTCAAACGGAACCGGCGCAGTTCGACGTACCATGAGTAATACAAAATTTGACAGGTCGTAACGCCCCATTTCAAGAATTCTTGATGTTAAGCCTAAACATGCATAGGAGGCTAGGCCTAATGTAACGTTTTGAGGACTAGCTTCGTCACGTGGTAACCACTGAAAAAAAAATACTGTAATTATTCTTCGAACTACTCGTATGTGACGCCGTAAGACCACAAAGCGAAACATTTGGCCTAAGCTCCGGCTCAGCCGACAGCTGCTGCTGGTATTCCAGCAAAGTGAGACATACACACATAGTTGCACACCAGCAGTGGGGTACATTCCTGTTTTAAACGCCTTATAAACAAAAATGTGCAGTAATCCATTGCAATCATGAAATCCTTTTATTCCAAATTTCACTTTGTTCACGTTCAATGATGCACTATGAAGTGCACTGAGAGGAAAAGATCACCGTTTTTAACGAAATATCACTTAAAACGAAGCTAGTTTATGCCGCGAAACTTTGTTATGACGACTTTTTACGGTGCGTTCCTGGAGAATGGGTTGCATCATACGCTGCTGGCGCATTGAAAGACCAGTCAGTGAAACACAGCGCAATCACTACGAGGGTCCGCTCAAGAAATCCGTGTCCATATTTTGAATCCTGTATTGGTACGAGATTCCCTACTGGGACAACGAGGCACACCAACATGTCCGAGACCGTCAATGCCCCTACCTCTTACACCCCTTTTCCCTATGCACTTGCCAAAGCAAAATGTTTTCTCTCTCTCCGGTCAGTACGAAGCCGAGAAAGAGTTACAAGGAGAGTAGCACATACCCGCGATGGGGTATTCGAGAACCCTGACTTAAAGCGTTAACGTATTCTGGTTTTACACTATATTCCTTGGCTGACGCAGTCACACCGCATGTCAATTTCTTCCTGCATTACACCGGGGTAAGCGGTGAAGCCTACCTAAATGTGGAAGAGACGAACGCGGAAGAGCACACAGCATCTACGGTACACTAAACTAACGAGACTATTTTCCGCGTAAGACGCGAGAACTACGATTGAGAGAGGACACTGATTAGTTACCGGTAGGGCATCTTTCGGAAATGTAGAAAAAAATCTAGCGTAACACAAATGGGTGAACAAGAGACAAAAAATGGCCGCGTATCTGCTCCTTTCGTTGCAAATGTCGACGAGAGACGATAGTCGTCTGGTGACTGTGGCAAGTAAATGCCTCCCTTCTCTTTCCCGCTAACTTCTCATGCTGTTCCTCTCCCGTCGCGTTCCTCCCAAGGTAACACGCTAGATGTTTGCTCAAGTCAATTTAAATTTACCGCGTTCCACTGCTCCAAGTCGGGTGCCGTGATGCCCGCACTGCCGTACGGCGGAGACGCGCGTGAATCGAGACACCCTACTACAACGTTTATAAATCCACGGTGCCCTACTCCACGACCTTTCCAAGCGGACCATGGGACCTATCGAGAGGATCCTTTCGTTGCTGTTGCAGTTTCGTTTTTTTAAATGCTGCCAGGTAGCGCGGGAAACAGCAGGCGACGGTTTTTGCAGTTGGTGTAGTATTTTATTTGCTATCGCAAAAACCAAGCATACGTGTAATTTTTAATAAAGGAACATTGAAAATATCACTCATGTGTTGATTTTATGCCTTATATTTACGTAATATCTTGTTCTTGTTAAACAATGGTGAGAAGTATGAACGTAACACCGGACTTTGACGTTTAGATTTGGTTGTGGGTATATAAGACAATTGCACAGTTCCTGTTTCACTTTGACCTGGCGGCTGAATCGAGTCAAAGACCAACAGACAGACAGACAGCCAGCGAGACAGACCAAAATTTCTGCGTTTAAGTAGCCGAAGAAAGACCATTGTCTTCAAAATTAGCATCGTATCGGTTTGTTTTGCTGCAAACGTCTTCAATAGACGGTAGTCTTCTGCCGAACCTGCCAAGGAACACCCTATTCTCACTCTCCCCCCCCCATCTCACGCCCTCTCCCTCCCCTTTTGTACCTCCCATCAGAAATAGCACGAACGATTGTTGAATAAAATTCCTTTTTTCTGCGTACGCAGAAATGACTGGCTAATAATTAAAGCAGTGCTAAAAGTGAAAGTTCTCAAGTGAGGAGCAGTGATTCGCTAGAGGGGCCGTGTGACCCTCGCTTGAATAGTTTCAGTAAAAGCCTGACGACGATACCGCAAGTAGTCCTGAGAGGGTGCCGCAACCCCTGAAATTTCCTATAGACACTGTATTGAGTTTACATTTATCCCCACCATCATCACAAGCCTACCTATGCCCACTGCAGTACAAAGGCCTCTCGCATTAATCTCCAATTATAGCCGTCCTGTGCTAACTGCGACCGCTTTATCCCCGCAAACTTCCTGATCTCATCTGCCCATCTAACTTTCTGCCGCCCCCTGCAACGCTTGCCTTCTCTAGGGATCCACTCTGTTGCCCTTAATGACCAACGGTTATCTTGCCTTCGCATTACATGCCCTGCCCACATCCATCTCTTTTTTCTTAATTTCGACTAATATGTCCTTAACACGCGTTTGTTCCCTGACCCACTCCACTCTCTTCTTGTCCCTTGTCCCTTAATGCTACACCTATTATATTCCGTTCCATTTCGGTTAATATTAATTTGGGGTAATAAATGCGTTAGCTAATGTTTTTTTCGTTATTTTAATTTACTGTGCAGCTAGTAACAACAGCAACAACAGCCTCCGTGGCAACTGCGCAACGAGATCCCCCCCGACACCTTGCATATGATTATCGTGTGCCTGTGCAGGCCAATGGGATTGACATCGGCTTCGCAACGGGAGGAACCCAGGTTGGATTTCGACCAGGCGAAACGGGGATCTTTTCGAATCTTCTATTTGGATGCGTGACGCCGCTTTACGCGTCAGCTACAGCTACAAGCCGGCCCCCAAGATTACCCCGCATTTAACAGCGTACCGGCAGAAAAAAAAAACTGTCTCGTGCAGTGATCTATGAACAAACTTGGCGCAGCTTCCACCAGTGGTACAAGGCTGGAGAAACAGCAGAGCGCGCGTCTTCCAAAACTGACAGGAGATCCCGGAAGAGAGGGAGCAGCCGAACCCAAGCCCTGCAAAGCCCCGTTTTGGACGGCACTGTAAAGCAAACACCCTTCAAGTATGTACAGTCTATTCAGTGAGAATCGTCTTCGTCCCTTTCGTCGGCGTCTTCCGGCGGTACAGCCGCGTAGGACAAATCCTCTTGTAGCGCGTCCTCGCCTCGGTAGACTTCCACTTCTTCGTCAGCTGGTTCACGTGTGTATTGTGAAGGAATGGCTTTATAAATTCGGCGTCATCATTTTCGGCGTGGCGTATACCGGTGGCGCGTCGGTCGCTACACGACGACGACGAAGAAAGGCGGGAGCTCCTCATGTGGCTAAACGCAGCTCTTCACTCTTTTATTGCCGAATCAGGTCGCCTGCCTTGTTAGTAAATGGCATCAAACAATTTTAAGTGCGAATGCACTTCTTAAGCGAGCCTGAAGCGTCCGCCGCCGTCCGCATAGCAACAGCTGCGGGTGCGCGCGCTCCTCGTCTTCCTTGGCAACGGGGGGAGATGGGCGCGCGCTGCCTGGCCGCTGACATGGCACATACCCACGTGGGGGATTGGCCAGGAATCTCCTCGTCTTCCTTGGGAACGGGGGGAGATGGGCGCGCGCTGCCTGGCCGCTGACATGGCACATACCCACGTGGGGGATTGGCCAGGAATCGGGCGTGAGAAGGGCTAATGCACCCGCTTAATTAAAGGAGTACTGACACGAAATTTCAAAGCTGAGATCCGCTCTAGCAATCAAGTACAACGACAACACAAATAGGTGTCTGTGAATAAATGCATCTTTCTTTCTTTGTAGTTGTGTGTGTGTGTGTGATCTCTCTTTCGCGAACATTACCGAACCGCGCAAATTCAACTCGTGCATTCGCACTTTCACATTCTTCCCCTCGGGGAAATGCGAGGAATTTTTTTTAATCGTTTATTAAAATACCTGTACAGCAATATTGAATTTTTCGTTTTTTAGGTTTTCGAACTGTTAGCATCACTGTACTCATTATTATCCCCCTTATATTTCCTTTTAGTTTGAATTCGTAAGCTTCTTCAACAGTGAGACCACACTCAAACTTGGGCGATCCCCCAGAGTGGGTACGTGCCATTCTTGTTATCGCTTCAACAAACCAACCTGCAAGCCTGGACAACGGCTAGCGGTCGCCGCGAGGAACGCACTCGCCAGCGCTGTGGGTTTTCTGTCTACGACGGACAGATTTGTGTCGGCCTAGATAGCTCTGCTGTTAAAAAGGAACGCACGTATAACTAGCCGCCCTGTATATATCTTTCCGTGAGTCCACAGCTCAAAGGTTTCAGTGGAGACTGGGCTAGTTACACGTTCATTTTTTTTCCGAGGACTTCGGGCAAAGAAAGAGGGCGGGGTGAGATATTTGATCTACATGAAGGTAGCAGGGAAGGTGTACGAATTCTTCAGTGTCGACGAAGCGGTCGAAGTCGTTGCGATCAAGCTAAACGAGGGATACAGGTTAAAGATAGTACAACCCTACGCACCAACAGCTAACTACGATAATAAGGTCGTAGGCAGTTTCTACGAAGACGTCGGGCCGGGCGTTACACCAAGCACAAAGGTTAAAAACTTCCGGGTTGTCCTATTTTCATTGCCCTACGTTTTCGTCAAAATTCGAGCTACTCCGCACCAGGAAATGTACGATCACGCACAAATGAGAGCAACACCTTGCGTTACACAAAGTCTAACTCCCGAGGCCTTTGTACCTGTGTTCTTCACATTCAAACATTGTTGTTTTAAATTGCCGCAACCAAGCCGCGCCCACCACGGCGAGTTGTGTATAGCGTTGACAGACAAGCGTTTAGTCTCGGTATCACCGTGGTTACTTAGTCACACTCTGCGAATCAGCAACATGCATACACCGCTTGCAGTCGACCTCGCCGTAGCCGCGAAGTTCCCACTGTCAACTCCGGTTAGTCCCCGTTACCACCTGAAGCGGCTAACTCTCGGAATGCTGTGCCCTTCCGTCGTCCTGCGCGAGCTGAACTGGTTACCGCCGCGTTAGACCTGCGCCGACGCTGGCCGCTTCGGCGCCGCATCAATATTCATGAGGATCGCCTAGTAGTAGCGTGAGGCGTTGGAGCTGAGAGCGACTGCAGGAAAAACAGAGATAATTTCGCCTCGTATTTTCTTGCTTTGTAATAAGCTACGACGCAACGCTTGCACCGCCCATTCAAGAGGTGCGGCCGGCGAGTCGGAGACTTTTATTTTCACCGCTTGCGGCCTGTCGGTGGCTTACAGAAAGACCTTCAAGAGATTTAAATCTAAAGCGGGGGCCGAGCGGGGTGGGGAAGTGGTACTGAGTCACGTGTAATAAATAAAGCGAAAAGAAAATAAGGGTGACCGTAAAAGTGACCATTCCTTTTTTATGTTCGTCTTTTTAGCACCCGCCCTGGAAAAGGAATTTTTCAACGTGTACACGGGGCACGAGTACAAAAAATGACACCCGTAATTTCCTTTTTCCTACTCTGAGCATGCCTCGGCCGCCAGGAATGCGTTCTTAAAATCGCTGCCCTCCTTGCTCATTGGTGCTGCTGCTTTATGCGTCTGAACGTATCCCTCGGAATGAACAGCCGAGTTTATCGTTACCGCTACTTGGTACAGGGCCAGTTCGAAACGTTTTGAACCGGAAAAGTTCTGCGTAAGCTAAACGTTCAGTCTTGGCGACGGCTTATGTGACTGCGCATCTCTGATGTCATGGCTCTCTGCAACCTTACAATGTCATGCTTTGATAAAAAAAATTCAGTTTCTCAAAACAGACTCGCCTATTCATGCGCAGATACGCAATACCTCAATAAACTAGTTATATTTTTTGTGCGCGCAAAAGCATAATTTACAATATTTCGAAAAACACGGGAGGAGTTAAAGCTACCATAAAGCTTATCCGTCGAACGGTGCATAATCCATTGAAACTGGTTTTCCAAAAGCCTATTTTTTATAGATGAGTTTGGTGCTGGGGCTGTTGGTGCGGTTTCATGGGCGAAGACGTACGGCTGCGATCCGCACCGTCGTGCTTGCATGGCGGGCGAGATGCTTGCAGGGGAGCGTCGACACTTTGGAGTGAAATGCACACAAGCAAACACTCTCGCAGAGCCGGTGAGGCGATGACTCCGAGGCTGCAGCCGTCAACGGCCGCTCCGGCAAGCTCCTGCATGCTCAACAGAGTTCTGGCCGCGCCGTATTCTAAGAGTGACATGAACCCAGCAAGTGGTCTTCCTCTCAGACCACCTGTGCTATGCGGAGAAGTATCACGGCGTGCCGTCACGCTGTGCGCATTGGAGGCCCCCGCCCCTCCCCCTTCCCCACACGCCCGTCCGCACACGCACACGCACACGCACACACGCACACACACGCACGCACGCACACACCCACACACACACACACGCACGCACGCACGCACACACCCACATACGCACACGTGCACACACATACACACACACATACACACACGCACACACACACGCGCACACACACACACGCACACACACACATACACACACATACACACAAACACACGCACGCACACACACACGCACACGCACAGACACACGCACACACCCACACACGCGCACACACACACGCACACACGCACACACACACGCGCAGACACACGCATGCACATGCACACATACACACACGCACACACACACACACAAAGTCGAGTACTAACAGTGCATACTTGGAGAAAACGATGGAACCCTGCCTTGGAAGGCGCGTACACAAAGGAAAGAGAGGAACAGCACACACGCTTGGACTAGCAACAGTTTAATGAAACACTATTCGAAAGAAAAGCAAAAGCGGGCGTGTGCCGCACAATAAAACAAACAAACAAACAAACAGAAGTTAATCCAAACCGAGCGACAACTTTAGTGACGCTCGAGATAGGTTTTGAAGGGAAGACGCCTTGAACGGTCTCTCTTCCCCAGCAGTCCGAAAGGATTTCTTGTATCCTTGCAGCGGCTTTGGCCATCCGGACTGCTGAGAGTGGTCCGCTCGGTGCGAACCTGAACAGAACAGTCCCCCATTTTTATGTAGTCTTAATGCTGTATCTTCTAAGTGTATTGATATCTGCACTGCTATTACAGTCAATTGTAGTTTTTTGGAGCACATGACAGGATCATAGTTCCCCCATTTTTATGTAGTATTAATGCTGTGTCTTCTAAGTGTATTGATATCTGCACTCCTATTACAGTCCATTGCAGTTTTTTGGAGCATATGGCAGGATGATAGTATTTTTCGTAGCCGTGCTCCGCTTTTCCAGAGAGTATAGAGGTTCATGGCTGCGTGCGTCGGAACACGGCCGCTGATCTTGAATACGAAGACCCTCAACAAAAGCCTGAAGCACAGAATGACGTGAGCAATGTGCTTAGGGATGCTCGACAGATTCGAACGTAATCACGCTTGCGGAGACAACGCTGACAGCCACCAGGCACTAGCCAATGTTGCCAACAATCGGTTTGTAAGCCACCACCCGATATTTCGGCGCATCATCCCCCTTTCGTATTTTAGGGGCGAAGCCCCTCAGGGGCTGGGGCTTTTGGCGTCTCATGTTGTCGTCGTCGTAATCATCGTCTCTTGTAGTCACGGCACCAAAACACCTGGACACTCCTTTTTTCGCTCTATCGAGATTGGGGCTTCAAAGACAAGAGGCCTTTACAGCAAAGCTGTATACCTCTACCCCCAAACAGTTTCATCTCCGTTGCCAAAAACTCCAAGGCGCCAAGAATACACTTGTACACTGCATGCTTCACCCCTCCCAAGGTTTCATGTTAGTGGAGATGGCCCGGATTTTTTTTTAAAGGCGAAACGCCTGGGTGTATTCTCAAACTCAAAAAGTGACCGCTGTCGTCGTCGGCGGCGGTGTGAACACGAATTTTTCCAATATGACCGCCGCTGAAAACAGAAAATACGCATTGAAAACAGATTTGGGTTCGTGTGCGAGTTGAACGGGTGCCGCCAGAGGAGCACCCAAGTGCGAAAACAACAGCGCTAACAAGGGACAGTGCCAGAATAGAACGAAAATTAGTTCGATGCATGCCCCATGACGGGTGAAGGTGGCAGCACGGGCGTAGAACACGTCCACGTGGAAGAGTGTTTTGACGGTTGGGAAGCTGCCGCGTAAATTACAGGCAGTCCGCCGGTCAGATTAATTCGCGTCAAAAGAAAGATACTCGAAAACGATGAAGCATGCGGACAATAGTGATAATGGTTGGTTTTCGCCCTAAAATCACCTAAGCACACGTAAGTGAACAAGAAATTCTTTTAGCTGTAGCTGAAAAACCCGAGGCATGAAAAGAGGGTTCCCATCCACAGCGGACACGCCTTCAACGCCTGCCACTCGAATACGGTCACTGAAAGTATAAAAATGCAGAGTGGCTACCTCCGGTGGAGCTGACGCGAAAGGGCGTATCTGGTGTACCCAAAAAGCAATCTCAAAAAGAGGCGTCTCGAGCCTATACATAATGATTACAGCTGAAGACGCACCACCGCAGTGGATCGAGCGGAACGTTTTGAAAATGGTAAAGGCTTGTTCCATCTGGCCTGAAAAACTTCTTTTTCAAAATGCATGCGGGTACACTTGAGGTAAACACATGGATGGAGCATAAACAATTCTTTGTTCCGTGGGGACCAGACTGTTTGGTATGTAAAAAACTGGAGACTATCAAACACGGTTTTTCAGTCTGTCGGGTGGCCGTATTCTTTTGAGATATTTTGCAACGAACAATAAAAAAAATTCCGCTTGATCCCAAGTGCATAAGGTTCCTCTCTGTAAAAAATGAGGATGGAATTTCGTATGACACCGTCATGCTGTTAGGGCTGCACAGCATATGGCGGAACAGATTGGCGGTAAGGTACAGTGACGTTGATGTGAGAAGAATACCGGAATATTTCAAAGAGTCGGTACATCTTTTTATAGAAATGTATAAGGTGCGAGAGGCTGAACCTGAGTGGATACCTATTTTCGAAGAGCTGTTGAACTTGAAAGAGTATTGAAGCACCAGCGTCAGTCTAAGCCAGACTGACGTATTTTATCAATTTAAAGTTCTACGCTCGTTTTTGACTCACATGTAAAACGGCAATAAAGAAAAAAAAAGCAGCTGTGGACTAACGTCTAGGGCGCCCGCCTCGGCTTCGGAAGGTGGTTGGTTCGAGTCCCACCGGTAAAGTAGGGTACAAGCGACCCCCGGCCAGGCGCCCGGCTCTTCCAGGGGGTGTATGCTTGGAGAGGCGCCGCTTAGCCCAGCCGATACCCTGAGGGCTGACCAAATTTCGAACAGCTTCGTATGGTGGTAAGGACGGCCATTGGCAATTGAGCCTGAACCCAGACGGAGCGTACAACCATAGTGACTGCATTTACTGTGGCTCTCTGAGCGGTACACTACCTCTACTGCGCATCTACAGATAATCGAAAAAATGGGTGTGGCCGTTACCTGCTGGCGGAGGGTTTCGGCCAGTGTCGCCCGCGGAGCTTCTTTTTGTTTTGTTTTCTTGTATATCCGGCCACCCGAGCAGCGAAAGTGCGCGGATGTCTACATTTAGGGGTCAAATCAGCGGATTTTAATATATAACCTAATTAACGCAGAGCGAGTCCTTCTAGACAAAACCGAATTGCCGCAAACATGCCTACTGACTGGTTCAACGCAATGTTTCAGGCGATGAGCCACCTGTACAAAAGCTGTCACCATTGTAAAAACTTTTCTCATGGAGGCGACAAAATTCATCCTTTCTGAGGCATCGATGTCCCTATTCTCTCTACATAAATCGGTTAACGTCAAGTCATTTGCTTGACTATATGCGTATCTTCAGTGAATTGAACAACAAGCCCCCGCTTCTACTTCTTCGTAGGTCTGCTGAAAGCTGTCTCGGTCATAGCCTGCTAAAAGTAGCACGTTCGCATAAAAAAATATATTGCCCTCCGTGCGGAGAACAGCCCGCAGTGAACCCTTAAAAACTAAGATTAAAACCACCTTCAATTAACACCCCCAGAATGGAGTATTGTGCTAGAAATGCCCGCACTACGGCCTCAGTGGCCTGGACGGTGCAAACCGAGACATTTGTTTTCTCGCCTATACACCTTCCGTCAGGTATCATTAAACCGCTGCAATTAGCGGATGAAAAGATTAAATATTTGAGAATAAGGCCAGGGCGTCGCAATACATCCCATGCAGTTCTTTTGACACTAGTGTGAGTCGGTCAACATCAGGGAGCTGGTGCGCGAGATAAAACGAAGAGGAAAACAACACCCATATGGTGACAGACCTATGGGAGAGATACTTCAGCGCTTCGGGCGATAAAACAAACAGAAACGCCCTTTTATGCGTATAGAACACAATATTACCAGCACGGAAGTTTTGCAAGGATGAAGCACTAAGGTTAGTGCAGAGGGGCGCAGAGAAATAACTTCCCAGGTCTTGTTACCTGGGTGTCGTTGGCGCTGCATTAACCTATCGCTCATCGAAAAGCGCGCACGAAGCGAGCAGCCGCCGGTCGGTTGCACTTACAAGAGTGCGTGCTTTCAGCTTCCTTCATCGCGCAGCGTCTACGCGCTCTGGTTTGGCAGTGGTTCGACTCCGCAGCCTTGGCTGATGAAAGAACCAGGACGCTCTCGGATCGCTCTCGGACGGTCCCGTTACACGGAGGCTTAGGAGAAGGAACGAGAGAGGGGAGACGGAAAGAGAAGGGTAGGCGGGGTGGGGGGCGATGCCGGTAGTCCGAGCGAGAGAATTACGGCGTGGCTTCATTGCAGACTTCTCTTGTTCCTGCCGCAACCGTGCGAAGTGGGCCCAGAGAGGAGGAATTAGAGGAGGCCGAGAAGAAAAAGAAAAGCACCGCGGACATCGCCGGACATTGGGGGCTACCTCTTCCGTGAATCGGCGGCGCCGATCGCTTTTACCATCATCGCTCTCTCACCACCACCCGCGGCCCCACCCATGAACTCTCCTCCTGCGAACTCTCCTCTTGCTTCCGAATCAGCGACGTCCACCCCTGGGACGACCATTGGCTGCGCGTCCGGCTGTCCTTTGTTCGTTTTTTTTTGTTCTCGCGACTGGTCACCTCCGCTAGGGCTACGATTTGGAGTATAAAAACGCGACGTATCGTCCCAGTGGACCCACACACTCTTGATTTCTCCTTTGCCTTTCTCCGCAGCAAGACCAAACTACTTCGCCATGAACGCCCTCGTGAGTACCTGAGCAAGGGGCTGGATACTGTGCCCGCTGCTGTTCCCGGAGAACTACGAATTACGTCCGAAGACCGTTAACCTAAGTTGGACTAACGTAAACTTGCGTAAAATAGCCTGTGTCTTCCCTTTTGCATCTGCGCAGTGATGCCGGAAGTAAAATTAGGTGGAAAAAGTAGGCATGAAATGGATGCTATGCAAATTTCAGGGTGAAGTAAATTGAGTTGACAGATATCTAACAGATATCTATGCCGCAGAAAAAATGTTAGCTTCTTTTTTAAGTCAAATGTACGAATCAGTAGCTTATTGGCAATATGGCGTCCCACTCAAGAATTCATATACCTTAAGTTAAGGTAGGGATATAGTAATGTCGCGTCAATTGGCGCTTCGAAACTTTCTCTATCCTCAGTATACGCAGCGCATGCATAACTTGCTGCTTCATTGTTATTCTTCCGGCTGGAAGAGGTTACGTCGAAATTCTGAGGACACCTAAGCACTTCTTATGAGTTAGGAATACAGAAAGAGTTATGTCCAACTGAACTCCTTTGAGCGCTTCTCCGAATTTAGTGGTGCGAGTAATGTTTTAGAGTTTTCGTGCAAGGTGTCGGCGGTGTTCTCACGTGGGCGACCACCTTTCGCTACTGGCGAAATGTGACCGCCAAGACTCTAAATGATTCAGACTTCACAGTTATACGGTGCGCAGTGCCGCTGAAAAGGCCCTGCGTAGAACAGCCATTGGACGTGCCGCAGCCAATGGAATGTTTAGGAACCGTTTTTTTTTGCTACAGACACCGGGAAGCAATCGTCCGACGCCGGCTTGTCGCTCAATGGGCCAGCCATGCTATCGCGTTAGAAAGACTCGCGTACTGCGAAGACATATTTACCTGGTCGTTCTCTCATCGGCGCCCCGATCTTCTTTCCAGCTTGCCGTCGGTCTTCTCGGACTCATCTCCGCCGCATCTGCCGGCTTCGTCGGTGGCTACAGTGGCTACGGTGGAGGCTACGGTGGTGGCTATGGCGGCGGCTACGGAGGCGGCTACGGAGGCGGCTACGGAGGCGGCCTTGGCTACGGTGGTGGTGTCGCCGTCGCTGCTGCCCCAGTCGCTGTCGCTGCTCCCGCCGTTGCCACGGTCGCCAAGACCGTTGCCGTTCCCGCCCGCGTCTCCTCGTCCTACGGCTCCAGCACCGGTAGTGTGACCACCCTCTACGGAGGTGGCGCCGGCCTGGGCTACGGCGGTGGCTTCGGCGGCTACGGCGGTGGTTTCGGCTATGGCGGCGGTCTCGGCTACGGAGGTGGTCTCGGCTACGGCGCTGGTGTCGGCGTTGCCGTCGCTCGTCCCGCTGTTGCTGTGGCTGCTGCTCCGGCTGTCGTAGCTCGTCCCGTTTTTGCCGTGGCTAGGCCCGTGGCTGTGGCTGTGGCTCGCCCTGTCGCTGTCGCGGTCGCCCGCCCCGTCGCTGTCGCCGCTCCAGTCGCCACCTATGCCGCTGGCCCCGCTGTCGCCGTCGGTGGTTTCGGCGGTTTCGGTGGTCTCGGCCATGGTGTCGGTCTCGGCTACGGCGCTGTCGGAGGAGTTGGTCTCGGCTATGGTTACGGCCATGGCGGCTACGGAGGCAAGTGGTGGTAAGTATGGCTGAGAACATCTCCTTATTTCAATCACACTTTGGATATGAGAGATTTCGCTGAAGAAGCCCAAGCAAGCATAAAGGGTTCAGCCGAACCCACCAGAGCTGTAATTTGCTTAGCCTGCTCTGTCTAACGTCTACAGGGGGAGGGATATCTTTGCTGAAAATCCTTGGTGCGAGCCAATTATCCGGTTACGATGACGTCTCGGAATCATTTAGAATTAGAATTTCTGTATTCTTCTTTCCTGCAAAAAGCAATTGCCTGTGACATCCACGGCTATAGATCTTAGAGAATGCAAGTACTTACACAAGATAGCAGAATCAAGATCATGGTATCGAGTATGTTCAGGGGTCCGCTACAGACTATTGTAGTCTGTAGTCTTGAACCGATTACTCAGAACTGTGCAAAATTTAGGCATTACTTTTATTGAAGTGCAATGCTGTCTTCCGGGAGGCGCTCTCATAGCCCCGGAGGGCACACATTACAACAGACGAGATGTTAAGGACGACCGAGATGCCACATGACCAAAACCCCAGGATAAAAAGGATAAGCATGCCGCACTACTCAGTGGTCTTTCTTGCACTCTGTCTTCGGAGATACATTTAGGGCGACTGTTTAAACCGTCAGTTTTGTGTTCCCTTTATACTTTTACACGAACCCCACTTCAATACTTTGCTTTAATTCATTTGGTTGTGTTGTTGTTCTGACATTAGAAGTTTTATTCAGAACAAACTGCCACAAAAGCCTTCTGCAGCTGATATCGTATGTTGGTTTACCCGATGTAATGATAATGTTATTGATCATTCATACATAAAAGCAACGTGGCCGTCTTCTAAAACATGAAAATAAACGCAGCACTGCCGTTTGCTTGCTCCAAGTGTGCGGTGTACTTGGAGTTTTGCATTGTGTAGTAAACTTTCGCTGCTTTTTCCTGTATTTCAGAACACGGACAACTGGACTGGTATGGAAGCTCGCATCCCATCGGCAAGTCAACGCGCTGGATTTCGACTGTTGACAGGGCCATAGATTTTTAATTTATGTAGCATACCTAGGAAAACATCAACAAGCTCGTCCTACAAAGTTCGAAACGTAAACAGGACTAAATCAATCCAATTTTCATTGAAGGTTGTCATTGAGAGCAAAATTGAGCATCCGTTTCAACATCCTGCCCATGGAGTTACAAAAATACAAAATTGCTTTCATCGAAAATTTCAACATCGCCAGGAGGACGAGCTTCGCTGAAGTTACTGTTACTGAATAAAAATGTGCATCACATGTTGTCACACGAAAACTTTCGCACTTTGAGTTGTGACGTTTTCTTCTGATCGTGGTGTGCCTCTGTGAGAAAGAAGCACTGGCGCTGACCACTATCTCGGGGGTAGGATGCCGGACAGCTCTGGGGACTTTTTAAGTTTTACAAAGCCTCAAGTTTTCCTTGGGCCACATCAACTGAAATTTTCGTTTGTCTGTCTGTATTTCGATTCAGCCTCCCGGGACGTTGACGGAATGCTTGGGCAGGAGTATACATAGGCAAAACATTACGAGGCTACGAATTCTGGTAACCTGCTCCATAATTTCATTTAATTTCGTTTCATTTCTCATTTCATTTCATTTCATCCTTAACGGCCCGAGGGCATTATTACATAAGGGAGGGCAAGGGACGAGGTACAGCGCAATGCTCAAAATAACGCACACAAAAGCAAGAGAAAACACACAATAGCCAGGATCGAATTCAAAAAGAGACTAGAACAGCAAAAGCATGAATGTTGTGTGAAAATTATTAAAAATACATATATCAGAATTGTCTACATTGCTAAGGAAAAAGAAAGCATTAAGCTTATTTAAATCAAAATAAATAGATAAGAGAAAGCAGCACTATTTTCTTATTTTAAAATAGACTCGGTCGTAATATTTGCGAAACCAAATACGAAAAACGAGTTAGAAACAATATTTGAACACCAAAATAAAAAAAAGGGGCTCGCCGTCAAGTCTGGAGATCGTGGTTCGAACGCCAAGCGAAACAGTAACAAAATGTCCCAATATAAGGCGCGCCAGAGTGGAACGCGTGTTAGATGGATACCCTTGCATTCTAACGCGGGTCGTCGCTAGACCATCGATGCTAGTCCTTCTTCACAGAGTGGAAGGGCTGATCAGTTTTTCTTTCCCTTTTGGATTCGTTGGATTTTTACTTCGCCTCTGTTAGACGCCGCTTTTTAGTCAAGACGGCGTCTTTTCCTTTTTTTTTTGGTCCTGAGTTTGTCTTGTTTGTGGAAGTTCGCGACACCGAGGGTCTTTCGAAGAACTAGGAAACTTGGGAAGGTTCAGAGTTCGGAGTTACATCCGGAAATGTTGCAACAAAAACTGCATTCTGCACTCCACATGACAAGCTAGTGACGTCACAGAATTTATGGCCTCACATATTCGACAGGTTGGCTTCATCAGCACTTCGCTTGTATTCGTATCAACCAGCAAACATGTCATAGAAAGCTTGAAAGAAACTATGGTCCTTAAAATTTTCGTTCTTTAAAATCGCGGATTGGCGGGGTGACGTAGAGGAACAAATTATTACCGCGACTGATTGGAGCCGAGGGCCACACGTGCTAACCGAACTGCTTGCACGCGCATGTCCATTGAACATCTTGTCCCCATTAACACGTGTCCGCACGAACGTTCACACTTAACGGAGCCATGAAGACAATCTAATCTACAACTTTGTTTATTATCATAGGCTTCAGTACCCAACTCAGTTCCATTATCCCCCCGTTTTTCCTTTTCTGTTTTATTTATTTTCTATCTCTGTATTTCTCGCTGTCATATCTCACTGTATTCAACCCCATCTGGAGTAACAAGCCCTGCCGTTAGTGGGGCTGAGCTCTTCAGCTTTTTTAAAAGGTTTTTCTCTCTCTCTCTCTCTCTCTCTCTCTCTCTCTCTCTCTCTCTCTCTCTCTCTCTCTCTCTCTTTCTCTCCATTTTACGCTTTTTATCCAGAAAAAACACAAGAAGAATTGAAGGACTTTCAAATTTTGCGCTACAGGGACGGGTTATGGGCAGGAGAGACGTCCTACGGGCCAGCACCAAACACATAATCTCCAATGTGTTACTGCACGTTAGCATTCAAGAGATGCAATCAAACGGAACTCGAGGCTCCACTACAATCGTCTAGCCATGCATCTAAGTGATGGTTTAGTTCGGCGGCCACCCATCGCACAAACAAGATTCTGTGACGTCATAGAAAAGTTGCCGTCAAGTGGCTAGTCGGGCGCCACTGCTTCACATGTTTTCTTTAACATCTTCATTAATTTTTCGAAGTTTGCGATAAAATTGGTATCATTGTTATCGGGACAATGCAGTCTTTCTTAGCAACTGAATTTGTATTTTGTCTTTATGGCCTCTTTAGCAGCAGGCCCACTTACCAGTGCGGCGGTCTGCCAGCACGCCTACGCGCATGGGGTTTAAACTACCCTCAAGGATCTATAACGTTCAAGATAAAATGGAAAGAATTCGCAAAGGAACACTGAAGGGCAACCTGAAAGTCACCAAATTTCTTCCAATGTAAAACGGAACAGTAAAACAACTTCCAGGCTCCACGGGCTTGAAAGCTCAGCGCAACAGGCTATCCCCACTAGGCAACTCAGTCGCAACGCAACGTGTTTCTCCGGAGGACAGGCAAGGTTCAAAATGCTGGCCAGAGGTGGCGGGAACGCTTTTTTTGTGCTTCAACTACCGGAAAAGGTTATTGTTTGCATGTGAAATTTGAAAATAAACTGTATTACAGCGCCCGTGTGGAGCGAAAACTCGGGGGCTCATGTTTAGCATACGAAAAAAAGTCAAGGGGCTTCTCTCCTAACGTGAAACCTGGGGCCGAGCGAAGCACGCGGCGTATAAGTGTATTCTTCGCGCCTGGGGGTTTTCGCCATTGGAAATGAAATCGCTGGAAGGTATAGGTATACAGCTTTGCTGTAAAAGTCTCGTCTGTGAATCACGTGAATCACGAAGCATTCAAGGGCGACGCGTAAACAAGTATTCCGGCGTTTTTTTTTTAGTTTTAGTGCGCGTTACGTTCAGCGCGAGGCGTAAGCGAGTTTCCCGGTGTTTTAATACCGTGACTACAGGAAATGACGATTACGACGACAACAGGAGACGCCACCAGGCCCAGCCCCTAAGGTTGTTCGCCCTGACAAGTCTTTGCAATGGTCTCAGAGCCTCCATGTTTTGATATCTTAAATGGGTCACAGGAAAGTGCTTCCAAGCAACGCGTTCCTGTTTGGAGGCAAAGTCGACTTTAAGGTAACTGGTGCAAGTGCAAGCTTTGTTTTAAATGCAGAGCATTTCAGTAACTCACGATGTCACCCGCGTTGACGTCCGTAGTCCGCACCGTCGTTGTCCCTACTATATAAAAAAGAAAATACTCTCCGGCGCCAGGTTTCGATCCCTCGACCCTGCGGGCGGAACGCAATGTACATGGTGCTCTACCCACTGCGCCACAAAGCCGACACAGACTGGGACGCTACGAACGCGCCTTATATCGTTGACTCATTCAAATTACTGCTGCCGAGCGCTCTCTCGTCAGCAGTTGCCACAAGTGCAACAACATTAACGTAACGCAAACTACTTAACGTCATGCGCCCCCAGAAATGCTCTGCATTTGATCGTGCCCCTCGCGAGGGGGATGTTTATACAGGAACTCCTACTCCTTTCCACAACTGCAGCCCATTTACCGAGTCGTGTAGGCTGCTCACCCCGAGCGGGGTCTATTTCCCCACCCCTACTATTTTTATGCGACCCATTAGGAGGGGCAGGAGGTGTTCATGCGCAAGCAGGGTCTACGCGGTTACCAGTGGCATACCCGTTTTGCCTGGAGATTTCAACGGGGACGTATCAGGGTCGCGTGCGACCGAACTGCTGTCCTGAGTCGGGCTGTTACACGACATTGCTATGTCAACCGCGCGAGAAGGAAACGGACCGGCCCATGCTTATCCCCTAGAGTAACACGGCCCTCTTTTCAAGTTTCATTCAGCTAGTTATCTAGGAAGTATTAATTCTCTATCGCTAGTTACAAACGTGTTTTATTTTTGACGCTCCTTGCACTGCACTCAGTTTTGCTGGTCATGCGTTTTTAGTGTGTGTAAGGGCACGGATTTTATTACTGCCTTTTACTCACTGATCCCCAGGTCGTTGTTTGGTTGCATTTTGCGGGATTTGTTTTTAAGATCTGGGCAGGCAGTGGCGTAGAAGTAGGGAGCATGATACTCCCCTAGAAATTCCACCTGGTTGCCGTGTGGCATCCTTTAACCTTCGGCTATTGAAACCAGTATTCCGGTGTCAAGCGTTTGACGCCAATATTCCTTTGTCAAACGTTTGACACCAGAGTACTGGTTTCCGCTTGTTCTCTGTCAAGCCCTCACGGTTTCATGTCCTCCTCTATGTATGGAGAGATTGGTTTCTTTGGCATCTTCTCTTAAAGCGTAACATAAAAAGCCTATTGAAGAAAAAATGGCTGCGTCTTATCTCAACTAACCCTGGATATGCAAAGCGACAGACTGGCTTAGCCTGTTTAGAGGTAAGTTTCACTTGCTCAACCATTGATTTAGCTGAAAGAATTATACTAATAAAACATTACACCATCTTCCCGTGGGGAACCATGAGGAGGATGCGAAGCATCATGGGGGTTCCGTGTAGGTTCCATTGTGTTGCCGTTATGTTGTTTCAACTATCGGAGCACGAATGGGAACGTAGTGTGAACCCCCATGTAGAGACAGAGAAATGTAGAGAAATGTAGAGACAGCGAAGGGACCGACACCCGCGTTACCTGATCGAACACCTCGTGGTTCTCGCCTTTCTTTATTGCGTGCTCACGCTCCTACCCCGCTGCCCGCCCTCTTCGTCCTCTTCTCTGGTTGAGCTGTAAGGTGCGTGGCGCTGCCCGCCACAGCTTTCCCTCGGGAAATTCAACGTCCTCCTCTAAAGTTTTCAGTTCGTCGTTTCCATTGACGTTGACCTTCGCGTGCCTTCGTTTTATCCGTAGCTTTTTGACGTAGTTTGAATGAGTGAAGTACATAAGGCGCGTTCGTAGCACATGCTCCCGTCTCGGTTTGTAGCGCAGTGGGAAGAGCGCCACGTACCTGCCGTTGGGGCCAGAGAGTCGTGGGATCGAAACCGGGCGCCGCCTAACTATTTCTTTTTATAGTGGACTGTGCTGACGTCAGCCCGAAGGCTGACGGGGCTGAAGAGACGCGCATGCGCAGTAGAGTGCGGACAGCGGATAACAACAAGGGAGGGAGGGACACAGCTCCGAGCATGAGATGCTTCGCATCTAAAAGCCTGCCTTTGGCTATGGTTGTTGTCATGCTTCCCGCGTTTTCTGAACGGAACGGCTCGCTCTTCCTCAGTTTCCCACGCTAGCTTCGCGTGCTTGGCATTCCGGACCCTCTCCAGAGAAGCAGCTCACCGGGCGATATCCGAGGGGTGTTTAGAAGCCCGAAAATGGCTCAAAGCCTCCAGACTCCGCGAAAGGCTCAGAGAAGAGAAAACGAGCCCGCCTTGCTCTCATTCGAAGCCAAGTTCGCATTCACGCGGAAGTCACGTAGACAGGCGACGCCTGAGCTGAGTAGAGCGCATGCGCCAAGCCAGCAGCAGCGGCGGCTACGGCGGCCAGCGAACACCGGCGAACACGAGTCACGCGATGCGCAGCTGCGGCTAAATGAAGGTTAAATTTACTGCCATGGTGAAACCGCTCGACGAGATTAGTAAAGCCGTGCTCTAAATCAGGCGCATGGCATCTACGTTACCAATCCTGTGCAGCGGGTGACATAGCATTGTTCATCTAGACTGGAGGCGTTGATGTTTCTCATTTGAAGAATTCAGGATTACTGGCATTTGTGGGGAGCGGGCCCACCGGTTTCTAAGCGCAGGGCCAGATGACGTGCTTCAATGTGGCACATTTTGCGGGCATTGTCCACAAAGCAATGCAAATAAAGGCACAGGACGTGCATGCTTTGGCATAGGTTTTAGGCGTGCGTTTAGGCGTGTCCTCGGAGTTTTTTTCCCGTCAGCATGGATATTAAACATTTTTTTTTCGGTACATACACATTGCACGTAGTCATTAGTACAGAAGGAGGTCCCAAAGTAAAACTGTCGGGGGGACCTCCTGTTAATAAATGCGAAAATGTTGTTAAAAATATGTAGGCAGTCGTGGTACGGGTCAGTTTAGCACGCTAATTGGATATGCAAACACTATAAAAAAAATTCTGCAATTATATCTCAGGAAACAAAAAAAAAAGGTTTCAGTACTATGAACAGGGGGAAGCACAAAAAGTATTATTCAGAAAAAAAAGGGAAAAAAAAGTTAGCAAGCACGGTCTTAAATTACTGTGCAATGAAGAAGCAATATTTTGTATAAGTACTAAAATTTCGCAGTTAGGTACGGATCAGTGTGACACGCCAATGAAATATGGCGTGTTACACTGATATACTGCAGAGGTTTCTGCTAATCATGAATGCATTATTTGAGCGGCAGCTGAATCCGTCGGCAATAGCGTCGGGACAATCGCACTCCTAAGACGGGTGAGACTATCATCATTGATTCATCTTCATCTTCTCAGCTTCATACATCATCGCCATTGGCCGTGTTGTTCCAAGCCCTCCGCTCTGCAAATAAACCGTCGCCGTCCGCGGTTCCTGGGCCTTCTCAAGTGTCGGAGCGAGGCCTGTGTGGGAGGAGTGCCGCCTGTGCAGTGGAGTACAACACGAAATGGAGGAGTGGCTGCGCTCCGGCCCGTGCCTGCACAGGAGCACGTTTGTGCACCGCTCTTGCCTGGACGAGTGGATCTACTGGTGCAAGAAGGCGTACCTGGTTCGTCTCCAGTGCAAGCTCCTGTGTAAATGGTTTTGGAAGAAGTGGACCCACGCAGTGGCCTTCCTTTTTGAGCCCAACATGATCTTCAGCATCGGATACATGGGTGTGCTCGCCATGGCTTGGATGTACGCCCTATTCGGATTTCCCTCCCCGTCATGGCTGCTTGTGTCGGCTCCCGCCTCTACGCTGTTCGTGTTCACCATGCTGTGGGTGGCTTTCGGATGTGTTCCTTTCCACGTGCTGCGCAAGCCGCTGGAGAACTGGCGGAACGTCGACACGACGCGCGATATCCTGCCGGATGACGATGGCGCAGGGCAAGCCAAGCCCTTATCTGTCGGTTAACTCTGCTTGCAGATGGTCTTAGTGTGCCCTGGGGACCAGAGCGATTGTCCCGATGCCAGAACTGGTACATTCCGCTGTCGCTCACCATATGTATATCCCTGTGGCAAGAAATGTTGTGTAATAATAAGATAAATCATTGATTGATTGATTGATTGATTGATTGATTGATTGATTGATTGATTGATTCTCTGACCGGGAATATGACGTACTGATCGAGGTTGAACATGTGTTCTTCCAAGTATATGCCATTTAAAAATATTGCTTTCGAATATTCTAGGCTGTGCGTTGCATGCCTTTTGAGCTATTTGTTAATGGTGATAACAGCGATCGTGTTACCACGTCAAACCGATGCAAAGTAAGTAGTCATGAAACGCTCGATACCACACTTTGGTGTGCACGGAGATATAAGGTCTGTTCGATTCGCCTGCACTACCTGAACTGGTTCACGCGGCGCTGCACTCTGCCATTCGTTTCAGCGGTGCAACATGGTGCCTTCTGCATGACGCCGTTCGTTCCAAAAAGTGCGGACGTCGTGCAGGTCTAGTTCAGCAAAAGTTCGCGAAATCTGTGCACCTCCCCATTGCTCAGTGCCAAGTCGTGCAGGCCGTGCAAGCAGCCGCCCGCCATGGAAGCAGACGACGGATTGCGAGTAATAGACGGCGAGGAGACTTGTGTCATTCCAGTCGTCGACGTGAACGGTGAACGACTTCGACAGGGGAACGGCTACGCCTAGTCGACATCAGGTATGTGAAGCGGAATAGGCTTATCGCCGTGACGCCGCAATGCGGCTGCTCTCCCTCGCCGCGGCGTTGTTTTTCGCGCGCTTTTACGCGCACTTATCCCGACGCGCGAGTACGTCGTTATTACACGTCCATCCACATTGGTGCGTAATAATAATAATATAATAATAACTTGGCGCAGAAAGAAAACGTTCCTTGCGTCGTTTGTCATGCCTGGTGTGTACTGCGCGAGTCTGCATGCTCGAGCAAGCATACTCGAACCAAAGAATTGAAACGTAATGCGAACTGGTCGATTTTTACTTTTGTGGTGACTGCAAGCACGGTGTGGTGTTTACAAAATAGCTGTTTTGTTCTTTGTACAGATGGAAATGTTGTTACCGTCGTATTCGCGAATGCCAGTGGAGACCAATTTATATTACAGCCATTCATTACCTGCAGCACGTCTAGTGACACAGACATCAGCATAGGGCAGCAACAAGACATGGAGTTGCGACTCGAGCCCAGCTCAGCACCTGAAGCAGCACTTGGCCATGATCTGTCTGAGCCTCAGAGCACAAGAAAAAAAAAAACGCAAGGAGGGCAATAGGGGGGCCGAGTGAATAAACACCAAGCTGAACCATGAAAACATTTTATGACTTTTCGTCAATATTACACTACGAAAACATGCATTCACTGTTTACCATAAATGAACGTGTATCCAACAGGCAGTTGCAAAATGTGTTGTACACAAACTAGCATGCACTCAGCACTGCTTTTGGGCGATGGCCTTGCGCACTCTCTCACACTGCTTGGCAGTGCTGCAGTCAAAATCTAGAACACTGTCGTCCGCACACAACCACCGCTACGACGGAACGAAAGGAACGAGCAGACCAACGCGCGGCGTTGACTCGAAATTCAAGAGCAGACGAAAAGCAGAAGGCTTGCACGACTGCTGCTCTTTGACGTTCGTTTATGATCGTCGCTAGTGTCGCGCTAAGTCTGCACTGCTGAACTGGCGCTGCATGAGCACGGAACTTTTTTCTGAACTGACGTGAACTAGTGCACATCGTGCAGGGCGAATCGAACAGACCTATACACGCAGCAGACATCATGCGTTTGTACTGAACTGGCATGCCCCTCATTGAGCTGTTGTTGGGAAGCTAAGGTCACATATACCCTAGGGAAACTGGTTGTCCGATGTAAATCACTAGGGTTTTGCAGTGCGAACTTGGATCCAAAATAACTTAGATCAACCATTTGTCTCGTACGCGGTACCGGTATTACAAATGAAGGGTGTTGCAGTGAGAACACTTCCAAAGTAACTTAGATCAACCAGTTGTCTCGTACGCGGTACCGGTATTACAAATTCAGTGTGTGGTTTAGCAAAAATCAAGTCAATACACGGTTTCTCTGCACAGGTTGGTGGATCGAAATGATTATACAGTAGCCGACTGTTTTTTCGGACTCCGAAAATTCGGACTAGCATGATGCTTCGGACATTTCCGAGGAACCAACAGTTGCCCCATAGCAGTAATGACTCGTGGATTTTTTGGGCTGCTCTTATATTCGGACAGTTTTTGCGTTCCCCTCCAGATACGAAAAATCGGTCGGCTACTATATTGTAGTTCCAACTTTGTCAACGCAAGTGCTGAACTACAGCTCGCACACGTTCACATTGCAGTCACCAACGCCTATAACCGGCGCTTTTTACACCTGCTGTTTTTCGTTCTGTTCGCTTTGTATAGAGTAATCACGGTGATCTCATTAGCTTTTCTGTTCTCTTCCTCAGTGTACATTGCCACACTACTCTTCGGGACTCATTACAATACATGACCTTCATGAAGTTTCACTACAATAAAAATTTAATGCACCGTGTTTATTGCTCTCGGGGGATTTTTAAAGCGAGAGCTTTCTTCGTGGGACCGATAGCGTTATGTCCAGTGACTAATGAATTTTCCCTTAGGCCATTTCGTCGACCTCTCTCCACACACGGTGCGTGCGTGAAACCGGTCTTCGGTTGTATCAAAACGGTTACTTGAAAATCGCGAAAAATAACGGTTCGAGAGATACGATAATACACACATCGATCATGAAGAAGGACTGCAACAGTGTACATTTAACTCGTAAACCACGTACCGGTGTACTATATTGGGATCGTTCGTAGATGCGTTTACTTAGTGCACAAAAAATGGTCGCATGGGCTCGCTTTTTGCATGCTATTTGTGTCTTAAGGAAGTTTCACGCTCCAGTGGATTCACTTTCAGGGAAGGTTTAACGCGTTTTCAGCTTTCGCGCTTAGTCTCCAATGCTAGCTTTGCGTGCTTGGCATTCTGGACCCTCTCTAGTGAAGCAGCTCACAGGGCGATATTCGAGGGGTGATCAGAAGCCGCTACCTGACGACGGCCTCCAGCCTCCTCAAAAAGCTCAGAGAAGAGAAGACGAGCCCGCCTCACTCTCATTCGTGGCCAAGGTCGCATGCACGCTGCGAGTAGCGCGGGCAGGTTTGCGACTGAGCTGCGGAGAGCACATGCGCTAAGCCAGCACTTGAGGCGATGGCGGGCAGCGAACACGGTCGGAGGCGGATCTCTACCCGTCCAGCAGCTCCTTCCCCCAGCAACACAGAAGCCTTTATAGAAGGGCAAATAAAGATGTTTCTCTCTCTCTCTCTCTCTCTACCCGTCAAGTCACGTGATGCGTTCCCAAGGATACGGCGCAGCTGCGGTCAAGTGAAGGTGAAATTTACCGCGATGGCGAAACCGCTCGACGAGATTAGTAAAGCTTTGCTTTAAAATCAGGCGGACGGCGTCTGCGTCACCCATGGTGAGGAGAGGGTGACAAAGCGTTGCTAATCTAGACTGGAAGCGTTGTGGTTTCTCAATTGAAGAAGCCAGGATTACTGGCGTTATTGGGGAGCGGGCCGACCGGTTTGTAAGCGCAGGTACATATGATGTGCTTCAATGTGGCACATTTTTCGCAGATTATCCACAAAGCTGTGGAAATGTAGGAGCAGGACGTTCATGTTTTGGCATTGAATTTAGGCGTGCGCAAGTGTCCTCGAAGCTTTTTTTTTCGGTCAGCATGGATGAACAGAAATGTTCCTACAATTCATAAATGCATATATTGATTGCCAGCAGGATTCACTGGTAATAGTGCCGGGACTATCGCACACGTCTAAAAGGGGAAACTATCATCATCGCGTCATCTTCTCAGATTCGTAAATCATCATCATCGCATTTTGCCGGTGTCTTCCCGAGCCCTCCGCTCTGGCAATAAACCGTCGCCCTCCGCGAGTCCTGGACCTTCTCAAGTGCCGGAGCGAGGCCTGTGTGGGAGGAGTGCCGCCTGTCCAGTGGAGAACAAGGCGAGATAGAGGAGCGGCTTCGATCCACCACATGCCTGCACAGGAGCCCGTTTGTGCCCTTCTATTGCCTGCAGAAGCGGATTTACCGGTGCCAGAAGGTGTACCCGGTTCGTCTCCACAGCAAGCTCCTGTGGAAATGGCTTTGGGAGAAGGAGACCGGCGCAGTGGCCTTTCTTTTCGCACACAACATGCTCTGCAGCGGTGGATACATGGGCGTGCTCGCTATGGCGTTGATGTACGCCCTATCCGAGTTTCCCTCCCTGTCATGGCTGCCTGCGGCGGCTCCCGCCTCTACGCTGTTCGTGTTCTCTATGCTGTGGGTGGCTTTCGGCTGCGTTTGTTTCCACGTGCTCCACAAGCCACTGGAGAACTGGAGGAACGTCGACACGACGCGCGAAGTTGTGCTGGATGACCACGGCGCCGAGGAAGCCTAGCCCGTACTTGAGTGTCAGCTCTTCCTGCAGATGGTCTCAGTCTGCCCTGGCAGACGAGGGCGATTGTCCTGACGCCAGAATTGGTAGATTCTTCAATATATTCCTGTGACACGTTAGTGGACCTGCCGAACAATGTCATCGCTGGAATATGGCGTCATCGTCAGGGATTGAAAACGGGTACTTTGAAGTATATGTAATTTAAATATATTGCCTTTTAATGTTCGATATTTTGCGTCGCTTACCTTAATTGTATTTATTAACGGTGATCACAGCGGTAGTGTCATCCCTTCTAACCCATGCAAAGTTCGTAGTCAGGAACTTTTCGATATCAGACATGAGTGTACCTGGAGCTATTTACATAATAGACATAGCAGGTCTGCCGTTGGTTTTGCGGCACAGGCATCCCACACAATGTAGAGGTTTTTCGGCAAAATTAAGCCCGCACATAACTTAAATACACGCGTTGGCTGATTGAAATGATTTTTGTGCTGCTGTGCGAAAACTACCAATATCAACTGGATCATCCGCATGTTGTCTCGCACGTGACACCTGTATTTCAAATTCAGAGGGTGGTTTTGCAAAATTCGCGTCTATACATGATCTCTAAAGGCAGGTTGGTTGATCCTAATGAATTTAGTGTAGTTCAAACTCTGTCAGCGTAAGCGCGATGAACCACCTCTTATATAGCGCGCACACGTTCACATTGCAGTAACTAACGGCTATCACCAGAGCTTTTTACATTTGCAGTTAGTCTTTCTGTGCATAGAGTAACCCGCACGTCACATTGCCTTTTCTGTTATCTTCCTCCGTCTTCCTTGTCGCACTGCTCTTCGAGACTTGTTACTATACTTGTACTTATCACTAAGATAAAAATTGAATGCACAATGCTCATTGCTCTTCGGCTTCTTTTTAAAGCGAAAGCTTTCTTAGTAGGAACGATGGCGTCATGTCATAAAAGCTAATGCCTTCCCTCTTAGACTTGTTGGTCGACCAAAAACTCTTATAAGATCTCTGTGCCCCCGAAGCGTGTGTGAAACCGGGCTTCCGTTGTGTAAAAAACGCGGAAAAGGAATATACAAAAAGACAGGCATCGATCATGAAGCAGGAGTACAATAGTGTACCTCTACAATAGTGTAACCACGTATCCGTATACATTTACATCGTTCGTAGGTGCGTTGTGAAATCGTCGCATGGGTTGGTTATTTCGTCTGCGATTCGGGTCTTTGAGGGTTGGACGCGATTTTAGCTTTCGCGCTTTGCTGAACTTTGCTTAAGAAGAATGGTAAATTTTTCGAGCGGAGGAGCTTTTATTAGTTCTCTCTCACCCGGCCCAGTTATATATTTATGAGCCAGAATAAGGCTATTGTTCTTTCTAGGCCAGTCCCCTAAAAGTTTTTCTTAGAGTGCGTACCTGTTAGGAACGAGTTTTTGTTAGCACAAGCCAAAAATTCTGCCATCGTTGTCATGTAACGCTTACAAAAGGATGCAAAGCATCCACCCTGACAAGCAAGATGGCTGATTTTCTTCTCATCTTAATAACGGTTAGCTTCAACTTCAACATTCCTCAGCCTTCAGCGCCCCCTTGTTTCTCCTTCTCTGTCAGTAAAGTTCATGATGATGATGACAACGATGACCCAACGCGTTCGTTAGGGTTGGGGTCAAAGCCCAAGACGTCACTCGCTTTGCTGCTCGGAGGCTCGGAGGCTGCATCAAGCTTCAGCAAAGGGGTAGCGCTACGAGTCATGGATATTAAGAGAGCGAGGGACGAGGCCTCTGAGACGGCGTTTATTCGTCTGCTCAGACCTAACGTTACGAGGATTGTGAGTCCAACCGTGATGATGATTATAATTCACAGCTGATATAATTTACAGATGATATAATTCACAGATGATATAATTCAGAGATGACGGCGCGCAAGTACAAGAGGAAAGTGGAAAGTGGAAAGCGTCGCTGCGATCGCACGCCCCCATGGGAATTGTGGCTACTGTGGGAATCGGATTGGCAGCAAGTGGTTAGTACAAAGGGCTATGGATTAGGCTTCTCGGCTGGGAAGTGCTTGTTAGCTCTGTTTTCGGTATGCTTTTCCGTTTTCGGGATGCCACTTTCTGGCATTCAATGGCTATCACAGATCTGTCTAAGTAAAAGCGTGATTAGCACTTAACGCGTGTGCTCGCGTTAGCGGCGAGTTTCTTAAGAGGAAAAGGTGACCACATGCAGCGATGGCGCCACGCGACGCGAAAAATGTAACTCAAAAGGTACAACAGCAGTGTGTACTGGGTGACAGCGACAAGCGAAAAAAATTAATACACAGCCGCCAATGTCCTCCGCGGTCGTCGCTCGCCGCTACAGTTCATTGTATCATCGCTGCCGCTCGCTTGTTGGCTGCTTCTGGCCAGCAAAAAGCGAGCGAGAGCCCCGCGGCCTGTGCATATATTTATACTGCTTGCCGCTATCTCCCACACAACAGCCAGTAAGTAAGCTACGCTAGATCACACTATCCGTTTTCTGCACATATTCAGTTACGATTCTCGCGTCGCTCGTCGCCGTCGAAGCATGCACTGCCTTGGGCAGGCGCGATGAGGCAACATACATAACTACTCGACAAGCCAGCATTTTTTTATCATTTAAAGCATTCATGCAATTTCATAATGTTTTGTACGCGTGCTTGAAGACTTACTTGCGGTAATAGGCTTCGCCCCTAGGTTTATTTATATTTGCTTGGACAAAACAAATAAATACGACGCGATTACATCATTCTTGCATCTCTATGTTGCAACTACTTCGCCTGCCAAAGCGTGTGGCATACGATAATAAAACTGTATTGAGAGGAAGCAACAACACAGTTTAAGACAATCCAATTTTTTTTTCCGCTAAATATTATAAAACATCAAAGAAAACCTCACCCAGTTTGAAGTATGTAATAACTTAAAAATGTATCCGGGACGGCCCGCTGCATCAGGCAGCGTGAGCCAAAGGCAGGACTTCTGCTTTTTTTCTTCTTCGTAACCCCGCAATTTGTTTTGCAAAATAAGCCCTCCCACGCAGTGTCTTATACAAAATAAAATTTGTTAACAGCGGCACTTTTGGCCACAATTTTTTAAACAAAAACTCAATTTGCGTAACCACAAAGTCGTTGCCCGCAATGCCACGCTGAACTTTCGGCCGAACTACATACTATGGCGGCACCCATGGAGTGGTAGAGCGCTTTCGCCGAATCACATTGACGCTAGCGCCAGATTCTACTCTAGGTGAGCTAGTGAGAAACTCTATGGCGTACCCCTCGGTGCTCACACTGGCTGTGATGGTGATGATATCGCTTGCGCGAATTATCACACTAAGAGAACGCCGCGAATGCTCACAATATTACTGTCGTTCTTAATTGTTATCACCGCGCCAAAAGTTTCTGCAAAGAAGCTCTTACGAAGGAGTTTCGTCCTCGCTAAAGGGGATCAAAAGAACAATATTGTGCAACGGCATTGTATAATTTAGGAAAGGTCATTCACTACTTTCGCGCGGCCTCGCTGGACGGAGACAACAGTAAAACAGACGGAAAAACTAGAAGCGAAAGGGAAGTTATGCGCGGTTACAAACGATAGTGCCCCAGTGGCTTCATTACTTCTTTAGATTCTTTCTTTCTGGCACTCCCGCTTGGAATGCACGAAGAGAACGCTCAAACGTGCACGTCCGGGAAAGAATAATGGAAAGCGGTCTAAAGATGGCCGCGGATGTCGACGGACGGGCACGCACTGCGGCCACCTTTTCCGTGAAGCTACAGATCACCGTAACCATTATCGCCCCCTTTCCATCACCTCCTTCCCCCACCCACAGGTGGCTGGCGGCTTGGGCCGTTTGTTTTTCGTTCCGAAAGGGAACGCACTTTGAGAGGACCAGTGGCTGAGTCCAGTTTTGTGCTGCTTCTTATTTTTTCTCGAGAGTGTACGCCCCCACCAGGGCTACGACTTCGAGTATAAAATGGTGCCGCATCGTACGACTGACCGCACACTCGCTGGATTCTCTTCGCCTCACTCCGCAGCAGGACTAGACTACATCGCCATGAACGCCCTGGTGAGTACCGGAGCCAAGGCGGCATACTGTTTCCGCTGCTGTTCATGAGGAAAACAGGAAGTCCGTGATAGCAGCTTACGTTAACCTAAACGAAGCAGAATTAACGCTATGGGAACAGACAGTTTCCTTTTTAAATGTACGAAGCGAAATGGGGAGAAAGTGTAGATAAGAACAGGTAGCTTATGCTGTGGGGTTAAACATGAAATATAGCTTTAAGGGGAACTGACAGACGTAACTTACGGATGAGGAAGTGAGTCAACAAGCAGGCTACCTCTGAGTGAAATCCGCCTGTGCTGCTGCACAGTAATATGGTCAAAGTGAAACCTCAATTTAAACTAACGGATTTTTCTACATCTGAAAGTGGTCTTCCGACAGTAAAAACCTGTTTCTCTATTTCAAGGATGAAGTAAAATAAATGAAGTTCACTTAGCATAGGCAAACGTTCATCATTCCTTCTTCTGTATTTATTTGGGTGCCCTGTATAACGTCGATGGAATAATTCTTGCAGGTTTTGTAGAGGCATGTGGTGTTCAGTTAGGGCCCTCGATCTCATCGCAACTGACTCTCAATATTTCCCTTTTTCTCGCGCAGCACGCCGTCGCTGTGTTAGGTTTAATCTCGGTTGCATCGGCCGGCTACATAGGCGGCTACGGTGGCCACTATGGCCACGGATATGGAGGTGGCCATGGCTACGGTGGTGGCCATGGCTACGGTGGAGGCCATGGCTACGGTGGTGCTGTTGCCGTCGCCCCACTGGCAGTCGCCGTCCCAGCTGTTGCCACTGTAGCGAAGACCGTGGCAGTTCCTACCCGCGTGTCCACCTCCTACGGCTCCACCACCAATACTGAGACAACCCTGTACGGAGGTGTAGCCTTGGGCTACGGCGTCGGCCACGGCCACGGTCATGGCGTCGCTCTGGCTCATCCCGTAGCTGTAGTCGCACCGGCCGCCGCTATCGGAGGTTTTGCCTACGGCCATGACCTCGGTTACGGTCATGGACATGGTTACGGTCATGGACACGGCTACGGTCATGGACACGGTTACGGCCATGGGCACGGCTATGGTCATGGACATGGCTACGGTCATGGACACGGATACGGTGCCGTCGAAGGATACGGCCACGGCCATGGCCTGGGCTATGGCCACGCAGTTAAGTTGTGGTAAGTATATCTGGTAATGGATCGTGCTTGGATATGTGTTCAGGTTGTGCGTCTGTGAATGGGTGTCTGTGTGTAGGAATGTACGTTTGCGTTTCGATGCCACCAGAGGCCAAATCAAGCAACGTGGATAATTGTGCACAGACAAAGCCCGTGAAACTGATAGTTTCATGTGGACTGATCGGGAAAGTAGCAGAGCCATTTGTTACCATTCCTTTTGCCACATATGCAATACACTTGCGTTTTCTCAAAGACGGAAATGTCGTCGTGATTGTCATGTACGTGCTCGTCATGTGTACGAAACATTCAGTAACAAGTATCTGCCCGAGCTTGTCGTAACACGGATAGGAAATCATATATATCTTGTTCATTGATTTCCGTTCAGGCTGAACATTTCTTAACAAGCATGAAAAAGGAACCTTATGTTTAAAACGACGTTAGCTATACGTTAGCTATTAGCTATAGGTTAGCTATACGTCCCGTAGCAGAGAACAGTTGCCGGCGCTTAGGGCGGTTTTGGTACGAATGAAGGAAAACTTAGCACTTTCATATGGCGACGAATACACGTGATGAAATAATATGCTTCTCATGAAAGAAATTTCAATGTTTCTTGTATGCTCTTACTGGTTACGTTCGGTTTTATTAAGACGTAGTGGGTTTTGACGTCGAAGCTGTAAGCTGTGAGGTAGCATTAATTCTTTCCTGAAGGGGATTTAAGGACAAGGTCACAGTCATAGAGCCTAACGCTGCCACTTACCAGCACCTGTATTCTCTCTTTATTGATTACTAGGATCAGTGCACTGCTCACTTGATAATCAAACTAATTTCTATTTCTTTATTTTCAGAGAGGTGATCGTGTTTCATCTGCAAGTCAACGTGGTTGTTTCTGTCGCTGATACCGCCATAAAAGAACTGTAAATTATGTAACATAGATCAAAGAATCTCAACAACCTACTTCAACTGTACATAAGGTCAAGCCAAAGTTACACCTTGTTTGAGTAGGCGGCCTTGCCAGAAAAGCCAACATTCGCCGTAACATCCCCACAGGGCCGAAATGTCTTTTTGATTTCTGCTCAGAGCTTTTTCAGCGTCTTGGGCACGAGCACCGTTGAAGTTGCTGTTCGTGAATAAAAAGCATTTTATGCTGTGTGGAACACAAAAAAATCTGGGTGGACTCTTGACATCTGCTAACCTCAAATATTTAGTGGCACGCGCATATTTTTACCCACTACGAAGTCATCGGCTAAGAACCCAGCCGCGGCTGCGAGAGTATCTGATGGAGCTGATGCACCGAAGTACCCCATATACGGGCTGAAGACGTCGAAGCTCATATTCGAAGAACAGATAGCAGGGGGGCACAAGGGTACCACAGTAGCCATCGAGAAATGGGACGAGAAGCAACGGAAGACAATTATTGGCTGGTGAGATGGAACCCGAAAATTCCCTGGCAAAGAATGGACAACGGCCTGCCAAGAGGGGAATGGTTGGGGGAACATGCATGGCGGAAGCCTCCGTCCAGCTTTGTACACAGAGAGGATGTTGTTGATGATGATCATGGTGACGACGACATTGCTTACTGTGATGAAAATAGTTAGCATAATTACTCAGGCTTACGATGCAATACATACCAAAACTACAAGCTGGGTGGGCGCTGCAAAATTCATATCTCGGGAAAATGTGGGGACGCTGATCGGTCTTTATTAGGGGCGAACCCCTTTAGGGGCTGGGGCTGTTGGTGTCTGCTGTCGTCATTGTGATCGTCGTCTCATGTAGTCACGGTCGTAAAAGACCGGGAAGCTCGTTTACGCCTCTCGCAGGAGCGTAACGCGTACTAAAAAAAACACCGGGACACTTGTTTACGCCTCACGCTAGAGAGCTTCGTGCTTCAAAGACAAGAGACTTTTAGAGCAAAGCTCTATACCTTTACCTCCCAACGGTTTTATCCCCGATGGCAACAACGCTATGGCGCCAAAAATGCACTTACACACTTCATGCTAAGCCCCTCCCCACGTTTCGCGTTAGTGGAGATGACCCGATAATTTTTTTTTAAAAAAACACGCCCTTGATTTTTTTTTTTTTGGGGGGGGGGGCAGGGGGAGGCAGGATTTGTGGCGCTGAAACCGAAGTGCACGACGGAGCAATTCGCACGCTGTTTATTCAACGAGATAGCCAGCGAATATAAACCATACTAGCTGCATTACAACTCAGACAACGCTCATCATTGCACGTTTCGGCGTTATTCCGCCGCCTACTAAAAGGGATGTCACGAAGAAAAAAATGCGCATTGGAAAAAAATTGTTATGCTCTGTTCGGACAATTCATGCAATGGCCTAATTTCAAGCTGTGGATTCCAGGAATAACGTTCTACGTAATTCCCCTCGGCGCCACATCAGATGACATCACTGTTTGAAAGTATTACGGTATTCACAGCAGTCCGAAAAGGGTACGAAGAATCCCAGACTGTAACCTAAGCTTCAAGTTGCGCGGACAGCCCCTTTCCGGATGGAGAGGGAAAGCAAAAAACTCCCGTTTGTTCGGGATTTCGGCGCAGGTAAAGATCCTCAGGTGGTCAAAATGAATACGGAACCCCACTACCGCGCGAATCGTCGCCTCTGTAGCGTCTGTGCATTAAACCATATTATGAATCAATGAAGTTGCGTCAGGTGACAAAAAAAACATCATTAGTCAAGTATGAAAACTTTTTCAGACATGCGCTCTGACGACACAGCTACATTTAAGGACTTGATAAAGCGGCCAGAGCACTAAAGCCGGAGTGAGCAACGCGTTTCGAACTTCTTGCACCTCTTTTTCTGCTGCCATCACAACACAATGCCGAATGTACACAAACCTTGAGCCGATCGATAACAATCTCAGCTGCTCGGTCCATCACCGCAGCCGTGGATCAACGGATAGGGCGCCCGTCTCGGCTTCGGTAGGTGGGTGGTTCGAATCCCACCGCCGGGCACCCACCGGTAAAATCGGGTACAAGCGTCCCCCCGGCCTGGCGCCCGGCTCTTCTAGGGGGTGTACACTTGGGAGAGGCTCCGCCTACCCCAGCCGCTGCCCTTCGGGGCGGGTAAATTCGAACACATACGCTTCTGGCAAAAATAGCCGATATTGTCTGGGTCCAAACCCAGGCAGAAGGCACCCTGGTTCGTAGTTGTATCGGAATAGCGTTTCGCGCTAGACCGAACCGCAACTGCGCAGAGAGACTTATGGGTGTGGCCGTTACAAGATGGCAGGGGGTTTCGGGCACTATCGCCCGCGGAGCTTCTTTTTGTTTGGCCCGAACCATACAGTGAAGCTAGGTAATGGTGGAATGGAATGGATGACGTTATTATAGGAGCAGGCCAGTAGGCCCTGCTGTGGGACATGGGAAAGAGGGTAGGGGAAGATGGTTCATATAATGTCTTTTCACTGCACTGTGAGCGTTTACTTAATGATAATTTTTTTTCGGAGGCAGCGATTCTTTCATATGTGCCGTGAAGGCAACAGCGCTGTGGCTGCCCCTGGTGATAATTGCGTCTAAGTCGTCTAAGTCTAGTTTTCCATGAACTTGCGTTCTACTTTTTTTTCTGATCATTTTGTTCCCCCGTGAGTACAAAATCCTCGCGGCAAAGCCAATTTTATCGCCAGTTCTGAGGTTAAAACGTCTCCTACCCTCGCTTGATCAACACGTACCCCGAAACTACTTGAGAATGGGCTTCTGAGACGACTTCCTCCAACATTCTTTGACTTGTCGTGTCTAGTTCACAGAAAACGCTGCAGCTTTGCTGGTAGCATTCAAAGATAAGGCAAGGGAAGGAAACCAACATAAAAATCCTAGGTGACATATATAAAGGATGTGCGGTTAGGATAATCCTTCACAAGAAAAGCGAAGGCTGTCCGTCAGGGCGATAGCATATCGGCAAAACTGATCACAGCTTCCCTTGAAGGGATATTTAGGGATACCTTTATTCTTTTAAAACACCTTGCAAAGATTTGAGCAGCCCTATTAAATGCTGATGTCACAACTAAACCAAGAAATAAAGGATGAACAGCAAATACCAATAACTGTAAAGGAAATAGAGGATTCCATTGATTGTTCAAGCAACGGTAAGTCGCGTGGTCCTGCTGGGTTAGACACGGCTTTTCATAAGACATTTAAAATCCAACTGGTACCCGTTTTTGGTATTGTTGTTGAAGAGTCATTTAGTAAGGGTTCCCTGCCGCAATCGTTTTCATATGCCTACGCAGTATAAATACGGGAAATCAAATATGTGGAGCAGCTCGAGAAAGTCACTGGATACAGGCCGATAACATCAACTAACACAGACTATAAGATCTTCATGAAGGGGATCACAAAACATATGCAAGCAGTCATTACAACCTTAGTTGGGCCCCACCAAATATGCGGGATCAAGGGCCAAAGCATAAATACTAACTTTCAGGTAGCAAGAAGTATCATGAAATCTTGTGACATAGATTACAGAAAGGTGGCTACGTTACAGATAGATTTTCAGGAGGCATTTGACAGGGTTTGTCATGAGGTCCTTTTTAAAATACTTGAACACGTCCGAATGGGAAACCTAACCTTAGATTCTGCGAAAATGGCATGTAAGGACTGTACAACAAGAAGATTGATTAATGGCCAATTAACGAATCCAATTAAAGTGTCCTGCCGTCCCTTCTTTTCGCCCTCTATCTTGAACCGTTGTGTGAAAGAATTAATCAAGATACCCAGATATATGGCTACACTTTAGAGTCCTGCGAGGTTGACGTTATGGCGTATGCCGATGACGTGGTTCATTTCTGTGTGAATGAAGAGTGTGTCCGTAGCGCCCTAAGTATCACACCAGAGTTTTGTAGAATGAATTGTGGCTCCGTTAACTTAAATAAATATATTGGACTGTGGCACGGTGAATGGTTAAATGCCCCGAGTGTTTTTTTAAAACGTCTTCTAGACAACGCAGCCAACTAAGTATCTGGGCATACCCTTAGAACAGTATCAAGATAGCACGAAACACTGAAGCGAAAGAGCCGAGGAAATGCTCGCGCCAACGGTTAAAGGGACGGGCAACCGATTTTTGTCGCGTATATGTTCTTTAGCTCATATGAAAGCCAGAGTTTTATATAGCCTGGTAACCACAAGCAATTTATTAAAAAAATTGGCGGAAATAATTTTAATTTGGCGGCAATGTTTCTGAATCGGAGGGTGGCGGTTCGTAGTGCAGAAACTTGGCACTACAATGTTTGTCCCGGTCACGTGACCTTCAAACCTAGCAGCTACTGTAACCGCTGAAACGCTTATCCACTTATTGGAAACTTTTTAACACAAGTATTTGCATACGGTTAAAGTGCATATGTATTTTTAAACATTATTTTGAAAATTTTTAAGACACGGCGCCCGCCGCCGCTGGGTTGCTCTCAGTGTGGCAAACTGAGCCTCCATGCCCAGAATCAACGGCAGCGTTCAGTAAACAAACCCAGTGAAGGAGCTTTGACGATTCTGCCTGAGTCAGGGGCATTTTTTCTGCCTAAATATTTGATTTCAGTTTGCAAATACACCAACAGCAGCTTAAAAAAGAAAAGCAAGGACTTGCACGGGGAGAATCGAACTGCCGACCTCCACAACGTGAAGCCAGATTCTACCTACCGTCCATCACAACAGATGGCGCCTTCGTGGAAAATAGACGAGTGAATTAAAAAAAAAAGACATAAAGGAATAAGAAAGATTGCGATTCACACTATTTTTTAGCTGGGGACAAGTTTTCAAATACCGCCTTTTCAGCTCGCATACAGACAAAAGTATGTTGCCATGGTTGCCAATATAATTTTGGGAGGGCACCTACGGCTCGTAGATCTAAAATTTTCGATTTGAAAAGTTCTGGGGCGTTATCAGCAAAACCGTTTCTTGTTAAGGTGCTTTAAGGGATGGCCTTTCATTTGGTATAGAAACATATACTCGACCAAAAATCGGTTGTCTACCCCTTTAAGTCGGAGGGTCACGTCCTTTCCATCTTTTCCCGCGCAACAGTTTATTTTGTTTTTCATGTATCGAAAATCTGGTAGGTCATGCAGACCCTGTCTTGTTCTCGAGTAAATGGGAGGACGTTTCACCGCATTTTTGCGTTCTTTCTTCTGGACTACACTTATGAGAGGTCGAGCCGGATCATCTTGTTTAGAAACATTCGAAGGGCAGGCCTGTCACTCTCGATTCTTTTTGTAAGACTACTTGTTCCCCATTTTTTTATTTTTTCAGGATTAGGTCGACCCGTTTATCCTAATCTTCGTACAGCTCACGGTTACGAGCGCTTTGCCCGACCTTGTAGTGACGTCCGCGGACGCTACACGTTATTGAGCTGGTCTCTTTTTGAGTGAAGTTGTCTTTTCCAGTTTGTTCGTAATAGTGCAATTTTCTAGAGAATTTGTATCTACTGTAAACCATAAGAATTGTCCTGTGACCTTATAAATTGTCTAATCCCTGAGCCGATGTACCGTTCCTTCTACAGTGTTGGATCCGGACATGATGTTCCACCTAGTCTGAAAAGAATGCTACGGCCAGGACCTGTCGAAACGTTCTTATTTAAGTTACCGGTAAAAACGTGGATGTCAGAAAAAAGCTAGGTGGCCTTATGTGCACTATGTAAAAAACTGGAAAACGCCGAACATTTCTTTATAAAATATTGGGACCCAGCCTTTTTTGGATGTCTTTCAACGTACCGTGAAAAAAGACCTCCCCCTTACCGCACGTGGAATTCGCTTCCTAGATGTCAGACCGGGTGTCCTACCATACGACTTGTTTTTTATTTATTTTGGGTTTACACAGCGTATGGAAAAGTAGAATGCAGATGTCAATGCAAAGTCGGTGGGAAACCCCTTTGTGGAACGCGTGTGTAACCTTCGCGGAGTGTTTTTGAAGCTGGAATACGAAGACGAAGTGATATCGCCTAAATCGAAGTGATATGTCTTAAAATTTCACAAGAACGTAACCGCGAGCTAAAAGCACGGCAGTTTTTATGTATGTCAATTTCCTTTTTCATACCGTTGGGCTGATTCTGTAGTACTTGTTTTGTTGTGCCCAGCGGCCAAAAAAGAAAAAAAGCAGCCGTGGAAAAAAGGTAGTGTGCCCGTCTTGGCTGTCGGAGGACGTTGGTTCGAATCCCACCGGTAAAATCGGCACAAGCACGACCCTTTAGGGGGGAGGATTTCGAACGTATAGGCGTCTTTCAGAGAATTTTGTGAGCCCTAACCCAGACAGAATGTAAAACCGGTTCGCTGTCGTCTCGGAACAGTGTTCCACTGGACCGAACCGCAACTGCGCACAGAGAAAGAAAAGGGGTGTGGCCGTTGCAAAGATGACAGAAGGTCTCGGCCGGTATCACCCGCAGACTTCTTTTTATTTCGCCGCAACAATTAGTGATCTCATGTATAAAGGCACCTTCCACATTTAGTTCCGGTTTTGTTGCCTCGATGGTTTATCGCCTCCCATGATTAATGTCGCTGGTGTTAATTCTTGTGAGTTTTGTATGTTGCTTTTAGAAGTTTCGAAATATAATCAAGGGAAATTAAAGGTAGTGGACGTGTGGTGGGAGGTGGTCGTGTTGAACGTCTGTCTGTTGTTAAGGAGTTGTCCTTGGGTCCAAAGTTGTTATCACACGAAAGCAAAGCATCGGGGCTTGAAGTAGATGATTCCTCTTCTGACGGTACGGCGCGCCCAGTTGTCGTTCCGTGAGGAAAAGCGCGACACAACTTGGATGCGTCACCGTTTGCAACACCTAGTGTAGCTTCACGGACACTATGATAACTCACCTATTTTAACTTTCGGTTCGTAACTTACCAAGGATGTTGTGTTTGACCGGCAATGTTCTCGCTCCAGTGGAATGTTCGTTGCATCACCGAACGCGAAAAGTGACCGAAGGTAGCCGGCGTCAATACGAATGACAACGTGACAAGAAAATTACCGCCTCTGTAACGATAAAATATATTCTCTTCATTGTGATATTTGAGCCCGGGTCTCCAGAGCAGCAGCCAAGTGCTCAGACCACAGCGCTAAGCCGGCAGTGTGCAATAATGGAAGAATAGTTAGTTGCAGCTCTTAGTTGACAGGAAGTCCGAAAAGCCAATTTGGGGTGGTTGGCGTTGAGGGAAGGGGAATATAGAGTAGCAAAAGTTCCAGTTCTTAGTTGATCCTAACAGTTTGTCGGTGTGACGAATTAGGGGTTTAAAGAAGAATTCACATCAGGTGTTCGCTGTGACACGTGCATGACGGCGCGTGCGTAGTACGGGTGCACGTGGATAAGAGAGAGAGAGAGAGAGAAAGAGGAAAACTTCTATTGAGCAGTTATATGCGTGGTGGTGGCTTCTTAGTCCAGAAGTCAAAGCGTCGTCTTTCCACGTTCCGTCCTGTCCGTCAGCATGAACTAGTCGGCGAAGTGTGCGCTGGACAGCGCTATCTCCCACTGCTCGAATTTGGGGCTAGAGAAAGGAGCTGGTAGGTCCGGGTTTTGGCTACCTTCCCAGACTACGTGGTATAGGGCGCCTGATTTTCCACAGAACTTGAATTGAGGTGGATGCTGATTGGGGAATTGCATATGGAGCCGGACTAGGTGAGGGATCGTGCTTGTTTGAAGTAAGCGAAGTGTCGAAACTTGTTTTTTACTTAATTGTGGTCGAGGTGGTGGGTAGACTACCTTCTAGCCGGCAATGTTGGGTAATGTTACGGTAAGTGACAACAGGGGTGGGGTTAGGTTCTCCTTCCAGTACCTGGTGGCCGCGTGCGCAGGCCATCGCACCCTACCTAACCTAACCTAACCTGACCTAGCCTAACCTAACGTAACCTCAGCCAACCTAACCTAACCTAACCTTACCCAACGCTACCTAACCAAACCTAACCTAACCCAACTCCCACGTGGATAAGACATATGAATGTGGACAGAGAGAGAGAGAGAAAAACTTTATTTGAGCCCCATTGGGCTAGTCTGGGTGGCGGGTGACCGGCGGTGGTAACCGGCCGGTGACCATTGCAGCTCGCTGGAGAGCACTGGGCGAAGGCGTTGTGCAGCTCGGACCGTGAGGTCCAGGCTAAGGTCATCCAGCGAGCTTATGAATGTGGATAAGCTGCACCATGAAGTTATGGCCGCTTGCTTGCCCGAAGAATTGGCCTCAAGAGACGAAATAAGAGAAGGAGCCGTAAACGAAATGTAGCACTAAAGAAGTTTTTAACAATTGCTAGGATATCCATTTCAAACCGCTTTCAAGCCGGATTGACAGGACAGCCTAGACCGCCAATGCACAAGGCTGAAAAAGGGTGGTTACCCTACCAATGTACTTCTATCAGTTGCAGAGAAAGTGCTGAAGAAGGTGAAAAACGCGAACAGCCCGGAGAAGAACAAGGAAAGACCTAAGATTCGACCCGTTGTCATGAACTACATTCACAGGGTTTCGCACCGGCTAAAGAAAGTGGGCGCTAAACATAATATTCCGGTGGTATTTTCTGCCCCGTTGAAACTAAAGGGACTATGCAAGGCTGCAAATCAAGAGAGGAAAAAAGGTTTCGAATGTGGCACACGGCACAGGCGCCAGTTCGTCAACTGCGCAGAGGGTATTGTATACAAGATCCCCCTCTCCTGTGGTAGGTCGTACGTGGGGCAATCAGGCCGCTGTCTCAACGACAGATTACGGGAACATCAGAATGCATGTGCGCAACTGGCGGCAAATGGAAATTTGGCCGCGCATGTTAAGAAGTGCGAGATGAGATGTTCGCCCGATTTTGAGGCGACAACCATCTTGTTCCGCTCCAGAGACAAGATTACCAGCGAGATATACGAACCATATGCAATGTTATCAGGAGTGGAGGGAGAGTGCGTTAGCGCCCCTTCAATCCGGCTTTCGGCGCGTGAAATAAGTTTCCTAAGTGAGGAATAGATATCATGGTACGTGTTGCGTTTTATTGTTATTTTTTCGTGCATGTTTTTCATTTCCGTCACATATAACCGCCCCCTTCACAAGATAATAAACAGTTGACAGTTTGCACCTCACCTTGTATGTTTTTGTGTTATTCACCCTGTTCTACGTTTCGTGTCAGGCAGCGCACCTCTGCACTTCAAGATGTAAAAACTATAGAAACTCGGAATATATAACACCCTGTAAGAACTTCTGGAAGCCTAACGCATGGCTAAACTCTACTGGCCATCCCAAACAGCAGCAGGCCGGAGAGTACTCAAACTCATGGGGAGAGCACCCCCCAATTAAGAGAACGCCCTCACCCCACTCCGCCGAACATACGGTACAAGATCCGGAGAGCCCCCATACCACGCCACATGCACCAGGCTTTACAAAAGGGCCACAGAGAAGCTCACTTTCGTCATCTGGCTACAAGATACTATGAAGAGCATCAAGTTCAGTACACGGACATTTCACAGCACCTCCAGTCACCAAGAACCACAATCGTTGCCCTTGGAAAGCGGTGTAAAGATGGCCGCGGATGTCGACGGACGGGCACGCAGTGCGGCCACCTTTTCCGTGGAGCTGCAGATCACCGTAACCATTATCGCCCCCTTGCCATCGCCTCCTTCCCCACCCACAGATGGCTGGCCGCTTGGGCCGTTTGTTTTTCTTTCCGAAAAGGAACGCACGTTGAGAGGACCAGCGGCTCAGTCCAGTTTTGTGCTGCTTCTTATTTTTTCTCGCGAGTGTACGCCCCCACCAGGGCTACGACTTCGAGTATAAAACGGCGCCGAATCGTACGACTGACCGCACACTCGCTGGATTCTCTTCGCTTCGCTCCGCAGCAGGACTAGACTACATCGCCATGAACGCCGTCGTGAGCACCGGAGCCAATGCGGCATACTGTTTCCGCTGCTGTTCATCGGGGAAATAGGAAGTCCGTGATAGCAGCTTACGTTAACCTAAACGTAGCAGAATTAATGCTATGAGAACAGACAGTTTCCTTTTTAAATGTACGAAGCGAAATTGGGAGAAAGTGTAGATAAGAACAGGTAGCATAGGCTGTGGCCTTAAACAGGATATATAGCTCACTGACAGAAGAAAATAAAAACTCCGTGATAGGAAGCTTACGTTAACCTAAACTAAGCAACATTAACCTTATGTGAAGGGACAGCTTCCTTTTTAAATGTACGATGTGAAATGTGGAGAAAGTGTAGATAAGAACAGGTAGCCTATGCTGTGGCCTTAAACATGAAATACAAGTTTAAGGGGAACTGACAGACGTAACTTGCGGATGAGGAAGTGAGTCAACAAGCAGGCTAGCTCTGAGTTAAATCCGCCTGTGCTGCTGCACAGTAATCTCGCCAGAGTTAAACCTCAATTTAAACTAAGGAATTTTTTTACATCTGAAAGTTGACTCCCTACAGCAAAAACCTGTTTCTTTTTTTCAAGGATGAAGAAAAGTAAATGAAGTTTACTAAGTATAGGCAAACGTTCATCATCCCTTCTTCTGTATTTATTTCGCTGCCCTGTATATCGTCGATGGTTTCATTCTTGCAGGTTTTGTAGGTTTTGTAGAGGCATGTGGTGTTCAGTTAGGGCCCTGGATCTCATCGCAACTGACTCTCAATCTTTCCCTTTTTTCTCTCGCAGCACGCCGTTGGTGTGTTAGGTTTAATCTCGGTTGCATCGGCCGGCTTCATAGGCGGCTACGGTGGCCACTATGGCCACGGATACGGAGGTGGCCATGGCTACGGTGGAGGTCATAGTTACGGTGGCGCTGTCGCCGTCGCCCCACTGGCAGTCGCCGTCCCAGCTGTTGCCACTGTAGCGAAGACCGTTGCAGTTCCCACCCGCGTGTCCACTTCCTACGGGTCCACCACCAATACTCAGACAACCCTGTACGGAGGTGTAGCCGTGGGCTACGGCGTCGGCCACGGCCACGGTCATGGCGTCGCTCTGGCTCATCCCGTAGCTGTAGTCGCACCGGCCGCCGCTATCGGAGGTTTTGCCTACGGCCATGCCCTCGGTTACGGTCATGGACATGGTTACGGTCATGGACACAGCTACGGTCATGGACACGGTTACGGCCATGGGCACGGCTATGGTCATGGACATGGCTATGGTCATGGACACGGATACGGTGCAGTCGAAGGATACGGCCACGGCCTTGGCTTGGGCTATGGCCACGCAGTTAAGTTGTGGTAAGTATATCTGGTAATGGATCGTACTTGGATATGTGTTCAGGTTGTGCGTCTGTAAATGGGTGTCAGTGTGTAGGAATGTACGTTTGCGTATCGATGCCACCAGAGGCCTAATCAAGCAACGTGGATTATTGTGCACAGACAAAGCCCGTGAAAGTGATAGTTTCATGGGGACTGATCGGGAAAGTAGCAGAGCCATTTGTTACCATTCCTTTTGCCACATATTGCGTTTTCTCAAAGACGGAAATGTCGTCGTGATCGTCATGTACGTGCTCGTCATGTCTAAGAAACATACAGGGACAAGTATCTGCCCGAGCTTGTCACGAATTGTTCTCATTTATCGCAGTATGCGTGTTTTTTCGGCTGGCCTAGCATATTTGTTGCATGGATAGAAAATCATATATATCTTATTCATTGATTTCCGTACAGGCTGACAAATGTTGAACAAGCACGAGAAAGGAATCTTATGTTTAAAACGACGTCGCAAAATTAGCAGGTTACTAAACGTGCCATAGCAGAGAACTGTTGCCGGTGCTTAGGGTGGTTTTGCTACGAATGAAGGAAAACATAGCATTTTCATGTGGCGACGAATTAACGTGATGAAATAATATGCTTCTCGAGAAAGAAATTTCAATGTTTCTTGTATGCTCTTACTGGTTACGTTCGGTTTTATTAAGACGTAGTGGGTTTTGATGTCGAAGCAGTAAGCTGTGAGGTAGCAATAATTCTTTCCTGCAGGGGATTTAAGGATAAGGTCACAGTCATAGAGCCTAACGCTGCCACTTACCAGGACCTGTATTCTTTCATTATTGATTACTAGGATCAGTGCACTGCTAACTTGATAATCAAAATAATTTCTATTTCTTTATTTTCAGAGAGGTGATCGGGTTTCATGTGCAAGTCAACATGGTTGTTTCTGTCGCTGATACCGCCATAAAAGAACTGTAAATTATGTAACATAGATCAAAGAATCTCAACAACCTACTTCGACTGTACATAAGGTCAAGCGAAAGTTGCACCTTATTTGAGTAGGCGGCCTGGCCAGAAAATCCAACATTCGCCGTAACATCCCCACAGGGCCGAAATGTCTTGTTGATTTCTGCTCAGAGCTTTTCCAGCGTCTTGGCCACGAGCACCGTTGAAGTTGCTGTTCTTGAATAAAAAGCATTTTACCCTTGTGGAACACAAACCAATCTGGGTGGACTCTTGACATCTGCTAACCTGAAATATTTAGTGGCTAGCGCATTTTTTTACCCACTACGAAGTCATCGGCTAAGAACCCAGCCGCCGCTGCGAGAGTATCTCATGGAGGAGATGCAGCGAAGTACCCCATATACAGGCTGAAGACGTCGAAGCTCATATTCGAAGAACAGATAGCAGGGGGGCGCAAGGGTACCACAGTAGCCATCGAGAAATGGGACGAGAAGCAACGGAAGACAATTAATGGCTGGTGAGATGGAACCCGAAAATTCCGTGGCAAGGAATGGACAATGGCCTGCCAAAACAGGAATGGTTGGGGGAACCTGCATGGCGGAAGTCTCCGTCCAGCCTTGTACACAGTTGATGATGATCATGGTGACGACGACATTGCTTACTGTGATGAAAATAGTTAGCATAATTGCTCAGGCTTACGATAAAGTACATATCAAAACTACAAGCTGGGTGGGCGCTGCAAAATTCATATCGCGGGAAAATGTGGGGACGCTGATCGGTCTTTATTAGGGGCGAACCCCTTCAAAGGATGGGGCTGTTGGTGTCTCCTGTCGACGTCGTGACCGTCGTCTGATGTAGCCACGGTCGTAAAAGACCGGGAACCTCGCTTGCGCCTTGCGCTGGAACGTAAAGCGTACTAAAAAAAAAACACTAGTACACTTGTTGACGCCTTGCGCTAGAAAACGTAATGCTTCAAAGACAAGAGACTTTCACAGCAAAGTTGTATACCTCTACCTCCCAACGGTTTCATCTGCGTTGGCAAAAACGCCATGGAGCCATGAATACACTTATACACTGCATGCTAAGTCCCTTCCCATGTTTCACGGTAGTAGAGATGGCCCGGAAATTTTTTGATTTTGAAAAAAGTGCGCCTTCTTCGATTTTGGGGGGGTTGGGCTGGAACGGGGCAGGCAGGATGCTTGGCGCTGAAAGCGACCTGCACGACCGAACAATTCCCACGCTGTTAATACAACGAGATAGGCAGCGAATATAAACCATAACTGCTGCATTCCGACTCAGACAACCCTCATCATTGCGCAGTTCGGCACATTCCGCCACGTCCTGAGACGGATGCCACGACGGAGAAATGCGCATTGCAAAAAATTAGTTATGCTCTTTTCGGACAATTTATGCAGAGGCCTAATTTCAATCTGTGGATTTCAGGAATAACGTTCTACGTAGTTCTACACGGCGACACATCAGTTGTCATCACTGTTTGAAAGTATTACGGTAGTCACAGCAGTTTAAAAAGGTCACGAACAAGCCCAGACTGTCACCTGAGCTTCAAGTTGCGTGAGCGGCCACTTTTTGCATAGAGGCAAAAAGCAAAGAAACGCCGTTTTGTTCGAGATTTCGGCGCACGTTAAAGATCCATAGGTGGTCAAAACTAATCTGGAGCCATCCACTACAGCGCGCCTCATCGCCTGTGTAGCGTCGGCGCGTTAAGCCACATTATCAATCAATCAAGTTGCATCGCGGGACAAAACACAAAATCAAAATAACTGAAATATAAAAACTGTTTCGCGCATGCACTCTGACGAGAAAGCTACAATTAAGGACTTGATAAAGCGGCCACAGCACTAAAGCCGGAGTGTACAATGCGTTTCAAACTTCTTGCCGCAATTTTTCTGCTGCCATCACAACACAATTCTTAATATACACAAACCCTGAGCCCGTCGATAACAATTTCAGCTACTCGGTCCGTCACCGCAGCCGTGGACCAACGGGTAGGGTGCCCACCTCGGCTTCGGGAGGTCGGTGGTTCGAATCCCACAGCCGGATGCCCACCGGTAAAATCCGGTAGAAGCGTCCCCCCGGCCTGGCGCCCGGCTCTTCTAGGGGGTGTACACTTGGGAGAGGCTCCACCTACCCCAGCCGCTGCCCTTCGGGGAGGGTAAATTCGAACGCATTCGCTTCGGGCAAGAATAGCCGTCATTGTCTGGGTCCTAACCCAGGTAGAAGGCACCCTGGTTCGTAGTTGTATCGGAATAGCGAAATTTTTAAGGTTCATTCATGGTGCCTTCAAGGCAAAAGCGCTGTGGACCGCCCTGGTGATGATTTCATAGAAGTCGTCTATGTTTCTATGAATTTTAGTTCTACTTTTTTTCTGTTCTCCGAGCATTCTGTTCCCTAGCGAATGCAGAAGCCTCGTGGCAAGCGCATTTTATCGCCAATTCTAAGGATAAAACGTCTGCAACCCTTGATTTATCAGCACTTACCACCATGCTACATTATAATTGGCCGCAACGACGACTTACTCCAAGTTTCTTTCACCAGTCGTGTCTAGTTCGCAGTAAACACCATAGCTTTGCTTGTACCATTCAAAGACAAGGAAATAGAGGATACCTACCTAAACTCCAATATATTAAGGATGTACGGTTAGGATAATCCTTCACAAGAAAAGCGAAAATTTCGTGATCAATAGGCAGTACGTTATGGAGATACCAACACGGCAAAAGTGTTCACAGCGTGTCTTGAAGGGATATAAGGATACCTTTTGTCTTGCAAAACGCCCATGCAAAGATTTGAGCAGTCCTTTTTAACGCTGATGTCACAACTATACCACGATATAACGGATGAACTCCAAAGTAAATTAACTGTAAAGAAAATGGAGGATTCAATTCATATTTCAAATAACGGTACATCACGTGGCACTGCTGGATTTGGCGCTGCATTTTATAAGGCATTTAAAATCCAACTGGCACCCGTTTACGGTATCCTTATTGAATGGTCCTTTAGTAAGGTTTCCTTGCCCACATTGTTTTCCCAAGCCCACGCAATTTTAATACTGAAAAGCAATGATCCGGAGCAGCTCGAGGAAGTCACTGGGTAGAGTACGATAGCATTAACTAACAGACTATAAGATTTTTATTAAGGCAATCACAAAACGTATACATGCAGTCATTACAACCTTAGTTTGGGCACACCAAACATTCGGGATCAAGAGAGAAGGATATCTACTAACATTAACCTAACAAGAAGTGTCCTAGAACTTTGTGACATAGAATACAGAAGGGTGGCTGTGTTACAGATAGATTTCCAGAAAGCATTTGACAGGGTTTCTCAAGAGGTCCCTTCAAAATACTTGAACATGTCCGAATCAGAAACCTAACCTTAAATGGAGTGACATTTGGATATAAAAACTTTATATACAAGAATATTGATTAATAGCCAATTAACGAATTCAATTAAAGCGCAGGCATCTGTGCGTCAGGGGTGTGTCCTGTCGTCCCTTCTTTTCGTTGTCTGTCTTGAACCCTTGTATTCAAAAATTAATCAAGATACCCAGATACAGGGTTACACTTTACCGTCCTGAGAGGTCAAGGTTATGGCGTATGCTGACGATGTGGTTTATTTTTGTGTGAATGAAGAGTGTGTCCGTGCCGCACTCAGTATCACGCCAGAGTTTTGTAGTATAAATTGTAGCTCCGTTAACTTAAGCAAATGTACTGGACTGTGGCACGGTGAATGGTTAAATGCCCAGAATGTTTTCTAATGCGTCACCTGGGCGACGCAGCCAACTAAGTATCTGGAGCAACCCTTAGACCAGTACCGAGATATCACGAAACACTGCAGCGAAATATCACAGGAAATGCGCGCGCCAACGGTTAAATGGGAGGGTCATGTCCTCTCCAGATTTTCCCGCGCAACCGTTTATAGCGTTTTCCTTATCTCGAAAATCTGGTATGTAATACAGGCCCTCTCTCGTCCTAGACTGAATGTGCTGAAGCTTCACCGCATTTCTGTGGTCTTTCTTTCGCGGTAGACTTATGGGAGATCGAGCAGGAGCAACTTGTTTTAGAAAATTTCGAAGGGGAGGCCTGTCACTCTTGCATCTTTTTGTAGGACAACTTGTTCCCTTTTTTTGTGTGGGATCAGGTCGCCTATTTATCCGCACCTTCTTACAGCGTACGGTGGCGAGTTCTTTGCCCGACCTTGTAGTGACGTAAGCGGGCGCCACACGTATGCAGGAAGTCTCTTTTTGAGAGATTTTTTTTTCTGTCGGTTTCTAATGGCGCGACGTTCAGGAGAATTTTTGTCTACTGTAAACCGTAAAAAGTTTTCTTGGGACCTGATCGATTGTCGATTCTCTGAGGCAATGTACCGCTCCTTGTACAGTGTTGTATCCGGGCATGATATTCTACAGAGAGTGAAAAGAATGCTAGTGCCACGACCTGTTAAACCATTCGTCTTTAAAGTACACACTTATACGCTGCTTGTAAGAAACTATATGTTAGAAAAAGATTTATTTTTCGCATGGGTGCCGACCGTGCACTATGAAAAAATAAGCCGCGTATCTGCTCCTCTTGTTGCAAATGTCGACAAAAGACGGAAGGCTTTATCGGCTTTTTCCAAGTAACTGCCTCCCTTCGCTTTCCCGCTCACGTCTCATGTTGTTCCTCTTGCGTCGGGCTCCTCTCAAAGTAAAGACGCCAAAGGTTCTTAAATCATTTTAAATTTACCGCGTTCCACTGCTCCAAGCCGGGTGTCTTGATGCCAACGCTGCCATACGGCGGAGACGCGCGTGAATCGAGGTGCCCTATTTCACCGTTGATAGAACCACGTTGCCCTACTCCAGGTGCATTCCAAGCAGAACGTGGAACCTATCTAGTGGAACCTTTCGTAACTGTTGCCGGTTGATTCTTAAAATTGCGCCAGAAGCCATATTGGCGCGAGGGACAGCAGGCGACGGCGGACTGAATTTTTTTTCTGCAGTTGATGAAATATTTAGTTTCGTAAAAATCAAGCATGTATAATTTTTTATAAAGGAACACTGAAAATATCACTTCTGTATTGACCTGTTATATCATATTTGCGTAACGTCTTGTTCTTCTTCAACAGTGTTGACAAGTATGAAGGGCTTAGATGGGTAGATTTAGCTGTGATTATTTAAGTCTATTGCGCAGGCCTTGTTTTACTTTGGCCGGGTGGCTGAATCAAGTCACAGACCGACAGACAGACAAACAGACATACAGACAGACCAAAATTTCTGGGTTTAAGTAGCCCAAGAAAGACAACCGTCTTTAAAAACCGGGAAATTCCGAACACGTCTTTAAGAAATGTTGGGACACTGTTTTTTCGGAATTTCTTGCAACGTATCGTGAAAAAAGACCTCCTTCTTACCGCTCGTGGAACTCACTTCCTAGATGTCAAACCGGATGTTCTACAATACGACTTGTTTTTTGTTTTGGGTTTACACAGCATATGCAAGAGTAGAATGGATTTACGGAATGCAGATGTCAATGCATAGTCTTTGTGAAACCACTTTGTAGAACACGTGTGAAAGCTCCGCGAAGAGTTTCTGAAAATGGAATACGAAGACGAAGTGACATTGGTTATGAATGAAATTGCTTTCTTCAAAGTTCAACCCTAACCACCAGCTAAAAGCACGGCAGTTTTTATGCATGTTAATTTCCTTTTTCAGCCCTTTGGGCTGATTCTGTAGTACTTGTTTTGTTGTGCCCAGTCGACAATAAAGAAAAAAAAAGCAGCCGTGACACAAAGGTAGTGTGCCCGTCTTGGCTTTCGGAGGTGGTTGGTTCGAATCCCACCGCCGGACACCCATCGGTAAAATTGGGTACAAGCGTTCCCCCAGCCAGGCGCCCGGCTCGTCCAAGAAGGGGTACGTTCATACGAGCAGTTATTTTTTTGGCCTAGGGTACTTTGTGACCCCCTATTTGACGTACTGAATTGGTTTGTTGACAACGTTCTCAAACCCCGAATTATTTAGGAAAAAGTTGAAAAAAGTGCTGCAGGATCTGTTTGATGCATGAGCACTGCAAGGCCGACCAGAAGATATTTCTGTGGAAACACTGATATCTACCACAGTGAAACGCACCCATCCGGATAGTAGCACATTTCAACCCCTCCCTCAAGGTATGTTGTACAACGCTTTTTAGAGCGGATAAACATGTCAATCATTGACGTCACTTAACTCGCTCAGTCAACCAATCAAAGAAGGATGTCAATCGTGTTGTCTGCGTGTGTGTGTGTATGTGTGTGTGTGTGTTTTTGAACGGCAACTAGTACAGCCATAGAGGGCCAAGCGCCACAGTTTTATTGTGTTCAGTGATTTGAATAGAAATTATCAGGCGCTGAAGATACGGGACCCCAGCATGGCGGTTGTCGCTCTGGTTCGGCAGAAATATTTATGCATAAGCCAAGTAGAATGCCCTCGTACACAAGACCGACAGAGCGGCCCTGGAACTCCCTGCATACAAAAGCAGCGAGAAACTATAGAAACTCGGAATATATTGATTGATTGATTGATTGATTGATTGATTGATTGATTGATTGATTGATTGACTGATTGATTGTATGCTTATTAGTATTTGTCACATGAAGTTTACAAACACTGATTGGACCCATAGCCAGAGGCTAGTGCAGGGTCCAAAAGGAAAGTAATAGACAGAAGCGTGAAAATATCAATTAAACATAATACAGATGTAGCTATACAGACACTGTAAATATATACTTCCACGTAATTATGAGCATACTCATTTACAGAGTAGGGAAGTCTTTCTCCCGTTAAAAAATCGGGTCACAAAAAACAAAACTACACGTGTGGATACAATCAAAAATTTATGACAGATCACTTTGTGGAAACACCCAGAAACGTCAGTTAAAATACAAAAAACACTATAACTATCACGGGTTTTAGGAAGAGGAAAAAAAAGTCTAGGTTTACAAGATTCACCAGTGTATAATTATACAAATATAAGCGTTTACCACCCAAAAAAAAGAACAAGCAGTTACAGCCTGTCTAAGAATTGATTTTTTAGTTTACCACAGCAATGTGTGATCTCTTCAATTCAGTGGGCAGACTATTCCAGATCTTTATCCCTGTGAATTGCAATAATCCCTCCCCATAAACGTTATTTCTTTGTGCCAAGTTAAAGTTACCGAACGTGATACTTCTAGTAGGGCGAGAAGAGGAATAAAATAACGAGACATCAAATGGGTTATTGTACTTCACAATGCTATTAACACAAACAGTCGTCTTGTATTCACGCAAAAGATCGAAGGGTAGTATTTTTAGCGATCGAAATAACGGCCGGCTGGGCTCGTTGTGGTTACTGTGACTTATTCTTATGGCACGCTTTTGTAACCTCCGAAGGGGATCCAGACAAGAATCACAAGTCCAGGGCCACGATTACATGCAGTAAGGTAAATGGCTATTGATGAATGCGAAGTAAAGCGCTCGCAGAATGTTTTTATCGAAGTAGCCTCTATCTTGTAAAAGCGCGTGACAGCTGGAAGCCAGCTTTACACCGACAGCATTTATTTTACCTGCCCAGTGAAAGTGATTATCTAGTATAATCCCGAGGTATTTAAACGTGTCCGTACGTTCCAGTATGCAGTTGTCAATTTTAATCTGAATATCTTCGTAACTAATTAATTTCCCGCGGGAATGGAATATAATGTACTTCGCTTTTTGGCATTAACCGTTAACCTGTTAGCAAAAAACCACTGGGAATTTTTTTTCAATTCTGAGTTTACTTGTGTTTGTAATTCAAAAACATTGTCGGCCGTACATATTAATGCTGTATCATCGGCATACATAATAATTTCGGAAGAGCTTAATACATAGGCAAGACGTTGATATAAAGTGAAAAGAACAGCGGCCCGAAAACCGACCCCTGCGATATAACACCCAATATATAACCTCTATATAATATATATAACCAATATATAATGATATATAACCGATATAACACTCTGTAAGAACTTCTGGAAGCCTAACTAATGGGGAAACTCTACTGGCCGTCCGAAACAGCAGCAGGCCGGAGAGTACTCAAAATCATGCGGAGAGCACCCCCAACTTAAGAGAACGCCCGCACCTCACTCCGCCGAACATACGGTACAAGATCCGGGGAGCCCCAATACCACGCCACATGCACTCGGCTTTACAAAAGGGCCGCAGAGGAGCTCGCTTTCGTCATCTGGCTAGAAGATAATATGAAGAGCATCAAGTTCACTACACGGACATTTCACAGCACCTCCAGTCACCAAGAACCACAATCGTTGCCCTTGGAAAGCGGTGTAAAGATGGCCGCGGATGTCGACGGACGGGCACGCAGTGCGGCCACCTTTTCCGTGGAGCTACAGATCACCGTAACCATTATCGCCCCCTTGCCGTCACTTCCTTCCCCCACCCACAGATGGCTGGCCGCTTGGGCCGTTTGTTTTTCTTTCCGAAAACGAACGCACGTTGAGAGGACCACTGCCTCAGTCCAGTTTTGTGCTGCTTCTTATTTTTTCTCGTGAGTGTACGCCCCCACCAGGGCTACGACTTCGAGTATAAAACGGCGCCGAATCGTACGACTGACCGCACACTCGCTGGATTCTCTTCGCTTCGCTCCGCAGCAGGACTAGACTACATCGCCATGAACGCCGTCGTGAGTACCGGAGCATATGCGGCGTACTGTTTCCGCTGCTGTTCATGGGGGAAATAGGAAGTCCGTGATAGCAGCTTACGTTAACCTAAACTAAGCAGAATTAACGCCATGAGAACAGACAGTTTCCTTTTTAAATATACGAAGCGAAATGGGGAGAAAGTGTAGATAAGAACAGGTAGCATAGGCTGTGGCCTTAAACAGGATATATAGCTCACTCACAGAAGAAAATAAGAACTCCGTGATAGGAAGCTTACGTTAACCTAAACTAAGCAACATTAACCTTATGTGAAAAGACAGCTTCCTTTGTAAATGTACGAAGCGAAATGGGGCGAAAGTGTAGATCAGAACAGGTAGCTTATGCTGTGGCCTTAAACATAAAGTGTAGCTTTATGGGGAACTTAAGAACGTAAGGACGTAACTTGCGGATGAGGAAGTGAGTCAACAAGCAGGCTAGCTCTGAGTTAAATGCGCCTGTGCTGCTCCACAGTAATCTGGCCAGTTAAACCTCAATTTAAACTAAGGAATTTTTTTACATCTGAAAGTTGACTTTCTATAGCAACAAGCTGTTTCTTTTTTTCAAGGATGAAGAAAAGTAAATGAAGTTTACTAAGTATAGGCAAATGTTCATCATCCCTTCTTCTGTATTTATTTCGCTGCCCTGTATATCGTCGATGGTTTCAGTTTTGCAGGTTTTGTAGAGGCATGTGGTGTTCAGTTAGGGCCCTCGATCTCATCGCAACTGACTCTCAATCTTTCCCTTTTTCTCTCGCAGCACGCCGTCGGTGTGTTAGTTTTAATCTCGGTTGCATCGGCCGGCTTCATAGGCGGATACGGAGGCCACTATGGCCATGGATACGGAGGTGGTCATGGCTATGGTGGTGGGCATGGCTATGGTGGAGGCCATGGCTACGGTGGCGCTGTTGCCGTCGCCCCACTGGCAGTCGCCGTCCCAGCTGTTGCCACTGTAGCGAAGACCGTTGCAGTTCCCACCCGCGTGTCCACTTCCTACGGCTCCACCACCAATACTGAGACAACCTTGTACGGAGGTGTAGCCTTGGGCTACGGCGTCGGCCACGGCCACGGTCACGGCGTCGCTCTGGCTCATCCCGTAGCTGTAGTCGCACCGGCCGCCGCTATCGGAGGTTTTGCCTACGGCCATGACCTCGGTTACGGTCATGGACATGGTTACGGTCATGGACACGGCTACGGTCATGGACACGGTTACGGCCATGGGCACGGCTATGGTCATGGACATGGCTACGGTCATGGACACGGATACGGTTCCGTCGAAAAATACGGCCCCGGCCATGGCCTGGGCTATGGCCACGCAGTTAAGTTGTAGTAAGTATATATGTTAATGTATCGTACTTGGATCTGTGTTCAGGTTGTGCGTCTGTGAATGGGTGTCTGTGTGTAGGAATGTACGTTTGCGTTTCGATGCCACCAGAGGCCAAATCAAGCAACGTGGATTATTGTGCATAGAGAAAGCCCGTGAGTCTGATAGTTTCATGGGGACTGATGGGGAAAGTAGCAGAGCCATTTGTTACCATTCCTTTTGCGATATATGCAATACACTTGCGTTTTCTCAAAGACGGAAATGTCGTCGTGATCGTCATGCACTTGCTCGTCCTGTGTAAGAAACATTCAGTGACAAGTATCTGCCCGAGGTTGTCGCAAATTTTTCTCATTTATCGCAGTATGCGCGTTTTTTCGACTGGCCTAGCATATTTGTTGGACGGATAGAAAATCATATATATCTTATTCATTGATTTTCGTACAGGCTGACAACTTTTCAACAAACACGGGAAAGGAAGATTATGTTTAAAACAACGCCGCGAAATTAGCAGGTTAACTAAACGTGCCGTAGCAGAGAACAGTTGCCGTCGCTTAGGGCGGTTTTGCTACGAATGAACGACAACGTAGCACTTTCATGTGGCGACGAATACACGTGATGAAATAATATGCTCCTCGAGAAAGAAATTTCAATGTTTCTTGTATGCTGTTACTGGTTACGTTTGACTTTCTTAAGACGTAGTGGGTTTCGTCGTCGAAGCTGTAAGCTGTGAGGTAGCATTAATTCTTCCCTGCGAGGGATTTAAGGATAAGGTCACAGTAATAGAGCCTAACGCTGCCACTTACAAGGACCGGTCTTCATTTCTTTATTGATTATAAGGTTCAGTGCACTGCTACCTTGATAATCAAAATAATGTCTGTTTCTTTATTTTCAGAGAGGTGATCGTGTTTCATCTGCAAGTCAACATGGTTGTTTCTATCGCTTATACCGCCATAAAAGAATTGTAAATTATGTAACATAGATCAAAGAATCTCAACAACCTACTTCAACTGTACATAAGGTCAAGCCAAAGTTACACCTTATTTGAGCAGGCGGCCTTGCCAGAAAACCCAACATTCGCCGGAACATCACCGCAGGGTCGAAATGTTTTTTTTATCCTATGTTCAGAGCTTTTTCATCGTCTTAGGCACGAGCACTGTTGAAGTTGCTGTTCTTGAATAAAATGCTTTGTGGCAACACAAACCAATACGGGTTGACTCCTGACATCTGCTACTTAAAAGATTTAGTGACTAGCGCATTCTTTTACTCACTACGAAGAAATCGGCTAAGTACCCAGCCGCGGCTGCGAGAGTCTCTGATGTTGGAGACGCAACGAAGTACCCCATATATAGGCTGAAGACGAATAACACATAGCAGGGTAAACCAGTAGCCCTCAATAAATGGGAGCAGCAGCAACAGAAGACAATCAATGGGTGGTGAGATGGAACCCAAAAATTCCGTGGCTGGGAATAGACAACGACCTGATTGATTGATTGATTGTAGTGTTTAACGCGCCGACGCAACGCAGGCGATGAGGTGCGCTGTAGTGGAGCGCTCCGGATGAATTTTGACCACCTGGCGATCTGTAACGTGCGTCAAAATCTCGTAAACACGGGCGTTTTTGCGTTTCGCCTCCGTCAGAAAAGCGGCCGCCGCGGCCGGGAATCGAACCCGCGTCCTCACACTCAGCAGCGCAACGCCTTAGCCACTGAGCCACGGCGGCGGGTGGACAACGACCTCATAAGACAGGAATGGTTGGGGAAACATGCATGGAGGAAGTCTCCGTCCAGCTTTGTACACAGAGAAGACGTTGTTGATGATGATCATTGTGACGACGGCATTGGTTACGGTGGTGAAAATAGCATAATTACTCAGGCTTACAATATAATACATCTCAAAACTACAAGCTGGGGGGGGCGCTGAAAAATTCATATCTTGGGAAAATTTTCGCACGCTATTCGGTCTTTATTAGGGGCGAACCCCTTTTGGGGATGGGGCTGTTGGTGTCTGCTGTCGTCGTCGTGATCGTCGTCTGATGTAGCCACTGTCGTAAAAGACAGGGAATTTCGTTTACAGCTCACGCTGGAATGCTTCGTGCTTCAGAGACAAGAGACTTTTACAGCGAAGATGTATTCCTATACCTCCCAACCGTTTTATCTCCGTTGGCAAAAATGCCATAGCGCCAAGAATACACTTACGTACTTCATGCTTAGCCCCTCCCCAGGTTTCATGTTAGTGGAGATGGCACGGGAATTTTTTCATTTCGTTAAAAGCGCGCCTTCTTAGATTTTTTTTTTTGGGGGGGGGGTTGGGGGGGAGAGGGGAAGGCAGGATACTTGGTGCTGAAAACGACCTGCACGACCGAGCTATTCCCACGCTGTTAATACAACGCGATATCCAGCGAACATAAACCATATTAGCGGCCCTCCGTCTCAGACAACGCTCATCATTGCATAGTTTGGCGTTAATCCGCCGCCTCCTAAGAGGGATGTCACGAATGAAAAATGCGCATTGCAAAAATTAGTTATGCTCTGTTCGGAAAATTTATGCAATGGCCTAATTTCAAGCTGTGGATTCCAGGAATAACGTTTTACGCAATTCCACTCGGCGCCACATCAGTTGTCATCACTGTTTGAAAGTATTACTGTAGTAACAGCAGTTTAAAAAGGTCACGAACAAGCCCAAACTGTCACCTGAGCTTCAACTTGCGTGAGCGGCCACTTTTCCGATGCAGGCGTAAAGCAAAAAATGCCCGTGTGTACGAGATTTCGGCGCACGTTAAAGATCATCAGGTGGTCAAATCTAATTAGGAGCCGTCCACTACGGCGTGCCTCATCGTTTATGTAGCTTCGGCGCTTTAAACCACATTAACAATCAGTCGAATTGCATCAGGGGTAAAAACAAAAAACCAAAATTACTGAAGTATGAAAACTGTTCCAGACATGCGCCCTGACGACAAAGCTACTATCAAGGACTTGATAAAGCAGCCAGAGCACTAAAGCCGAAGTGTATACAACGCGTTTAAAACTTCTTGCAAATATTTTTTTCCTGCCATCATAACAGAATGCTCCGCTTTTCTGATGGAAGGGTAAAGCAAGAACGCCCGTGTGCACGCGATTTCGGCGCACGTTAATTTTCCCAGGTGGCCAAAATTGCGTGGGCGCATTAAACTCTACAATCAGTCCATCAATAACAGAATGCTGAATATACACAAACGTTGAGCCGATCGATGACAATTTCAGCTGCTAATTCTATTACCGCAGCCGTGGACCAACGGGTAGGGCGCCCGTCTCGGTTTCTGGAGGTGGGTGGTTCGAATCCCGCCGCCGGATACCCACCAGTAGAATCGGGTACAAGCGTCCCGCCGGCCTGGCGCCTGGCTGTTCTAGGGGGTGTGCGCTTGGGAGAGGCTCCGCATACCCCAGCCGCTGCCCTTCGGGGCGGGTAAATTCGAACGCGTACTCTTCGGGCAAGAATAGCCGTTATTGTCTGGGTTTTAACCCAGGCAGAAGGCACCCTGGTTCGTAGTTGTATCGGAATAGCGTTCCGCGCTGAACCGAACCACAACTGCGCAGAGAGAAACTAATGGGTGTGGCCGTTACAAGATGGCGGGGGTTTCGGCCAGTGTCACCCGCGGAGGTTCTTTTTCTTTTGCATTAACCGAAATATAGTGGAGATAGGTTCATGCAATGAAGGAACCCCTAGGTAGGGGTTCCTTCATTGCATGAAGTTGAACAGCGCAGGGACGGGACTAAGGGCAGAGATGACAAACGCGGGCCCCGCGCCCTTGTTTGTCGTCTCTGCACTTAGTTCCGTCTACGCTGTTCAACTTCATGCAATGAACCAACTAGCCCAGTTACAAACCCTCCTGTAGGATGTCTTCATAGATGCCTTCAAGGCAAAAGCGCTGTGGACCCCCCTGGTGATGATTGCATAGAAGTCATCTATGTTTCCGTGAATTTTCGTTCTATTTTTTTGTTCTCCGAGAGAGCCCATATGTGTCCAGCAGCTCCTGGCTCCTGGCCTCCAGTCCGTACTGAGTGGCGAGGTAGGGGCTGGACAACGAGGTCTCCCGTTGCTCGAGGGGGTTGGGGGTAGGGGTGGGTGGAAGGGAAGGGGGGGGGGGGCTGAGGTTTTGTGCACTCCAATATTATGTGAGCGAGTGTGCCTCTCTTCTCCTTGCAGAACGGGCACTAGCTGTCGTGCTCGGCCGGGTACATCCTTTTCAGGAGCACGGGATGCGCACGCGACCCCGCTTGCATGCGACCAGCGATCGTCTGCTGTCGTCTGTCCAGCTGCGGATCCGGACTGGGAAGCTTACATCGCTCGTTTCGGTACATTTGGACAATGTCTTTGTAGCTCGTGGCGGGGTGCGGTAGCTCGTCCTCGGCCGGATTGACATTTCTTGGGCGAGGTGGTCGGCGAGGCGGTTGCCTTCCACCTGCGAGTGTGCCGGGTCCCACACGAGCTTGATCGCTCGTATCGGTGGTCTTCGTTTGTTCAGAATGGCAAGTGCCGCGGGAGAGACTCTCCCCTCCGGTAGCGCGCGTATGCCGTCTTAGAGTCGGTTACCACGCATTCTCTTCCGCAGCCAGTGCAAAAGCCTTGCGGCAAAGCGAATTTTAATGTCAATATTTAGTATACAACGTCTGCAAACCTTGGTTTATCAGCACTTACCCCCAAACTACATAATTGGCCTCTAAGACGACTTATTCCAGTTTTTTTCACCAGTCGTGTCTATAGAATCGATCCTATGAAGCATGATCTAGTTCGCAGTAAACACCATAGCTTTGCTTGTGCCATTCAAAGACAAGGGAATAGAGGAGACCTACATAAACATCTAGGTGGCATATATAAAGGGTGTACGTTTAGGGTAATCCTTCACAAGAAAGCCGAAAATTTCGTGATCAATAGGCTGTGCGCTAGGGAGATACCATCTCGGAAAAAGTGTTCACAGCATGTCTTGAAGGGAGATTTAGGGATGCCTGTTGTCTTGCAAAACGCCCCTGCAAAGATTTGAGCAGTCCTTTTTAACGCTGATGTCACAACTACACCATTATATAACGATTTAACTGCAAAGTAAAATAACTGTAAAGGAAATGGAGGATTCAATTGATATTTCAAATAAAGGGAAGTCGCGTGACTCTGATAGATTAGGCGCTGCATTTTATAAGGCATTTAAAATCCAACCGGCACCCGTTTAAGGTATTCTTATTGAAGAGTTCTTTAGTAAGGGATCCTTGCCCACATTGTTTTCCCAGGCCTACACAATTTTAATACCGAAGAGCAATGATCGGAGCAGCTCGAGAAAGTCACTGGATAGAGTACGACATCATTAGCTAACAGGCTTTAAGATTTTTATTAAGACGATGACAAAACGTAAACAGGCAGTCATTACAGCCCACCAAACATGCGGGATAAGGGAGAAGAATATCTACTAACATTCGCGTAACAAGAAGTGTCCTAGAATCTCGTGACATAGATTACAGAAGTGTGGCTATGTTACAGATAGATTTCCAGAAAGCATTTGAGAAGGTTCCTCAAGAGGTCCTTTTTAAAATACTTGAACATGGCCGAATCGGAAACCTAATCTTGCATTCTGCGAAAATGGCACATAAGGACTGTACAACAAGAAGATTGATTAATGGCCAAATAACGAATCCAATTAAAGTGCAGACATCTGTGCGTCAGGGGTGTGTCCTGACGTTCCTTCTTGTCGCCCTCTATCTTGAACCATTGTGTGAAAGAATTAATCAAGATACCCAGATAGAGGGTTACACATTAGGGTCTTGCGAGGCTGATGTTATGGCGTACGCCGATGATGTGGTTTATTTTTGTGTGAATGAAGAGTGGGTCCGTACCACACTAAGTATCACACAAGAGTTTTGTAGTAGGAATTGTAGCTCCGTTAACTTAAGCAAATGTACTGAACTGTGGCACGGTGAATGGTTAACTGCCCCGAACGTTTTTTAAAACGTCCCTTTGACAACGCAGCCAACTAAGTATCGGAATACTCTTAGAACAGTATCGAGATAACGCGAAACACTGCAGCGCAAGAGCACAGGAAATGCGTGCGCCAACGGGTAAAGGGACGGACAACCGATTTTTTGTCGCGTATATGTTCTCTAGCTCATATGAAAGCCAGAGTTTTTTATAGACCGGTAACCACAGGCAATTCATAAACAAATTTGAGGAAAGAATCTTAATTTCGCAGCAAACTTTCTGAAATCGGAGGGTGGTGGTTCGTAGTGTAGAAACTTGACACTACAATGTCTGTCCCGTTCACGTGACCTGAAAACCGAGCAGCTACTGTAACTGCTGAAACCTTTATTCACTCATTGAAAACTTTTTAACACAAGCATTTGTATAAGTGTAAATTATGTATTTTTAAACATTATTTTGGAAATGTTTAACACACGCCACCTGCCGCCGCTGGGTTGCTCTCAGTGTGGCTAACTGAGCCTCCATGCCCAGAATAAACGACAGCGTTCCGTAAACAGACCCAGTGAAAGAGCTTTGACGATTCTGCCAGAGTCAGGGGCGTTTCTTCTGCCGAAATATTCGATTTCAGTTACCAAATTCACCAACAGCAGCTTAAAAAAAAAGAAAGGATGCGCCCGTGGAGAAGGGAACTGCCCACCTCTACAACGTGAAGCCAGATTTTACCTATCGTCAACAGATGGCGCCTTCGTGAAAAACAGACTGGTGAACTAAAAAAACACACATATAAAGGAATAAGAAAGCCTGCGATTCACATTTGTTTAGCTGGGGACAAGTTTTTAAGTACCGCTTTTTTATATAGCACACATACAAAAGTATATTGCCATGGTTGCCAGCATTATTTTTGGGAGGACACATACGGCTCGTAGATATAAAATTTCGATTTGAAAAGTTCTGGGGCGTTATCAGCAAAACCATTTCTCGTTAAGGTGCTTTAAGGGATGCCCTTTCATTTGGTATAGAAACATATACTCGACGAAAAATCGGTTGTCTGCCCCTTTAAGTGGGAGGGTCGCGTCCTTTCCATCTTTTCCCGCGCGACAGTTTATAATTGCTTTCTTGTATCGAAAATCTGGTATGTCATGCAGACCCTCTCTTGTTCTCGACTAAATGGCCGCAGTTTCACCGCATTTTTGCGTTCTTTCATTGGAACTAGACTTATGAGAGGTCGAGCCGAAACTTCTTTTTTAGAAAAGTTCGAAGGGCAGGCCTGTCACTCTCGATTATTTTTGTAAGACTACTTGTTTCCCGTTTTTTTTTATTTTTACGGGATCAGGTCGACCCGTTTATCCGCACCTTCTTACAGCTCATGGTTGCGAGTTCTTTGCCCGACCTTGTAGTGACGTCAGCGGACGCTACACGTTATTCAGTTAGTCTCTTTTTGAGAGAAGTTGTCTTTTCCTGTTAGTTCATAATAGTGTGATTTTCTAGAGAATGTTTATCTACTGTAAACCGTAAAAATTGTCTTGTTACCTTATCAATTGTCTAATCCCTGAGCCGATGTACCGTTACCTCTACAGTGTTGGATCCGCACATGATGTTCTACGTAGTCTGAAAAGAATGCTTCGGCCAGGACCTGTCAAAACGTTCTTATTTAAGGTACACACTAATATTCTACCGGTAAAAAAGTGGATGTTAGAAAAAGGCTTATTTTTGCATGGGGTGCCTTATGTGCACTATGTAAAAAACCAGGAAAATGCTGAACATGTCTTCATGAAATGTTAGGACCCTCTCTTTTTTGGGGTGTCTTTCAGCGTACCGTGACAAAAGACCTTCCCCTTACCGCACGTGGAATTCGCTTCCTACATGTCAGACCGGGTGTTATACCATATGACTTGTTTTTTTTTCTTTTTTGTTTTGGGTTTACGCAGGATGTGGAAGAGTAGAATGCAGATTTTCTTGCACAGTCTGTGGGAAACCACTTTGTAGAACACGTGTGTAAGCTTCGCGAAGTGTTTTTGAAGCTGGAATACGAAGACGAAGTGATATCAGTTATGAATAAACTTGCTGTTTTAGATCTTCACAAAAACGTAACCGCCAGCTAAAAGCGCAGCAGGTTTTGTGTATGTTAATTTTCGTTTTCATCCCTTTGGGCTGATTAAGTAGTACTTGTTTTGTTGTGCCCAGTCGACAATAAAGAAAAAAAGCAGCCGTGGAACAAAGGTAGTGTGCCAGTCTTGGCTTTCGGAGGTGGTTGGTTCGAATCCCACCGCCGGACACCCATCGGTAAAATTGGGTACAAGCGTTCCCCCAGCCAGGCGCCCGGCTCGTTCAAGGAGCCGGGCGCCTGGCCCTAACCCAGACAGAATGTAACACCGGTTCGCAGTCGTCTCGGAACAGTGTTTCACTGGACCGAACCGCAACTGCGCACAGAGAAACAAAATGGGTGTGGCCGTTACAAAGATGGCAGAAGGTATCGGCCGGTATCGCCCGCAGACTTCTTTTTATTCCGCCACAACAATTTGTGATCTCATGTATAAAGGCACCTTCCTCCTTTAGTTAGGGTTTTGTTGCCTCGACGTTTTATGGTCTCCCTTGATTCATGTCGGTGGTGTTATTTCTTGTGTGTTTTGCATGTTGCTTTTAGAAGTTTCGAAATATAATCAAGCGACATTAAAGGTAGCGGACCTGTGGTGGGAGGTGGTCGTGTTGCACGTCTATCTGCTGTGATGGACTTGTCATCCTTGTGTCCTTAGTTGTTATCTCGCGAAATCAAACCATCGGGGCTTGAAGTAGATGATTGCCCTTCTGACGGTACGTCGCGGCCAGTTCTCGTTCCGTGAGGAAAGGTGTAACTAACCTAGGATGAGTCGCCGTTTTTAACACCTAGTGTAACCTCACGGACACCATGATATCTCACCTGTAGTTTTAACTCACGGCCCGTAACTTCCCTGGGACGTTGTGTTTGATCGGCAATGGTCTCGCTGTAATGGGGTGTTGATGGAAGGAACTGCCCTGCGTGAGAAATGCATTGATACCAAACGTACTTGGCAATCGCTTCACCGACTCTTAACAGTGCGTACCACTTATTTCACCAGCTGCTTCGCCGTTTGGAATGCCTTCGGTTCCTCACGAAACGCGAAAAGTGACCGCAGGTTGTCGGTGTCAGTACGAATGACACAGTGGCAGTAAAATGACCGGCTCTGTAACGATAAAATATAGTGTCTTGATTGCGATATTTGATCCCGGGTTTCCAGAGCAGCAGCCAAGTGCTCAGAACACAGCGCTAAGCCGGCACTGTGCAATAATGGAAGATGAGTTAGTTGCAGCTTTTAGTTGACAGGATGTCCGAAACCAATTTGGGGTGGTTGGCGTTGCGGGAACGGGAATATAGAGTAGCAAAAGTTCCACTTCTTTGTTAATCATGACAGTTTGGCGATGTGACGAATTCGGGGTTGAAAGGAGAATTCGCCTCATGTGTTCACTGTGACACGTGCATGAGGGCGCGTGAGTAGTACGCGTGCACGTGGATAAGACATCTGAATATGGATAAGCTGCACCATAGAGGGATGTCCGCCTGCTTGGGCGAATAATTCATCTCAAGACACAAACTAAGAGAAGGAGCCGCAAACGAAATGTAGAAGTAAAGACGTTTTTGACAATTGCTGGGATATCGATTTCAAACCACTCAAGCCCACTTACGCGCACGAGGACATTTTTAGATAGCTCATTGCTGAGGGCTAGTACACCCCGGTAGTCTTTAATTGGTCTGTAGCCCAGCAGCGTTTAAGACGGTATGCGACAATACTAACCCCAAATAAACCAGATGCATGAAGATCACCGAATGATCACAAGTATGTTTGGAGGATGTAATGGAGCAAGGTCCTCGCTTACGCCACATATTACGACCGGCATAAACCAGAAAGGCTGTCTTTACGGTCACAAAAATCGCTTCACTATGGCTGTTTGGTTATTTTTGTGAAACTGTAGGTTGTAAACCCGGTATTCGAACACAAAACAAAGAAAAGTATTTTTGAGGGATACGAGTGTCTTAGTGCATAAAAAGCATAACCCCTGCATTGAAAAATACCCACTTCTGATGATTCAGCAACCACCAGATTGCTTCGAACCTCGATGATGCGCCAAGCATTTCGTCCTGGATTTAGAGGTGCTTGGTATTTGCATTACGACGTCCAAGTTAGGTGTAAACGCAAGCCGAACGCCGGGGCGGCGATTTAACTTATATGATTCGGTTAACTAGAAAAGGTGTGAATTGATCCCTTGTACCCGAAGAAAGCACAAAGAAGAAAACACAAAGAACACATTCAAGGAACAGCTAGAAAGAACGCAGTGCGAGTAATAAAAAGGCAGACCGCGTTCACCGCGGGTGAAGTCGGCCAACAAAACACTACGCGAGCCCTTCGACACTCTCCCTGCCCCAATGCTAGTGGAAGATAAGGCACGCATGTTTTACACGTACGAAATATTTACCCAATCTTTTATCCGTCCTGTTGTCAACGTCTACAATTTCATTCGCACTTCTCATTTGCCTTACTGCGCTGCAATTTATACTCTTTTTTACAAACTTTGTACAGCACTGCTGACGCTCTGAGGCGGGAACAGGTGCTGCTAATAATGTGCAGTAGAACTTATTGCCCAGTGGCTAACGAAAAACTGTCTGTAAAGGATGAAGGTTTGGGGTCTTGCGTTTCTCGTAATGTCAAACATCCAGGCGCAGAGGAATTTCGAACTTTCCATTGGTCCTGTTCCCAGACAGCTACTGTCTCTTATGGCAAACAACGAACGAGCGCTACCTCACAGTAAGTGTGACTTATACAGTTCTGTGAAAAATCTTGCACGTATCACTGGAAGCAATGATTATGCTTTTACGGAAGACCACAGTCGACGGGAAATGTTCTGTCATCGTCATTTTCGCTTATGCACACGCTCTCAAACAGAGTGAACACTATCTGATGCCTTTTTTCTGTGCAATCAAAACAGTTAAAGCATCTTGGGGCGATCGATAACCATTTCAGCTTCTACGTTCATCACCGCAGTCATGGACAAACGAGTAGGGCGCCCGTCTCGGCTTCGGGAGGTGGGCAGTTCGAATCCCACCGCCGGACACCCACCGGTAAAAACGGGTACAAGCGCCCCCGCCGGCTAGGTGCCCGGCCCTTCCATGGGGTTTACGCTTGGGAGAGGCTCCGCATACCCCAGCCGCTGCCCTTCGGGGCGGGTAAATTCGAACGCATACGCAACGGGCAAGAATAGCCGTTATTGTCTGGACCCTAACCCAGGCACAAGGCACCCCGGTTCGCAGTTGTATCAATCGGCACAGCGTTCCGCGCCCTGACCGAACCGCAACTGCGCAGAGTAACTAATGGGTGTGGCCGTTACGAGATGGCAGGGGGTTTCGGCCAATGTAGCCCGCGGAGCTTCTTTTTGTTTTCTATTGCACCGCAGCAGACATTTCGTTATCTTACGCAATTCCGTACCTTACACCTTCAGCCAAATTTTCATAGTGTCTGGAATGACCTCGTTGAAATGGCACCAATGCCCTTCTTTTTATGGGGAGCCCCGAAGGCGTGAAAGGATGGGGTACAGACGAGATATATCCATACGAGATCAAAATTTTGTAGGTGCTGTGCTTCATTCGTACTGGTAACTCTGCTTAGTTGATTTGTGAACAGGAGCCTCACATGAAATGTCAGGATGCTGAAATCACGGCTTAATTTGGTACACTCATTTTCCTTCACCTTCAGGAATGACGAACTTCTTTGTAAGTATTGAGAACCCCTTTCAGTTCCAAATTGTTCATCCGAAGGTGTTATGAACGAACGAAGTTCCCAAAACCAAAATACTTTCTTTTAAAGGTGCGTTTTTAGGTATATTTGCAATACCGCATGAAAACATTGCCCTTTGAAGTAATTGAAATAAAAGGGCTGTGCGCTGATAGCTTTCGTTTATTTAAGGTAATTTCACCAGGAGTTAACCATCGGGGTTTCGTTGAAAGGGAATCTGCAACACATAAACGCTTTCTCTGTTTACTTCGCGTCTCGAAGCATTGTCAAATCTATAGTTGTCGCCAGCAGGGAGCGACGCTACGTGATTTCCTCGTCACAGCAAAATAATCGACTTTTCGTTTCTGCTTTTCTTTGTGGCTTTTTATAAAGTGGCTATCGAATACGTTAATTGGGGCAACTAAAAAGAAGCAGCTAATAACCGCTACGTTGTGTAATGACGGAATTCAAGCGCTCAAAGACTACCAAGACACGGGGAAAAACAGTTTTTTGAGCTGGTTTCCAAGTCTCCTGATGTCCATACGAGCAGTAATTTTTGGCTAGGGTACTTTGTGATCCGCTATTTGAAGTACTGAATCGGTTTGTTGACTACGTTCTGAAAGCCCTTAGTATTTAGAAAAAAGTTGAAAAAAGTGCTGCATGATCTCTTTGATGCGTAAGCACTGGAAGGCAGAGCAGAAGATATTTGTGCGCGAAAAATGGTATCTAGCACAGTGGGACGCACCTACCCAGATAGTAGCACATCACCCCCTCCCCCCCCCGCACAGGTGGGTAATTGTACAACGCTTTATAGAGCGGATAAACATGGGAATCATTAACGTCACTCAACACGTTCAGTCAACCAATCAAAGAAGGATGTCAATCCTGTTGTGTGTGTGTGTGTGTGTGTGTGTGTGTGTGTGTGTGTGTGTGTGTGTGTGTGTGTGTGTGTGTGTGTGTGTGTGTGTGTGTGTGTGTGTGTGTGTGTGTGTGTGTGTGTGTGTGTGTGTGTGTGTGTGTGTGTGTGTGTGTGTGTGTGTGTGTGTGTGTGTGTGTGTGTGTGTGTGTGTGTGTGTGTGTGTGTGTGTGTGTGTGTGTGTGTGTGTGTGTGTGTGTGTGTGTGTGTGTGTGTGTGTGTGTGTGTGTGTGTGTGTGTGTGTGTGTGTGTGTGTGTGTGTGTGTGTGTGTGTGTGTGTGTGTGTGTGTGTGTGTGTGTGTGTGTGTGTGTGTGTGTGTGTGTGTGTGTGTGTGTGTGTGTGTGTGTGTGTGTGTGTGTGTGTGTGTGTGTGTGTGTGTGTGTGTGTGTGTGTGTGTGTGTGTGTGTGTGTGTGTGTGTGTGTGTGTGTGTGTGTGTGTGTGTGTGTGTGTGTGTGTGTGTGTGTGTGTGTGTGTGTGTGTGTGTGTGTGTGTGTGTGTGTGTGTGTGTGTGTGTGTGTGTGTGTGTGTGTGTGTGTGTGTGTGTGTGTGTGTGTGTGTGTGTGTGTGTGTGTGTGTGTGTGTGTGTGTGTGTGTGTGTGTGTGTGTGTGTGTGTGTGTGTGTGTGTGTGTGTGTGTGTGTGTGTGTGTGTGTGTGTGTGTGTGTGTGTGTGTGTGTGTGTGTGTGTGTGTGTGTGTGTGTGTGTGTGTGTGTGTGTGTGTGTGTGTGTGTGTGTGTGTGTGTGTGTGTGTGTGTGTGTGTGTGTGTGTGTGTGTGTGTGTGTGTGTGTGTGTGTGTGTGTGTGTGTGTGTGTGTGTGTGTGTGTGTGTGTGTGTGTGTGTGTGTGTGTGTGTGTGTGTGTGTGTGTGTGTGTGTGTGTGTGTGTGTGTGTGTGTGTGTGTGTGTGTGTGTGTGTGTGTGTGTGTGTGTGTGTGTGTGTGTGTGTGTGTGTGTGTGTGTGTGTGTGTGTGTGTGTGTGTGTGTGTGTGTGTGTGTGTGTGTGTGTGTGTGTGTGTGTGTGTGTGTGTGTGTGTGTGTGTGTGTGTGTGTGTGTGTGTGTGTGTGTGTGTGTGTGTGTGTGTGTGTGTGTGTGTGTGTGTGTGTGTGTGTGTGTGTGTGTGTGTGTGTGTGTGTGTGTGTGTGTGTGTGTGTGTGTGTGTGTGTGTGTGTGTGTGTGTGTGTGTGTGTGTGTGTGTGTGTGTGTGTGTGTGTGTGTGTGTGTGTGTGTGTGTGTGTGTGTGTGTGTGTGTGTGTGTGTGTGTGTGTGTGTGTGTGTGTGTGTGTGTGTGTGTGTGTGTGTGTGTGTGTGTGTGTGTGTGTGTGTGTGTGTGTGTGTGTGTGTGTGTGTGTGTGTGTGTGTGTGTGTGTGTGTGTGTGTGTGTGTGTGTGTGTGTGTGTGTGTGTGTGTGTGTGTGTGTGTGTGTGTGTGTGTGTGTGTGTGTGTGTGTGTGTGTGTGTGTGTGTGTGTGTGTGTGTGTGTGTGTGTGTGTGTGTGTGTGTGTGTGTGTGTGTGTGTGTGTGTGTGTGTGTGTGTGTGTGTGTGTGTGTGTGTGTGTGTGTGTGTGTGTGTGTGTGTGTGTGTGTGTGTGTGTGTGTGTGTGTGTGTGTGTGTGTGTGTGTGTGTGTGTGTGTGTGTGTGTGTGTGTGTGTGTGTGTGTGTGTGTGTGTGTGTGTGTGTGTGTGTGTGTGTGTGTGTGTGTGTGTGTGTGTGTGTGTGTGTGTGTGTGTGTGTGTGTGTGTGTGTGTGTGTGTGTGTGTGTGTGTGTGTGTGTGTGTGTGTGTGTGTGTGTGTGTGTGTGTGTGTGTGTGTGTGTGTGTGTGTGTGTGTGTGTGTGTGTGTGTGTGTGTGTGTGTGTGTGTGTGTGTGTGTGTGTGTGTGTGTGTGTGTGTGTGTGTGTGTGTGTGTGTGTGTGTGTGTGTGTGTGTGTGTGTGTGTGTGTGTGTGTGTGTGTGTGTGTGTGTGTGTGTGTGTGTGTGTGTGTGTGTGTGTGTGTGTGTGTGTGTGTGTGTGTGTGTGTGTGTGTGTGTGTGTGTGTGTGTGTGTGTGTGTGTGTGTGTGTGTGTGTGTGTGTGTGTGTGTGTGTGTGTGTGTGTGTGTGTGTGTGTGTGTGTGTGTGTGTGTGTGTGTGTGTGTGTGTGTGTGTGTGTGTGTGTGTGTGTGTGTGTGTGTGTGTGTGTGTGTGTGTGTGTGTGTGTGTGTGTGTGTGTGTGTGTGTGTGTGTGTGTGTGTGTGTGTGTGTGTGTGTGTGTGTGTGTGTGTGTGTGTGTGTGTGTGTGTGTGTGTGTGTGTGTGTGTGTGTGTGTGTGTGTGTGTGTGTGTGTGTGTGTGTGTGTGTGTGTGTGTGTGTGTGTGTGTGTGTGTGTGTGTGTGTGTGTGTGTGTGTGTGTGTGTGTGTGTGTGTGTGTGTGTGTGTGTTGAAAGGCACCTAGTATAGCCACAGAGCGCCAAGTGCAACAGTTTTATTGTGTTCAGTGATTTCAATAAAAATTATCAGGCGCTGAAGATACGACCCCAGCATGGCGGTCGTCGCTCTGGTTCGGCATAAATATTTATGCATAAGCCAAGTAGAATGTTTTCGTACGCAAGACCAACAAAGCTGCACTGGGATTGCCTGCCTACACCAGCATCGAGAAACTATAGAAACTCGGAATACATAACTTCCCGTAAGAACTTCCGGAATCTTTACACGTGGCGAAACTCTTCCGGCCGTCCCAAAGAGCAGCAGGCCGGAGAGTACTCGAACTCATAGGGAAAGCACCCCAAAATTAAGAGAACGCCTCGCACCCCACTCCGCCGAACATATGGTACAAGATCCGGTGGAGCCTCCATACCCCGCCACATGCACTCGGATTTAAACAAGGGCCGCAGAGGAGCTCGCTTTTGACATCTGGCTAGAAGATATTCAGAAGAGCATCGAGTTGAGTACACGGACATTTCACCTCACCTCCAGTCACGAAGAACCACAATCGTTGCCCTTACACCACAAGAAGAGGTGGCCACGGCAGACCTTAATATAATATATCACCCACAGCTGCTGAGATCATCGCGAACACACGTGCTGCGACATCACACCGAAGCCAACCACAAGTCACAATTCTTACCGACTCTCAATAGGCTTGCCGACGGTACCAGTGCGGCAGGGCACCGGCAAGCATGCTTTGTCTCCTCCCAGCCTTGCCCAACGATCTTGAAATCACCATCATATAGACCCCACACTACTGCCACTAGGGCCTTGCAAAGAATGAGGCAGCTCACGCTCCCTACCGCGATCGGCACTTCCGGACATTCCCATCTGTAAGACGAGATGACACGAGCGGCCCGGGCTCCAGAAACCACCCTCTAACACCGGTGGGCCCTACATACAACGCCATCCTGTTTTAACACCTGCACTCCAGAAGGATCTATCTCCCGCCCCACCCTACTCTCAGTAACCAACAGTCTCGTATCTTGCACCGGCCATAGACCGGTACTTACTTTAACCACACGGTTCCATCCCACATTTCTACATCACTCTTCAAACACGACTACCGCACTTGCAACGTCCCTCTCACTACTCTTAGTTCAGTCATGCCCAGACAACCCTAAACCGCTCCCTAACACCTCACCCAACTTTACTAGAATAGCCCTCACCTAAGCAGTTGGAGTGTGCGCTGACCAGCTCGGCTCCGGAGCAAAAGCAAGGTCTGTTCAATCGGACTCTGGAATCGGTGCTGGCTCACGGCCTCCTGGTCTTGTTAGGCTCACCGCTTCCGCTCTTACTCCTGTCCCTTTATGGTCAATAAACGTTTACATATGTCTCTGTGCCTGATGCAGAACGGGAGCCGCGCTGAACACAGCAGAATAGTCAGTCCCAGCATCGGCATATCAGCTGACCAGTTTAGAAAGGAACCATACATGCGCTGAAGCTCTGATCGCGCGTCTAGAACGTGTCTGCCACAAAATTTCTGATAAGGTCATTTTATATCGAAGTTTTGCATGGCGAGAGGAGACAAAAATCCCCCTGTCCTGTGTACCAAGAAAACCACTCCGGCAAATCCTCATGCGCACGCGCGAAAAAAAAACAGGTTGCAGAGCAGTTGACAATAACGGCTGACACATTGGCTAGGCAACGGAAGCGTAGCTCTTGTGCAGCGAGCCACTCCAGAAATCACAGCTCACGCAAAAGCTACAACGATTTTTGCAGGGATGATAGGACGCCTTAGGCTGAGCTTGTCGTTTCCAAGAATACAAGAATAAATGCGAAAGCTGTGAACGACACCAAAAAGTTTCAGGCATTTTGAATACCGGCAGCCTACACTGACTGATTTTACAATTGATTTCGGTGTACGACAAAGATCCGCACGGGGGGAAATTAATCAATATCTCGCCACTACGCTGCCCCTTATCTCCCCAGATTAAGCTTTAGATTTCATTTTACAAGATACGCAATAAATGTGAAAACGTAATTGCAGCAACTTTTGAAACTAAGTAAAACATGCAATGCAAGGCATTTGCTGCAGTCACGCGCCATCCATAAAGCAAAATTGTACCTTGAGCCGATGGATAAAAATTTCAAGTGCTCGGTCCAACATCGCAGCCGTGGGCCAACGGGTAGGGCGCCCGTCTCGGCTTCGGGAGGTGGGTGGTTCAAATCCCACTGCCGCATACCCACCGGCGAAATCGGGTACAGGCGTCCCCCTGGCCTGGCGCTTGGCTGTTCTAAAGGCTGCACGTTTTGGAGAGGCTCCGCATACCCCGCCCGCTGCCCTTCGGGGCGGGTGAATTCGAACGCATACGCATCGGGCAAGAATAACCGTTTTTTTCTGGGCCCTAACCCAGACAGAAGGCACATCGGTTCGCAGTTGTGGGACGCTGTTCCGAACCTCAACTGCGCAAAGAGAAATTCATGGGTGTGGCCGTTACAAGATGGCAGGAGGTTTGGGGTAGTATGACCCGCGGAGCTTTTTATTTTGTTTGTTTGGAAAGTTTTTTGTCCTTTTTCAATACTCCCTGTTTTGTAATTATTACAGTATTATCGTCCATCTTTTACGCTCTTTTACGATCTTTTTCATGGATCTTCTACCTTGACGTCGCAAAATATAATAACGCCAACTTGTTTCTTTCGGATGTGATGTTCGGGAATGCGTCGAATTCCTCGAAGGATGATATATGCAATCGAAGGGTGTCAATGGTGCATCACAGTTTGAAGTTTTTGAGCTTCATTTTGACAGCAAACTCAACTACATTAGTTTGTGGTCGGCGGGTTTGGTAAGATGCCATTAATGACTGACGATCGCAGCTACCTGTAGTGTTCCAATGGGCTGAAAATTGTGAAATTGTTGAAATCAAAACGAATCAAATCAAATCTTTATTTACGAGAAAAAGTTTTGAATGGTTTCCTGGTGAAAATTTGTAAAGAAACATGTCAAAGCCAAGGCAACGGTTTCATAAACGTAGCGGCCAGCGCAAGCACACAATTTGAGAGAGCTGAAACTGCGCTGGCACAGATATAAAGAGCGGGGAGGGGGGTTGGGGGCGGAACGTAACATAATGCAATCATTTGTCACGTTTAAAATTTACCTTGTAAGCTAAAAACAGAAAAGTGAAAGAACGAAAGAAACGATAATAAAACAAAATTTGGCCACGTAGCTGCTCGCCTCGCTGCAAATGTCGTCAAAACACGACAGTCTGCTGCCTCCTCTGCTCCGTAAATGCCTCTCATGTCATCACAAGCCTATCTACGCCCAGTTCAGGGCAAAGGCCTCTCCCATTATTCTACAATTACCCCGGTCCTGTGCTAACTGCGACCAATTTATCCCCGCAAACTTCGTGATCTCATCTGCCCATCTAACTTTCTGCCGCACTCTGCAACGCTTTCCTTCTCTAGGGATACACTCTGTTACCCTTAATGACCAACGGTTCTCTTGCCTACGCATTACAGGACCTTCCCACGTCAATTTTGTCTTAATTTCAACTAATATGTCTTTAACACGGGTTTGTTCCCTGACCCACTCCGCTCTCTTCTTGTCCCTTAATGTTACACCTATCATCTTCCGCTCCATTGTCCGCTGAGTCGTTCTCAATTTAAGTTGAACCCTCTTAGTGAGCCTCCAAGTTTCTGCCCCGTAGGTGAGTACCGGTAAGATGCAGCTGTCATACACTTTCTTTTTCAGTGACAATGTTAGGCTGCCATTCATTATCTGCAAATGTCTGCCATATGCACTCCAAGCCATTCTTATCCTTAGTATTATTCCTGCGTCATGGTTGGTATCCGGGGTCACAACTTGGCCTAAGTAGGTATATTCGCTCATGTATATACACTCTCATGTATCCCCCACTGACCTCTCAGACATCTACCCCTCCCGTTTCACTCCTCCCACGATAAACACGCTGGTGATTTGCTCAAGGCAATTCGATATTCGCGCGTTCCACGGCTAGAGTTCCATCTGATGAGACCTTTGCTAGCGTAGTGCCTGGGGCTCCATCAACAAGCTCAAGGTTCATCCGCAAGCCCTTTTTTGGATTTTGTGGCAAATATATAGTTTTCAAAGCGTTCTTGCTGTTTACCAGTATACGAAAGTTGTGCACACATCTTTTTTTTTTATTTAAAGTACACTGCATATCCAAGTTATGCAATCATGTTTGACCTCAGATATGCATAACATTTTTTTTGCTAAACAATGCCGAGAATATGAACTAAGGTTGCAGATTCAGTTGTTCTGAAATGTGACTCTATATATATGTTTCGTACAGCGGTAGTTCTAAATAAGCGACCGTCACGGCTCTGTCCCGTCTGGGGAAACGCTGTTGCCGTAAAGGAGCGCAGAGGCTTCAAAGGATGCGCACGGAGGGGGCAGACGTAGTAGATTTCTCGTTCTCAAGAATCGCAACTATGGGTGTGCCGGGACCCCTTTTGGCCTTGTAAGAGTGATGGAGTACCACAAGATGTAGTATATTGATCTATGTCATTATGTCAAGGAATGCGTACATGCAGCTAAAGACAACCGCACGCATTCAATATCCTCCGTTTTCGCTGACATTTTTGCTGATACATGCCATATTGTCAGACGATTTGCTTTTGCAGCTAACCATTACCCGAACAATTTCGTGCTGCCGTTTTGTATAGCTTCGGTGGTGTGCAAAAGCCGACATTAAAAGATGTTCAATACGGAGAAAAAATTAACGTAGGTGTAATGCAGGGAAGCCATATTGTTTCATCGGCACCAAGGTTTGGAAAAAGCGAAATGAGAGCGAAAGAGTTGTAAGGGGAACCTTCTTTTAAGAGCCGCTGTAGATAATTACCCTCACGCAATGTTTTCTGTGTCGGTCGACAGGAAGGCGATTGCCCTCTCCGATGTCGACTTGGCGGCTTCTGAGACTTGCCGCCCCTGATAATAAATCCTGGGCCTTCTATACAGTGAAACGTGAGGAGGAGCGAAACATGCTGTGTATAAGTGTATTCGAAGATTATAAGTCTTTGCCTTGCCACACGGCGCGCGATAATTGGGCACCGTAGAAGCGCCGGTGGAAGGAGCAACCGCGCGCCCTCTGAGGCGGTGGCGCCCTCTCTTGCGTTGAACCGGATTTAAGCAATTTGTATCACCAATATGCCTCAGTTTGGGGTAGTGGCAGGGGCCAAGGCGAGCGCAGTGCAATGCCCACGCCTCAACCTGGGACCAGCCATTGCCCATAGGCTTCGGTGATCAACGAGGACCCGGAGCGTTTCTTGCCTCAACCGATTACCCGACGATAAGCCTTTCGTCGAGAGCAGCGGGGTACCTGAGTGTAACCGAAATTATAACCCGTCTTCAAACATCTTCTGCTTGTGCTTGAGGATTGCTGAAGTGGACAAAGAGTGTTCCACGAATCGTCAGTGATGTTAGTTTACTTTGAATCGGTTCTCTCCATTTTACACTTTTGTTTTAGTACGCGTTACGTCGCAGCGCAAGGCGTTGACAAACGAGCGTCCCGGTGTCTTAGCACCGTGACTACGTGAGATGAAGGCGAAGACAGGAGACACCGACAGCCCTCGCTCTAAGGGGCCTCGCTCCTGAAAGCCAGGGTTATGGGCGGAATGTGCAATACATAGATGACTCTCGCGAAATGCACCATTACACCCCGCTTTGTGGAATAAAAAGAAAGGTGAACCACGGACTCTACGACAATGTTCCAAGTTTCCCGAAAAAGAAACAGCGAAACATTTTTCGTCGTCATGAACCAATACGTTAGAGATAACCCAGGTTGAACCGATCTATAAGAATTCAAGCAGCCCAAACCGTCACCGCAGCCGTGGACCAAAGGGTAGGGCGCCCGTCTCGGCTTTGGGAGGTGGTTGGTTCGAATCCCACCGCCGGACACCCACCGGTATAAGAAATGGGGTACAAGCGTCCCCCCGGCCTGGCGCCCGGCTTTTCCAGGGGGTGAGCGCTTGGGAGAAGCTCCGCTAACCCCAGCCGAAGCCCGAAAGGGCTACGCAATTTCGAACAAAGCGCCGCCGCCTTGAGAGCGCGGCGTGTTCTGTGCCGACGAACTCCAGCTAAAGCGGTCTTGGTGCGGTCTCAACCGTAACCGAGCCGCGGATTTGAAGGTTAGAAAAAATAAAAAAAAAAACGAAAAAAACAAGGCGGATTCGTTACACCCTGGCTGGGGGTGTCGGGCCATTTCGTCTCCGGAGCTTCTTTTGGTTTTGTGTAAAGTGTTCTTTCCTTGCATGCTTAAATTGATGTACAATGGTGAAGCCGACTATGAGGGGTTTGGCCCATAGCCCTTCTGGGGAATGCATGGGGTCTTAAGGAGATATTTTATGTTAGACCTTAGGGCGTGAGAAAATGTACTTTTTTTTTCAAATCCATAAATATGTGGACAGTGGTGAAGCCGACATCAGCGGATCTGTGCTTAAGGCTTCGTTGTGATGCCTGAGGTCTCATGGAGATATTCTGTAAGGGGCCTCTGCGACTTAACTACCTAAATACGGGTTGTCCTAAATTTTACCTACAAAGTTGCCTTCCTAGCAATGCAGTGGTGCAGGGTAGTCAGGTCGTCTTTCCTGGTGATCTTTACGAGGCCAGGTACACACGTAAATATTCGCATTTTGCTTATTTACTTTTTGTTCGTGTTTGTTTTTTGTTTATTTATTTATTCAAAATTTTTAAAGAGAAGCATTTTACGCCTCACTGATGGCGCCGTTCTTCGCGCTGAAGAACGCCTTATAGGAAAGGCAACTTTACACCCTGAAGAGCCCCAAGAAAAAAAAATTCCCCCGCATTTCCCCGAGGGGGAGAATGTGAAAGTGCGAATGCACGGTTGTCGGCCCGCTTGCGGCGCTTGCGCTCGGCCCCCGCAGCCCACCGCCTCGCCGCCTTCTCTTCCATCTCTTCCATCGGGTTTGTAGTATCACGTGTACACCACGCAGTTATCAAGCCGCTATAACGCCGCTGAGTCGCCAACGCACGCCGCTGACGACGTAGTTTGAATGCGTTAAAGATATACGACGCGTTACTCACACTGATATCAGCGTGGCGTCCGTAGCTTAGTCGGTAGAGCGTCGCGCTGCGGCCGCAAAGTCCTGGCGCCGGATGCTGTTTCTTTTTAAATATAGAGGAGCACTGCGGACGCCGCCGCCGCCGCCGGCGGTGGATGGTTTGGGGTCGCTTATAAAGTGCATTCGCACTTAAAAAAAAAGCTTCCCGAGACCGCAATCGAACCCGATTCCCCCGCATTAAGAAGCCGACGTACATCTGGGGCGGTATTCCCGTGTTTTGTCCCTTTTGTGTCCCTTTCAAAAGTGTCCATTTTGAGCGAGCCCTGATTGGCTAAAAGCGAACACTCGTATGTGACGCCTTACAAGCACGGTGGAGCTATGAGCCGTGGCTACTCGGAGCAGACGATTTGGAGCAGACGATTTGGAGCCGCCTTATTGTTGGTGCGCTCGCGGAACAAAAAACACATAAAAGATACTCTGATACGGTTTCACTTCTTTAAAATGCGTTTGCAAGAACAGCTACGGTATTTGAATCAAAGGCCCACTGTTTAACCGGAAGTACGTCACGATGAAAGGGACGTTTTCAAAGGGGACAGTTACGAGAATGCCGCCCCAGATGCACCACGCTGACACTGTAGAAGCAGTTTGGATTTTTTTTTTCTTAATGCACGGAAATTTTAGAAAGCTTTAGAAGAAAAGGCACTTAACACACAATAGAAACACTAACAGACAGCAAAGGGCAAGGACATTGTCGAACAAAGATCAAAACTCAGGCAAGCAAACGCACGCATCCCAAAAAGGCAGCCACTCCGGTGTATCACTCGCCGCAGCATAACGCTCCTCACCAACGCCGCCTGTTCCCGAAAAATGCACTTGGTCGGCCTAGGGGGTTCCGCATGTCGATCAGTCATGCGGTACTTCCACAAGCTAAACAACCCTAGCAGAACGGAAACGTCACATGGCACCCGATTAACATCTTCAAATGGCAGGAAGCGAATGGTGTACGGGGTGATGTCAATGTCGTTTTTTAGTGTCCGCTGCAAAACGCCCCAGAAGAACGCAGCATCCCGGCACAATACAAAACAATGATCAATTGTCTCTGGATGATTACAGAGGCGACAATTGTCCTACCAAAAAATAGACATTCCCTTTTGGAGTGTGAAAAAATGAAGCTTGAAGAAAAACGTTTTTGCATATGGCGGAATGCACATACTGATTACGCGTTTTAAAACATTGCTTTTCTGCTGGCCAAAGTAAGACTGGCGATAAATAGGCACCGGGAATAGTCTTTCAATAAGAGTGCTCGTCATAGTTTTTCTTGAAATGCAGAATAGATATTCCAAGGAAAACCGCGGGGAAAGAAAGTTAGAAGACTAAACGACCTCCTTCAGAAATCCCCATGCAGGATTCTTATTAACTTCGCCCACACATATAAGCAAAAAAGGCAAATACCACGCTGGAAACTCCCAATTTTGGCTCTTGACAATTCGGGATAAGTTTCTCATAAACTGGATTAACCTTTTAAGTGCGAATGCACTTCTTAAGCGAGCCTGAATCGTCCGCCCCCGTCGTCCGCATAGCAACAGCTGCGGGTGCGCGCGCTCCTCGTCTCCCCTAGCAACGGGGGGAGATGGGCGCGCGCTACTCTCCTCCTCCTCTCTCCGCTCAGTGACTGCGGGTGTTGGGCGCCTCCTCTCCACTTCGGGCGGGAGAGCTCTCGCTCGCGTAGCGGGCGCTCCGCATTCCGACGCGTGAGGGCGCTCGTGTAGCCCTCGCCGTAACGGCGGGCGCTACTCTCCTCCTCCTCTCTCCGCTCAGTGACTGCGGGTGTTGGGCGCCTCCTCTCCACTTCGGGCGGGAGAGCTCTCGCTCGCGTAGCGGGCACTCCGCATTCGGACGCGTGAGGGCGCACGTGTAGCGGCCGCGTGGCGCGGGAGGGTATTAGTCGAGCGCGCGCCGACGTCGAGAGCGGTCGCTGGTCCTGCATCTCGATAACGATGATGGCGGACCGGGCAACGGTACCAGCAATAACGAGTGAAATATCTTTCTTTGTAGTTGTGTGCGTGTGTGTAATCTCTCGACTACTCATTAAGATCACGATATCCACCGTAATCGCGCAATCAACAACCGTGCATTCGCACTTACACACTCTCCCCCTCGGGGAAGTGCGAGGGAATTTTTTTGCCTTTTTAACTTTGTGTATTGTTTAAGAGAAAAACAAACAAACTGAGCAGAACTAAAGTGAATCTAACTGTTGCCATTGCCTGACAGAGACTAATTTATTGCGTACTTGCGAGCGAAATAAGACCATGTAGGCCACGTACTTCGCAACTTTCAAGTAATTACATGTGCGAGCCGAAATTGAAACAGTACGAAAAAGGGTTATCTGTTCTACTTTAACATATGCTATTGCTGCGTGAAACGGCAGTCGTGGTAGAAGGAGCTGGACAAAACAAGATCGCTGACTTAAAAAGGAAAGCTTTATCCGTTTGTCGTACGTAGCGCAGAACGGTCTGAAGCGGGACCGAAGCCCTGGCAGCATTGCAACCGAAAATCATCGCTGCGTTAGTTTTGCCAACAGAGGTGCATAATTATGTCTTCATTAAGAGCCCCGGTGCAAGGCTTATTCCCAAGACGCGAGACGTTTATTGATACTTTGATTTTCAATTACACCCGAAGACGGCGATGTAGACTCTCTTTTTTGGACTGCAGCCGTGTGGAGTCCCGGAGCGTTATTCCTAACTAGGTGTATTTCGATTGGAGCCTCCTGCACTGATGAATAAGCGGCAGGTATGCAATCCGTGACGTATGCATGTAATATTGTGACAAATTGAAACAGGAACAATGGTATACATGGTTTTGTAGCGTGAGCTACACTGGTTGAAGTTGAACAGTTTCGCGTGGCTCCTGGAGAGTCGTGCTGCGCATGCGAGAGGAGCAGTGACGTCACACGGCGCACAGAACGTTGCTCGCTGCCCGTCGTCTCTGACACACCCCACGCGCCCAGCGTCTTCACCGACCTCCGTTCCACACGTGGCAGTCCGGTCCACTTGATGATCATGCGAGGGCTGGCCGGGTGTGGAACCGATGGCTCGAGCGTCGCAGCAACACCGGCGTGCGCCTGTGGAACCAGCTTAGCCCTGGGGCGATTGGTGACGCTGCGCCGTAGCCGCTCGATAAATATACATGTGTCACGTACTGCGTATACCGCGTGTGTGTCATTGAAGCAGAAGTAAGCATGATAATCAAGCAAATCCTAGACAGCCAGGAAGGGAGGTTCCCGTTTGAACCCATTCCCATTTCACCCTTCCCGCTTGTTCCGTCCCGTTTCAACCCGGCGCAAAACGACCTTCCCGTTTCGCCCTTTCCCACTTGGCCCGTTCCCGTTTGAACCCGTTCCCATTTCAACCTTCCCTTTTGTTCCATTCCATTTCAACCCGGGGCGAAAGAACCTTCCCGTTTCGTATTTTCTTATTTAGCATGTTCCCAGAATAACGTACCCAGTTTATGAAACGTTATAAAAACATTTTCATACTGTTTTTCATTTATTTCCGTTTGTTCACAGCCGCTGCGATAGCATGCTCAGTACATCCAGAGTTCTTGACTGCTTTTCAAACCTGGGCTTCACTTTTTGAATCTAGAGACGACGACATTTGGTTACAATTCGTCATGCCAATTAACAAATCTTTTAAATTAACAAAGCCTAACAAAAAATTAACAATTAACAAATTAATAAACAAATCTTTTAAATTAACAAACAAGCCTTTTAAATTAACAAACCAAAAAATTATAAAATCAAAAAGCCCAGAAAAGCGCCGCGGAAGCACAACTAAAAAATCGCAAGAACACTCTGAGTTTGAAAGAAATCGTATTTGGCGGACTAACACATTTAATCGTTATAATATCGCAAGTGTACTTCAATGTCGAAAAGAAACAGATGAAAACTATAAAAGACAAAAAATGTGTATAAAAATAAAGTTGCCCTATGTATCTGGATACATATGCCACATCTGGCTATAAAAAATCGCTGTCATGAGAAGCGGCGAAAATTATAAACTTATCTTTGCGTTTTATTGATTCTGTTTATTCCCGTCACTCTAGCGTACTCAATTTGCATAATAGGGCAAACCTTCAAAAACATAAGCAGCGCAGGGTCGTCTCTAGCCTAAATTTTCTTTGCTACAGAAACTTAAAATTGTCGTGGGAATACTACCTCCAAGGGCCTTTCAGACGTTCAGCGAGAAGACATCATAGTAAGACTATTAGGCAGCCAATCAGCTGAATTACTATTCCAAAGTTCTTTTTGTTTCCTCGTGAAATTTATTACTGGAATAAGTTACTGAACGAACAGTGAACTCGGTATCGTTAGAGGAATTTTCCCCACGTATTGTAAATATGTGTTCTGGTTGAATCGTCGTATTTTAAAATTGGAATACATTACGAATGCATATCCTGTTCGGACCCCTTTGCGTCTATTACATATTTATGTCTTTGACTTATTTGTGTGGGGCGTTTTTAAACTACGCCAACCAATACTGATGTGTTTTATGTTCACTCCTGCATGAGCCCGACCAGGCCGTAAAGTATCAGTAAATAAATAAAAATATCTGCCCATTACTCACGTAGGAAAGGCATTGGTAGCCAATTCTCAGATTTCTGCACATGTTTTTGCCTTTTTTAAGGTCTCTCCTACGGACATCTTTGATCTATAGATCTCTCGAATCCGAAGACAAAGCTACGCTCCAAACAATGAGCATAAGAGCGGCTGATAAATAAATTTCAGCCGCACGTACGAACACCAACTGCAGAGAAATCCAATGCGTGCATTCCTCAAGATATTGGGTATCTTTATAGTACACTTTCGCCGTTACAACTTTTGTGTCAAGAGGGCGGTATCGGCCTAAGGCATTCGGAAACTTTTATCGGCCGGAAATATCGATCGATTCCGGAAAATTTGGTGCATACAAGTTTTCAGTGCATGACCCGTTGCTTGTAAGCACATTTTGGGGAACAGTTTCGAAGACAGTAACGCATATTTTCAGAAATTCAAATGGGTTGCAACGATGCGGGTTCAAATCAGAAGGGTGCTTTGGGAGCGGGTTGTAACGGGAAGGGCGTTTTGGGAACGGGCTGAAACAGGAAGCGCCCAAACGGGAAGGTCGTTTCGGGAACGGGCGCACACGGGACGGGTCAAGCGGGAAGGGCGTTTCGGGAATGGGTTCAAACGGGAAGGGGTCAAACGGGAATGGGTTCTTTCGGGCTACACCCGCCAGGAAAGCTAAGAATAACCAGCTGAAACTTAGTTCACGCTAAGTATATCCTGGCATAGCCGAGCTAAGCCACTGCTGATTTTTTAGTAATTGATCCGCATTCTGAGCGAGGAGCTGCGCCTGCGCAGTAAGAATAAGTTTCCAGAGGGCTTTCCCAACCTTATGCCTGGTTCATACACGGCCCGTCGCCAGGGAGCGCAGCATGCAGTGAGAACCACGCGCACCATTGCTCGTATTTCAATTTATCACGATAGTACGTATACCTGTTAAAAAACGGCGCACCATATTACGCGCCTTTTGCAAAAAGATTTACCACTCCGGGACCGCATTCGATCTAGGGAGGTTAAACACGAGCGCCTTTATATTCTCTAAATGAATTTTCGTGCCCCATTGACCGCAGTAAACGAATATTCGCGGATAAAATTAGGACTAATAAAACGTGTCCAACTCTTTCTGATCTACATCACCAGTTCTTCCCCGCGTTGAGGAAGCGACGATCCGAACCATGGAAAATACACTCTGGACGCTTTCAACTGTTGAATACGTAGGAATTTCGATAGCCGAGCAACGGTGCAAGAGCACCACCGCGCTCCTGCACTGGGCAGTTCCCGCCGCTTAGGTCACGTGACTTTCGCTCCCATTTGTGCTGAACGCGATGACATTACTCCAATTAAATGGCACCGGCTCGTACAGGCATCACATTTATGGGGAAAAAAATGCGCAACACACATGACAATCAGGACGCTAGTTTTCTGACAAAGGGTATACACTATACGCTATATGCCCTCTAGATGACAGCAGCTACCAGGGGTGATGTTAAAGGAGAACCGCGGTACACAGACAGACAGACAGACAGACAGACAGACAGACAGACAGACAGACAGACAGACAGACAGACAGACAGACAGACAGACAGACAGACAGACAGACAGACAAAATAAAGGGCTATAAAGTAAAATAAAAGCCCAACCCGTACCACATACGTATAACTGGTGACGCCAATTAAAAATAAACAGACTGGACCGAAGTCAAATGGCGTTTTTAAGAGACTGGAAAAGAAGAAAGAAAGAAGAAAGAAGAGAGATTTATCAGGCGAAACCAAGCCAAGGGAGGAAAGGCAATCAGCGGTATTTTGTTAAACGAATATGTGAAAGCTCAGTTATGAATCAACATGTCGTTCTTCATACATGTGATCTTGATATGCAAACATGTATGCAGTTTAAGTGCTTCCTCGACAGACAGACAGGCAGACAGACAGAAAGACAGACAGAAATATTTTCGTGTTGAACCTCCCAAGAAGACTGTCGCCTTCAATCAAGGCTTAGTCTGGCGGACAGATGTCTAAATGTTTCACTGGAAGGCCAGATCCCCAGGTTATATTGTTGCGATGCAAGTGATGGGATTAATGTATTTAGTGACTGGGAAATGTAGGAGATGAGGTTAGTCACGCTGTCCCGTAAACCGCGCACTTCAAACATTCCTTCCTTAAGCTCCATCTATGTCCTTCCTAGATTACACTTTATTTCCAGCCTACAAGGAACCTGCAACGCACCGTAACATTACGTAACGTGTCCACCACTCTTTGACAACACTTAGCAATATGTCCAGCATAAAGCTGAGTGAAAACCTCCGGGTCATCTCTCCTAACGTGAAGCCTGGGGAGGAGGGAAGCACGCAGTCTATAAGTGTATTCAAGTATTGTAAGTGTATCTCTTGCCACACGGAGCGCACTGATTGGGCGCCGGAGAAGCGGTGGTGACAGGAGCAATCGTGGGCTTGCTTAGGCGGTAGCGCCGTCTCTTGCGTTGAACCGGATTTCAGCAATTTGCATGTCGCATCTGCACAAAGTTGGGGTAGTGGCACGAGTCAACGCGACCGCAGTGGCCCGAACGGTCGAAGCTCACCTGGGGGCTCATCCTCGGTGATCAAGGAGGCCTCGCACCAAGTATAGCATGCCTGTTTTTGCTTCTTCCGACCACCCGACCCCATCAGGTCTAGCGTCAAGATCCGGTGGGTACCTGAGTGCAACACAAATTCTCGCACGCAGTATCCTTTCTCGCACGCAGTATCCCGTATTATCCCGCATGTAGTATCGCACGCAGTGTCCTGTCAGGACTGCATTCGGTTTAATTCCTGCAGCACAGTTGCAGCAAATGAGATCAGGAACCAAACACCGCAACAGCCTTTTTTTGATTCTCATAGCTACATATCAAGGCAATAAACCCTGAGCCAGCACCCCACAACACGCCACTCGGTTCACTACAGCAAATGAGATCGTAAATAGATTGTTGAAATACCTTCTACTGCCCTCCCTGTTATAGTGGAAGATCACTGTTGAGTCTATGACACAGCACCAAACACAGAGTAATGGTAGATGAGATCACAAACCCAACACTGCAATGGCCTCTTCTGATTCTCATAGCTACATATCAAAGCAGTCAATCCTGAGCAAGTTGCGCACCGAACACTGGCTGCTCAGTTAACTCCAGAAATGCCTTAATAAAGCACACAAGAACAACATGTCTGGTCTTCTCTGCTGTCTGAAAGAGTTACTTGCTCTTGGAGCTTTGGAAACACCGGAACTTAAGCTAAATGCCACACTCCACACGAACTGAAAGGGGCAAAGGCGCCAATGTATGGCAGCTTTACACATCTTCAAAAGACTCGATACCGGATAGGTCACTGTCGGAGTTCATGACTTCACGCAGATGTATTATAATAGGCTGAACATGCGCACTTGCTCCACCGTCTCCCAGACTAAGTTGATCACATGCTGAACAGCGTTTGCCCCGTGTTGAGCTGCTACCTTGTTAGCTTCTTCCCAGAGAGAACCTCTACATCTGCCAGCTTAAATGTGACATTTCTGGCTGCGATACCTCGTTTCATCTGAGCCCTAATGAGAACAGCGGGATTGAGCTCAAGGGCGGGAGCCTAAGCAAAATACATACTGCCCTTTCAGCGGCACCGTCAATACGGTACTTGATGTACTGTGTCTTCACAGAGGCCACAAGGCTGAGGAGCTCCTTTTTAAGCATTTTTTCATACCAAGCAAGTCCTTAGGACGTCAGCCAGTCCTGAACACCTTTTTGCGCGAAGAAGTCGAAGGCACTGCTTTTTGCAGCCGCGATTGGTACGAGCCATTGTCCATGACTGTCACACTACCTAATGACAGTAGCGGCAAAACGGTCCCAAACTTCGCTGCTGCCTGTAACGCGTCTTGTATTTCTACATCCGAGCCACTGGTGGCCCAGATCGTACTATAATCCGCTTAGAGCGCGTATCTGATCTAGGAGGGGGGAGGGGGACAGTCTGCCCATCGCTAGGTTAAACAGCATCGGGGAAAGAGCCGACCCCTGAGGCGTGCCTTTTCCTGCTGGGCGGATAGCGTCTAATCGAATGTTTCCCACTTCTATTGTTTCTGTTCGATCTTTCAGGACTTTAAAAGCGCGCCTTCGTACCACGAAAGATATCCAGGCAATGAACAACGAAGCCGTCCTCACCGCCGATCTGCGTTACAATCAGGCGCTTTCCATTCCCTTGCGGCTGCTTCAAATTTGTCAGACCACGCATGAAGGCGTCGGGGTGGAAGCAGCCGTTGTGTCCGTCCAAACCGTCGATAGCATGTGTCCCGCACTTACACAGGTTTCATCAAGGTAGAAGATTTTTAGATCTTCCATCCTGTACTTGACGATGTCGTAGAGGTACTTCTGGTGCCACGCAACAATGTCGTCCCGCTCGATCAGCAGCGAGTTCCGGCCCCTTTTCTCATACCTGAGCCCTATGTCATTCAGCAAGCGGCGCACAGTCCATGGCTTGAGAGGAGTGACATCGCCGCTAGCGTTGACATCCGCAGCAATGGCCTTCATTGTCGGGATCTCATTGCTGCGAAAAAAGCGATGCGCGGACGACCGCATGCCGCACTTCGTGAACTTGTCGTACCGTTCTGTGCGTCGACTCTTTCCAGCGCTTCGCGCGTAAGACATCATTCTTTTTCATCTCCTTCTTCCAGACTATTTCCAAACTCGCGCTGACGCAAAGATCGCTCACTGTCGCGACAGTTTCTTCAACCCTGCGCTATGGGTGAAGATGCCGCAAGCGAACAAACGCGTTCCGATCATCAGCTGTCCATAGCTGCAGATGACACCGACGCTTTAATTTTTTCTTGTACCATCGGCGTGGCGGGAATGGCAATGTACTACAATGCTCAGCCGAGAACGATAAAGCACATTCAGATACGACTTATTCGGCCTCCATTGCTGGAAAGGGAGCCCGAAATGGATAAAACCAGCAGCAAGCCCGTGAAAAAAAAAACGCGAAAAAGTAGAAATTCACCGTCAGCAATAAAGTTGAAACTCACTACTCCAACTGACGACTAAGTTCTTTCACGCGTTGCATTATACCCGCAAATAAAATTTTTTACCTAAGCTATTTATCTACGCTCAAAATTAAGGAGTTCTGGAGATCTACTTTTCGGCGCGGACGAACTCAGAAAGCTTGGATCTGAGCGCTTCCTGCTGGTGCAAGGCGGTCGGCCGCGACGTCGCGTTGATAAAGTGACCCGATTGGCTAGAAGGGGGTCCTTTGACAAGGTGACGCCGGTTTTTTCTTTACTTTTATCTGCTTGCAGTAACCGCCTCGCTAGATAATGTTCTCGTGTTAAACGTTGCCATGGTCAGATTCCAATGGCGGCTTGTCCGGATCCAGGGATTCTTAGCACCCTCTGTTGCGTCACAGGTCTGACCGCCATCGTGGTCAGTTGCTCGTCAGCCGCTGTGAACTAAGGTCCCGAAGGTTACTTGGCGCAGTCGTGGGAGGTTGTGGCCATCACACCAGGGTGGCCAATCCTGCTCTGGTGAGGGAGTGCGTTAACGGCAATTGTCGCCGGGATCAAGCCGCACCCAGAGTCTCCTTCCGCAATTCTATCAACTATCAACGAGGGGATTTTTTTTATCCGGTGGGAAATCGCGGCACCGGGTTTCAAACCGTGGTACATCAGCACACGAGGCTGATGCTCCATCTGTACGATAAAAAGAAGAAAAAGATTGAGGAGGAGTACGTTCGGCAGGCATTCTCAGATAACGAATGGCAGCCTACCATTGCCCCGGAGGAGGAAAGTGTATAACTGCTGCATCTTACCGGTACTCACTATGGGGTGAAAACTTGGAGGCGCACTAAAAGGGTTCAACTTAAACTGAGGTCGACTCAGCGAGCAACGGAACCGAAGATGATAAGTGTAACGTTAAGGGACAAGAAGCGAGCGGAGGGGGTGAGCGAACAAACGCGTGTTAGGGACATATTAGTAAAAATTAAGAATAAATGGGCGTGGGCACGGCCTATAATGCGAAGGTAAGATAACCCTTGGTCATTAAGGGTAACAGAGTGGATCCCTAGAGAAGGCAAGCGTGGCAGGGGGCGGCAGAAAGTTATATGGGTAGATGAGATCAAGAGGTTTATGGGGATAAATTGGTCGCAGTTAGCACACGACCGGAATTTTTGGAGATTTGATGGTTTCTTTAATTCACAAAGGTGCGGATAAAAATGTTGCCGACAGGCCAATATTGGTACTTCCTGTGTTTTCCAAAGGAGTCGAAAAGATTATTTCCGCCCGCGTAACTACGTTTAAGGAGAAAAATAACACCTTGACAGATTTTCAATTTGACTTTAGGAAAGGCAAAAGTACAGAAACGGCGTTACTTGCCACAACGGAAGATCTTTTACAAAATCTTGAAGGAGAAGGAGGAGAAAAGCGAAAGGAAAGGCCGAGAGGTTATCCACGCTTAGAGCCCGGATTGCTACTCGGCACTGGGGAAGGGGTGTTCAGGGGATAAAAGAGATGTCAGGCGAAAAAGGGGGGATAGGAGCGGGGTCGCGCACACACTTTAGTCCCTTCGTGGGCACTAGAGTCTCTCAGCTAAACCTGTGTCCTTCATAAAACGCAGAAGGGCTTTTGTTGCCTTCTGCGAAGTCGATTGTAGGGGTCTTTGTCCTAGAATAGTCTCTAGCTTGAACTGTTGATTGTCCAATCTTCTGAGCTCGGCTGCCAAAACGCGTCTTTCCGATGAATACTCGGGGCAACAACAAAGCACATGGTCGATTGTCTCTTCAACCTCGCAGGCGTCGCAGTGAGCACTACTGGCCATCCCGATGAGGAAGGAGTAGGCTTTCGTGAAGGCTACTCCCAACCACAGCCTACAAAGTAAAGTAGACTGTGATCGAGTCAGCCCACACGGAAGACGACGCTGGAGTAGAGGGTCCTGGTTGTGGAGGCGCGGGTGCACAAAGTCCGGTGTATTCCATTGGGTAATGGAGGTCCTCCGCGCGAACTGACGAAGCAGCCTAGCGGCATCAGTCCTTGCAAGCGGAAGCAAGATGGTCCTTTCACTGTCATGGCCTGTCCGGGCAGCTGCATCAGCCGAGACATTGCCGGTGATTCCACAGTGACTTGGCAGCCACTGAAATACAATATTATGGCCCTTTATGACAGCCCGGTGAAATAATTCCCGAATTTCTGTCACAAGTTGGTGCAAAGGACCGTAGCGCAGGGCTGCTCGGAAGCTTTGCAGGGCGCCTTTGGAGTCGGTAAAAATGGACCATTTTTGGGGAGAAGCTTCCATGATGTATTGAAGAGCTTCACGGATGGCTGCAAGTTCAGTAGCCGTCGAACTCGTCACATGGGCGACACGGAATCGAATCTTGGTTGATTCTGATGGTATAACCACCGCACCTGCCGAACTCGAGGACGTCACAGAACCGTCTGTGTATACATGCTTCCGGTCATGGTGTTGTTCGTAAAGTAACTGCATGGAAAACTGTCTGAGAGCCAGTGGCGGTAAGTCGGCCTTTTTTCCAATGCCCGGAACATGCAGACGAATGTCCGGTGTTACCAGGCACCACAACGGGGAGGACGGTGTGACCGCAGGCGAGTAGTCTGACGGTACCTCAGCCCTGTGCGCTGCGACAATGGCTGCAAAGGAAGAGCGTGGTCGACTCTGAGGAAGCTGCGCAAGGTGGTGACTTGGTAGCCTCGTGAGGAGCCTGATGTGTAGGCGTAGCGTCTCAGTGGTCACATAAGTTGCTGTAGGATAGTCTTGGGCAATGTATAATGTGCCCACTGTTGAAGCACATCGCGGCAAACCAAGACACGTGCGGAGAGCCTGCGCTTGGATGCTTTGGATCACCCGAAGGTTAAAGGGGCATGTACAAAATCTTGAAAATTATCATTATACCATAGGTGTATTCATTGATCTGACCAAAGCTTTTGACTGCATAAATCACGATATCCCCATTAACAAGCTTTCGAATACAGGCATTCGTGGCCCAGCATTATCATTATTTGATAGTTACCTAAGAAACAGAAGCCAGTGCGTATGTATTCATGACCACAAATCCTCTTTCTTGTCCTTGAATTGTGGTGGGCCTCAGGGGCCTCAGGGAAGTATTTTAGGTCCACTTTTATTTAATGTTTTCATAAATGATGTGGCTGATATAGATCCCAAAGCACACCTTGTTATGTATGCAGATGATATTACTCTGCTTCTGTCTGGCACCAAATTAGATGATATATTATTACTTGCAACGAAGTTCTTTCAAAATTATCAAGACCGGCCCAGTCAAATGATATAAAAATAAACCCTAGCAAGACTAAGACGGTATTTTTTGTGCATGCAATAAAAACGTTAGTCTACAAAATAGCAGTCATCTTGGAAATCAACTTGTTGAAATATTCCATGGAAATAAAATACTAGGCGTTCACTTTTCATCAAATTTAAGCTGGGACACCCATATTGACTTTATATGCAAGAAACTGGCTTAGGTAAATGGAGTTTTATTTTGTTGTCGTTCCTTAATTCCACTGCAGGCAAAACTACAGATATACTAGGCCTTATTTCATTCACGTTTAACGAACTGCAGCCTAGTATGGGGGACAACAACCACATCAAACATAAATAGACTTACTATCCTTCAAAAGAAAGTTATTAGTCTCATCGATAACATCGACCGAATGCAAACAACAAAAGAGGCCTTGTTAAATATAATGTTGTTCAATTTGATAACATGTACAAATTCCGGCTATTAGATACAATTTATTACGCTTCACCTGTTATTGCAAACTTTCTAAAACAATTAGCTGGATTGCAAAGTCACTGCATTAATGTTTATACACGAAATCCAACTTTATGGGCTGTACCTTTATTTCGCACGCACTATAAACTACAGTCATTATCATATAACAATCCAACATTGCTGAATCAGCACAAGAACACCGGTGGAATGACTCGTCAGGAGCTGCGAAATCATTTAGTGCTGTTACGGGAATGATTACTTGTTGCGATTAACATCTTTCATTTTTTTCAAGAGTATGAACAAGAGGTGATTATAATGTGAATTAATTACTATCCTTATCTTACGCGTGCAAAGCGTAGTCTCATCTTGTGCACAGTTCCGTTGTGATAGAAATATTTCTGGTTTTTATTCTTCGTTTCATCTTGTACTCTCACATTATATTCCTGATTTTTCCCTCTTGCTTGCTGCCGTATGTGCATGTAGGATGTGTGTGATTTTATGGGATATGTATAGGTATATATGAATAGATTGTAAGAATGCCTACAAATATAAGTACTTATGTGTGCAAATGTAGTTTTATATGCAATAACCAACAAAAAGACGACCAAATTTCACTATTTGGTTTTTTTTTTATTTTCGCAAACATAGAACAACTGGCGATTTTTTTTATTTTTATCATGTAATGTATTTTGTCCTTTTTTCCGTTTAACATGCAAACCGGTTTACATACCGTTGTCTCGTGTACGGATTCATCGGGCTTTGTCAAGCTGCAAAAGTGGCTTTTGCCCGAGTAACCATCCACTTGTGGAAAATAAACTGATTTGCTTCGATTTGATCTGATCTATGGGAGATGTCTTTGCCCTGCAGTGGGCTTAGGTAGGGTGACGAAGACGACGACGACTATGATGATGATGACTGTAATCATGATGAGGTACAATACTGCATCTACCGACGCTAGAAACCCAGAACAGGGCATCGGAGGAAACGAAACAGACGGGTGAACATTGCGCCCGTTGCACCTTCGTTGGTTAACAATTTTCGCGCAAAGCATGGGCATATTTTTTATTACGTCTGTGTCAGCAGAAGGAACGGGCATAGCTTCGCCGAAGAACAGTGTTTACGGCGCATTTTCTTTCATCGATTTTTTACTTATCATGGAAGGAACACCATCTATCGCCGCTAGGAAGCTGCCTGATAAGAGCAGGCCATCTTGACATGACCGATAACAGTTTCATCAGCTTTGCCTGTTACCGCGGCCGTAGACAAACGGGTAGGGCGCCCGTCTCGGCTTCGGGAGGTGGTTTGTTCGAATCCCACCGCCGGATACCCACCGGTACCTTATCGGGTACAAGCGCCCCCCGGCCTGGCGCCCGGCTTTTCCAGGGGTGTACGCTTGGGAGAAGCTCTGCCTACCCCGGCCGCTGCCCCTCGGGGCGGATAATTTCGAACGTATACGCATCCTTGTAAGGAGAACAATCGCTGTCTTCTGGGCCCTGACCCAGACGGCAGCCAAAACCGGTCCCGCAGTTGTTTCGGAACAGCATACCACTGGACCGAACTGCAACTGCGCATAGAGAATCTAATGGGTATGGCCGTTACAAGATGGCAGGGGGTTTCGGCCAGTATCGCCCGCGGAGCTTCTTTTGTTTTTTTTTTCTCTCTAGGGGACCGTATTTTAACGTTTCTTACTATCCTTTTTCATAAACCGGGTATCGACGATGCAGTGGGGACTTTTTATTTTGACTGGTGCAAACAACGGAAGTGAAGACGTTTATCTGGAGAAGTGTGCACAGATTTCTTGGGAGGCGGTAGCAGTGATAACTGTAAGCGATTTGTGTCTGTCTAACCAAACTTTAGGTAAAATAGCCATGTCAGCCTTCAGATAGGAAGGGCCGGAAAAGGGGGGGGGAGTTCTTACGTCGGGAAGCGGTCCGCATAATACTTCCCCGCAGGCCGCTGGTTACCGGCCCCTTGGTATTGTGTACTCATAGATAGAACAACCTGCGCGTGGATGTTGAGGTGGGTAGGCCTAGTCTGAGGGCTTGGCGAATCAACGTACAGAGAAATCTTGGTAATACGATTCCCCCCAACACATCTTGTGGCATAACATGTTTTTTTTTTTTTATGTTCCGGGCCGGTGTCCAATAGAGTTAATGCATTTTCGTTCGGCTGTTAAGATCTTATTTCTGCGTGCGCCCGGATAATATGAGGGCGGAAACGCCTGAAAACCCCGCGTGGTTTCAAATTTCGCGCCAAGACACACTACGCCCACATGGCGCTGGTCCATCCAGGTACCAATGAAGGCGCCAGTGCCGACGAGGGCTGCTGGTGGTGGCCTTTCTCCAACAGACGCCGTGGTGCCATCAGTCCTAAGGCAGAGAAACGCACGTTAAAATCACGTGACCAAGCATGCATGCATCGGCGTTGCAGTGCGGTTTTTGTGTTTTGTCGCGTTGATATTCCTGCGAGCTACTAACGCTGACCTGCACACGTTCTCCTGACTTGGTCACGCTTCTTGTTTTTCCACCTCGGTGACGCCGTTATGCGTTTCAACATGTCAAAGAGGCGGAAAGCGTCAACCATGAAAGGAAAACGCGGCATCTTTTCAAAAGAAGACGAAAATCATCGGAAGAAACGTGTGGACTTGGCACAGGAACTTGGTTTGCCCGTTTCGACGCTGAATACGATCGTTGGTAAGCGAGAGGGTAGAGCTCCTGAGCTGAAGTTTTGGTGACAGGCAGCGCCCCCTCGTGCCCGCCACGTCTGGGTAGCACAGAAGATGACCTGCGCCGCCCTGAATTCGTCATCAACTACAAGCTACATAAGACCTGATTGTGCATAATTTAAGCGTGTTTTGGGGCGCTTAGTTGATAGCACACCGAATAAAATATCCCTTGAAGTATCTGCAGAGGCTAACAAAACCATATCAGCTAAAGGAGTCGATTTATCGGCTTTCTTTTGAGCGAACTGCCGCGATCGTCGCGACTTGCGTCAGTATCGCCAGGTAAGGTGGTCTTACTTCCTTACGATAATTGTCGTTCATTCTTGCGTACGGTCGACGAAGGAAGAGTTCGCAAGCAGCACAGAACACAGAACGTTGCTCTCCCATAGCCTGGGGTAAACTACAAAAGGTTGCTTCAGGGGAGCATGCATGTGGACGCGAGAAGCGTAGCCGGCTCAGCTGGCACCCCGGGCCCGGCACCGCCTTGAAACCACGTGTAAATTTTGATTTATATTTTCGCAAACCAAATGATTTTTCACGCAATGGTTTCCGCCGCACCATGAACGAACGGCAGGGCATACATGTATACTGTAACAAGAAGATGGTGAGACAGCAGCAACAAAGAAACAAAAATAAGCGCAATTAATGGACGCGAAACAAGAACCAAATCGCTCGTCCGTTGCGTGCTTAGATGTGTACTTCTATATTTGCATTACATAACACAGCCGGAACAGGGTGCGCGGTCAAAATATTTACATACGATGTTCACTGACTGTGTTCGTTAGCTTATAGTGCAGCGGTCAGCAACGAACGGCCCGCGGGTGGAATGCAGCCCGCGGTGCAGTATTATGCGGCCCCCAGCATGTAGTCACAAGCTCCATCCGTCCCCCTGTCACTATCTGAAGGTCGACACGCCAGTCTTGACCTCAAACGTGGTTAAACGGGAGCCAAGAACAGAGAATTGTTCGCTTCCAATCGCATTGTCCGACATCATCACACTTAGCCAGATTCTCAATTAGTATTGTCATTTATTATCCCCAATTCGCTAAATTATTTCTCTTTGCCTTCAAAGTCCCTCCCACCCGATTTGCACTCCGCCGTTGCCCTTCGGCCCTCAACCTTAAAACGTTGCCGACCCCTCTTCTAGTCTAGTAAGTGCGAACTGGGAATAGATGAAGCAAGAGCGCAATTAAGGGCTGGCTCGGAGGCCTAAAAGGATTGTAGAGAAAGAAAGGATGGGTTCAAATTAAGGCCGGCTCATAATGTCAGCCTCGTGAGCGCAAACAAGTGAGCACAAATAGTGAGTGCAAAAAATAAAGCGGGCGTTTTGCAAACAACAAAATAGAAGGGCCACTCAGTTCGCCCCCCGGCGTTGCCGCCAGCCGTCCTTTTTTTTCCGAATCACGAAGCTTTCGCACTTCTGACTCTCGGTTGATTTTTTCACTGAGCCACGATACAATAAAAATTATTCCCGCGCCTTCCCGCGAGGGGAACACGAGTAAATGCAGAGCATTGGGGCCCCAGTACTGATTGAAGGCAGTGTTGCTTCCATCGCTTCTTCCGTGATGCTGGAGTAGCAGACACGAGTAAACGTGGGCACGAGCGTCAACCAAGGAAGGAAGGAGCAACGCAGTGACTGAAACACGAGCGACCGCTAGCCGCTATATTTGCAGCGCACGCAGAAGAGGGAGAGCAGTACGGGGGGGGGGGGGGGGGGAGTGCGCGCATGCGCAAGCAGCGCGCGCCCTTCCACGACCCACCGCGCTGCTATCACGCACCTGTTACGCCGAGACCGCGACGGAGCGAACGGGCTGACTACGACGCATGCGCGCGCCAGCTGCTGCTGAAAGAGAGGAGGGAAGGAGAGGCGCACCTGCTGCGGACGCGGAGCTGTTGACACCGTCCGACGCAGGAAGAGGCGAGGCTAAGAAATGCTCTGCATTTAAAAGGCAAGCCAGCGCTGCACCAAGTATTTGTACCGGCGGAGTAAAGAAGCAGTGTTTAATAAAAGTGTACGCATAAGTGCAGAGGTACGAAAAGACGCGGTGCACCCCAGCAAATGAGGCGGCGGTCCGCCGAATTCGCTGATTTTTACGCACGATCGTCGCCGATTTTGTTACTGTTTTTTCTTTTGATGGATGGTTGTTGAAAAGTGCTTGTCACAAAATGCATTAGTTTAAACAAGACGCTCTCATTCATATTCCACTTCATACGACAATCGGTGAACCTGCGAATGGCAGGGCACCGATCGTCCCTGCGCTGTCCTCGATGCCGTAAACATATTTAGCGCTGCAAAGCTTTTTTCCCTCTTGCAAGCTGTATCGCCGGAAGAGATCGGACGCGCCGAGGATGGGCTTGGGGCCATTTCGCAAAACAGTCGGGAGTACCGAGCTCATTTTGCTTCGGTAAACACGGGATCCTATGGTACCCCCGCAGCTTTCTACTACCCGGAAGTACTACACGGAAGTCGGTTTAGCCTCCTGACGTGCAGCGCCGCCTAGGCAGCGCAGGAGCCCTATATTGGGAAGGAGATCCAATACTTCAATGCGGATCTGAAACAATTAAAAGGCGCACCATATGGCCAGATAGAACATTTTTTTCTGGCATGGTTCAAAGAAGTACGGCTGCCGGGCGTGAACGTCAACGCGACCGTCGTTCGCGAGAAAGCCGAAGAGATCGAGCACTCTTTGGGCATCGACGGCTTTAAAGCATCGGGCGGCTGGCTCCATCGGTTCAAGACACGGCATGGCCTATCGTACAAAACCGTTTCCCGTGAAGCGAAGTCTGGCGACGAAGATGCAGTATCGAACTGGCTTTCGACGTTGCCGGCCTAGAGGTGCCTTCGACACCGATGACGCTGGATTACTCAATCATCTACAGCCAGAAAAAAAGACTGAGTATGAAAGGTGAGACGTGTCCAGAAGGGAGAGAAAGTACGGAAAGGGTCACCGTATTCTTCTGTTGTAACGCAGATGGGACTGAGAAGGTTAAGCCTCCAGGCTTAACCTTCTCAGTCCCATCTGCGTTGGAAAGTTCCATTGGAAGTTCCATGCCATTGGAAAGTTCTGTAAGCCGCGCTGATTTTCGCGTACCCCGCCTTCCTGTCATTTACAACGCGAATAAAAAGTCTTGGATGACCGGGGCCTTTTTCACAGAGTTCTTCGGCTGTCTGCATGCCAAAATTCGTGCCGAGAACCGGAAAATTCTCCTCTTTCTAGACAATTGCGCTGCGCACCCTGTTGATACTTCATGGTTGCAAAACCTGAAGGTTATCCTTCTGCCGCCCAATTGCACAGTTACCTGCAGTCCCGAGACGCAGGCATAACAAAAAAAAAAAAAAGTTAAATGTTGTTTCAAGAGCATATTGTTCCGACACTATTTGGCCAAGGTTGGCCAGAACGATTCGACTTTGAAGATAGGCCTTCTTTATGCCATCCATTTGTGTGGCAATGTCATGGGATCACACAAAACACGAAACGATCGTTAACTTCATCAAAGAGGGTGGCTTTCTTTGTGCTGCTGTTGATGGGGGGGGGGGGGGGGGGGGGCGGGTGGACTTCATATGCCAGACTGGGGTGCCCTCAACGTTGATGTGACTACAGAAGGGTTTGTATAGGCTGACGACCAACTGGCGAGACATGCGCACTACGTACTGTCGAAGAAATTATAGCAGATGTTTCCGCTGAAGATGTGAACAATGACAATGACGAAGAGGCATGAGGTTGCATTGACACTCGTCGGCCAGTAACTACTAACTACGCATTGGAAGCTTTAAACGGGTTTCGTGGCTTTGTCGCAGGTGACGAGTTCAGCGATGAAGCTGTTGCTCGATTCTACGAGTTCCAAAAAAGCTTAGGACACCGGGAAAGAAAACGTTGAGTAAAAAATGCGGACTATTTTAAAGTTCTTTAATAACGCAAGTACTGTGCCAAGTATGTACGCTTTGTGATCTTTTTGACCCTCTTTTGGATATTGCTATTTTCGGGTAGTACGTTTTTATTTTTAATGCGCGTGAGAACCGTATCAACGAGATTCCACTGTACTGAGTTTTCCTTTTTCGGCAAGTTTGAGAGCCAGGCATGTGGTACCGTAATTTAGACGACTGATTAGTATTGCCTGAATCATTCTGAGAGTGTTCTTTTTCTGAAGGCCGTACCGGCGATGAGAAATGCGTCGCACAAGGTGCGTGAGTTGTGTGAGGCTACGCTGTAATGCAGGTAGGGTTCTAAAGCCGCTTCCGTTTTCTAGGTTGCTGAGGCCGAGTATGCGGATGTGGGAGACTGTGGGCCCTGCTTGCTTGTTAATTGGTAACTCCGGATCCGGGATTAGGCCTGCTGATTTTTGTAAGTGCGGTTCCAGAGCACAAGGAGGGCGGAAATTTTTTTTTTTTTTTTTTTTTTTTTTTTGGGGGGGGGGGGGGGGTTCTAGTCGACGAGCATGGAGGTATGTTTGGGTGACGTGTATGTTTTCCTGAAGTGCGTCTTTGTTGAGCGCCGGTGCAGCCGGTGGCCCCACAACGTGAGGTCGTCAGCGTATATTGCATTGCGTTAATTAAGGATGGCTGAGAGGAGAGGCGGCAGTTCTTTTAAAGTTACGTTGAATAATAACGGCGATACGACGGATCCTTGGGGGGTTCCTTTGGCCGCCACTGGGAATGGGTTGCACCGGAGCTGAAAGGATGCCTTTGGTCGCCGTGCGGTTTCTCAGAAAGGAGGTGATGTAGGAGTGTGTGCGTTCGCCGCTGTTCGTAGGGGCAAGAGGTTGCAATATAAGGGGATGTGTTACGTTATCAAACGCCCCTTGATGTGTAGGGTTAGTATTGACTTCTTGCTGTGATTTTTACCGGCTCGTTCAAGAGAACTTGTAACTTTACAGCCCGCTCAGCTCAGTACAGCTCAGTACAGCCCGCTGGGCTTCTTTTTAATCTGGGCGAAAAAGAGTTTTCTGTTTTCTCTCTGTTTGGTCTCGAGGCAAGCAAAGACAAATGACGTTCCGCAGGCATTTGTGTGGTTATAAGCATGACCTTCGAAATTTTTGACGCTCTAGTTGCCTTATTTTGCGTCTGTTAACGGACCGCGATAAACACGCCGAAGAATGATTACCTGTACCGTCGATTAGTGTGAATGGCACATAAAAGTCGGACGTTTTAGTGTGGAGCACTTTGGCTTCCGGTACCGAGGATTACCTGTGGCGGAGGCTTCGAAGGCGATGTCCGCGTAACCGAGTAAGCTAACGAGACAACCAACCTAGAAAGAAAACGCTGTAGAAGCTCCTGGCGAAAGTGTGAGGGGGAGGGCGACAAGCGCTGCAATGGCGTCATCTCCCAGCGCGTTGCCACCGCACAGTATGTTGTCACTGTCTCCCCCTCGCACTTTCGCCATGAGTCGATGAGCGCCATCTACCCTCAAACTTTCATCGGATGCTCTTCCTCCCCTGTTTCTAGTTCATCGGTCGGGAAGTTCAAACACCATTTCAACAACGTGCTCGGCGGCGTGGACGGTCTGCGAAATAACGGCAGAGTTGCTTGCGCCGCCGTGCGTTCGCTGAGCCCATAATCACTTCGTGAGATTTAGCAGCTCGGCGCCGTGACAGAGAAGACTGCAGTTTGCGTTGAGCACAATTTTCACATTAGGGAGCCCGAGAACACACACATTTGAGTAGCGCTAACGTGTTGTTTCAAAACGATGCCCCCTTTTTTAACGAATTGGGCCCCAGGAAAGCGGGCAGGTAGTTCGAGGGGAAGGGGGATTAAGAGGGACGCAGAAAAGAAAGTACCAGGGAAAAAAAGGCAACTCAGTTTTAAAGTTATCCATGCTTCGTTTCGGGACAGACGGAAACATCAAAATGCGCTGCAAGAAAGCGAACTTACACAATGGGTTTTCACAAAGGCATATCAAGCACCTCATGAAAAAAAATGAGGCTTCCGTAGAAGGAATGGAACCTGGGTCTCACGATTATGAAGCCGACGTCTAGCCGACAGCGCCGTTCAGACGTGGTCGAAGCAGTTTGGACTTTGACTTTGACTCATATTGCAAGGGAAAAAGTTTCGCTTATTAACTTTCTTCCTCTTAAGGGGCTCTGCAACAGTTCCGATAAAAGCTTTCACTCTTTACTTCGCGTCTGGAAGCGCTACCAAAGCTAGAGTTAGCGCAAGCACGGAGCGACACTGCGCGCTTTGCTATAGTAGCGGCAGACACGCCTTCCGTTTCAGCTCTACTTCTGTGGCTTTCTTTTTAAAGTGGCTACCGAATGCGTTCATTGCTGCAACTGAAGGAAAGCTGGCCAATAGCCGCTAATGACAGAATTCCAGCTGTCAGACAACTCCAAGAAAGGGAAAGAGAGAAAAAGTTTTTGATACATTTTTCGTTATGTAATAGACATCGAGCAGTAATTTTTGCCTGAGATACTTCGGTAACCCCTAATATAGGCAGTGGGTGTGTTGCTTGGTAGCGTTCTGCACGCGCTCAAGATTTCAAAAGAAAAAAGCAAGGAAAAGTTTTTGAGGATTCTTTTAACAAAAGGCTTTAATTTTTTTTATAATTCTCAGTTGCGAAATCCGCCGCCATTAAGCTTGAAAGACCCGTCGGTCGATGCTGCTGCTGCGATCCCCTTTGAATTGATCGCGACTGTACAGGCATAGTAAGAAACTCGTTGTGGCAACCATGTTGGCGGTTTTCCTTTTACTGCACTCTTCGTGAGTAACATTTATATGTGGGACCACCCGTCCCTCGGTGCCGCCACTAATCGCGGCATACCGGAGGATGCACGCAACGTAAATAGGAGGCCCCCTTGTGAACCTCCGCCACTTTCGTCTGCCATCCCCATGTAGCGAGTTTGCCATTTCTATATCCGACTTCCTTCCTTCAGTCTACCTCTAGCTCCTCCTCTAAGCCTCTCCCTGTTACCTTGCGTAAGGTGGGATAACGGTGGAGTAAACGTTTAAGAACATGTATATAATATAAGAAACCAGCAAATAAAGACATTCGCAGGAGCCCACTATTCACAAGGGATATATCGGTTGAAGAAGAGCGGGTAGTGTTCTCAAAGGAGTACGCAGCGTACCTGTCCTATTTCGGGCACCAGCGTGGAACGTGTTGCTTGTATTCCACGCAAGACGTCGCGTTTAACCTATCTTTTTAGACGGCTAGCTAAGCAGTGCATTCATAGCGCTGTCCAGGTATACACAAGACATTCAAAGCGATTATTGTAAATCTTGCTGTTTCCTAGTATCCCGCCTGCGATCGGTGCGCGAATAAAAAGATATGCAACTTGCAACGGCACTAGAGCTGCCGTTCGTTTCCCTGTTTAGTTTATGAGGCAACAAGAGCTCGTTTCCAGAATTCAGTCACAAGAAGAGCTTGCAGTGGCATTATATAGCGGCCTGTGCCACTTCTAAAAGCAGAAGAGCCAGGGCCACAGCAGCCTTATCTTATTTGCTTTGGCTCCGCAGAAAAGCTGGGAAAGAAGTGGGAAAGCTGCAAAGATGGCCATCGGAACCCAGAGTGGTGGTGTAGATTACGTGACGCGGAAACCTACATACCAAAGCCGCAGGGGGAAAATGAAACACAGTAGAGGAAAAGACAAGCCAAGTTGTTTCCGTATCTCTGACTACAGTGGCAGCCGTGCGTTCCGATAAACAGACCGAACACTAACACTCTTGAATCCTTTTCGATCGACTGTTTCTCACACTCTGCGCCCTACAGTGCGCGTGTCTGACAAGCACGGCGGTCACCGTAAATCGAAAGTTCTTCGTCTTTAAGTGCAGAGCACTTTATGGGCTCGCCTTGCCGTCGTAGCGCGCTGTAACGGTCGATGTTGAACGACTGCCGAAATCAGGCGGTGCCGCGAGATAACGGACTCAAGTAGAGCCCGGCGTTCCGTCGTAGGGCGTCCCGCAGGGGCTTCGAAAACCAGGCGGAATAAATGGTCATAACCGTTCGAAACTCGGGAATACCTGGCGCTTGCCATACATCTCCACATTGTTTAGTGCAAAGGAAACTGCAGGTACATTTTGCGCAAAATATATGTAGTTAACCGGCAGCACCCACGTTCATTTAGGTCGGAATGCTCGTTGGGTTGTTTTTTGCGATAGTAAGCGAAAAATTGGGCCCATCTCCCCGCGAGGGGGACTCGAGAAAATGCGTCGCATAGGGGGTGGGTGTATTGCGTTAACGTTTAGTGTTTGGGAAGTTGGTGGTAGTGAATGCGTTGTATCAGCAACTTCTTGACGTAGCTTGAATGAGTCAAGGATATAAGGCGCGTTCGTAGCCTCCCATTCTGTGTCGGCTTTGTGACGCAGTGGGTAGAGCACCATGTACATTGCGTTCCGCCCGCAGGGTCGAGGGATCGAAACCAAGTGCCGGAAAGTATTTTTTTTATATAGTGTAGGGGGAGGGGTGCGGACTACGACTACGGACGTCAACGCGGGTGACATCGTAAGTTACTGAAATGCTCTGCATTTAAAAGGTGGCAGTGCAACGCCAGCACGTGCGGGAGGAAAAGCAAGCACAAAAAAAACAGAACTCCCGCTAGCGCTGTTTCAGGCGGGGGGCGTGCGAGCACTACGGAGGCGGGAAATTTGAATTGCTTTTGGTGGTAGCAGTGAGCCGATAATTGCGCTACAGCCCATTATGGCCAATCACTTTCTCTGTCCTTCCGCCAGCTTTCACGTGGAGTGGAACGGCTTTAATTCTTTCCAGGTCTTCGTCCTTAGCACATTTACATGATAGCTACAGTAATCTTCCTTCTGCCGCGCGGAAGTGGGCAGCGTAGTGTACGTTCTATTCCGTCGCGTCCACATAAACGCTCCTGTTTATTCCCTATGATGCCCCCCACCAAACGTCTCCTTGGCGCTGGCATGATTACCACCCTCTGTGAGCAGGTGTTGGTTCATCTCACCTCCCTCAATGCACTTCTTGCCACTAACAACGCGCGCCGAAAAAAATGTTTCAAAATTTCTTAAATAAGGTAACAAAGGTTGTTGCTTCCGTTACAAAGCAGCTAAAATAGAGAGAAAGACTGATAAGCAGTTGGCAACAATTGATTGATTAGGAGGTTTAACGCGCCGGCGCTACACAAGCGATGACGCGCGCCATAGTGGCGGGCTCCGGGTTAATTTTGACCACCTGGGGTTCTTTAACGTGCGCCGAAATCTCGAACACACGGGGGTTGCCGCTATTCGTCTTCAAGAGAAAACCGGCCGCCGCTGCAGGGAATCGAACCCGCATCCTTGCAGCACAACGCCTTTGCCACTGAGCTAGCGCGGCGGGTAAGCTGTTGATAATAGTTCGAGCGAGTACAACCGCAGTGGCAGTCTAGGGCTAACGAGTAGGGCGTCGGTAGTGGCTTCGGGATGTCGTTAGTTGTAATCCCATGACGTATACCCTCAGCTCAAACACGAGTGCAGGAGATCACCCCACACCCTTTTAGCTTGCAACTCGGGTCCTCTGGTGATTCTAGTACGTTTGAGGGGAGCCCCGCTGCTACACCCATTATCCCCTTCGGGTATGTGATTTTCGCACGTGTACGCGTGGTCGCGTGTGCCCGAAACAAAGTGTAGTGCAGCCCGGCTCACTGCGATGGCAGTCTCGGGACGGTGTTCTGCGGGCAGGGCACGCGACTGCGCATTTTATAGCCAAACGGGTGTGCCCATTACGAGATGGAAAGGGTTGCAGTCATTATCGCCTGGGGAGCTTCTTTTTTTCCCCTTATCAAATCCAGTACCGCCTTTCGCTTTTCTTCTGTCTCCTCGATATCGAGGACAAGGCTGCCGCCTTTGACCACTTTTCTGCCCCACGCCGCCGCCATCCAGAAATAGGGTCGCCCCCCTCTGCCCTGCTGCTTGCGCTTTCTTGATCGCCTTTGGCTTTAATTGCATCATCACCTCGCTCGGTCGGCTTGATCACTTCATCGCTGCGTCAATGGCTCACAGTTTGCTTCTTTGATTGATTGATTGTGGGGGTTTAACGCGCCGACGCAACGCAGGCGATGAGGCGCGCCGTAGTGGAGGGCTCCGGATTAATTTTGACCACCTGGGGATCTTTAACGTGCGCCGAAATCTCGTACACACGGGCATTTTTGCTTTTCGCCTCCATCAGAAAAGCGGCCACCGCGGCCGGGAATCGAACCCGCGACCTCGTGCTCAGCAGCGCAACGCCTTAGCCACTGAGCCACCGCGGCGGGTAGTTTGCTTCTTTGATTGATCTAGTATGTGCCAAAAATTATTGTTCGTATACGACGTATACGACTCCGTCTCATCACCTAACGGGTTGTCCGAAAATGCAGTGGTTAGCAACACCGAAGCGGTGCAATTTCTAGTGTCTTCTGCTACGTTGTGGCCACACTTTCTTCTGCTGCACTCGGCTTAACGGCGACAAATTGCTATGAAACGTAATTAATTTTGTAGCAGGACTATGGGGGAGTTAGTCGTTTCATGATCTTGAAATATATCGAACAGCATGAACAAGCAAGACAAAGGGACTAGAAAATCTGCGACACAAATGGGTGATAAACCCAAACGACTCTTTCCGTTTTGCTTCTTACTGGATAAATTCGTCGATAAACATTATACTAAAAATCCTACATGCTGCAAGAAGGCGCTGATTATTCATGGTTCAAAAGGTTCAAAGGAACCGTTCCGACGGGTTTAGCGGACCCCGGAGGGCTGGAGAAAAATGACAGATGTCGTGGTTTCAAACTAAAATTCAAATTTATTCAGAGAAGTAGAAGAGTGTATTAACATTGGGGAAATTTACAGGAGGAGGTCCCAAGGTTTCTGAACCACTGGCGGGACGTCCGATGCTAGATGTTTTGGAGATGAGATGTGAGCCCAATACAACCAGTGAGTGTTGCAGACGTTATATAAATATTTTTAAACATTGTTTAACAATGGGGTATTGTAAAAAAATACAAAATATTGTAATAGAAATCGGAATGAATTGGCAACAGAACAAGGAGAGAAAAAACCTCACACAAGTAAAATATTTTTGGGAGTTAGTGGTGAGTAGCTAAGGCCATCTTCAATTTTCTTTTAAAGTGTTAAAGTGAGTAACTACCTTTATTTCTCGTGGTATGTCATTCCAAAAAGAAAGAGCAGAAAAAAGTAGACTGAATTTGCCGTAATTAGTTCTTGCCTTAGGCAACAACAAGTTCTGACGGGAGAAAAATCTAGTGCAGTTAGGATTGATTAACATGTGGCGAGGGAAAATATCAAGATCCAGGAAGCTATGCAGCCCTTCAAAAAACAGAATTCCAGCGCTATACGAATATATCTTTGGCAGAGGTAACATATTCAGTTGAGTAAAGTTTGCTTGAAGAATGTTTAAACCTTTTGCCGATTTCCCCTGATTGAAACAGAGATTATCTATTTCAATAACTATTGTTTTCAAAAGACTGTTGTTGCATAATGTACACAGTCGTTAAGTCAGCTCACACTTCTTCAAGCTGATGTGAAAACGTGTCACTAGCCCGAAACCCGTACATCGCGCCGAGTGACGGAGCTCATCCAGCTGATAGACACAGAGAGCAGCCGGATTTGAGCGGCTACGTTCCAACAGTTTCGGAACGCTCAATGCCAAGGCGCATGCTCCGGCATGCAGGCTCATTTGAAAAAAAAAAAAATCAATCCACGCACAAATTTTATCTTTCGCGCTGCTCTCTCCTAACCTGGTTGGGGCGCATTCGATAGATGCTTGTGGGCCACCCGTTAATTTTTTGAGGTTTGTACAGCGTACACATGATTTCTTTGTGCGTCTACTCATCTCTGGGCTGTACTCCAAGCTGACATGGAACAAACCGCGGCAGCGGTAATTTCAAAACAACTTTCATACACGCGTCGGTCAGAGTGAGCGGATGCATCGAGGGCTCTCGTTTCAGGATCTAAGGAAGTAACACCGTAATTTGCCTTGGTAGAACTAGCCGGAGACCATAGTGAAGGAGCAGAAACGAGGCACGAGAAAAATTGTTTGCTGAAGGCAACGACAACGTTGGAAACCCCGCTGATGGCCGATTTTCGGGATTGAGTTTTGCATCGTTTCCACACCTCCAGCAAGGCACTTCAGACCACAACACTCTCACTAAATGCTCTCGTGATCCTGATGAAATCGCTGTATGATTATGTGTCCTGCTTACAAAAGAGTAAGTAAGCGCAAAATGAACAAGGACGATCGAAGTGAACAGGACACGGCGCTCGCAAAATGAACAAGGACGAACGAAGTGCACGGGACATGGCGCTTCGGGACTTCGCGATGAACGGGACTTCGTTCGTCCTTGTGGATTTTGCGCTTACTTACACAATGAATGACCAACTCGCCCAAGAAACCCCTCTTAAGAAAGAGGTTCGATGAAATTGAAAAGCTCGTGAAGGAAGCGACCGACAAGGCTTCGTACAAATAAGCAAGCACCCAGAGAAAGTGAAAACAATTCTCACGATAACAGAGCAATGAAAGCACGAGAAGTTGAGTGCCATAAGTAACTTCCGCTGTGAAACCTTCTTCGTCATTATTGACAATCGCCTTCACGGTCTCACAGCTCGCTTGAAAGCTCTTACACGGAAGTCTGTTCGCGTCTCGTTGTTATTGCAGAGAGGAATGCTTTTCCCTGCAAGCATTGCAAAGAACCTCGAGAAACGTATGCTTCTTAACTGGCTGGCCCATTTCCCGACGAGCTTGAACGGGTTACTCCATTTGCGAGCAATGAAGCTGCACTTCTGTGGCCGGCATGCCGAAACTTCAAATTTGTCAGAAACTTGGAGCATAATTTCCCAGATGTTCATGTTGGTGTTTGAATTTTTTGTAATTTATTGTCCCAAACTGCACTTCCGAACAATGATTAAGCAAGCTGAAATTGATAAAGAGCAGGCTTCGATCAATGATGGCTGACAGCCGTCTCGGAGAATTGCAGCTGGTGAGCGCGGAAATGGATATACTTAGAAGGTACAATGTTGCAGATCTCGTCAACAAACTTTCCAGAAAAGGTCACGAAAACTCTTGTAAAAACGTACATATCTTTCTTTCTATTCTGAAAGGGTAAATAAAAAACGATAACATGTAATGCGTAGACACGCCCAATTTCAATGCTGAATTTATGGGAAACGCATAAGTGATTTTCTATACTTTGTTAAACATTTTTGAGAAAATGTACTTTTACTACGCAAGTTAGTTGCAGAAAGGCAGTGCAATATGCATCTGTTTCCTTTTAATAGCGAAGAAGTGCATATTGCTTGCAAAAGGGTAAATATTGTACCCATTTAAAAGTGATTGGTCTGTACCAAAACACAAAATACAGTTAAAATCAGATCTAATGAAGTCACCAGGAACCGCGACTGATTTCGTTAAATCGAGAACTTCATAAAATCGCAATTGTCATGTTACAAGCAGTTGATTCTATAAATTCGTCGTCTAAAGGGAGTCCCATTCCGGCAGTCGCGGCCGTGGCGCTCGTCTGCCGAAAATTTAGCAATGCGCTGAAAGATCGCGGTGAAAATAAGCTAGCCGGGGCTAGCCTTGAAGTCGTCACACCCCACCAGACGCGCGACACAAGGCGCTTTTTAAGTGCAGAGCACTTTATGGGCTCGCCTTGCCGTGTTAGCTCGCTAACGGTAGATGCGCCTGCCAGAATGAAGCGGTACAGTGAGATAATTGACCCAAGTAGAGCCTTCTGTACCATCGGGGGTTCACGCTGAAGCTTCGAAAACCACGTGGTTTTCGAAGTCATAACCGTTCAAACCTCGTGAACCGCTGGCGCTTGTCATACATGTCGCCGTTATTTAGCGCAAAGAAAACTGCAGGTATACTTCAGGCAAAATGTGTGTGTATAACCGGCAGTCCTCACGTTCAGTTAGTTAGGAACACTTGTTGGTTGCTTTTGACGATTGTAAGCGAAAAAAAATTCCCCCGCACCTCCCCGAAGGGAATCGTGCAGAAATGCGAATGCATTGGGTGCACCGATGAGTGTGTTGCGAGTAATGGCGTAATTAATGACGAGAGTTTGAACGTAATCATTTATTCATCAGCACCTGTTTGTGTTATTGTTGTACCTGACGGCCACAATCACTGCCTTGTGATCGCTAAAGTGCACGGTCAAAGGGTCTTTGAGAAGCATACGCGAGTCACAGTTTCGCGTAAAGACCAGATCAATGCAACTCCCGTGAAGAGTAGTGGGGCACGTGTCGAAGCCGGCAGAGACACAATGCATAGAGTGCCTGGTCTGCATGTACTCGACCAGCCACTCGCCACTCTACTTGCGCGCGTCAACGTTGAAGTCGCCAACCAAGACTATGGGGTCTGAGGGTTTGGAGCGCACGCGCACACGTTCCATAGCCGCTTCCAGAAATGCATTCGCATTTACGACGACGACGACGACGAAGGCAGAACTACGAGGCGCGAGCGCACGTGCGACGACGACGACGACGGCGAAAGAAATGCATTCGCATTTACGACGACGACGACGACGAAGGCAGAACTACGAGGCGCGAGCGCACGTGCGCGCGTTCACGTGCGCTCGCGCTGGAGGAATGCAGGCGCACGCCGGCCAACGGAGCAAGACAACCCCCGGCTAATAAATGCATTTGTATTTAAAAAACGGCCACGCAAGAAAGAAATGGCGCGTTCGAAATGACGCAGAAAGGTTCCAGCCGTCCAAGGAAAAACTGGCACGTTCAAAATGACGCAGAAACGCACCAGCCACGCAAGAAAAAAATGACGCGTTCGAAACGTGCAGAAAAGATCCAGCCACACAAGAAAAAAAAATTGCACGTGTTCGAAATGCCGCAGAAAGGCTCCAGCCGTGAAGAAAAAAAGCGCGTTTGAAATGACGCAGAAAGGCTCCAGCCGCTCAAGAAAAAAAATTACGCGTTCGAAATTACTCAAAACATCTCCAGCATACGAAATTAAAGCAAGCCAAAAAAGAACAGAACTTCCGCTGGCGCTGTTTCAGGCAGGGGGCGCGCGAGCACTGCGAAGGCGGGAAGTTTGAAATGCATTGGGTGTCAGCAGTGAGCGGATAACGGCACTGCAGTCCACTATGGCGAATCGCTGTTGTGCACTTCTGACAGCTTTCACATTGAGTGGAATGGCTTTAATTTTTTTGTTGTATAACTTACCCGCTGAACGGAGAGTTCTTGGCTCTCACATCCTCAAACCATGTAAACAAAGCTTCCTCCAAATTCTCGAGCGGGGTGGTACAAAGTGGCATTGATGACGTTGCCCTTTCTCTTCAAGATTGTCGAAACTGTGCTGGACGGGACAACGTTGTCTTCGACCACAAGACTACTGATATCATCTCGTAGAGCTCCTAAAAAAAAAATCCGGACCATCTCAACTAGTGCGAAACCTGGGGAGGGGTGAAGCATGTAGTGCATAATTGTATTGTTGGTGCCTTGGCGGTTTCGCCAACGGAGATGAAACCGTTGGGGGGTAGAGGTATACAGCTTTGCTGTAAACCTCTCTTGTCTTCCAAGCGTGAAACTCTCGAGCGCGAGGCGTAAAAAAATGCGGTGACTACGTGCCGGATGGGGTGGTTCACTCTTCACGGGACTCATATGCTTCCCCGGCCGCCTGGCGCCTAGAGGTCAGGACGAGCTGTTTTTCCAAGGCGGGGCTGGTTAGCAAGGTCTCCCATCGCTCTTTAAGGGGTGTGGGAAGGGTGTTAGGGGGTTGGGTAAGGGGTGGGGGGATTGTCTCGATGAAATCGCACTCTTCAATGACGTGCCAGAGCGTGCCCAACGGCCCACAGAAGCTACACTCTTTTTTGTATCTCTCCGGGTACATTCTGCTTTGGAAATAGGGGGGCGGGAAGGACCCCGCTTCGCAGCAAGCTACTGCATCAGGCACAGCTCAGGCGATAGCGGCGGTGGCGGTGCACGTGGAGTAGCCTCGACGTCCCTGGACTGCGCAAAACTTCCTTCTCACCCTTCTTCACATCGTGGAAGGTCACTGACTTTTTTACTAAACTATCGTTGCTATCACCCGTACCTATCACTTCTTGTCCTGTGCTTCCACGTGGCCCGTATGCGATTGCTTAGGTATAAATACAAACCTATCGATCATACAGTGGAATACTGCCTCTTTAGTAAACCGAAAATATTTCGTTGAGTCACAGTGCGAAATTAGTAGTTTGGACACGGGACAAATTAGGCTTGTGGAAGCTATACGAAAATTTTTCTGAGACCTTTGCTGCCGACAAATTTTGCTAATGTAATCTCACAATACTATCTTAACGTGAAAGTTGGCCTACCGAGGTTCCGTGGTTATGTCTCAGCACAACGAAGTAGTAGATGCTGAAGTGCAAATATAGGGCAGAAAAAAAGACCGTAATAAAAAAGGTCAAACTGGTCCACGCTTTGGGAATAATGGGGCAAGGCAAAGCTAATTAAAAAAAAAAAATCACCTCGGAGAGATGCACACACGCTTTGTCTGCGGAGAATCTCGGCTGCCGCAATGGTTCTAACCGAGCTGTTGCAAAACACCATTTTGATGTGGAAGAAAAAAGGTACGGGTGATTATTTATTAGTTCTTTACTATCGAGAGTCGTAGAGTATTTAAGAGAGACCGATGTGATAGCTCTACAAAGCTCTGCGAGAAAGCATCATTGCTTTTTAAGGAACGATAACGGTACTGCTTGCTTCATATCACGTTTATCGAAAAGGATAGTAAGAACCGTCAAAATACTGTTCCCTAGAGTGAAAAAAACAAAAGAAGCTCCGCGGGCGATAGTGGCCGAAACCCCCTGCCATCTTGTAACGGCCATACCCATTAGATTCTCTATACGCAGTTGCAGCTCGGTCCAGTGGTATGCTGTTCCGAAACAACTGCGGACCGGTTTGTCTGCCGTCTGGGTCAGGGCCCAGAAGACAGCGATGGTTCTCCTTACAAGGATGCGTATACGTTCGAAATTATCCGCCCCGAGGGGCAGCGGCCGGGGTAGGCGGAGCTTCTCCCAAGCGTACACCCCTGGAAAAGCCGGGCGCCAGGCCGGGGGGCGCTTGTACCCGATATGTTACCGGTGGGTATCCGGCGGTGGGATTCGAACAAACCACCTCCCGAAGCCGAGACGGGAGCCCTATCCGTTAGTCTACGGCTGCGGTAGCAGGCAAAACAACTGAAACCGTTATCGATTATGTCAAGATGGCCTGCTCTTATCAGGCAGCTTCCTAGCGGCAGCAGATGGTGTTCATTCCATGATAAGTAAAAACGAGATGAAAGAAAACGCGCCGTAAACACTGTTCTTCGGCGAAGCTATGCGCGTTCCTTCTGCTGACACTGGAGTGATCAAAAATATGCCCATGCTTTCTGTGAAAAATGTTAACCGGCGAAGGTGTAACGGGCGCAATGTTCACCCGTCTGTTTCGCTTCCTGCGTTGTTCCCGCTTTATAGTGTGGGTAGATGCTAGAGTGTAGCTACGTCATCTACAAACCAAGCCAATCTCACTTCCCTTTCATCTAACTCCTCTACAGCCTCGATTTTCCGCGCATGCGCACGACGTTGCGCCAGAGATGTTTCCTGCGTACACAGGACCCCCGAATTCCTCTTTCGCGTATCCATTAAAGCTTTCATGTAAAAACGCCAGACTTCCTTCTAATTATATTGTTGGTGTTTTTAATTAAAGGGTTTTTATATTTGATGCAGTTTTAACCATTTGTTATTTGAGTAACGATGCAACATTGGCTGAGACATAATTGCTGTGATGGCATGAGATTTTTCGTCTAAGTCAGTATGGAGTACGCTACAGCCCGGCAGTTCACTTTCAATTCGCACAATCTCTAATTTCCCGGATTTGTACAAATATTAAGACGTATAAGCCCACGCAAATTATACGCACATCCGGAATCTCGGATTTAGTAGATTTTCGTCAATTAACCTGACGCGTCACAAGAAAAATGGGCGGAGGTTGTTGAACCACAAAAAATATATAGTTCGCACCAATTATTTTGACTGTTGTGCATGAACAGGGTAGTCATACACGAATTGCACTTCTTTGTATACTTGTAACACCAAAGCTGAACGCAACATGATAAAAAAAATGTTTGTATATTCATTGGCTCACTTGTGAATTCCGCGGGCTGCTAGCGGCCATGGAAAGGTTAAAAATTCGAGGAACCGATGGATTAAAAAACAACGGGGGTCCCGGTGTTTTTTTAGCACGCGTTACTTTCTAGCGCGAGGCGTAGACGAGTTTTTCGGTGTTTTAGTATAGTTACTACATGAGATAACGATTTTGACGATGACGATTACGATGACGACGACAGGAGACACCCCTAAAGGGCTTCCCCCATAAAAGGGAACTAGATGCCTCGTTTTTTTTATGACTTCGCACAATAATCTTTGTGGTGCACTGAAGAAACGCATTTGAAATTGATACTTGTTTAAATATGTCGGTTTCTTGTAACACTTCGTTAAAAGCGGAATGCTGATGAATCTATTCCGATAGCTCGAGTTCCCGAAAGCATTCTGCCGTAGTCACCTACGGGGGAATCGGGATTTGTTCGTTAGATGGAGAAATTCGTACGATCGGGTTTAGTTATATCGAGTTTTGACTGCATGTATGATTGTCTATTTGACAGTGTGATTAAGAACATTTTTGTGGAAGCTCGATATTAATCTACGTTTCTATAGGCGCTGTCTTTTCTGACAGATATAACTCCATCCATGATGAAAGCATTTGGATGATAAGATTTGGATGATATGATTGAATGAGAGGATTTGGATAATGGGCCCTTTAAAATTTTTTGGGCTGAGTTGGCTTATACATCATACATATTATCATTGTTTATATCGAAAGTTTGTGTTGCCGGAAGAAATCACAAAATAGCCAGACAATTACTAGCGTATTTACTGTATGGATGCGCGAACGGTTTCTGAAAAAAGGCCCTCCTGTCTACTTCGGCAGTGCTCACACAAAGGCAACCAAAACTAGCGTTGCCAAATTAGTGAAAAAGATACAGGAAGCCATTTTTCACGAATGCGCTTTCTGAGTTTCTATGAAAGACGTTGTCTATTGAAACCAGAGTAAACTTCGCTTAAGGAGTGAAAGAAATACATGCACTTAGACGGCTCTTTGAAGTGTCTTATGTATTTCTTTCTTTTGTCTTAACTTCTCATGCAGTTTACCCTTCATTCAGTATGAGCAACTAGCCTTTCAAATATTAATTCTGTCTAGTTCTCTTCATCTGCTGGTATAGTTCAATTCCGATGCTCTGCGAGGAAATAGACACCCAGGCGATGTTTATAAACGCTCCGGAATCTCTTCCAGTAAATGCGGCAAGTCTCCTTTGTAGCGAACTCGAATGAGCGTCCCATTTGAATATATACGAGAGAGTAAAGCGAGAAAGGGGGCGGACGGACCCCCATTGTTTTTTTTTATACCAGCGGTTCCTCGAAATTGTTAACCTTGCCATGGCGGCAAGCAGCTCCCGGCATTTAGAAGTGAGCGAATGAATATGCAAAAATTTTTTTATCATCTTACCTTTCAGCTTTGGTGGTACAAGTATACAAAGAAGTCCAATTCGTCTATGGTTTCCCTGTTCATACACAGTAGACAAAATAATTGGTGCGTACTATATATTTTTTGTGGTTCAACAACCTCCATCCATTTTTCCTGTGACGCGTCAGGTAAATTGATGCAAAGGTACTAAATCCGAAATTCCGGGAGTGTTTATAATTTTGGTGGGCTTATACGTCTCAATATTTGTACGAAGCCGATAAATTAAAGACATTGTGCGAATTGAAAGAGAACTGCCGGGCTGTAGCGTACTCAATGCTGACTTAGACGAAAAATCTCATGCCATCACAGCAATTATGTCTCAGCCGATGTTGCATCGTTACTCAAATAACAGATGTACAAAACTGCATCACATATCAAAACCCTTTAATTAAAAAAACCAACAATATAATTACAAGGAAGTCTGGCGTTTTTACATGAAAGCTTTAATGGATAGGCGAAAGAGGAATCCGGGGGTCCTGTGTACGCAGGAAACATCTCCGGCGCAACGTCATGCGCATGCGCGGAAAATCGAGGCTGTAGAGGAGTTAGATGAAAGGGAAGAGTGATTGGCTTGGTTTATAGATGACGTAGCTACACTCTAGCATCTACCCACGCTAGAAAGCGGGAACAACGCAGGAAGCGAAATAGATGGGTGAACATTGCACACGTTACACCTTCGCTGGTTATAAATTTTCACGGAAAGCATGGGCATATTTTTGATCAGTCCAGTGTCAGCAGAAGGAACGCGCATAGCTTCGCCGAAGAATAGTGTTTACGGCGCACCTTCTTTCATCGCGTTTTTACTTATCATGAAATGAACGCCATCTGCCGCCGCTAGGAAGCTGCCTGATAAGAGCAGGCCATCTTGACATGACCGATAACAGTTTCATCAGCTTTGCGTGTTACCGCAGCCGTAGACTAACGGGTAGGGCGCCCGTCTCGGCTTCGGGAGGTGGTTTGTTCGAATCCCACCGCCGGATACCCACCGGTATCATAATGGGTACAAGCGCCCCCCGGCCTGGCGCCCGGCTTTTCCAGGGGTGTACGCTTGGGAGAAGCTCCGCCTACCCCGGCCGCTGCCCCTCGGGGCGGATTATTTCGAACGTATACGCATCCTTGTAAGGAGAACCATCGCTGTCTTCTGGGCCCTGACCCAGACGGCAGCCAAAACCGGTCCGCAGTTGTTTCGGAACAGCATACCACTGGACCGAGCTGCAACTGCGCATAGAGAATCTAATGGGTATTATGGCCGTTACAAGATGGCAGGGGGTTTCGGCCAGTATCGCCCGCGGAGCTTCTTTTGTTTTTTCTCTCTAGGGAACAGTATTTTGACTTTAATTTTCTTACTATCCTTTTGATAAACCTGGTATCAAGCAAGCAGTGCCGTTATCGTTCCTTAAAAAGCAATGATGCTTTCTCGAAGAGCTTTGTTGAATGCTCACATCGGCTTCTCTTAAATACTGTACCACTCTATATACTAAGGAACTAATAAATAATCACCCGTATTTTTTTTCTGCCACATCAAAATGATGTTTTGCAACGAGCTCTGTTAGAAACCTTGCGGCAGCCGAGATTCACCACGGAGAAAGAGTGTGTGTATCTCTACAAGGTGATTTCTTTTCAATTAGCTTTGCCTTGCCCCATTATCCTCAAAGGGTGGACCAGTTTGACGCTTTTTATTGCGGTCTTTTTTTTCGGCCGTATATTTGCATTTTAGCATCTACTGCACTTCAGCATCTACTGAGACCTAACCAAGGCACCTCGGTAGGCCAACTTTCACTTGGAGATGGTATTGTGAGCTTACAATGGCACTATTTGTTGGCAGCAAATGTCCCAGAAAAGTTTTCGCATCGCTTGCTCAAGGCTAATTGGTCGTCTGTCAAAAACTATTAATTTCGCAATCTGTCCCACTGAAATATTTTTGATTTACTAAAGAGGCAGTATTCCACTATATGATTGATAGTTTTGTATTTATACCCAAGAAATCGCACACGGGCCACGTGGAAGCCCTGGACAAGAAGTGATAGGTACGGGTGATAGCAAAGAACGTTTAGTAAGAAAGTCAGGGACCTTCCACGATGTGAAGAAGTGGGAGAAGGGAGGCTTTGCGCAGTCCAGGGACGTGGAGGCTGCTCCACGTGCACCGCCACCACCGCTATCGCTTGAGCTGTGTGCTTCATGCAGTAGCGCGCTGCGATGCGCGCGCCTTCCCGCACACCGATCTCCCACAGCAGAATGTACCCCGAGAGATACAAAAAAGAGTGTAGCTTCTGTGGGCCGTTGGGCAGGCTCCGGCACGTTATTGAAGAGTGCGATTTCATCGAGACCATCCCCCCACCTCTTACTTAACCACCCACCACCCTTCCCACACCCCTTAACGATGGGAGACCTTGGTAACCAGCCCCACCTTGGAAAAACAGCTCGTCCTGACCTCTAGGGGCCAGGCGGCCGCGGAAGCGTATGAGTCGCGTGAAGAGGGAACCACCCCATCCGGCACGTAGTCACCACAATTTCGTTTGGCCCAACAAAGTTGTCCTCTCTCTCTCTCTCTCTCTCTCTCTCTCTCTCTCTCTCTCTCTCTCTCTCTCTCTCTCTCTCTCTCTCTCTCTCTCTCTCTCTCTCTCTCTCTCTCCCGCAGCATACTCTTTTTCGCTTTTCCGATGCGCCGTTCTCGCCTACGCGTGTCGGAAGATGAGAGGTTGTAGCTACGTCAAGTTTAAACCCAGCCAATCTCACTCCCCATACTTCCAACTCCTCTCCAACCTTGTTTCTCCGCGCCTGCGCATGTGGTTGCACCGGAGAAGTTTTCTGCGTACGCGGTACCACCGGATTTTCCTTTCGACTAGTCATATCAGCCCTTGGTTTAAAAATACGACGTTTACAGCTGCTTATCAGCAAACTTTGAAAGTTCTTCCCCAGCCAACACCTTCTGATCCACAGTGGTGTACCAGCGAGTGCAGTCGACGACCCATTATTCGGACCCTTAAGGGACGGCGAAAATGTCCGAGAAATCAGGCAGTACGAAAAAGCAAATGTTTCCACTTAAAGATGAATGTACTTGTGCCGGGAATCCGTCCGAATAAGCAAGCATGTCCGAAAAATTAGGTGTCCGAAAAATCGCTCGTCAACCGTATTTAGTTATTTAATTACTCAGACGGTTGGCCGGCGAGGCCAATACAGATTGCGGTTGCAAAATTCATCTATAAACTCATAAGCATAAACGAGAAAATGAGATCGGAGGCCGTGGACAGCATGCAAATCACCGAGCAGGCTAAGGTCGCCAACAGACTTTGCAAAATCAGCCGGACGCATCAAGATAAGTCCTGCGCCCTGAATGATTGCTGTCGTTTATATAGGGCGTTCAAACTCCATTTCGCATTCCCCTCCGTTGGAGCCGGCCCGAGGCCTCGTGAGACCGAGGTGTGACTTATGACTTCATTCTGTGGCATATTTCCACAGATTACGTTCAATCGCACGCGCGATCAACGCACGTGCTTCCGGAGACTCGTGGGTGGCTATCGCTTGAAGGAAGCGCTGGAAATGAGTCTCTACGCTTTGGCACGCGCGACAGACGTTGTCGCGCTGTCGATAGGTCGACCGAAAATAGGCCACGTGTGGCGACGAAGACGTCGATCTGGTGGACACGTATCGTGAGCGCGATGCCGGAGAACTTATTTGGAACGCAGGCTGCCCACAGTGAACCGGACCGCTTCGCCTTCCCGGGAGTAGATAGCACTGTGCTATGTATGGCTTGAAAGAGGAGTAGGGTTCGGAGCTCTCGTTTGGCGTTCGGGGAAGTAGATGAAAAAGAAAGGAAAAGATACGAATTCGGAAGTTTTAAGCACCGGAAGGACGGCGGCCTTCTGCGGAGTGATACGGAGTAATGTAGACGACATTCGGTTATACGAACAGTCGGGAGCGGAATGTGAACTAGAATTTTTGTGCTTCGCCGCCGTTTAAAAACACCAAAGTTGAGAACGGGGATTGAACAACGGGGTTCTTTTTATGTTAGTGGATTGGCAATTGGAGTGTTTAAACACAACGCACTTTTTGCTAGACTTCTCAGATTGTCAACGTGCCGTTCCAGCCATAGTTATCGTAAACTACTACGTACCCAAAGCTGGTAGCAACAGGTTACCGCGAAATAAATAAATAGAGGAAGACAAATACAAAGACGTTTTTTTTTTAACTATCAGCAAGTGCCCAGAAAAGCACAATTATAGAGAGCCATTGCCAAACTGTGGTGCTTACGGAGCCAGTCCGCTACGCGTTGAAAACACGGAGTACACAGCGCACCGTAAAGAGTGCCCCTCACGTATACAAGCGAGCAATAGCTTGTGCGACGCCTTAATGAGTTCTAGTAACTGAAATTTTCTATACGTTCTCGTTGTTGGGTGAGGGACACGTACACAAGAGCAATGCCTTGTTCGACGGCCTATTGGGTTCTCGTAACTGAAATTTTCTGTGACTGAACCCAACTTTTCTCTGATCGTAACTAAGCTGAACTGTGATTATACAATCACACTATCGGCCTTCAGGCACGCGATATGCGTGGCTGCAGATCTTTGGGACAGACCTTCGTCCTGCAGTGGTCATAACCCGGCTTATAAGATAAAGATAAAGATAACTGAGCTTTTCTACACGTTCCCGGTGTCGGGTGAGCGACGCCTACAATCGAAAAGTGGCTTGTGCAACGTCATAATGGGTTCTCGTAACTGAAATTTTCCGCCCGTTCCACCTGTCGGGTGAGCGACGAAGTTAAAATAACAACTAAAACAGGCTAACCGAATGAAAACTGCGCTTGTGGGAAGGGGTGTTCCCTGCGACGTTGACGTCGACCAATTACTCAAGCGGGGCGCGCACGTGTTACTGTCGTCGAGCAACCTAGTTAGGTCACCTTCGCCCTTCGTTGTAAGACTAAGCGGAGAAATAAATCCACAGGGGCAAATAGGGGTGAAATCACTTTCGCTTGACCTACAGCACCCGTAGAAAACTGGTTCGAGCCGTACTTTGTGCCCGCCAGACGCCTGCTGGGCGTCATTTGTTGCCGCGCCGTGAATCATGCCGTCGTACGTGTGCGAACTTCGCGGCCGCGGACGAATTAATGGCGCCTCGTTCGCGAAATGAGGCGGAAGCGGGTTCCGGTTCCGCCACGGAGCTGAAGGAAGTCCGCGGCACCCCGGGAGACATGGTGGGCGTGGGAACCTGTGGAATAGCTGCAAGGAAGGGCTAGCGAGCAAATACACGGGCAATAAACATCCAGGGGAAAGCTATCGGGGCAGTAGCACCGGAAAGACGGGCTCTTTTGGTCACGGGCTCTTTTGGTCATTCGCTACAAACAGTTGTGCTATGCAACCTAATGTTAGTTTGGGAGCAGGCCAAAAATTTGCAGGAAATTCTTGTTACTCGCAGAAAGTGACGCCTCACTGGCTACCTGGTCAAATCGAATGCAATAGTTTTTTTATGCAATATCATGTGTGTTTGGCAGCAGGCGAAAAATTTGCAGGGAATTCATGTTAGTAGCAGAAAAGTGACGTTTCACTGGCTACATTGTAAAATCGAAAACTATACAGGTTTTTTGTGCAATCATGATGTATGTTTAGCGGCAGGCGAAAGATTTGCAGGGAATTCATGTTACTCGCAGAAAGTGACGTATCACTGGTTATCTCGTGAAATCGAATATGAGATCGGATAATTGGTTTCAGCCCTATTTTTCGGTTTTATGTTCGGTCATAAAAATAAATAGAGAACCTTACATTTATGTCCAAATATATGAACTAGCTTATAATAATTGATTGATTGATTGATTGATTGATTGATTGATTGATTGATTGATTGATTGATTGATTGATTGATTGATTGATTGATTGATTGATTGATTGTAGGGTTTAACGCGCCGACGCAACGCAGTCGATGGGGCGCGCCGTATTGGATGACTCCGAATTAATTTCGACCGCCTGAGGATCTTTAGCGTGCTCCGACATCTCGTACACACAAACGTTTTGGCTTTTCGCCTCCATCATAAAAGCGACCGCCGCGGCTGGGAATAAAATATTCGTGGCTGAGAATAAAGTATTGATAAAGAATTGCCAAATGAAAAAAAAAAATGAGAACACCGAACAGAACTACCCTAAATTGAATAACAGCGTAAATACTATGTAATAATACCAGCAACAGTGTGCGCTCACACCCTAGTTGTAAAATTTGCTACCGCCCCTACAATTTAACCTCGCCGGAATGTTAACGGTCTCATTTAATTGAGAGACAATTGCACAAGGCTCAGTACGCCACGCTCTCCGGGGCTCACAATCAATTACCGCCGCCACCCCTTCCATCACTCCCCTGCTTCTCTACCCTCCTCCATTCTTCTCCCTTTCGGCGAATCGGTCGAAACAAAGCTGCCAGCCTCGGTGCCAGCGGCTCCACCCCGCAAAAGCGACTCCATATACGCGCACTCTCTCAGGGCCCAGTCTTTGCTCCGCATTTCATCCGTGAGAAATTCACTGCACGTAGTAGATCTGCGGGCGAACCGTACCTCACGATTTTCGACATCCCACCACCCGAGCCCCGTCCATGCCGATCGCCTCTGCTCCCTCCTCGCCTGTAAAAGCCATGGCCCGTCCTTCAACGGCACCGCACGTAGTGCCTATTCAGTTTCGCCTCTTCGTTACGAAACCCCCCGGGCCACGGCGACGGGAAACAAGCAAGGCACAAAAGCGAGCCCCTATCCACTCCCCCTGACCCAGCTAAAGCCCGGTTATTAACAGTCCCGTCTAATCAGTGAATTATTCCGCGGAACGCTGCCCCGAAGCTGCCGGACGGAGGCAGTAGTTAAGCCGATGCTCTCTATTCAGCGCGAAATGTGTCTGACGATGTGATCGAGGAGGAAAGGGTTGCAGGAAACAACCCGTCTTGTAAGGGAACGCTTCCACGCTCCAGGCTCGGGGCGGCAGCTGAGTGGCCTGATCTAATCTTCCTTGCCAATGAATATTTTGTGCACTCATAGCATTGGCGCCGTTGTAGACAGACACAGTCGACATTCTAGTGCAGGAGACGAACAGGTGCCTCCGAAATCGGGATGGTCGCTTTAAATGCTACACATAGGTGTCACTGCATCGGGAAGTAACCACAGTCACAGAAAACGTAGAAAGTGGCTGCACTACAATGCCTTATTTTGACCCCTAGAGCTCATTCACTTATCTTTCGACTGCTATAGGCCCGAGATATCCAAAATACTTTGTTAGAATGAATGAAAATCATTTTCTATCCAAGTACAGTCTTTTCGTAGATTCAGAGTTGCTGAGGCCTACACGTGTTTTCTTTTTCGCGCTAGTGACCATTTGTCGAACGGTAGAGGGGGGTCTCGAAAGTCGAGTACATACTTTACCTGTGAAGGAAGAGTTGAAATTATCCTGCAATGCAGCCATTCACGGAGGCACAGGGAAAATATTTAGTTTTATTAGAAAACATCATAGTTTAAAAAATGTTCTTCTCGGCTTGGGATTCGAAACTGGAACTACCGTCAAACTACGGTAGTCGCTCTGCCAACAAAGCGAAGCTATAATGCCAGTAACATATGTGCGTTTTTTTCTTGTTGGAGACAGTTTTGCTAGGTTCCGGTAATGCACAGAACGACCGACCGTCTGTAATGTCAGGAAGCACGCCACATCGTTATTCCACTCAAGCATTATTAACTAGTCGGCACATCAAACCGTACACAAGAGCCAAGCCCAGCTCTTCCCTGCCACTCTTACCAGCAACAAGCTCTGCAGCAATGCAGAAGCTGTGCAATAAAAAATTGCGATGAAACATTTACTTCCTACATACAAAGTGTCCGAACTGCTAGCGTTCGAGGTACTGGGATAAGGATTCCCACGTCATGTTTAGCACAAGTTACGTGTTCTCAAATATGTTGCGCTCACTGAAAATCGCATAAAGCACACCAATTACCCAGAGTCTTGCTGCCCGTCGGGGAGTTTGTCCATAAAAATGTTTTTTTATAAAAGCTTAACACCGGTACCGCAAAAGTTCGCCCCTGTGACGTTACACGAACTGGCTACTGGCCCTTAAAGATTGCCACCAAACTAAGGTTACCAGAGACAGCTAAGGGTTGTCTGGAGTGTTTGGAATCAAAATTCCTTCAAAAAATGTTTTGCAACAACGAAACTTCCACCTCCACGCTCCACCCGAACTCTGTTGATTTGCTGCGAAGAACTACGTTTAGAAGGACTTGTTGGTGGGCGAGTTGGTACATCTTTAAAGTAATGTAAAAACTGCGCGAATTTAGTCGACCACGAAGAGGAAGACACACAAGGACTGCGCCCGTCCTTATATTTGAATTTGGATTTGAATTTGAACTCTCTATTATTTCCAACGGTGTAAAATACATTCAAGTTAGTATACAGACAAGGGTCTGCATACTGTATACAAGGATCTGTATTTTAAGTTGTGTTGCTTCTTTTTTGTGGTCGTCTGAATTCGTGCAGTTTTTATTTTAAGTTGAATAATTACGGATTCTCTGTGAGATTCAGTGAATTGCTCAATTCGCGCAGTTTTTGTTTTACGTTGAACGATTACGGTTTCTCTCTGACGTTCAGAGAATTTTCTGAAGAGCTTTTTAGGCTGCTCGAGCAGCGGAGGAGAGGAACGGTTGGAGGTCAGTAGGAGAGGCCTTCGTCCTCCAGTGAACATGAGTAGGCTGCTGCTGCTGGGGATGATGAGGATAATTATGATGATGATGATGCAGTGATACTGCAGGTATTACGAAATGCGATCGCGCACCGCTAGTAACATGGCTACCAAATCTTTGGGAACTTGACCGTAAGAGCCAGGTCTTGGTTGGGTGCCTCAAGAAATGTTGCTTGCTCTTGTGATTATTTCATCGGTGCCTACTCCACCGAAAATAAGCGCAAGAGGAGAGAAATATAAACAGCGTTGGGAACATTTTAGCGAACGTGAAAACGTATCTGTCGAGGCGTTCAACGGCATCACCTGTAATAGAGCACGTTCGCAAAAACACATTCATTAGTACGCGATTTTGAGAACGTTCAGAATGAATCAAATGTACCTACATGAGAACCAGTACTCGTCAGTTTGAAGCACTTATCAAAGTATTGACTCCCCTCTTCTTCACCAAACAAACTTTTTAGGTTGTTTTAGCTCGCGTGAATTGGTGAAGAGTAAATTTGTATTCGGGTGTGTTGTTGCAGGTGACGATACAGTTTTTATAGCTTAGCGGGAATTGCTACTAAGCTAACGGCGGTAGGATCTTCCCTCCTGTAACAAGACGAAGTGTTTTACTGCAGCAGAGGGAGTGGTTTGTTTGCAGAATTTTGGTCTTTTGGGCAGAAAATTAGCAACGATAAACGAAGTAGACAAGCCATTTTGCCTAAAAGTGACAGCGATACACCTAGTTAAGGCGATTTTCGTTTTATTGGTCGCAGCTATCTGGGGCCGCAAGTGTCTCAAAGCATTTTTCTGGATCAGAGGTAAAATATACGGATTAACTCCTTTTTGTACTATGCCATTAAACAAGCGAGTTTGCTATCGCAGCGAACAGCTTACCTTTCTCCAGTGCATTAAACACCATCTCACTCGCTGCAGTAAGATTTCTACCTACTGAAATTAGTTATTCGTAATTTCCCCGGTGCAAAACTGACTGACATCTGACCGCGAATTGTAATGAAGTTGTTATCGCCGTATTAGAGAATAAGCACTAAATGAGAATGCGCCCTACACAGCAGGCATTACGTCGCCCACGTTTCTGAAGGCTTGGTAAAAAGCATCAATCACGATCTTAAGATAATGGAAACAACAAAAAAGACAGCGACGCTGTGAGAAATAAATACCTGGAAAACGCCAAAGTAATTTTTGCCTCATGATAGCTAATACTCTAGAGTTTTGGTGGCACGCTCGCCACTACATCTTTCTCGAGCAGGAAAAAAAAACAACCAGAATTAAAATCACAGGCTTCCAGGGGCTTGGCCGGAAAACGCAGCGGTCGTTAATCTCGTTTTTTTTTTTTTTTCATCTGGGGTCGTAAAACCGTAATACGATTCGATAAACCCACAAAATACGGTTCGTCCTGGAATCGGAAGTCGAATATCCTACGCCTTCGCTTGCGCCGAACTGGCGTTCCATCCGCGTCTCGATCATTTCTCTCTATACAAAATAATGTAAAACAGGGGGAGAGAAGGTTGTAGTATTGTGGGCGGGAGTGTAAACGCCGTTTGCTTTGCCGCACACTCAATAAACGTCGTTCGCGTAATAGAACACCCTTAGACGCGGTCCGTTTAACGGCACACCGAATACCGGCTACTACAACTGCTGCACACTTTCCAGACGTCATCCGCGTAATGGAACACCCTTACACCCGGTCGGTTTAACGGCACACCGAGTACCGGCTACTGGAACCCCCGTGGTGCCTCGAGGCGGTCCACGGATCGGACAGCCAAATAAAAGGAGTGCATATATAACTGCCCGGCTTGTCTGCACTCTCCCTTTTCGGCCCTACCCGAGTCCTTGATGAAGACGGTACGCCGGTGAAAGTGCACAACGGAGTGAATGCATACGCGGTGCTTCGGGCACGCCCCTCGAAACGGCGACCGGCGCGATGCCCCGGTCAGATCATTGGCTGCCGGCGGCGCCACCGTTGTAACGCCGCTTCTCTTTCTTTTAAAGGGTCAGGGCGCGTCCCTCCTTGTGTATAAAAGCCGGCGGCTGCGGGTTGTGGACAAGCACTCTCGGTCTCTCAGTCTTTCGAGTAACACAGCTACCGACAACTCCCCAGCACCACCATGAACGCTCTCGTGAGTATCGAACCCTGGACAAACGGGCGGTGGGCGTCGGTCGCTAAGCAACGAAGTGGAGTACGCTGGAGAACGGGTATTACGAAGTTCGCGGAGAATGGATATAGCTTCAATATGGCCTTTTTTTTATTTGTTGAGATGGAGTCTCAAAATAACAGCGCTTAGTGGTAACCCCAGTTTCTAGTGGCTTCGCAATACAAATATTTTTGTATCACGGGCCTCATTAAAACTGGAACCAGCGGTGCTGTTTCAGTGAGATGAAAAGTATTGTAACGAACTTCAGGCTTAGTTCATATCTTTTAATCCATGACACCGTATTTAGTGGGCTGTTCTGTGTTTAAATCACATGATAACGTAATTGGCAAGGAAAAAAGCGGTTAATCACAGTGTGTAAAAAATAGTTGAAATCAATTACCAGTCGTAGTAGAGACATAAATAATGGCGCACCCCCTAAAGGGAGACTTTGAATTAGTTGTGAGATTATTTGGTCTGATAAGAGGGTGGTGTAGTACCTTTATAACGAGAAGCTAGTCACGTGAGGGACGTGGAGATATCGCAGGGCCTAGCTTAAAGGGCCGTGAAACACTCTTTTGTTAAGCCAACACGTTTTTAGAACACGGATAATAAAGGCACTCAGTGGCTCTTTAAGTTGGCCGCGAAAGTCTTGAGCCAAATGTTTCCTCCCGAAGACCTAGGATTAGTTTTAAGTACCTTTCGCTCTTCCCTGCGATGTTCACCTTAAATCGAGAGGTTGCTTGCTCACTTGTGCGTTCTCACAGCGTCAGTAAAATTGCCACTGACAGACTTGTTCCACAATAATCTCCGCAGTAAAAGTGCGCAGTAATCAATATAATACCAATCGCCACAAAATAGAGCCAAATTTCGGTAAAACGTCCTTCTGCAGTCAGCAATCCCGAAGTACAGTCCTGTGAAAGTGCTTGATGTAGCTTTCACAACGTTTTCACGCACGAAGTAAATTCATGGGACGTTAAATAAGCACGTTCTGGGGCCCGTTGGGAGGCAGTGCTGGACCCAGCAGACATAATCGTTTTAAGGAGTACAGAACCTTTTGCTGTTTCTGTATGACTCAAACAATTCTTTATTTAATGAAGGCGACTTGTGAAACAAAGCACCCTTGGCATCATGCAAGTAACTATTTTCTTGAATTATTTTAAATACCATGCAATATTCCAGAAAGTTAGGCCCCGAATTCTCTGTCATATGTTGACAGTAAATTTCTAGTACTTTCACTGGTGCAGTAAAAGACGGGGGATGTACGTATTTGTTGCAAGGAGTAAACCATACGCAGCGTTGTGTACGTAGCGCTGCCTATGGGTATAACTGGCAGAGCTTTCACACCTAGAAGCAAATGGGAGACTCTTGTAAGTTATCAACCGAAACAAGTGGATGCATTTCTCCAGCAAATATTCGATTAGCGCCTCGCAACGGATTTGATTACGCATTGACATTGACAGGAAGGGATTTTTAACATCTTACACGAAGCTCTATTTACAAATCTTAAATTTGTCAGTGTCAACGGTAGTCTGAGTTGCAGCTTGGAAGCCGATACAGATGATAAAATCTTCGCTACAGAAACTGTTTTTCTTAGTTTCCTCGGCGTTCTTCTTCCGTTTCCCCGCAGATCGCTCTCCTCGGTCTTGTCTCCGCCGCTTCCGCCGGCTTCGTCGGTGGCTACAGCGGCTACGGCGGCTACGGCGGCTACGGAGGCTACGGAGGCCTCGGCTATGGAGGCTACGGTGGCTATGGTGGCGGTGTAGCCGTCGCTGCCGCTCCCGCTGTTGCCGTCGCCCGCCCTGTCGCTGTTGCCGTCGCCCGCCCTGTCGCTGTCGCCGCCCCCGTCGCCGTCGCTCGCCCCGCGGTCGTGGCTGCCGCTCCCGCCTACGGCCTCGGCTACGGCGCTGGCTTCGGCTACGGTCACGGTCTCGGATACGGCGCTGGTCTCGGCTACGGCGCTGGTCTCGGCTACGGAGGCGGCTTCGCTGTCGCCGCTCCCGCTGTCGCCGTCGCCCGCCCCGTCGCTGTCGCTGCCCCTGTGGCTGTGGCCCGCCCCGTCGCTGTTGCTGCTCCTGCTGTTGCCGTGGCTGCTCCCGCCGTCGCTTACGGCGCTGGCTACGGCTATGGCCACGGTCTCGGCTACGGAGCTGGTCTCGGCTACGGTGTCGGTCTCGGATACGGAGGCTACGGAGGCTATGGTCTTGGCTTCAAGAAGTACTAGAAGGTGAGAACTGGACCGCAGAGGACTGTCTTGACACCTTATGTCGAAAATCACGGGCAAAGGTTCTCTATAATGTGCCGTTCCTTTAAAGGGATGCGAAAATCGAAAGCACTCAACAGTGAAATATATACAGCTACGGAAGTAGACTAACCATATGAATGTAAAGAGCTCTGTTGTTCTCTTAAATAGCATATAGAGTAATTTCTTCGTGCATGCTGGCTAATTCAAGGCACAGACTCCTGCATACCATCTTACATTGAAAGCGATTCCAAATGGCTTAACAATTAATGAAGGGTATTAGGGCTTCAAACTTTGGTCATAATGTACAACTTAAAAGATGCGTCCTCAGTGACGTATATTTTTTTACCCTTGCAGCAAGAGCCTCGAAATACTGGATGCTTTGGCACTAAATATTAGAAACAGTAAACGGGTTTAGATGATTACACTCGGTAAAAACATTTTCCCAGTATTCGAATTCGTTTAGGTTAAATATAACAAGTTGTGGGGTGACAACTTGAGATAAAAGACTAACAGTTTCCCCTTAAATAACTTTTTTCTCTCCCATTACGCACATCCTCACGTACCATGTTTTTTTCTTGCGTTTTCTTCCAGATTTCAAAGTATTCCGGTGCCATGCGATCACATCTTCCCCAGTCAAGATCTGCCATGGATTTTATTGCCAAAAAGTTGCACATCACTTGTCACGAGAGACCATCAGAGTGCTGAAAATAAATCGTTGGGGTTTTGAAGGCGTTTTCCCAAAAAACAAAACCGAATGTCTCTGTCGAATCTTCCCACAATTTCCACCAGCTTCACCGACCCTCTCTACTTGAGCAAGGTTGAAGTCGCTAGAGCTACTTCTAGTTCTTCTGTGGCTCTCTGACAAGTATTCTAGAAATACTAAGCCGGGAGGAAGAATAAAGGTAAAGGAAAGGAAGGAATGTCAACCAGGCTGTGGCCCAGTTTGCTATCCTACAGGTGGAAAGGGGAACAATGGAAAAAAATGGTCTAAACAGTAAAAGATGGGGGAAGGTAAGGACAGAGCCTAAAGAGGTGTGGCCAGCGTTACGACACTATAGGTGATAGAGTTCACTGACTTCATAGAGAGCAGCCTTTTGTGCTACAGTCTTCTGTGCAAGTTCGTTGTTTTTTGGAAGCACAGAAGCGCTTTTGTACCCTTGTGCGTAGATGACGGTGAAGGCCAGTGGCCCAGAATTCTCTCCTCAGAGAACGGCCGCCGAGAATCGAGCTTCCGTAAAGTTGAAGAGAGTTGCCTTCTTGCCGATGAAAAACGTGGACATTCGCATAGAAGATGACGTATTGCCTCCAGCAACGTCCGAAACATCTACATGAGATTTCTTTCCCGCCTGAATCCTGCGGTTTGCGGGCCTTGGGAATGACTTCGCTGCACTGCGTCCATTCATCTGCATATAGTTATTCAGATAACACATATAACACTGTCAACGCCACGGTAAGCCCAGACATGGTACCGTTAAGCAGCTGAGATATACAGCATTGTTCGTAAAGCATTGAAGGTTATTCCACCCATTAGTTATATTCGACCAGAACGTGCGCTCAGATAACAATTCAAGATAAAGCATTTGCATACAAAGAACATACATTACCGTTCAAATTCCATTCCCACGTTCTTTTCAATGGTGGTTCTACATGCAACTTAAACGGGAGCAAACAATAATCACCCGCACAACCATTGGTCGTGCTTGAGCACGAACGAAATTAAGCGCCTTCCGTGCACTGATGATTTCCTTCTACCTAGGCGGGGTGCCTCACGATGTTGTAGGGGTTAATGTTGGGTTTCACAATTCGTCAAGTTCTCTCGGTAGGTCCGCATTTAGATTTTAAACGAGATTGCGTGCTCACCGCTAGCACTGGGAAGTAGTTTTGTCTTGACTTGTATTATTTAACTTTAGTACACAAAATGACCTACTTCATGAATGCATGAGAGACGTTGTTTAATCTAGCGTTGCGCCCCCATCTACAGTGTCTAGACATACAGACCGTTATCATGAAGTATTAAGCTAGGTCCGCGTTAATCGCCGACGAACTCGTCGAGCTCTGATAGCCATTTATGTAATTCTTCCTGGAGATTCGGCGCACGGCAGATAAATCAGGGAACTAATTTATTACATTTACGTGTTTATTAAGGCGAAAGCCGCATGTGGCCTATTTTGTTAAACTCCGGTGTGCGGCGTGCCTACGTTGGTTACAAAACTTTCTCACACACCAAGTCAAGGATCAGAAGTGCCGTACAAAGCCTACATCCGATTCACACATTGCCATTTGGCTGCGACGTCCACAAAACTATCGAAGGAGCACAATGACTTTCGTTTCTCGCTTTAAATGTGTGTGATCGACTCTGTAGTATTGACGCAACTGCACCGGTAAATCGTGAGCGCACGCAGAAGTATTCCTTAGAACAACTGAGAGAACACAGGAATGCTACACGACAAGCAAACACGTGGGAACTCGTCCTATTTAAACCGACGACCACAGCTACTCCCACTAGGATTACACCAAAGAAACGCCATGGAAGTTTACGGCTCGCCCGACCGCTGGCAGATGATTAATTAAGGCAACACGAGCCTGAACATAAATGTTGCCAGTGCCACCACAATGCAGGACTTAGGGAACGAATTGCGGAATCTGTTAAGCATTCATTAATTGAAGATGATGTAGACAAAGAAGGGCAATCACGAGCTATTCTCATCATCAAAAGGAACAAGTGAATAAAGACCGCACCTGAACATTGCACTCGCGTCCACGTCGCGTTCGTCATTATACGCTGTCGTAAAATATGACGGTAAGAAACAAGCGGCCCTTACGGCCTGTTGTGTTTAGTTAAGCCGTCAATGTGCTGAAGGTTCAAACAATGCTGTGTTCAGCCTTCAGTTTGTCGCCGCACTGTGACGCATCACAGCATCTCAACGCCTGCCGGATGCAATGCTCCGACGTGGATCCCGCTCATACCAACTACCTGCCAAACGACCATGGCCTTCACCTCGCCAAACGCCAGATGACCGGCACTATGTGGACCCACTTCAGAGATCGCGAGTTATACTTGTTGGGTGTCACAACAAATCGGGCTGTGCGCTCGACACCTTTGAATATAAGTGCGGAAATCGATATGTCCCAATTGACCCAGAAAAAAACAGGATGAACTTCACATGATTTGGTCCAGCCGTTGCGATGGGAAAGGGAGAGCAGACTCGGCGGCACCTTTCCCGCCAAGTAGGCACGTCTACCGCGGGCGGTTTGAACTAGTCGCGAGTCAACCCCGCCATCGGCACGTCGCCAGGTGCAGCGAATTTGTGTCGGGCACTCTGGCCCAACCCACACACGCATACAAAAATTAGATGTTAAAGTCAGACCCGTGTGAGTTTTGCCCGGGCTCTCAACGGAAATAAACTTAACGACGCGCAGCGCCACTGTACTGTCTTTTCCTTGCGGCGGGACCCCTCTTGGGCTTCTCGCGTAGTACCCTGTTTTCGTCTTTGTGTTTATATTTTATTTTGCAGGCTGGCGGTGGCGGCGAGGGATATGGTTGCGCAATGTTTGCAGCATGTGGAACAGTGACGGCAGCGTCTCTTTGCAGCTAATTTTAGAGACGATAGTCTTTCTTTGGCTACTCGAGCGTGGCAATGTTGGCCGTCTGTATGTCTGTGTGTCTGTCGTAAAGATATTTTATTATTGCGACTTATATCACGCCCCGCTGTATACATGGGAGCTTCCTGCCCCACACGTTTTTTTCTTGCAGTACTTGCAGCGATAGTTCCGGTTGCAAAAACCCTTGTTAGTGTCGATGTAATCAGAATGGTCATTCAAACTCTCTGGCCTACTTAAAGCTTGCACTATCACTAGGTCGCCCGCTGAGTGCGTGCAGCAGGCAGCCATAGCTGGACTTACAAATACTCGTCAGAGCAACACTTTTTCACTGACGTCCACGTTACGAATCCGCATACTGCGCACACCTCGCATTTTGGGCCTTTTATACCGTGGTGACTGCTCTTTCCTTTCTTTTGTTCCAACTCATCCTCCGTAAATTTGTCCCGTTTCCTCCTCCCGTGCAAAAGAAGAACACCAAAAAGAACACAACACCACGTTATTCATACAATGATTATTGTTTTTCTGCTCCAATAATGCTATTGAATGGCAGTGGTCATGTTCTACAGGGTGTCAGTGGAGTAATTTTGAAGTGGCCAAAAGATGGCTCACCAATCAGTCACTCGGAAGGAGTACTTGCCTAGCAGGTGTTGCGAAGAGCTACCGATGATGACGCAACATTACGCAGCTGTACCACTTCGCATGATGCAACATTGCATTAACCGTAACTGAGGCTATTGGTTGTATGTAGCCGATACGGCTGGACGAAACATCGAGTCCTACTACATTTATTCCCTACAGCGTCCATGCAGGCTTGGTTTCACCTCGCAAGACAGATGAAAACTTATTCTCACCAAGAAAGGAAGTTTCTACACAATATTGAAATCAAATGCAAACAACGATCATCGGAGAAGGAAACACATGCTGACGAAAGTTCAGCGACACGATGTGCCTCGAGAGTGCTAAAATATTTGGCAACTTTGTTCCCCTGTTCATGGCTACCATTGTCTAAATAAGCATTGATGGAGTTTATTTGCACTGCACCAAACGGTAACGATGGTATTTAACGATGATAACGATGATATCTGTGTAACGGTGATATTTACCACCTTGCATAATGGGAAGCTGGGACGAATTTATATACATACTCGGAGGCGGCATGCGAACTTGGCACAGAAATGGAGGAGCAAATACGTGTTCCACCCTCCAAACTCTTCCCCCGTGCCCTTCCACTCGTACTTCCCACTCCACACTCGTACTTCCCACTCCAGTTTATCGGGCCCGTAGCCCCCGCCCACGTTTTCAATGAGTTGCTGTTGTCACCCCTTATGAGACATCGTGAACTTATAGCAGATCAGGCTTGTAGAAGCACAGTTATGGCAGTGAATGGCCCGAGGCCCCGTTTCATCTGGCGGGCTGGTACGTGCATACGATTGCACTCCACGCGTGCGCTGGAACTAAGATTCCGTAGCTACAGGTGTACTGCGTACACACGAGGGCACCAGTGCGAGCTAAGTGAGTGAGAGAGCACGCGGCATCACACAGACCATTTAAAGTGCATTTATTGAATGATTCTTAAAATGTTTTCAAAGGAGGTGTTGTTTCGTGCGGCAAAAATGTCTCCACGGGCTGAAAGTATCAGTGCTTGCATAACTCAGTACTTAGTGGCCCTTATCGATGGCCCTGACAATTATGCTTCTGCGCGTGCTTCTGACATGGCATTATTTATATGGACAGAGCAGCGCACAACGATTAAAACGTGGCCCCACCTTCCAGCTAATACGGTAACCGCACGTCACGAAAGGTAAAAATTAAAAAAAATTGGCTTCAATCCATGCTGTGAAGGTGCTTCGAAAGCAAAGCTTTGAACGACACCAACAACAATTGCCCGTGCGACGTCACTTGAATTCACACACGTTGTTCTAGAAAGAGTGAAACCACAGGTTCTCCCAGCCGTTACCTGCAATTCGCGGGGGCGGCATCCCGAACGCAGCGGCAGTGTCGGGCACGGCCGGGCAAGAGGATGCCGCCGCTAGCCCGGCCGTGAGTCGGGAGAGGATGATGATGATGATAGTTGGGTTTTATTGGCGCAAGGCCGACTATGGGCAAAGAGCGCCAAAGAAGATGTTACTGAGTTGTGATGAGACCGTACATACTAAAACATGTGACTAAAAGTAAAAGTGATGCAAAACAAAAGACAATGGAGATGGCTGGTGTATAGGGCCAGGATGATTACACGTGATATGACAAGAGCTGCAGAAAGTTCACCTCAGCTAAAAACTTAAAAACACGCCGACTAGAAAACATGGGAGTCGGGAGAGGAGACATCCGGATACAGGCAGCATGCACGACGGCACGCACACGAACGAGACGACACATGTAAATCTGTGATTGCCTGCTCAGTGGACCTACCCGATGTAATCGCCACGATTAAAAAAAACTAGTGCCCTTCCACTCTGTCAAGAAGGATGACCTGCAAAGCTGGACGCAACCCACGGAGTGCACGAAACAAAACACATTTGTGGCAATTTGCGATGGAGAATATTTAATAGCCAATTCGCTGAATGAACCTCTGACGGATCCAAGCTTTCTTCTTGCAGATGAACATGGAACTGCCTGTGTCCTCCCCCCGCCTTCTTCGTAAGCCTCTTACTGTTTGTGTAAGGTCGGGTTCAGACTGTTGCCGAAACTATAGTAATAACTGTGAAGAATGACGTCATTTCTCGTCTCATCCAACCGAACGGCGTGACACGGCATTATTTACGTCCATAGATCATGACACGGGTTTTGCATCGGTAATCTGAACATAGCCTAACACACAAACCCAATCCGCTCTACCGCTGAGGACTCCGGAGAGGTCCTATTGGGCCGTTTAACGCCAGCGTTTAAATCTCGCACCAGAACAGCGAATCAGTACGAGGATGAAACCTATATCTGCGCGTGCACGCCTCCCCTCCTCGCTCCAACTACTCTCCAATAAAAACGTGCCCACGCATAAACCGGCGACCGCTCATGTGCGCGTGCTTAGAAGTAACACACGCCATCGAAAATATCCCCCGAAAGCCCTCTAAAGAAGTGATATTGGCTCACGCCGGCATTCCAAGCGGGCAATTTGCTGTTCATCCTGGAGGGATTCGCCGCTACTCCTCGAGCTGAACTTGAGGTGGCATTGGGGTGCCAGCAGCTTTCCGTTGTTTTTCCACCAAGTCGCGCTTGTGTTCGGGCCAATGTTTCGATTCTTGATCTTCTTCCTCGAAACGAACGGCATGCATCCTTTCCATAACAGTTTAAAACCTGGAAGCCTTTGAACTCTATCCCCCCGTGCAAACATGTGGCTGCCTGTTTTCCTTCCCCCTTGTATGCATCTTACTGTGCGTGAAGCACTCAGTACTGTGCGTGAAGCACCCGAAGCACTCAGTTGAGGAGGACAGCCGACTAACCGCATTCAGCCATGTAAGTTCGGCATCTAAATACCAGCACAACCGGCATTTCCGTGGTAGCAGCATGAAGCCTAGCTTAACGTGACACCCCCTTTTTCTACCCGCAAACCATGCAAGTATAAACCGACAAACGGCGATGGCGTATACTTAGGCGTGAAAGACACAGGCGAAAATGACGGTCGGGAGGCCTTCCAAGCGGAAAGCAAAATATGCGCTCAAGCCAGTGTTCCTACTGGGAAGTTTCTCTTATACTGGGAGGGATTCGGAGCTACTTGGCGAAGTGAATTTGAGTGGAAACGGCCACGGCCGGTTTCGGTCGTTTAAGGGGGCAGCCATGTGGCAGCCGTTACCTGGGCTTCGGGGGAGCGGATTCTATGTCCGCGTAACCGAGTGAGCGAACGGAGCAGCGACGAAACAAAGAAAACAGAGAGGAGTGTCTAGCGAAGGGTGAAGTGGAGTACGACACGTGCGGTTATGGAGTAATCTTTCTCACTGCCTTTCCCTCACACGTTTCATGTGTCGTCACCAAGAAGCGCCCTCCCCCTGACACTTTCCCCAGATGCTGTTCCATTCTCCGCTTATCCATACCACGTGACGTTTGCGCGGGAGGTTCAAACACGATGTGCAACATGCTGGCGGGTGGCGGTGCACTGCGAGGTAGCAGCAGAGTAGCGCACGCCGCCGTACATCCGCTTATCACGCGAACACGTCCTGAAACGCAGCAGAGATGCCCCGTGACCGAGAAGACTGCAGCTCGCGCTGCGCACACATTTTATATTAGGGAGTGTAGCAGCCGACTGTACATTTTTTTGCGCCCATCCGTGATTCTTTTTATTTTTCGCAATCATCGTATAACCGCATACAACCGCTACCTGCCGACTGCGCAACTGCCAAAGGGGCATCGGTGGAGGCAAGGGGGAAATAACTGTGAAAGTAGTGCCAGCGGTGGTGAGGAGGAGCCCCAGAGCGGCGCCGAGTAAATCGATGACACGGGAATGAAAACTGGGGGGGGGGGGGTTAGACATATACTGCCTTGCAGTAAACCACAAGCGAAGCTCAGTGCATTTCTGGCGAGAGCACGAACACACGCTGCTCTGACACCGGGCCAGTCGACGAGCTATATACATCGCCGGCGTGCAGGTCATTCCGGCAACGTGGAACGAGGCGCGCGAGCCAGAAAGCACCACGTGCCTCGCAACCGTTCTAGACGTACACGAACGAAACGCTTAGAGCGCAGAACGCAACGCAGCCAGTACGTACATTTTCCGCACGTGCTGTCCCGGTCCCGGTCCGCGCAATTAATGACATCGCATCCGCATTGGTGGTTAGGCCACGACAAGTTTGACGCACGGCGCACGGAGCGCAATATACCTGGCGAATGACAGCACACCAGTGTTAGGGGAGTTTCCCAGGAAAAACGAGACGCGCACCGCAGGAAACGCACCACAGGTGACGAAAGACATACAACTTGGACCGGTGGAGCTGACCACAGCGAACGAAATGCAAAGCGCACGGAACGCAACCAACCCAGCACACACGCAGGAAACCTCAATTTGCGACATCCTCCGCTCCCGGAGCTGCTTTCTGGACTTGACCAGCGAATGTCACAACCGCAGGAATCAGCCTTTCCACAAGGAACTAATAACCCAGCGCACGCGGTTCAACCCTGTAGGAACGTACCAGCTCTCCGGCACCCGCTGCTCCATCCCGAGTCGAGCAAACAAACGACATTACACTCGTGCAGGTAGGTTTGTCAACGAGCAATGACAAGGGCAGCGCTTCTCGCGCACGTCCGAGCCGGAATATACATCACCGGCACCCGCTTCTCCGATCGAGACTCACTCGACAAACCCCATTTCGTAAAAGAGGACGTAACCGCGAGCAAGCGGACTCGGGACGAACGGAACGCTTTCGAGCCAGCTTGTACGGGAGAGAGAGCGATTTTAGAATTCTGGAAACAACGGGCAAAAGACGAGAGCTTGAGCAACGACACGGACATGGCAAGAACGGCAACTAATGAGCCCGATCCAGACGAAGGCATCGAACGCCCTACCGATGAAGTGACGCTTACGACCCAAGGAATGTGGGCCGAACGGACGAGACGAACTACTCCCGCTTCCACACCACAACGGTTTAACTTTTGAAGCAACAACGGCGAGAGCGAGGAATGATTTTGACCGATCCGCCCCGCCACCCTACGAAAACGCCACGCTACTGCACGCTAAACGAAAAGCCAACCGGCTCCCGCACGATACGCACCGCACACCTCAATCGAAGCAACATCCTCAAAGCGCCGAACTATGCCATCCCTGCACACCGCAGCTCGCAAGCGGACAAAACAGAGTCTACGCTCCCAAATGCATCAAGCACGCAACGAGCTACAGGAACACGATCGCCGACGGTAGCGGCGCGACTAACGCAACGCCGTAAACGCTGCGAAGTTCAGGTCCCATGGCTAATACATTGTAAGAATTATTTCCAAAACTTTACAATCTTTGAACTACAACAAATACCAACGAAAATTAAGTTCACCGGTCGTTCTATATAAAAACAAAAAATAAACAAAGAGCCCTTTACAACTTTATCGCAAAATAAATAAAAAAGAAGCTCCGCGAGCGACACTGGCCGAAACCCCCTGCCACTTTGTAACGGCCACACCCACTGATTTTTTTCCCTTTCACATTCACCGTAAGTGCGCAGTAGCGGCCTCGCCCGGTGGTATTCCGTTAAGAGAACCGCGTGAACTGCAATAACCGAGTTGTACGCTCCGTCTGGGTTCGGGCTCTGTTGACAATGGCCATCCTCACCAGGATGCGAAGCAGTTCGAAATTTGGTTGCCCCGAAGGGCATCGGCTGGGGTTAGCGGAACTTCTCCCAAGCGCACACCCCATTGCAAGAGCCGGGTGCCAGGCAGGGGGACGCTTGTACCCGATTTTACCGGTGGGTATCCGGCGGTGGGATTCGAACCAACCACCTCCCGAAGCCGAGACGGGCACCCTACCCGATAGTCCACGGCTGCGGTGATCGACCTTGCAGATGGAATGGTTATCTTTCGGCCCGAGGTTAATCTTTATCTTCGTAAGGCAGAGGCATCGCCCCAGATGGGAAGGATTATCAGGATACAAAATGAAGACTAAGACGCAAGTGTCTGTCTCGTGTCCATTTCGGCAGGCGTGTTGCAATGTTCCCTTCTACACAGATATGTAAAGCGTTGGTCGTTTTCGGGCAAAACCTGATTGTACCCGCTTTTTACACCCCGAACAAGATTCAGGAGAATCGCGTCCATTCGGCAAGAAAGAAAGCCGATTTCTCACCGAATGGACGTCTTAAGGTTTCTCACCGAATGAACATTTTCAGGATAGTTATCTCCCCACTCGTGCACTGTTGGTCCGCCATTCTCAATCGGTACTTTCGTGAAGCAAGCCCCACAAACACAGGTTCCGAACTTACTGCGTTCGGCATGAACGCTCACCACCTCAGAATGGCAAATGCTGCGCTCGCATTGTAGTGATGATATAATAGGAAGCTGTGATATCGACAGAACTTTCTCCAGGTGAGATACGTTTAACGATCGGACAGGTCTCGAATTGAGACAGACATGTGGTGCATGCAGATGATAATGTATCTAAACAAGGATGTGTAAAAAATAATGACCAGCTTTTTGTAAATAAAATGCTTCGTTTCTTAAGAGTTTTCAGCTCTCTTTACTGTCGTCGTTACTCAACAATTTCCAAACAAAATACAAATTCACATTTCTGAGGGCATTTTCCAGAAACGTCTGATGTCCCCCCGATTACTAGTTTGAAGCAAACACCAATTGTTGAGCGGTGGACATAAGAAGCTTATGATACCTTCTGAAATAAACTAAGTGTATTACTTTGTATGCTTCTAGATTTGAGCCGACTTCTGTTTTTTGGCTAATGTGTGGGTTGCTTGGCATAAAGGCCTCCTAAGGTTTTGTGCCAGTGATAGGTAGGTGCGTGGTTGATTTTGAGGTCTTTTTGGGTGCAGGCCACACAATGTGCTTTAGAGAAAAACAATTGCACAATACGTACGTGGCCCTGAGTACATTTCTGGAGTGCACGCCGGATGTTGAGGTGCCCCAAAAAGTAATCGGAGCACTTCTTCGTGAAATTAGAATAATTTCTGTTTTATGAGGCTGCCAGGATGAATAGAATATGTGCGGCCAGATTTCATTTTAGAATGGCATTCTTGAGAAGTCACTCAGGGATGGCTGGGTAGGCATATGGCGGATAAATCCCCTCATAAACTCCTACCCGTGATCCGTTTACTTTTTGAGGCACCTGTACGTGGCAAAGTGTTCGAGCGAAGCCTCCGTCGTGCAATAAATTGCGTGTATTTAAAGGCACACTGACACCAATTCTTGGGATCACGGGGGTTTACGCAATCCAAGGACTGCGCGTTGACATCTGCACACATTTTTATGTTATTTTGTTTTCCTCAAGGGTCCCTCCGAAGGGACATTATTTAAGAGGTGCGCACAAAAGTGTTTGGGAAGTTCAAAGGGCGATGTGTAAAAAATAGTGAAACCAACAAAACAACTGTCTGGGTAAAGGCAGACCAAAAATGCTAGAATACAGCCAAAATGTTACAAAGCACAGGCTGAATTCTCAGCGCGGTTGGGGAAGATACAACCTTGCTGACCGAAATCATTAGCAGACACAAGTTACGAGCAGTTTGAAAAAGCCATTCACGATCAGCTCTGGAATTCTTTATACAGTATATAATACGGTTGTAAGCTTTAGAAAACCAGGACAAAAAACTATCAACAAAAATGATCATTCGGCTCGAGAAGGGTTGCTTGCGACTTTTTGAATGCTTCGGTATTTTTGGTGTTAAAAATGTTATCCGGTAAAGCGTTCCAGTCTTTCGCAGATCCAATGAAGAATGTATGAGCAAACGCCTGCTAGTTTTAGGGCGAGGGTGCAAAACCTGCTTGGAGTTGCTACTACGGTAGTAGAAGAATGGAAACACTGTAAGGCCCGGTTATCTACCTGTGTTTTGCCTTAAAAGGACACTGAAGTGTTTTGCAAACATTGCGAGATTACTAACGCCAATTGTAGTCCTCAGTCCCTACGACATGTTTCGGGCACTGTTGGTTCGTTTACGCAAATTTATTTAGTGGAAAAATCAAATTGAAAATTCTGTCCTCCTCTCTGCATACTCGCGCATTTTCTATGGCGTTTTCGTGGGAAGTCAGGAAAAAACGAGTGGGCATGACTACGCTACAGCCCGGCTCGTTGACGTCCGGCAGAGTCCGTCGGCTTAGCGTTTATTCCGCCGGCCGATGACGGGTCGTCACAATTCGTTCGCTCAGTTGAAACCAAGCCACTACACGCTTGCGAATGGAAGAATGTGCCTTTCTTTAGTATGTTAGTTTGTACACTGCATCAAGCTCCAAGGTCAGGTCGCTCTACACGAGCGCTATACAAGCGCACAGCGACGCTTCGCTGACTGGTAGGCTAGTACGAAAATCGAAGGCCAATTGAAGGCGGGAGAAGAGTCAGCGAAGTTACTATAGGTACTAAGCAGTGTTGCGCACGTTCTACTAAAACAGGGACGAAAGCTCGTTCCTCGTTCTTTCCCAATTTTTAAACGAGTTTTAGTTACAAGTTCGTTTACCGCGAAAGGAACGCTGTCCAGTTCCATTTCGAACATTTTAAGGTGTCGTTACATTTACGTTACATTTATATTTTTAAATTAAATTATCGTGTTGTATTTCTGAGGCGACATAAAGTGAGAAAGTTAAAACTTACATCGACCTCCGTATATTATAGGAATATGAACACCGCCGGCAGGAGTTTTTCTAGAGATAAAAAGAATCCAAATAGACGCTCCTAGACGATTTCTTTTCCGGAAGTACCGGACAAGCTCCTGACATAGACGGCGATTTTGGTGCTCAATTTTGCTGCTCGTCTATTATAGGTGCAACAGATACTACTTCCTACTTAGTTCTTACAAATGCCTATTAGGTTACTGCGCTTCAGATAGGCAAATCGAAAGTTACTCATATGCATTGCATTAGAAACCGCGTCGAAAAGAACCATACATAGGCCTTTATTGAAGGTGGATTTATTATTACAATTTATTTAAAATACATTACAGGCCCCTTTGCAGGGTAATATAGTAAGGGGGTTACAAAATGGAGCTTTGCGGATCATAGCACAAATTTGCGAGTAACAAAGCACAGCATAACAAGTAATGACTAAGATGTTCGCAATCCAAGTTTAGGTCGGAAGATGGAACAAGAAAAAGAAAAACAAAAGACAACAGCGCAGTTACAGGCGAAATATACGCCAACGATTACAAATTATGCCGAGCACAATCAGGGTAGTAGATAAAGGAAACAACCAAATGTAGCCAAGTATGTGGACGCGACGCACGAATCAGTTGCGGTCAACCTAATACCCCTGTCACTCGGGCACTTTCAATCGCGATTGAAGTGAATCGCGATCGAGTTTTCGAGCGCGCTCGACGTACTGCCGCTGCTACACGGCACGTTTCAATCGCGATTGAGAAGTTGCACGGGTTGCACTCGTGTTCGCGAGATGCCGCTAACCATGTACTTGCGGCCGGCGTCTGGTAACTTCGCGCGGTCGTAGGTATACGTATCTATGTAAATATTACCTCAGGCTTATTTGGGTCAAGTTATTTGACAGAATTTGCGGCGTTAGTTGAAGTTGTCACATTCTGTGCCATTACTGAGCGGGGACGAGAGTATCGCCGCTTTCGTTCGACGCGCTTGGAAGCCTCTATCGCGCTTGAGAAACCAGGATTGAGTTCCAGCGGGATCGAGCTCGATCGCGATTGAAACTGCCGTGTAGTAGGTGCCCGATCCGGATTGAGCTCGATCAAGATCGGCTCAATCGCGATTGAAAGTGCCCGTGTGACAGGGGTATAAGATAGCCAAGTATGTGGATTCTCCACACGAAGCAGTTGCGTTGGTTAGAAATACGCACAAGGGGAAAGCACAGGAAATAACACGGAGCCTAATCACACGCGTAAAAACATTTACACTCCACAAAATATAGTCTGGTACAAAGTGCGACACCCTAAAGTAAAAGAAACAACCACAAATAAATAAAAAGTAAATGTGAAAACAAGAAAACGCGCCGTGGTACAGAAACGACATATTGTGTGGTTCTTCAAGCAGAAAAAAAGTCGAGTACATAAAACAAAGTTACAGAATATGGCAGAAAAAAACAAATTGTAGAAAGAATAAAGAAATGTGGAAACAATTGGTGGGAAAAAAATGCCCGAATGCATAGTCGCATCTAAGTAGAGTCCCTTTGAACTCAGCAAGAGTTGCATCTTCATTTTGGAGTCAGACAGGCAAACCCGTTTTTTCGTCAACAGTTTGTTGGTGATGTTGAATAGCAATTCCACGGAACCGATTGAGGGTACTGACGTGTTGTACTTGAAGAAAAGTTGGTTCAGTCCCTCGAAGGTCTTCATCTGCGACAGCGGGTAGTCAACTGCTACCAGCAGGTAACGCGACAGCTCATCCTGTGCCTCGGTTGGAAGGGTTTGCTTCTCAATTAAAAATAAATGCTCGGGAGCGGACGATGTGGCAAAATCTGCGCTGGATGGCCTGGTCTCCGCAGCCACCTCTGTTTTTATGTCGTCGTCGCCTCGTCTCGCATAGAACTGTCTGGGATTAATGATAGCTTAAACCTTGCGATTAAGCAACGGGCGACAACGAGTTCGCACTATCCTTTGATGTGTCTAAACCTGCAATCCCGAACAATTCCCGGTGACCCGGTGGCCCTTCGAATGACCTCACACCGAGAGCAACTACCTCGACAACAACGCAACCGCGGCTCGCGCGCACTAATACGATAATTACCCCTGACAATATACGGTGGTTTCACGAGGTACCTGCTGCGCAGCTCGGAATTAGAAACCTTCCCCTGCAGGGAACAATTCTATTGGCCAGATGTGCATCCTGGCCTCCCCTGACAAACGATGAAAGGTGAAAAGAAGTTTCGTGGCTGCGCTATTCACCCGCCGAACGCCACGTAAGCTCAACCGGAATGAAAGCAAGCCCAAGCTGAGGCCCGCTGCGTGGTTATTCTTCTGCCTTTGACCTTCGAGGGAGCACGTTCCGCTGAAGGGCGGGGAAATTGCCCAGCTTATAGGAAGAGAAACAAAGTAGCGAATTTGGATTTTTGTACTCGAGCTTTGGCATCAAAAACAGACAATTCCGAGCGATGTAACGTTGCCAGAAGGAACGCAGTTCCTGCCGTTCCTTCAAAAACTTAACGAGTTACCGTTACAGTTCCACCGACCCTTAATGAAACGGTGATGTTCCTCCGTTCCTCCAAAAAGGAACTAGTTTAGGAACGCCGTTCTTTGGAACGCCGTTTCGTACAACACTGGTACTAGGGAAATAAAATCAACAGAAACGTCTACGGTGCAGCGTAAAACTGGGGCACAGAAAGCACTTTTTTGCGCTGGTTGAGAAAGTAGAGCGGTCAGCAGCAGGGCCGCACATCAGCGAACACTTTTCCGTCGAAGAAATGCAATTGCTAGACGTGAGATATTGTTGCAATTTGGGGGACGCTCGCAGCACGAGCGCTGTACAACCAATAGTCCTCAAAGCTGCTTGAAATGCTAAATCTAAACAAAAATATAAACTGGTTATACGATTATATACTTTATATTTCCAACACTCGCCACCGCTGGCGCGTGCGCTAGTGGTCTGAAGCGCTGGATATGTTATTTTGCAAGTGGATAGTTGGAATACCCGAGGTTACATCTTTATTTTTTGTAAGTTGATTGCTTAGTTTTCGGCCGATGTTTTCTACACTGAATTCACCATTTTTGGGCCGCAACGTTCGTTGCTCCACGGGCGCGTTCGCTGAACGCGCGCTGACTGACGCTGACGCGCTAGCGAGTTCTCGTTGACATTTTGTTGCCATAAGTACCGACTGATGCAGGCAGTGGGCACAGGCCGGAATCAGCAGACCCTTGGCCTAGTGCGAACACGCTTTTTACGCTGCATGCATGGGTGAGGCAAGCTCTGAATATGACTCCCCTACCGAGCTGGTATGGACCCCAGCCCACACGGGCGTGGGAGGGAACGAGGCAGCACACAGAGCCGCTCGAGAGCTCACCTTCCGAGCGGGTCCTAGCCTTGAACCCTTCCACGGAGCCCTGTCAGCTCGAGATCGGCTCCTTTCCTTTCATGAGATTACGTCTCATTACCGCCTCTCCCGCCGTCTACTGCCCCCTGCACACCCGGCACTCTCTCACACCGAAGAACGCCTATGGCGCTTAGTGCAAACGTACACCCTTCCTTGCCTGTCCCGCCTGCACCGCTTGTACCCCGGTCTGTACCCTTCACCCCACTGCCCCGCTTGTTGGGTGGTCCAAACCATGGATCACCTCCTCTGGCAATACCCCCACAACCCATTCCCCCCATATCGAGACGGTGAGCACTGGGCGAGGGCGTTGGGCAGCTCGGATTCGGCGGTGCAAGATGCCATCGTCGCCCGGGCTGCCAAATTCACCGGGGACCTTCCTCCCTCGGTCACCACTCTTCCCCAGAATTAGTCCTTGCGGCAATAAAAGTTTTGTCTCTCTCTCTCTCTGCGGTGACGCAAAGGGCGTTCATTCACTGCGTACGCGTCGGCTAGTGAGTGCTACGGTTCCATGTGGTTTGGTGGACTTATCTGACCAATTTACAGCCGACAATAGGACAGAATCCTGTTGCGACGATTATTGTGATATCGTGAAAGCCAATCCAACGGTAACGTCGGATGCGTTTTTTAGTGTGATAAATTGCCCTACGGCATAACAGGAGGTTCATACGTAAAACATTGCACCAGTTGCACTCAGAAAGCCAAGAAGAGACCGGTACTGGGGTCCTCATATCCAACGCTTAAGATCGTGGGGTCTCCCAGGATGGAGCCCTGTGCCTCGGAGGTGTTGGATTATGGCGTTTCTAAGACCTGAACAATTCCACAACAGGTGTTCAACGTCAGCTTCGGGCGCAGCAGACACACAGAAGGGGCAGGTGTCCGCAAACGGGGCATGGTATCGCGCAGGCCAAGCGTGGGTAACTGCTGGGGATAACGCCACCCCAACTCGAAGATTCTGCAGCAAGACCTCCTCCCAGCGAGCGAGCCCACTGGGGAGGTCAATTTCACGCGGTGGAAGTGAAGCATGCGTGGCGCGGCGGAGGTTCTCTTTTCCACCAACAGTTCCTCTAGGGTAGATACTCGAAGTAGTGGTAGTGGCCGTGGAAGGTCTCTCCGGTGGCAGCGCGATCTGCCACTGTGTGGGCAGGAAGCGTGTCTCCGCGAATCTATGAAACGCGGAGAGGGCATGGATAAGTGTCCATAATCTTGTGAATGCGTGCGGCCAGGCTTGTACAATGCGCAACGCGACGCAAATACCGAATAGCTGCCGTTGAGTCCGTGTAAAGTTCCAGCTTGTCCTCAGTAGTCAAAGTCAATGCAAGCGCCTGCAGGCCATCCCTAAGGGCAGTACGTTCTGCTAGCAGGCTTTGGAGTGCACGGAGGACTCGTACCCGCAGCTTTGATTTAGGGCAGGGTAGGAGGGACACGTCAAGGCCGTGGTGACGAAGCAGTCGTATGCCCCGGCGTCCACAAAAGCCTGGTCAACCAGTGGTTCCGTCCCAGGCGCCCAGTCAGGGACATGAAAGACGGCATCTGGAGGCTGGTGAAGGCCAGAGGTACGGGCGTGTAGCCTTATCAGAGGCTTGTTGTTCGTCACCTGATGAAACAGTCAGGGTGGCCTTGCGGCGGAAAAGGCTGGCATCGTATTCGGCGGCTGGCCCATGTACGCGGCGAGAGCTGCTGACTCTGGAACCAGTCCACGTTTCAGCAGGCGTGCGGAACGACGCTGATGAATGCGTTCATCAAGCGTGTTTAGCTGGGCTTCTGCTTGGAGCTGTGGAATTGGTGTTGGGCGGGGGAGTCCAGTAATAGTGCGCATGGTGGCCCTGTTAATAGCCTCCAGCTGGTCCCAGTCCTCTTGCGTCATGTGCTGGAACTGTGCCTGGTACACGAGCCTTGGCTGTAGTACAAAACGCCTAGGAGACGGGCCATCGTCCAGCAGGCCCCGCCAGACTTCTGGGAGATGCGGCGAACAAGGTGGAGCAGTTGTCCGGCTTTCTGTGGGGCAGATCGTATACACTGAGCGGCCGACCTTGAGGCCGATATCTCTAAGCCCAGAACCCGAAGGTGTCCGACAATTGGAATGGCGGTACCATTCACTTGTAGGACGATGGGCGATACTGCAAGGGAGCGACAGCACCAAGCGTTCGCAACTGTAAGTGCAGCAGTCTTCTCTTGAGAGACGGTGAGGCCCACATACTCACACCATTTCTGGCAGCCTGTTAACGATTGCTGGAGGCACTCGGCTTGTCTTGCCAGGTCTGAATGGACTGTCCATACAGTAATATCATCCGCGTACATGAGGAAATGCAGGTCTTGAATAGTGGCCAGGTGCCAGGGTAGCGGAAATCAGACGATGCAAAAGGTAACGGAGAGAGGACAGACGCCAAGCATGTTGTTTCACAGAACCGAAACCGAAACATGTTTGAATGCTAATATTGGACACCGTCCAATCACGTAGCACCTTTACCCGACGTCACTGCGGTTATTTGGTGCAGCCGCCGGAAACCGCGCATGGTAGTTTTGCTTCTTCCAGACTTTATAAAATAAATGAATTATTGTTGGGTTTAACGAGACGACGCAACGCGGGCGATGAGGCGCGCCGCAGTGTAATGCTCCGGAATTATTTTGACCACCTGGAGATCTTTAACGTGTGCCGAAATCTCGTATACAGGGCGTTTTTGCCTTTTGCCTCCATCAGAAAAGCCGCCGCCGCGGCCGATGAATCGAACCCGCGACCTCGTGCTCAGCAGAACAACGCCTTAGCTACTAAGCCACCGCGGCGGGTGCTTTATAAAATAAATAGCACCTTATCGTCAGGATAAACGATATAATAGAAAAATTCACTTGAGTGTCCGTTTATATGTGTCTTACGCTTCGGGGGGCCTTGGGCATGATGCTTATTTATCATAATGTTGATGTGTTCGATTAAGATATGTAACATAGATTAATATATAACTCACATAATCATAAAATATACCATAGGTCAGATGCACACTTTGGGGAGTTCTTGCAGTACATTGCTGAGGGTCAGAGACCTGCCCCAATGGGCGACCTGCAGCAATAAACGAGGAGAGGGTGCGATCAGGAAGATGGCCAAATAGAGCAGTTTTAAACGGATCACTAAACACCTGCTACTTCCGGCTAAAAATATCTTGAAGGCATGTTTGACAGGTTCGAAAACATATATCGTAATTTTTTATCCTACACTAAATCTTTACGGCCTCAAATGAATATTAACGATTCACTATGTACGCACTTTATTGCTTCGTTTATTTTCAGCGATTGTAGAATATTAAAAGTTCAATAAATAATTTAAGACCAAGTGTTGACCTCATATTTCATAAAAAAAGTCAGAAAGCATACAGAACGAGATCGATTAGCTTAAAAAACACCAAAAAAGAAGCTCCGCGAGCGACACTGGCCGAAACCCCCTGCCACTTTGTAACGGCCACACCCATTTTTTTCCTTTCACATTCACCGTAAGTGCGCAGCAGCGGCCTCGCCCGGTGGTATTCCGTTAAGAGAACCGCGTGAACTGCATTAACCGAGTTCTACGCTCCGTCTGGGTTCGGGCTCTGTTGACAAGGGCCATCCTCACCAGGATGCGAAGCAGTTCGAAATTTCGTTACCCCGAAGGGCATCGGCTGGGGTTAGCGGAACTTCTCCTATGCGTACACCCCATTACAAGAGCCGGGTGCCAGGCAGGGGGACGCTTGTACCCGATTTTACCGGTGGGTATCCGGCGGTGGGATTCGAACCAACCACCTCCCGAAGCCGAGACGGGCACCCTACCCGATAGTCCACGGCTGCGGTGATCGACCTTGCAGATGGAATGGTTATCTATCGGCGCGAAGTGAATCTTTATCTTTATAAATAAAGGGGCATCGCAACAGATGGGAAGGATGGTCAGGAGACAAAATGAATACGCAAGTGTCTCTCTCGTGTCCATTTCGTCCGGTGTGTTGCGATGTCCCTTTCTTAGACAGATATGTAAAGGGTTGGTTGTTTTCGGGTAAAACTCGAATTTACGCCCTTTTTACACCCGAACAAGTTGCAGGATAGTCGGGTACATTCGGTGAGGAACCCGATTTCTCATCGAATTGACCTTTTCAGAGTAGCGATCTGCAGAATCGTGCGCTGACGGGCCGCCGTTCTCGACCAGTACTTTGTTGAAGCAAGCCCCACGAACACAGCTTCCGAAAGGTTTGAGTATTGGCATGATTGTAGCACTCACTACCTGAGGCTAGGAAATGATACGCTCACAGTGTAGTGACTATATAATAGGAAGCTGTGATATCCGGAGAACGTTCTCCCGGATGAGGAGGAAGAATCAACTTTTACTGAGCCCAAAAAGAAATCGGTGGTGCACGCTGGCACCAGAGGGGGTGGTTCCCTAGTTACGGGACCCATATGGTCCCAGCAGCTCCTGGCCCCTGTCTGTCAGTGCGAGCTGAGTCGGCAGGGCGGGGCTGGTCAACAAGGTCTCCCATCGCTCAAGGGGTTGGAGATTGGGGGTGTTGTGGGGAAGGGAAGAAGGGGGATCTTGAGTTCTGTACAGTCTGCCAAGATGTGCGGCAGGGTGCCCCCCTCTCTTTTGCAAAACGGACAGAGCGTATCGTGTTCCGCAGGGTACATGCGGTTCATCAGTACGGGATGCGCAAGGGATCCCGCCTGTGCTCGACGCAGGATCGTCTGTTGTTGCCTAGTCAGTTTGGGGTGCGGTTCCGGCAGTCTACACCTCTCCTCTCGGTACATCCGGGTAATGTCCCGAAACCTGGTAACCGGGTGCGGTAGCTCTTCTGGCTGGTGCTCGGCCCGGATTGACTTTTCTCGGGCATGGGAGTCGGCGATGTTGTTGCCTGCTACCCTCGAGTGAGCCGGGACCCACACGAGCTCTATGGCTCTTCCCGGTGGCTTGCACTTGGATAGAATGGCTCGGGCCGCGGAGGAGATTACCCCCCCCCCCCGCGGAAGCTTCCGTACGCTGTCATTGAGTCGGTGACCACGGTGTCCACGCACGGCTGTGCGAGTGCCAGGGCCACGGCCACTTCCTCGGCAACAGCGGGGTCTGTCGTCTTCAGGGACGCGCTGACGATCAGCCGGTCTCTGGACGTAACTACTGCCGCTGCACGGTCGCTGTGTTTTCGGAGCGAGGCGTCCGCGTAGAGGACCCTGGGGTTCTCTTCCAGCTTCCGGGCCATTGCTTTTGCACGCGCGGTGCGCCTCTCGTCGTCCTTGCCCGGCGTCATGTTCCGGGGAAGGGGTTTGGTAAGAATGCTGATCATCCAGTCTTCCGGAAGGGCTGCCCTAATGGGTACTGGCTCCATCTGCCAACCTATCTTGCGTAGGACGGCTCGTCCGTGCTCCGTGTGACTGAGCCGGATTCTCTGATTCGAAAGGTGGGCTTCGATGAGCTCCTCCACCGTGTTGTGGGCGCCCATGTCTAGCAGTGTTTGCGTGGGCGAGTATATGGGAATGCCGAGTGCTTGCTTCGTTGCCTTTCGAAGGGTGTCCCTATTCGCCTTCGTCAGCTGGAGATACGGGGCGGAATAGGTAACCCGCGACACGACGAACGCGCGTACCAGGCGCATGGCATCGTCCTCTTTCAGGCCTCGGTTTGTGTTAGATACCCTCCGAATCATACTGAGTATCTGTTAGCATGTAGTCTTGATCTTTTTGACGGCGGCGTGTGCCTTCCCGTCGCTCTGAAGTAGTAGGCCGAGAATCCGAATCGGCTGAGTTGGCTTGATGGCAGTTCCGTCGATGGTGATGGTCACGTTCGGCAGCGGCTCCTTTTTAGGTTTCCCCGGTTGGATCATGAGCAGCTCAGACTTCTGGGGAGCGCAGCTCAGTCCGCATGACTTGGCGTACTCGTGCACGGTCGTTGCCGCCCGCTGCAAGGCTTCCTCCACCCAGGCATCGGACCCGGCTCGGGCCGTGCACACCGTAATGTCGTCGGCGTAGAACGCGTGGTCCACGCCTTCGATTTGCTTGAGTAGATCGGGCAGGGGCAGGAGGGCCAGATTGAAGAGCAGGGGCGACAAGACCGACCCCTGAGAGGTGCCCCTATCGCCGAGCTCGACAGGGTCCGACTTCTCGTCCCCTATCCTGATGGTCGCCGTTCGGTTTGACAGAAAATCTTTAAGTAGCCGAATGTCTTGCGGCCGCACCTGGTCTTGTTCAGATTCTGCAACATGCTTGCGTGGGACACGTTGTCAAACGCTCCTTTCAGGTCGAGGGCGAGTATCCCGCACGGCGCGTGCCTCGTTGCCTGCTTGACGACCAGCTCGTGGAGTTGGACCATCACGTCTTGGGTGCTGAGATGATGTATGAAGCCGTGCATCATCTCCGGCATCTGATCTGTTTCTTCGAGGTGCTTCTGCAGCCGGCGAAGAACCATGCGCTCCATCACCTTCCCCGCGCAGGACGTGAGGGAGATGGGCCGCATGTCTATCGTGAGGGCTTTGCCGGGCTTTGGAATGAAGTGGACCTCGGCTTCCTTCCATACCTCCGGCCACCGCGAGCTGTCCCAGGTTTCGTTGATGTGCTCTAGGAGGACGCGGGCCGCTGCACCGCTCATGTTACCGAGCAGTTTGTAAGTTACGGCGTCCCTGCCGGAGGCACTTCTCTTATTGCTTTCGTCTATCGCTGTCCAAAATTCCGTCATGGTAAACGGCCTGTCCAGCTCGTCGTTGTCGGGTCCTTCGTACGTCTCGGGCCCCGGGAACTGGCCCTTCTGTTCGTTTAGGTAGCTCGCCTTCAGGTCTTCCAGGAGCCTGCAGCCGTCTCCCTTATGCGTGTTCAATACTTTCGTGAGGTTGCGATTGGTCGCAGTTTTGGTACTCAGCGGGTCGATTAAATGCCTCAAGAGACACCACGTCTTCCGCGCCGAGAGTTTGTCCTGCAGGCCGTCGCAAGTCTTCAGCCAATTTTCCCTTCATAGCTTTTCGGCGTGCTCGGCGATCGGTTTGTTCAAGACCGCAATGCGTTTGACCAGCTTTCTGTTATGTCTCTGACGCTTCCACCACCGCGTTAACGAGTGCCGAGCCGCCCACATGTGGGTCAGTCTGGCTTCCACGTACGGTACCTGCGCCGTCGTAGCGATTTCCTGGGTGAATTTCTCGAGGACCTTCTTCTGGTCCCTCGCCCATTCGGTATAGGTTTGTTTTCTTTCGGTTTGTGCCGGCTCTTCCTCGGCCGCCGCATCTTGTTCTTGGGTATACTTCCTCATCTTGTCCCAATCCGTGATCCGCACCGTCCCCAGCACAGACCGACATCGGGAGCCTCGGATCGTGATGCGGATCATGCTGTGGTCAGACCCCAGGTCCGCTTCTTCGCTCCTCCAGGTGACGTCTAGCATGCCCGATAACCACGACAGGTCTGGCGTAGTGTCCCTTGCGGCACTGTTGCCTCTTCTGGTGGGTACGTCCGGCTCGTTCAGGAGGGCCATCTCGTGATCCTCCATTGTCTTGGCTAACGATGTTCCTCTCTTGGACTGGAACGTATAGCCCCACGTTGTGTGAGGGGCGTTAAAGTCGCCGACGATCAGGAGTGGCCTCATCCCCGCCAACCCTTTCGCCTGGCTCACGATACGGTCAAACTCGTACTGCCGTTGTGACGGCCGGCAGTACGCGCTTATGACGAATAGATTGCCCGAGTTGCAAATTTCTCTTGCATGAATTTCGACCAGCGTGTGCTCGCACCCGCCCTGCGCCGTGACGTGTTGTGTTGTCACTACGTTGCTGCGGACCAGCACCGCCGTTCCGTTCTCCGTGGGGTCTGTGTAAGTGACGTACCCCGGGAGTCGTCGTTTCCCGTTTGTTTCCTGTAGAGCTATTACATCTGGCTTGTTTTCTTGCCCGTCAATGTGTAAAAGTAGTTCCGCTTCTTTGTTGCGAATTCCGCGGCAGTTCCATTGGTAAATTACGGTGGTGTCTCCCCCGGTCTTCTTCCTGTGCTTCTTACTGGGCCTTTGCGTCATCCTCCTCGGACGTCTCCAGTCGACCGCGCCTTTTCGCGATCGCATCTTTGATTCTCTCGGCCCGTTCCTTTTTCAGGGACGCGAAACGGTTTCTCACCGACGTTGTGGCTACTTTTAGCGCTAGGCGCTCGTGCTTCACCGAGAGCGTGTGAAGCTGACTCTCGACAGCTCCGAGTCGGGCGTCCATTTTGCCTAGCCTTCCGTTAATTTGGGTTATTGCGGAGAGAATGGCCGTAGGCTCTCCTCCTTGTGGGATCTGTGTCGTTGCCGTGGTCGCGGTCTCGGCGGCAGCCGCTTCCTCTCCGCTCGCGGGACCCTCTTCGGCGTCCATCGCCTCTTGATTGCTGGATGCACGTTGCGTGGACCCAGCCGCTCCCGCTGTCCGCCCTAGGCGGGGCGAGGGGGGATCCCTCCGCGCCACCTTGCGCAAGCCTCCGGCGTTGTTTGTCGCCGTGGTGTTGTTTTGGGGTCCTACATTTCCCGAGCTGCCGTTACTCGCCAGCGTTTCAATCTTGCTCATAAGCGCCCGTATTTGGGCATTCTGCTCCTGGATCTGAGCGTTTTAACGCTCTATGATCCTCTTAAGCTCTGCCACGTCGCTACTGTCCTTTTGCAGACTCGGTTGTGAGTGAAGGTGTTGGGAGGTGGGGAGGGGTGGGAATGCGGTGTCGCTGGTTCGAGCGACGATAGACCTGTTGGTCCAGCTCACCTCTTCCTCGGCGATCCCTCGGCGTCCGATTGACTCGTTCCGGGACTTCGAACTAGCCCGGTAGCTCGAACTGGTCCGGTGTCTCGAACTGGCCCGGGACCCCGAGGCGGCCCTGCATTTCGAACGGGACGTGGTCCGGGATCCGGATCTCCCGCTCGAGCAGGGGTTCACCGTCTTCCAGCGGCGGTTGCCGCCGCCGTTGCTACCCCCGGATAGTGACTTCGATCGGGAGCGACTCTGGCGGTCGCTTTCGCCGCTACTGTTGTTGCTGCTGCGGACCGGCGTTTGCGACCGGCCCCGTTGTTTGGAGGCGCTACGGCGGGGTCCGCCTGCAGGACCTCTTTTGTCTCGCTTCCTTCTCCCAGCGTCTTCTTCTTCCTCCGCTCGGCGCCGTTCCCAGCGCCGCCGGCGGACGACGTAGGGCGTCTTGAAGCGGGCTTTGCAGGCCTTGTCCGCGCTCAGGTGTTTGCCTCCGCACAGGCCACACTTCGGGACACATGGGTGGTCTTCGGCGGGGTTGGAGATTCCACACCCTCGGCAGATCGTGTTCGAGGGAACCGGGCACACGTCCATTCTGTGGCCCACTCTTCCGCACGCATAGCATACGTCAATTTGTTTTTTGTGCAACGTGCAGTCCGTGAGCAGGTTGCCGTATCTAACGTAATTCGGTACTTTGTGCCCTTCGAAAGCAATGACGACCGATCGGGTCTTACCTATTCGGTTTGCCTGTAGGGCTGTTGGGTTATGCTTGTGCACAACATTGTCCTGAATCTCCTGGGCAGTATCCTCGCGCGGCATGCCCCTTATGACGCCCTTCACCGTGCCGTGAGGGGCCGCTTCCTAAGCACTTCGTGCGACGTGCCGCGTATGTCGATCCTTTCCACGGCAGCGTATCGGTCGGCGTGCTCTCTCTTGGAGGTGCTCACCACAACGATATTCTGCTGAAGGGTCAGGCACACGACGTTTTCATTTGCTTCATTTGCGGGGATCTGTGCCGCCGCCGCAAGTGTACGACTTAGTTCTACGCGGGTGACATCGCTCACACGGAGCCCGCCTCGTGGGCGCAACACGATCTTCATTTCGCCGCGCGGAAATTCTGGCATGCGCGCGCCCTTCATTGTTACAATTTACCCTTGTTTATACGTTTCACCCTTGAGTGACGTGTATCGCTGCCGGTGGCGCCACTGCCGGAGGTTGTCACTCTAGCTGTTGACGTCAGCCGTTGCCTTGGCGCTATCTTGGCTCACTCGAAGTACGGGCGTTAGGGTTAGCTGGCCCACGCCGTTTTGCCTCACTCTCTCGCCGGCAGTTTTCCAGCCGTGCGATCTTGTGCACTGTTCCGGCGAAATTTCGACGCCGTTCACCTCTACACGCATAGTGGTTAGCATTTTCCAAACAGATCCTACTGTCACAAACTAGAATTTTTTTTTAAAGAATAGGCGCTTAGATTTACGCGAAGGCGACCTCTACAGTGAGGTTATGCGCCCAGGGGGACACATAAATAGCGGTAATTATTGATTTCGGAGGCTTAATTAACTAAAATTGAATAATTAAATTTTTAGTGCCTACAGTAAACAGACATATTGGGAAGTTAGGCGCAATCACGTTTCTAGGCAGTTTCAATTGGCAGAATTTTTCTGGTGCATCCGTAGTCTGAGATATCAAACGGCGAAGTTTAGTTGCCATTCGCATGATTACGTATGCAAGACAGTCTGCACCGGCGCAGAGCTCCTCCCTTCTGTGACGTGCCTGCTGTGCACGGTGTTTAGTTCGACAAAAGGGTGGAGTCCCAGGAAAAAGTGATTACTGGCACCCATTAATTCTTGGCCGGCGGTATTGCAATCTGCAGTACTAGGAAGCGCTATCGAAACCCAGAACAAAAGGGAGGAGCTATGCGCCGATCTTACTTCTAGCATGTGTAATCATGCAAACGGCAATGAAACTTCGCCGTTTCATATCTCGGACTACGGATGCGCTAGAAGAATTTTCCCAATTGAAACTGCGTAGAAGCACGATTGCCTATAACTTTCAAATACAAACATGCCTGGTTACTGCAGCCACTTAAAAAGGTAAATATTCAATTTTAGTTATTAAACCACCTACACCAATAATTACATCTTAATTACGTGTCCTCCTGGGAGCATAACCTCATTGTAGAGGTGGCCTTCGCGTAAATCTAAGCTGCTATTTTTACAAAAAACATGTCCACTTAATTTTGACCACCCTGTATAAACAAAGCTCGTGCGATAAAAACCTGCATACGCTACAAAACACCTCCATTCCTCACGATGTCATCAAGAGCACCAGCAATTATTTCAGACTTCCTAGCCCCCTCCACTGCGCCTACCACCTGTCCATCAGCAACGCTAGACATATCGAGCGTCGTCAGCATCAGTAAATTGAATTTAGCTTCCGCGAACCACACCGTGAGACTGAAGCGGAAGCGGGAAATCGAGCCGTAACACATTTCTGCAACTAACCTTAGTCGCGCAAGAAAATGGCCACCAAAAATGAACTTACCGAACTTTCTTTGTCCGGGCACTGGAAAACGCCGCCGTTCATCGATCGTTGGCAGCAGCAATTCAGCTTATCCTTAGCCTCACGTGTTTCCAAATGGCAAGCAAGATATCCACAAAGCGCGAACACATGTCACAACACAACACTGAAAATGTGCCTTTCCAAATATACCACTAGCAAGCCATTATTTTGTCTTCACTATATTTCTTCACCTTATATTTCCAACACCTGCCACTTCTGGCGCGTGCGCTAGTCGTCTGGAGCGCTGGATATGTTATTTTGCAAGTGGAAAGTTCGAATCCGAGAGAGTACATCTTCATTTTTTGTAAGTTGATTGCTTAGTTTTCGGCCGATGTTTTCTACACTGAATTCACCATTTTTGCGCCGTAACGTTCGTTGCTCCACGGGCGTGTTCGCTGAACGCGCGCAGACTGACACTGACGCGCTAGCGAGTTCTCGTTGGCATTTTATTGCCATAAGTACCGACTGATGCGGGCAGTGGGCACAGGCCACAATCAGCAGACCCTTGGCCTGGTGCAAACACGCTTTTTACAATACAGGCATGACTGAGGCAAGCTCCACAGATGGTGGAAAAGCGCATGGAATTTGAGCGTTTGCGGTGACGCGAAGGGCGTTCATCCACTGCGTAGGCGTCGGCTAGTGAGTGCTACGATTCCGAGCAGTTTGGTAGACTTTTCTGACGAATTTACAGCCGACAGTAGGACAGAGTCGTGTTGCGACGATTATTGTGATATCGGAAAGCCCATCCAACGGTAACGTCGGATGCGCTTTTTTTTAATGCGATAGATTGCCATACGGCATAACAGGGAGGTTTATAGGTACAACATTGCACCAGTTGCACGCAGAAAGCCTAGCAGAAACTGGTACTGGGGTCCCAATATCCAACGCTTAAGATCGGGGGGTCTCCCAGGATGGAGCCCTGTGCCTCGGAGGTGTTGGATTCTGGCATTTCTAAGACCTGAACAATTCCCCAACGGGTGTTCAACGTCAGCTTCTGGCGCAGGAGTCATACAGAAGGGGCAGGTGTCCGCAAACGGGGCATGGTATCGCGCAGGCCAAGCGTGGGTAACTGCTGGGGATAACGCCACCCCAACTCGAAGATTCTGCAGCAAGACCTCCTCCCAGCGAGCGAGCCCACTGGGGAGGTCAATTTCACGCGGTGGAAGTGAAGCATGCGTGGCGCGGCGGAGGTTCTCTTTTCCACCCACAGTTCTTCTAGGGTAGATAGTCGAAGTAGTGGTAGTGGCCGTGGAAGGTCTCTCCGGTGGCAGCGCGATCTGCCACTGTGTGGGCAGGAAGCGTGTCTCCGCGAATCTATGAAACGCGGAGAGGGCATGGATAAGTGTCCATAATCTTGCGAATGCGTGCGGCCAGGCTTGTACAATGCGCAACACGACGCAAATACCGAATAGCTGCCGTTGAGTCCGTGTAAAGTTCCAGCTTGTCCCCAGTAGTCAAAGTCAAAGCAAGCGCCTGCAGGCCATCCCTAAGGGCAGTACGTTCTGCTAGCAGGCATGGGAGTGCACGGAGTTACTCGTACCCGCAGCTTTGATTTAGGGCAGGGTAGGAGGGACACGTCAAGGCAGTAGTGACGAAGCAGTCGTATGCCCCGGCGTCCACAAAAGCCTGGACAACCAGCGGTTCCGTCTCAGGCGCCCAGTCAGGGACATGAAAGACGGCATCTGGAGGCTGGTGAAGGCCAGAGGTACGGGCGTGTAGCCTTATCAGAGGCTTGTTGTCCATCACCTGATGAAACAGTCAGGGCGGCCTTGCGGCGGAAAAGGCTGGCATTGTATTCGGCGGCTGGCCCATGTACGCGGCGAGAGCTGCTGACTCTGGAACCAGTCCACGTTTCAGCAGGCGTGCGGAACGACGCTGATGAATGAGTTCATCAAGCGTGTTTAGCTGAGCTTCTGCTTGGAGTTGTGGAATTGGTGTTGGGCGGGGGAGTCCAGTAATAGTGCGCATGGCGGCCCTGTTAATAGCCTCCAGCCGGTCCCAGTCCCCTCGCGTCATGTGCTGGAACTGTGCCTGGTACACGAGCCTTGGATGTAGTACAAAACGCCTAGGAGACGGGCCGTCATCCAGCAGGCCGCGCAAGACTTCTGAGAGATGCGGCGAACAAGGGGGAGCAGCTGTCCGGCTTTCTGTCGAGCAGATCGTATCCACTGAGCTGCCGACCCTGAGGCCGATATCTCTAAGCCCAGAACCCGAAGGTGTCCGACAATGGGAATGGCGGTACCGTTCAGTTGTAGGATGATTGGCGATACTGCAAGGGAGCGACGGCCCCAAGCGTTGGCGATTGTAAGTGCAGTAGTCTTCTCTTGAGAGAGGGTGAGACCCTCATACTCACACCATTTCTGGCAGCCTGTTAACGCTTGCTGGAGGCACTCGGCTTGTCTTGGCAGGTCTGGATGGACTGTCCATACAGTGATATCAGCCGCGTACATGAGGAAATACAGGTCTTGAATAGTGGCCAGGTGCCAGGGTAGCGGCAACCAGACGATGTAAAAAGTAGCGAAGTGAGAACAGGTGCCATCCTTATTTCACAGAACCGAAACCGAAACATGTTTGAATGCTAATATTGGACACCGTCCAATCACGTAGCACCTTTACCCGACGTCACTGAGGTTATTTGGTGCAGCCGCCGCAAACCGCGCATGGTAGTTTTGCGTCTTCCAGGCTTTATAAAATAAATGAGTTATTGTAGGGTTTAACGAGACGACGCAACGTGGGCGATGAGGCGTGCCGTAGTGTAAGGCTCCAGATTAATTTTGACCACCTGTAGATCTTTAACGTGTGCCGAAATCTCGTATACAACGCGTTTTTGCCTTTTGCCTCCATCAGAAAAGCGGCCGCCGCGGCCGGGGAATCGAACCCATGACCTCGTGCTCAGCAGAACAACGCCTTAGCCACTGAGCCACCGCGGCGGGTGCTTTATAAAATAAATAGCACCTTATGATCAGGATAAACGATATAATAAAAAATTCACTTGAATGTCCGTTTATATGTGCCTTACGCTTCGGGGGGCCTTGGGCATGATGCTTATTTATCATAATGTTGATGAGTTCGATTAAGATATGTAACATAGATTAATATTTCGGCGCACGTTAAAGATCCCCAGGTGGTCAAAATTAATCCGGAGCCCTCCACTACGGCGCGCGTCATCGCCTGCGTTGCGTCGGCGCGTTAAACCGTACAAAAAAAACATAGATTAATATATAACTCACATAATCATAAAATATAACATTGGTCAGATGCACACTTTGGGGAGTTCTTGCAGTACATTGCTGAGGGTCAGAGACCTGCCCCAATGGGCGACCTGCAGCAATAAACGACCAGAGGGTGTGATCAGGAAGACGGCCAAATAGAGCAGTTTTATACGGATCACTAAACACCTCCTACTTCCGGCTAAAAATATCTTGAAGGCATGTTTGACATGTTCGAAAACATATATCGGAATTTTTTATCCTACACTAAATCTTTACGGCCTCAAATGAATATTACCGATTCACTATGTACGCACTTTATTGCTTCGTTTATTTTCAGCGATTCTAGAATATTAAAAGTTCAATAAATAATTTAAAACCATGTGATGACCTCATATTTCATAAAAAAGCCAGAAAGCATACAGAACGAGATCGATTAGCTTAAAAAACACCAAAAAAGAAGCTCCGCGAGCGACACTGGCCGAAACCCCCTGCCACTTTGTAACGGCCACACCCATTTGATTTTCTTCCTTTCACATTCACCGTAAGTGCGCAGCAGCGGCCTCGCCCGGTGGTATTCCGTTAGGAGAACCGCTTGAACTGCAATAACCGAGTTCTACGCTCCGTCTGGGTTCGGGCTCTGTTGACAATGGCCATCCTCACCAGGATGCGAAGCAGTTCGAAATTTCGTTACCCCGAAGGGCATAGGCTGGGGTTAGCGGAACTTCTCCCAAGCGCACACCCCATTGCAAGAGCCGGGTGCCAGGCAGGGGGACGCTTGTACCCGATTTTACCGGTGGGTATCCGGCGGTGGGATTCGAACCAACCACCTCCCGAAGCCGAGACGGGCACCCTACCTGATAGTCCACGGCTGCGGTGATCGACTATGCAGATGGAATGGTTATCTATCGGCCCGATGTGAATCTTTTTCTTTATCTTTCTAAGAAAGGGGCATCGAATATACGGGCGGCTTGACAGGAGACATACTCGAGATAAAGACGAGTGCAAGTGTCGGTGTTGTGTCCATTTAATCACGTGTGTTGCGATGTGCCTTCTTTGCACAGATATATAAAGGGTTGGTCGTTTTCGGGTAAAACCTGAAGTTACGCCCTTTTTACACCCGAACAAGTTGCAGGATAGTCGGGTCCATTCGGTGAGGAAGCCGATTTCTCATCGAATTGACCTTTTCAAAGTAGCGATCTGCACAATCGTGCGCTGACGGTCCGACATTCTCAACCAGTACTTTGTTGAAGCAATCCGCCCAAACACAGCTTCCGAACTGATTTAGTATTGGCATGACTCTAACGATCACTACATCAGGCTAGCAAATACTGCGCTCACATTGTCGTGACTATGTAATAGGAAGATATGTGATATCGAGAGGACTTTCTCCCGGCTGAGATACGTTCAACGGTCGGACTGGTCTCGAATGGGTACCGACATGTTGCGCAACAGATGATACTGTATCTAAACAAGTATGTGTAAAAAAATCATGACCAGATTTTTGTGATTAAAATGTTTCATTTCCTAATTGTTGTCAACTCTCTTTACTGTCGTCGGTACTTAAAAATTTCCAAACAAAATACAAATTCACATATCGGAGGGCATTTTCCAGAAACGTCTGATGTAGTGCCGATTACTAGCTTGAAGCAAACACCCATTGTTAAGCGGTGGATTTAAGAAGCTCATGATACCTTCTAAAATAAACTAAGTGTATTACTTCGTATGCTTCTAGATTTGACCCGACTTTCTATTTTTTGGCTAATGTGCTCGGTTGCTGGGCCTAAAGGCCTCCTAAAGTTTTGTGCCAGTGATAGCTATGTGCGAGGTTGATGTTGAGGTCTTTTTCGGTGGAGGCTACACAATGCGCTTAAGAGAAGGACAATTCCACGACACGTACGTGACCCTGAGTATATTTCTGGAATGTACGCGGGATCTACAGGTGCCCCAAAAAGTAATCAGAGCACTTCTTCGTGAAATTAGAATAATTTCTGTTTTCTGCGGCTGCCAGGAATAATAGAATATGTTCGGCCCGATTTCATTTTAGAATGAGTTTCTTGAGAAGTCACTCAGGGATGGCTGGGTTGGCATATTGCCGATACATCCCCTCATAATCTCCTACCTGTGGTTCGTTTACTTTTTGAGGCACCTGTACATGGGAAAGTGTCCGAGCGAAGTCTCCGCCACGCAATAAATTGCCATCGATTTGAAGGAACACTGACACCGATTTTTGGGGTCATGGGGGTTAACGCAATCCAAGGACTGCACGTTCACATCTGCACACATTTCTATGTCATTTTATTAAGGGTCCCTCCTAAGGGACGTTACCTGAGAGGTGGGCACAAAAGTGTTTGGGAAGTACAAAGGGTGTTTTAAAAAAATAGTGAAAACAACAAAAAACACTCTGGGTAAAAGCAGACCAGAAATACCTGAATACATCCGGAATGTTACAGGACACAGGCTGAACTCTCAGCACCGTTGGGGAAGATGCTACCTTGGTGACCGAAATCATTAGCAAACACAAGTTACGAGCAGATCGAAAAAGCCATTCACGGAGATTAGCCCTGGAAGACTTTATACAACGGTTTGTAGCTTTAGAAAACGAGGGTAAAAAACAATGAAAACAAATGGTCATTCGGCTTGGGGAGGGTTGTTAGCGACTTTTTGAATGCTTCTGTATTTTTGGTGTTAAAAATGTTATCCGGTAAAGCGTTCCAGTCATTAGCAGGTCCAATGAAGAATGAGCAAACGCCTGCTAGTTTTAGGGCGAGGGTACAAAACCTGCTTGGAGTTGCTACTACGATATCAGAAGAATGGGGTCACTGTAAGGCTCGGTTATCTGCCTGTGTTTTGCGTTGGAAGGACACTGAAGTGATTTGCAAACATTGCGAGATTACTAGCGCCAATTGTACTCCGCAGTCCCTACGACGAGTTTCCACCACTGTTGGTGCGTTTACGCGAATTTATTTAGTAGAAAAATCAATTCGAAAATTCTGTCCTCCTCTCTGCATCCTCGCGCATTTTCTGTGGCGTTTTCGTGTGAAGTCAGAAAAAAAACTCCCACCTCCCCTCGCGGGAACCCCTGTGTAGATGCGACGCATAGGCGGAGCGCCGAAGGGACCGCGTTTTACAGCGCGCATAACGTTGAGGGGACTGCGTAAGCCGGTCCCAGTCGATGACGACGTTGGCGTACTTGTAAAGCGGCGTGGACTCTAGGTGTTTGAGCCAAGCGTGGATGTTGCTTCGCCGGAGAACGGCACACCGGTTATATGCGCAGCGCGCCCGAAGGAGAGGAAACCACGGAAGAGAGAGTACTGCACATGCGCCGGCCCCAGCGCGTCTGCCGCGGCTATGACGCAACACAATCCAGCACAATCCACTTTAATCCAATCCAAGCCAAGCCAATTCAATCCAAGCCAATCCAATCGAATCCAATCCAATGCCCCTCGCGAGAGAGTGTTCGCTATCGGAGAGGAGAGGGGGTGAGCGGCGGAGAGCGCAGCTGGCGCGGCGAGGAGAATGGGGGAGGGGTGGACAACGCCGACGACAACGACGACGACGACGCAGGAGGGACAATGCGAGTGAACCAGATGCTCTGCATCTAAAAACGAGTTGGCATGACTGCGCTACAGCCCGGCTCGTTGACTTCCGGCAGAGTCCGTCGGCCTAGCGTACGCGTTCCAGTTGAACTTCGAACATTGTAACTTGTCGATACATTTACGTTACATTTAATTTTTAAATTAAAATTTGGGGTCCGATTTCTGAGGCGACATAGAGTGAGAAAGTTAAAACTTACATCGAACTACGTATATAATAGGAATATAAACACCGCCGGCAGGAGTTTTTCTGGAGATAAAAAGAATCCAAATAAACGCTCCTAGAAGATTTGTTTTTCAGGGAGTACCAGACAAGTTCCTGAGATGTACGGCGATTTTGGTGCTCAATTTTGCTGCTCGTCTAATATAGGTGCAACAGATATGAATTTCCACTTAGTTCTTACAACTGCGCAGTAAGGTTACTGCGCTTCAGATAGGTAAATCAAAAGTTACTCACATGCATTGCATTAGAAACACGCGCCAAAAAGAACAATACATAGGCCTTTATTGAAAGCTAATTTATTATTATTATTTTTATTTAAAATACATTACAGGCCCATTAGAGGCCCCTGTGAAGGGTGATATAGTAAGGGGTTTACAAAATGAAGCTTTGCGGATCATAGCACAAATTTGCGATTAACAAAGCACAGCAAAGCAAGTAATGACAAAGATGTTCGCAATCCAAGTTGAGGTCGGAAGACGGAACAAGAAAGAAAAAGGCAACAGCGCAGTTACAGACGAAATATACGCCAATGATTACAAATTATGCCGAACACAATCAGGGTAGTAGATGAAGGAAGCAACCAAAGATAGCCAAGTATGTGGACGCGACACACGAAGCAGGTGCGGTGGTTAGAAATACGCATAAGGAGAAAGCACAGGAAATAACACGGAGCCTAATCACACGCCTAAAAACATTTACACTCGACAAAATATAGTCGGGTACAAAGTGCGACACCCTAAAGTAAAAGAAACAGGCACAAATAAATAAAAAGTAATGTGAAAACAAAAAAACGCGCCGTGGTGCAGAAACGACATATTCTGTGGTTCTTCAAGCAGAAAAAAAGTCGAGTACATAAAACAAAGTTACAGGATATGGCAGAAAAAAAAAACAAATTGTAGAATGAATAAAGGAATGTGGAAACAATTATTGAAAAAAAAAAGCCCGAATGCATAGTCGCATCTAAGTACAGTCCCTCGTTTGAACTTAGCAAGAGTTGCATCTTCATTTTGGAGTCCGACAGGCAAACCCATTTTTTATTCAACCCTTTGTTGGCAATGTTGAATAGCCATTCCACGGAAGCGCTTTAGGGTGCTGACGTGTTGTACTTGTAGAAAATTTGGTTCAGTCCCTCGAAGGTCTTCATCTGCGACAGCGGGTAGTCAACTGCTACCAGCAGGTAAAGGGACAGCTCATCCTGTGCCTCGGTTGGAAGTGTTTTCTTCCCAAATGAAAAGAAATACTCGGGAGCGGACGAGGTGGCAAAATCTGCGCTGGATGGCCCGCTCTCCGCAGCCAGCTCTGTCTTTATGTCGTCGTCGCCTTGTCTCGCATAGAACTGTCTGGGATCAACGATAGCGTAAATGTTGGGATTAAGCAACGGGCGATAACGAGCTCGCGCTTTCCTTTGAGGTGTCCAAACCTGCAATCCCGAACAATTACCGATGACCCGGTGACCCTTTGATTGACCTCACACCGAGAGCAACTCCCCCGACAACAACGCACCCGCGGCTCGCGCGCACAAATACGATAATTACCCCTGACAATATACGGTGGTTTCACCAGGTGCCTGCAGGGCTGCTCGGAATTAGAAACCTTCCCCTGTAGGGAACAATTATATTGGCCAGATGTGCATCCTGACCTCCCTGACAAACGATGAAAGGTGAAAAGAATTTTCGTGACTGCGCTATTCACCCGTCGAACGCCACGTAAGCTCAGCTGGCATGAAAGCAAGCCCAAGCTGAGGCCCGCTGCGTGGTTATTCTTCTGCCTTTGACCTTCGAGGAAGCACGTTCCGCTGAAAGGCGGGGAAATTGGCCAGCTTAGAGGAAGAGAAACACATTAGCGAATTTGGATTTTCGTACTCGGGCTTCGGCATCAAAAACAGACAATTCCTAGAGATGATACGTTGCCAGAAGAAACGCAGTTCCTGCCGTTCCTTCAAAAACTTAACGAGTTAGCGTTACAGTTCCACCGACCCTTAATGGATTAATGGAAGGGTGGCGTTCCTCCGCTCCTCCAAAAAGGAACTAGTTCCAGGAACGCCGTTCCTCGGAACACCGTTCTGTACAACACTGGTACTAAGGAAATAAAATCAACAGAAACTTCTACGGTGCGGCGTAAAACTAGGGCGCAGAAAACACTTTTTTGCGCTGGTTGAGAGAGAGAGAGATCACTTTATTGAGTCTTACCCGGGTTCACGGGAGTTGTGTGGCCGTCGGTTTGAGGCCGGCGGCGACGTTGTCAGCGCGGGTGACCAGAAGTATCTGGCCCTCTGGGTCCGAGCTGCCCAGCACTCCCTTCCACAGCTCGTCACTAAGTATGGAGGGAAAGGGATCTTGAGCGCAGGCCCACATAGAGTGGACAAGTGTGGCTGGGTCCCCACGGAGTGGACAGTTTGGCGAGGGGAATTGCGAGGGGTGAATGCGATGCAGTAGTACTCGGCAGGCCAAATAGTTTGTCTGCAGGAGTCGCCAAAAGCGTTCCTGATGGTTGGTTAGCTCAGGGTGGGCAGGAGGGTACCGACGGCGAGAGAGGCGGTAATGCGTGGTTATATCGTCGTACGTGATTAACTGATCCCTGGCTGACCTGGCGCCGTGGTAGGGGACGAGGCTGGCATCGGCGCGGATGGTCAATCCTCGTGCTGCATTGTGCGCTGCCTCATTGCCCCTCCAAACCAGTGTGCGCCGGAGTCCAGACGATGTCTACCAGGGAGGACGGGGGATTTCTAAGGAGAATTTTGGACGCCACGGACGATATGTACCCGCGGGCGAGGGTTTGGATGGCCGTTTTCGAATCGGTGATTATAATTGTAGGTGTCGGCCGGGTTCTTAGTGCGAGCGCTATTGCCGCCTCCTCCGCCGCTGCAGGGGTGCTTGCGCGTACGGTTAGAGAGTTAACAGGGGGTCATTCGGGCTATTAATTACGGCGAGGGCAAAGGCGTCGTGATGGCGGTATTCTGCCTCATCCACATACATGATGTCAGGTTTGGTGGGAAATGTTTTGGCCAGCGCCCGTGCCCGTTGCTCCCTTCTACCTCTGGTTGAGAAAGTAGAGCAGTCAGCAGCACGACCGCACATCCGCGAATGCTTTTCCGTCGAAGAAATGCAATTGCTAGACGTGAGACATCGTGGAAATTTGGGGGACGCTTACTGCACGAGCGCTATACAACCAACAGTCGTCAAAGCTGCTTGAAATGCTAAAACTAAATAAAAATGTAAACTGTTTATACATTATTTACCTTATATTTCCAACACCTGCCACTTCAGGCGCGTGCGCTAGTGGTTTGGAGTGCTGGATATGCTATTTTGCAAGTGGAAAGTTCGAAACCGAGAAAGTACATCTTTATTTTTTTGTAAGTTGATTGCTTAGTTTTCGGCCGATGTTTTCTACACTGAATTCACCATTTTGGTGCCGTAACGTTCGTTGCTCCACGGGCGTGTTCGCTGAACGCGCGCAGACTGACACTAACGCGCTAGCGAGTTCTGGTTGGCATTTTATTGCCATAATATCGACTGATGCGGGTAGTGGGCACAGGCCACTATCAGCAGACCCTTGGCCTGGTGCGAACACGCTTTTTGCCATACAGGCACGACTGAGGCAAGCTCCACAGATGGTGGAAAAGTGCATGGAATTTGAGCGTCTGCGGTGACGCGAAGGGCGTTCATCCACTGCGTAGGCGTCGGCTAGTGAGTGCTACGATTCTAAGCAGTTTGGTAGACTTATCTGACGAATTTACAGCCGACAGTAGGACAGAGTCGTGTTGCGACGATTATTGTTATATCGGAAAGCCCATCCAACGGTAACGTCGGATGCGCTTTTTTTAATACGATGGATTGCCGTACGGCATAACAGGGAGGTTTATAGGTACAACATTGCACCAGTTGCACGCAGAAAGCTAAGAAGAAACTGGCACTGGGGTCCCCATATCCAACGCTTAAGATCGGGGGATCTCCCAGGATGGAGCCCTGTGCCTCGGAGGTGTTGGATTCTGGCATTTCTAAGACCTCAACAATTCCCCAACGGGTATTCAACGTCAGCTTCTGGCGCAGGAGTCACACAGAAGGGGCAGGTGTCCGCAAACGTGGCGTGGTATCGGGCAGGCCAAGCGTGGGTAACTGCTGGGGATAACGCCACGCCAACTCGAAGCCTTTGCAGCAAGACGTCCTGCCAGCGAGCGAGCCCACTGGGGAGGTCAGTTTCACGCGGTGGGAGTGAAGCATGCGTGGCGCGGCGGAGGTTCTTTTTGCCATCAACAGTTCCTCTAGGGTAGATACTCGAAGTAGTGGTAGTGGCCGTGGAAGGTCTCTCCGGTGGCAGCGCGATCTGCCACTGTGTGGGCAGGAAGCGTGTCTCCGCGAATCCATGAAACGCGGAGAGGGCATGGATAAGTGTCCATAATCTTGTGAATGCGTGCGGCCAGGCTTGTACAACGCGCAACGCGACTTAAATACCGAATCGCTGCCGTTGAGTCCGTGTAAAGTTCCAGCTTGTCCCCAGTAGTCAAAGTCGATGCTAGCGCCTGCAGGCCATTCCTAAGGGAAATAGGTTCTGCTAGCAGGCTTGGGAGTGCATGGAGTGACTCGTACCCGCAGCTTTGATTTAGGGCAGGGTAGGAGGGACACGTCAAGGCCATGGTGACGAAGCAGTCGTATACCCCGGCGTCCACAAAAGCCTGGACAACCAGTGGTTCCGTCTCAGGCGCCCAGGCAGGAACATGAAAGACGGCATCTGGAGGCTGGTGAAGGCCATAGGTACGGGCGTGTAGCCTTATCAGAGGCTTGTTGTCCGTCACCTGATGAAACAGTCAGGGCGGCCTTGCGGCGGAAAAGGCTGGCATCGTATTCGGCGGCTGGCCCATGTACGCGGCGAGAGCTGCTGACTCTGGAACCAGTCCGCGTTTCAGCAGGCGTGCGGAACGACGCTGATGAATGCGTTCGTCAAGCGTGTTTAGCTCGGCTTCTGCTTGGAGCTGTGGAATTGGTGTTGGGCGGGGGAGTCCAGTAATAGTGTGCATGGCGGCCCTGTTGATAGCCTCCAACCGGTCCCAGTCCCCTCGCGTCATGTGCTGGAACTGTGCCTGGTACACGAGCCTTGGCTGTAATACAAAACGCCTAGGAGACGGGCCATCGTCCAGCAGGCCTCGGCAGACTTCTGGAAGATGCGGCGAACAAGGTGGAGCAGTTGTCCGGCTTTCTGTGGGGCAGATCATATACACTGAGCGGCCGACCTCGAAGCCGATATCTCTAAGCCCAGAACCCAAAGGTGTCCGACAATAGGAATGGCGGTACCGCTCACTTGTAGGACGATGGGCGATGCTGCAAGGGAGCGACAGCCCCAAGCTTTCGCGACTGTAAGTGCAGCAGTCTTCTCTTGAGAAAGGGTGAGGCCCACATACTCACACCATTTCTGGCAGTCTGTTAACGCTTGCTGGAGGCACTCGTCTTGTCTTGGCAGGTCTGAATGGACTGTCACTACAGTGATGTCAGCCGCGTACATGAGGAAATACAGGTCTTGAATAGTGGCCAGGTGCCAGGCTAGCGGCCACAAGAGGATGTAAGAAGTATCGGAGAGCGAACAGATGCCAAGCAAGTTTCACAGAACCGAAACCGAAACATTTTTTAATGCTAATATTGGACACCGTCCAATCACGTAGCACCTTTACCCGACGTCACGGCGGGTATTTGGTGCAGCCGCCGCGAACCGCGCATGGTTGTTTTGCTGCTTCCAGGCTTTATAAAATAAATGAGTTATTGTAGGGTTTAACGAGACGACGCAACGCGGTCGATGAGGCGCGCCGTAGTGTAAGGCTCCGGATTAATTTTGACAACCTGGAGATCTTTAACGTGTGCCGAAATCTCGTATACACGGCGTTTTTGCCTTATACCTCCATCAGAAAAGCGGCTGCCGCGGCCGGGGAATCGAACCCGCGACCTCGTGCTCAGCAGCACAATGCCTTAGCCACTGAGCCACCGCGGCGGGTGCTTTATAAAATAAATTGCACCTTATCGTCAGGATAAACGGTATAATAAAAAATTCACTTGAGTGTCTGTTTTTATGTGCGTTACGACCGGTATCGGTACCAGCCCTGTGGGTTGACAGCTCACCTAAGGCTGCCGCGATTTAGAAATTATATTATTGAATGGTTCACTAAATTTAGACTGAAAACTCCTACAGTCTGATCCTTAGTATATTTGAAAGGATGTTACAAACGTTGAAAACATTTATTCCAACTTCGGGGCCTCTACTGGGACAATTGCGGTTTTAAGTGATTTTTACCGTCTTACGGCTTATACATTGTAAGAATTATTTCCAGAATTTTACACTCTTTGAACTACAATAAATATGAACGAAAATTAAGTTGACCTGTCGTTTTATACAAAAACAAAAACTAAAGAAAGAGTCCTTTACAACTTTATTTCAAAATAAATAAAAAAGAAGCTCCGCGAGCGACACTGGCCGAAACCCCCTGCCACTTTGTAACGGTCACACCCATTTGATTTTTTTCCTTTCACATTCACCGTAAGTGCGCAGCAGCGGCCTCGCCCGGTGGTATTCCGTTAAGAGAACCGCGTGAACTGCAATAACCGAGTTCTACGCTCCGTCTGGGTTCGGGCTCTGTTGACAATGGCCATCCTCACCAGGATGCGAAGCAGTTCGAAATTTCGTTACCCCGAAGGGCATCGGCTGGGGTTAGCGGAACTTCTCCCAAGCGTACACCCCATTACAAGAGCCGGGTGCCAGGCAGGGGGACGCTTGTACCCGATTTTACCGGTGGGTATCCGGCGGTGGGATTCGAACCAACCACCTCCCGAAGCCGAGACGGGCACCCTACCTGATAGTCCACGGCTGCGGTGATCGCCCTTGCAGATGGAATGGTTATCTATCGGCCCGAAGTAAATCTTTTTCTTTATCTTTGTAAGAAAGGGGCATCGCAATATACGGGCGGCTTGACCGGAGACAAACTCGAGATAAAGACGAGTGCAAGTGTCGGTCCTGTGTCCATTTAATCCCGTGTGTTGCGATGTGCCTTCTTTGCACAGATATGTAAAGGGTTGGTCGTTTTCGGGTAAAACCCGAAGTTACGCCCTTTTTAAACCCGAACAAGTTGCAGGATAGTCGGGTACATTCGGTGAGGAACCCGATTTCTCATCGAATTGACCTTTTCAGAGTAGCGATCTGCACAATCGTGCGCTGACGGTCCGACGTTCTCAACCCGTACTTTGTTGAAGCAAGCCGCCCAAACACAGCTTCCGAACTGATTGAGTATTGGCATGACTCTAACGCTCACTACCTCAGGCTAGCAAATACTGCGCTCACATTGTCGTGACTATGTAATAGGAAGATATGTGATATCGAGAGGACTTTCTCCTGGCTGAGATACGCTCAACGGTCGGACTGGTCTCGAATGGGTACCGACATGTTGCGCAACATATGATACTGTACCTAACAAGTATGTGCAAAAAAATCATGACCAGATTTTTGTGATTAAAATGTTTTATTTGTAAGAGGTTGTCAACGCTCTTTGCGGCCATCGTTACTGAATAATTTCCAAATTCTAAATTCAAGGTTCGGAGTGAATTTTCTAGAAGACCCTGTTGTCCCCCCCCCCCCCATTACCAGCTTGAAACCAGCACCGGTTTTTAGGCCTTGGATTTAAGAAGGTCGCGATACATTTTAGAATAAACTAAGTGTATAACTTCGTACACCTGTTGATTTGACACAAACGCAGCGAATTACGGAATGGTTGTAGAAACAAACCTGAGTTCTCCCCACTTATCGGTTTTTTTTTTCTTGCGATAGAATGCCCTGTGGCATAAAAATAACTTATTTACAAATATACATGGGCCCCCGTATCTCGAAGAAAGTCAAGAAGGGAGCGGTGGTGGGCTTCCCAGAGCCACCGCTGAAGGTCGGGGGATCTTCCAGGATGGAGGCCTGTGCCTTCCAGGTGTCGCTTTCTGGCTGAGGCCAGTGAAGGACACGCCCATATCAGATGGTCCGCGTCAGCTTGTGCGGCCTGAGCTGTGCAGAAGGGGCAGGTGTCGTCGAACGGGGCATGGTAGCGTGGTGGCCACGCCCGGGTCACAGCAGGTGAAAGCGCCACTCCAACGCGAAGTCTGCGCAGCAAAACCTCTTCCCAGCGAGCAAGTCTACTGGGGAGGTCCGTTCCACACGGGGGGATGAGGGCACGTGTGGCGCGACGCAGATCGTCCTTCCGTTGGAGAAAGTTTTCTATCGGACCGGTTGTTAACATTGGCAGCGGCCGAGGAATATACGTCGGGTGACAAGCCATATCCACTGCAATGTGAGCGGGGAGCGTATTCCGCCTAACCCACACCAGCCTGAGAGGGCAGGGATACGTGTCTAGTAGTGTGTGGATGTCCCTTGAAATGGCACAATTGTTCGATACTTGGCGTAAATCCCGTATCGTCGCGGTGGAGTCCGTATAAAGATGTAGGATGGAACCCACCGCCGATTGTCAAAAAATATAAAACAGGAAAAATAACAACCCTACGTATGTACCAACCAGCTCAAGTTTCAAAGCTTCTTTTTTATTAGATTGCCTCATGGCGACACCAGAAATACTGTGCTGTCAGAACGGGAAGTTTGAAATGTTGGGAGTTAGTAAATTTCGATCTTTGTATTACGTCGTAGATTTTGTGCCCCAAAAAGACCTTCCCGTCTCGTGTGCTGGCATACGGCTGAAACGCTTTTCAATATGTAATCGATTCTGTGTGCGTTACAGCCTTCGCTACTTCAAGCTCAACATGCCCTCAACTTAACTTTTCCGCAAAGGTCAACCGTGGTATTAAAGTTGTATGATTCTTAACATCTGCTTTCCGACCGCCTGTGAAGTTAAAGCATCTTCATATATTCGTCCCTAAGTTTTGGTTACCTAACTGGGAGGTAGTGCCAGCAATAAACAAAACAGGGCATACCATCCCCGCAGTATAGATGTTTGGCGCGTGTTGTTTTCATTGACCAGGCGGTGCTAACGGAAACTATGTGGGTTGAACCAACCGAACTCGGTTGTTGACCTTGGTCGACCCGACTGTGCTTAATTCACAACGGAGCAGCCCCCCCCCCTCCAATTTCCTCTATGGTTTCATCGTGATCGCGGACAGAAAATGTTTTGCAGGAAAGTCGTACATCTCGTTAGTGCTGTGTAGATCCCAATTTAACGCACGCTTACCTTGAAAAATCGTACCGCTCTTGGCTGCTAAGACAACTTCATTATTACGACTATTTTCATTCACTTGTGATATTAGTTCATGGTGGAGTTGTGAACAATTCCAACTTCCGCTGAGCTTTCAGCGCATGGGCATCTAGGGTAGAAGTATATCGTAACAATAAACAGCTGGAACTTATTTTCATCGGTACACGCCCGAACAAAATCATATGGGGTTCGACTGCTCAAACGACTACGTGAATGTGACAAGTTACATGTCAGCACATGTCATCGATAACTATCTATCGCTGTTCGAATACGAACGACGTGAAGGCACCCGTAAGCCATTCCAACAGAATCACAATGTCATCTTAAAACACACATGTGTGATGAGCTAAAACGGTAGTCCTTGCGAATGGCATAACACTAAGAAAGTAAGAATCATCCTTAACCTAAAAAAAGGAAAACTCGCTTGATTCTTGTACTCTTCGAGACTGCACCCCGGAAAATCGCGGTTTGTTCTGTTCAGCAAACAGGCGTCGCTGTGCAACCAGGCTTACATCGCGAATTGGGAATTATTTTGGTGGTGTATGTGGTGCTGCTCACTAAAACACTGTGCCTTGTGGCTTCTTTTTCAGAGTAAAACTCTTAAGCGCCCGCTTCCGTTGTTTCGCGTGACATTCGGCCAAATTCTAATGAAACGAACGAAGAGGACGCCGAAGATAATCGAAAAAAAGCGAGCAGGAAACGCTTGGTAGCGTTCTCCTGACCATCAAGCTAAGCCAAGGTCAAGCAAGCACCTCGTATGGTTTTCGGAATTCTACAAAAGAGCTAGAGAAACGCTAACGTTTGCGCATTCGGTTGTGTTTAACAAGTATAAAAAAAGGCGAAAGGAGCAACTGGATCTGATAAATACCAATTAGAATAGTTCCCTCAGCGTACTCGCAATTCTCAAACTTACTAAAGTAACTAGTTTAAATAGGTATAAATGGCAATCACTAAGCTCATATGCCGAATTGTTTCGGTGTCTGCGCTTGTGTGGCGCGGTGGTGTAGCCCCTAGCTAGCACATCAGGATGGCTAGGTTCCGATGTCTCGCTATTTAAAAAACACTCTTCGCCGTTTTCTGCCGACGCATGGCGGGACTACTGCGGCGGCGGAGTCCACGGCTCTAGCCCGGCCATGGCCGACGCTCCTGTGTTCGGGACGCCGCCCCCGCGAATTCCAGGTAATGGACGGCAGAATCTCTGGTTTCTCTCCTTGTAGAGCCACGTGTGTGAATTCAAGTGACGTCGCATGGGCAATAGTTGAGGGTGTCTTTTAAAGCTTTGCTTTCCAACCACCTTCACAGCGTGGATTAGAGCGAATTTTTTTTTTCTGTAAAGGTAGTCAGGAAACGTTATCAGGGAGCGCAAACGGTGTCAGCGAAAGCTGCATATTACCAGAGATGTCAAGCCCACGACGTGGCGGTTGTGGTGCGTGGCCTTTTGTTAGAAGTGCTGATCTTGTTGTGGGAGGAGCTGTCGAAGGTCCAAAGGGTCCCAAGGGTCCGAAGGTAGGAGGGGCGATTCTTGATGCATCTGTCGGTGCTTGCTGGATCGGTGCTACGGTGCCATGCAATGGGAGCGGGCGTAGCTCGGTCCGGTAGTTGCAGGAAACATCGAAGGGCTCGATTTGGCAGGCAGTATCAACAAATTGCGCAATGAGCGTAAACTGTGTCAGGGAAAGCGGCACGTTGGCACAGCTGTCAAGCCCACTCTTGGCCTACGATTACATGGGCGTGCGATTTAGAAGCTCAACATTTAAAAAGTTCACTAAAATAATCTTCAAACTCCTCAAAAGCACGCCAAAAATATCTGAAAGGCTTGTAACAATTGTTTAAAAACATTTAATGTCAGTTGGTTGCCTCTACAAGAAAGGGCAGTTGTAAATGAATATTAGCTATCATACAGCTGTTAAAGATTATAGTAATAATTCAAATAATATCGCAATCATATTATTCCAATTAATATTTAAGCACATAAGTTGACAGCATTTACAATAAAAAGTAAAAAAAAAAGTTTTAGTTAACGGATTTATTCCAAATAAAATAAAACGTAGGTCCGCGGGTCACACTGGCCGAAACTCCTGCCATCACGTAACGGCCCCGCCACTTTTCTTTGTCGACTATTGTCAATTTCCAGTAGCGGCTTCGCACGGTTGTGTATACCGTTCGCAGAACGGCTGCAACTGCAATCATTAGGCTTTTACGCTCACTCTGAGTACGGCTCTCCTGACAAGTCCACCCTCACCCAGATACGAGCGCTGTTCGAATTTCGGTTGCCCTGAAGGGCATCGGCTGGGGTTAGCGGAGCTTCGCCCAAGCGTACACCCCCTGAAAGAGCCGGGCGCCAGGCCGGGAGGACACTTGTACCTGATTTTACCGGTGGGTGTCCGGGGGTGGGATTCGAACGAACCACCTCCAGAAGCCGAGACGGGCACCCTACCCATTGGTCCACGGCTGCGGTGGGTCGGCCCTGCCGCTTGAACATTTATCTACCGTTCAGAAGTGCATGTTTCTTTGATATTGCCTCGTGGCGACTCCAGATATTCCGCGCTTTGAGAAAGGTAAGTTTTTAAACTTACCCGATCCAATGATCGAAATGGACTTACTCCCTATGTTTTAATATCGGGAGTAAGTCCATTTTGGTCTTTGTAGGTAGTCAGCTTTAACGTGCCGTATATTGATGCAAGCTTTAACGCTTGCCCATGAATTATCACTGCTGCGTATTTACCGCTCTTCACTACTACAATCGGCGCTAGGCACGTTGGGAGCATGCAAGGAATCTCCAGAACATGCAGACTAATTAAGTTATGTTCTCAATGTTCCCAACAAAGCGATACTGCGGTTTTCGAACAGTGTAATACATTAAGTTTGCTTGCAGACTGTCTTTTCAATTAAGAGATCTTAAAATGGTCGTCCGCAGGTCTTTCCCATGCATCTGATAAATATAGAAGTGCACACAATTTTTAGTGGAATTGCCTGCGTCGCGCACTACGCAACCGGGCAGACCGGAGAAGGAGGCGCCGCCGAACATGGCTATCTCCATCGACGGAATGCAGATTAAGCCGACCGAGCAGATCCGCATTCTGGACCTGTTGCTGCGAAGCGACGGCAAGGCGACTGGGGCCGTGACAAAAATCAAGAACACGTCGGATCAGATTACGAGCATGATCAGAAGATTTGCCAACCGCAATGTAGGAGTCAAGGAAGAAGGCGCCTTGCGCCTGGTGCAGGCTTTCGGCGTGTCAAGCGTCACCTACTCCGCCTCGTACGTCCGGCTGATGAAAGCGGACAGGGAAGCGCTCAACGCGACCGTAAGAAAGCCAACAAAGACCACCATGGGCATGCCGATGTACTCATCAACACAACCTCTGTTGAGCATGGGCACCCTCAACGCCGCGGAAGAGCAGATCGACGCTCACCTGTCGAACCAACAAATACGGCTGAGCAAGACCGAGCACGGCCGGACCGTCCTGAGAAAGATCGGGTGGCAGATCGAACAACTGCAAGAGACGGCGGCGCTCCCCAAGGAGTGGCAAGACGCAATCGAGACAAAACCCCTCCCCCGTAACATGCAAGCGGGAAGGCACGACGATAGGCGATCGGCGCGGGCCAAAGCTCTGGCCTGGCAGGTGGAAGAGGACCCTCGGGTACTCTACGTCGACGCTTCGCTCCCGAAACACGGCACAAAGGCAACGGTGGTCGTCACGGCCACCGAGAAGCTGGCCACCAGCATGCCAGTGCGCACGATGGACCCGGCCGAAGAAGAAGGGGTGGCCGTGGCCCTCGCCCTGGCTACGCCGGAGGTGAAGACCGTGGTAAGTGACTCCAGACTGCATACGCGCGTTACCGGAGGGGGACAGTCTCTGCCACGGCACTAGCCTTTCTAAACAAATGAAGACCACCGGGACGAGCGATCAAGCTCGTGTGGATCCCGGCTCACTCGCAGGTGGAAGGCAACGTCCTCGCCGACCACCACGCCGAAGAAATGTCAATCAGGGCCGAGGACGAGCTACCGCATCCCGTCACGAGCTACAAATACATAGCCCAAATGTACCGAAACGAGCGATGTAGGCTTCCGGTCCGCATCCGTAGCTGAACAGACGATAGCAGACGATCGTTCGTTGCATGCAAGTGGAGTCACTGGCACATCCCGTGCTCTTGAACAGGATGTGGCCGGCCGAACACGACATCTCGTGCCCATTCTGCAAGGAGACGAGATGCACTCTCGCGCACATCATAGGGGAGTACACAGCCCCCCCTCCCTATTCCCAAACCCCTTCGCGCGATGCGAGGCCTTGCTGTCCAGCCCCAACCTCGCCACTCAGTACGGGCTGGTGGCCAGGGGCCAAGAGCTGCTGGGTAAATATGGGTCCCGTGACTAGGGAACCGCCCCACCTGGTGCCTGCGCGCGCACACCTTCTTTAAGGGGTCAGTAAAAGTTTATTCTCGCTCTCTCTCCCCTCCAGCGATGTAGGCGGAGTTGACGATAAGAGTGCTTCTACGGCGTGAAACAATTGAGCTGCAGGGTTAGCACCGGGTATGCCGTCTTTTTTCATTCCACAGTGAAGCTGCACAAAGGAAGCGCACCTCCTTCTCCAATAGTTCCATCGCGCCCACCGGCAGAAAATGCTTTGTGACGAGACCAATTTTGTCTCGAATGTTATTTCGCACTCAATTTATTCTAGGTATCTTGAAAACCCACCACCATTTACCTCAAAAACTGCTATAGCGTTAAACCGGGTTTTATAGTTACTGGTATAGTTGTGAACACGGGCTGCCACGGGAGGGGTGTGGTTACAGAACAGAGCTGCAATTCGCGTTTTATTGGGAATACCCTGAAACAAATATGACGTTAGACTATTGGAATATTTACACAGCCGTGAGAAGTTTACCTCAAGAGCTGTTCAGGATAACTAACCCTCATAGCTTTGATTCAAATGACTTGAAGCTGATTGTCCTAAGCCATTTCAGCGTCTCCACAACTCCAATCTGTCGTTTTTTGTCTCCTTGGATAAATGTTATAACAGCCTTTGAAAGTTTTATCAACAAAGAGAGGAAGAAATATCGTAAATTTCGAATAAGAAACAATAGTGTTTTCTGTCATGCTCTGTATTGGCTTCTCTGTACAACAGGCTCACAGCTTGGACAAAAGCGAGTTCTTTCTATTCGTTTCCACTGCACTGGCGACAGTGCGAGATAAAGTTTTGCTCATATTTCGTTTTTTATGAAGTTTACCTTAACAGGTGTTACTAATAACTATCTCTTGTAGCTTCCATTCGAATCTCGCCGGTACTCGCCGTCAACTCCATCAGCTCGGTGAGCCCATTCTTTGAAATTTCAAGAGCGTTTAACTTTCCCTGCTGCTGAGCTCCCGCAAGATGGCGGCCGACAAAAATACCTGCGTCGCCTGCTCACGTAAACTCACAAGCAAGCAGAAGTCTCTCCGGTGCACGTCATGCGGCAAACACGCCCATTCGAAATGCATTGCTTGGCCCGACGAGGAGCTACAACTCCTGCGATCCGGTCAGATCGAATTCTCATGTTGTGCGTGTGATGAGCAACGCAAGCCCTCCGATAACATCGTCCCGACCGAAGGGGCTCCCTCGGTTGCCTCGCCCCGCGACGAGGAACCATTCGCTCCCAAGCCGGGCGACCTTGACGGCCACTTCGGGGGGCTACGCGAGCTTCTTCTCAACGCGCTTCAGGGGATTTCTCTCCTCACAGACGCGGTCAACGCTCTGCGTCAGGAGAGCGCCCGTCTGCAGAGGGAGGCCGTCAAGAACTCCAGCCTGCAGGCCGCGGCGATCTCTTCTCTCCAAGGCAAGGTGCGTGCGCTGCGCTCCGAGCTGGGGAGGAGAAAGCCACAATACCCCCCTCTCGCACCGGCTATGGAAGACAAAGCGACGGAAGCTGCTTTGACCAGGGCTCCCCTCTCCGTGGATACTCGCAAAAACCTCTGCGCGTCCGAGAATGCCCCGAGAAGGCCACAACAAACTGGGCCTCCCCCACTAAAGAGCGCCCGGGTGACACGCGCCGACCTGTGCGTGAAGTGGCCGTCGGAGCGAATACCAGCTCAGCAATCACCAGTGTCCCCCGTCGACCCGCCAGGAAAGCCTTGTTTGTGTCGCGCCTGCACCCTGACACCTCTGTGCCCGACGTTCTCGGGCTTGTCAACTCTGTTGTGACCGACGAAAGCGCTGTGTGCACGCGTCTAAACAGCAAGTATCCCAGCTACGCATCCTTCCACATCAGCACCAGTGCCGATTTTTTTGCTGCACTCAACGATGCTGCAGTTTGGCCTAACGGATGCTTGTTCCGCCCTTTTGGAGGGTTTCTGAAAGAGGACCGTGTGCTTAGCTTTAACAACATCAATTCAGTATGAGCTTCACACTCTACTACCAGAATGTTCGAGGGCTCCGCACAAAATCTAAGCCCTTCTTTGATAACGTGGTCTTGAATAATTATGGTGCCTGCTGTATCACAGAGACTTGGCTACCTCACCGCATTGTGTCTACCGACTATTTTACAGACGAATACACCGTTTTTCGCAATGACCGAAATTATGCTGCGACAGGGCAAAAGTATAGCGGTGGAGTCCTCATCGCCTTGAAGAAACCTTACCGTGCGGTCAGACGGTCCGATCTTGAGCTCTACAGCGAATGCCTATGGATCGAGGTGAAAGTTAAAGGTGCGAAAAATGTTCTTATTGGCGTGTACTATTTACATCCTGCTCTTGAAAATTCTTTGTTTGCTTCAGCCCTACAGGGTTTAACAGAGGTACTTAAACCTGAAAGCTATACATTCTTCTGTTTGGCGACTTTAATTGCCCGGGCTCTTGGTGGGACCCCGCACAAAATACCAACGGCGAGTCCAAAGCAGCTCATTTGTTTAAGTTCTTTTCTTTCAATAACATCCAGCCTGCCGTCTTGCACCCAAACCCTGCTGGAAACGTACTAGACACTGTTTTCACAAACCTTAACTCTGTTGTTGTCGGTCAGTTCCCCGAACCTATTGTGGCCGTTGACACGTGGCACCCTCCTTTCAGAGCCTCAGCCCACATATGCTTGGCGCACGACAACAGCGTTTCAACTCCCAGACACGACTTTGCTCGCGGACATTACACATCTCTCTACCATTCGCTCGACAACGCAGACTGGACCTCTGGACCTCTGGAGCTCTGTATACAACGCGCCCTGTGTGGACGTGGCCGTCCAGGAGCTAACCCAAACTGTTCATTATTTCATGGACCAACACATCCCAAAGCGGCGAATTCGCTCCTCTAAATTTCCATTCTGGTTTAGCCATAAGCTGCGAGGCGCGCTTCGAAGAAAACGTCAATTTCACCGCTTGTTTAAGGCCCACAATGAGCCGTCTGCTCTCGCTAGCTTCAGAGAATGGCGCTCCTCAGTGAACAAGCTCCTTGCCCGGGACAAAAAGATGCTTACGGACTACTCTGAAACATCTCTTACCCACTCCCCTCGGGAGTTTTGGCGGTACGTCAAATTCCGCACACGTCATGCACGCGAAAGCATAACCCTTCAGGATGGTGACAAGATTGTGTCTGACCCTGAAGGCGTGTGTGAACTTTTCGCACATCATTTTTCTTCGACATACTCGACCTCTCACGACAGCGGAGCGAACTGGATTTCGATTCTCACGGTGCTGTATTGCCAATCCCCAACGTACCCGAAAACGATGTTGTGTCCGCCATCCGCAAACTCCCATCGAAAAAGTCGGCAGGTTGTGACAGCATCCCTTGCTTCATCGTGAAGGGTTGTTGCACTGTTTTTGCCCCTTTACTCTGTCACATCATACGTATGTCACTGGTTGAGCAACATTTTCCAACTGACTGGAAAATTGGTTCCATCTTCCCTTTGCACAAATCCGGAAGCGCCACAATCACAGCAAACTATAGGCCAATCTCTCTTCTGTCTTCATTTTCCAAAGTCTTCGAAAAGGTCTTGCATCGATACCTTTTATCAGCTATGCATGCACTAATTCATATCAACCAACATGGCTTCATGCCCGGAAGGTCGGTAGATTCAAATCTTGCCTGTTTTCTAAACGACATCGGCCCTCCAGTACTGTCTCGCCAACAGGTAGATACAGTATATTTTGACTGTAGCAAGGCCTTCGACATTGTTAATCACGATCTACTACTTCGCAAATTGTCCGCATACGGTCTTTCCCTTGAGTTCTGCCAGTGGTTCGGCACCTACTTAAAAGGCAGGTCCAATTGTGTTAGTTACGAAGGCGCTACTTCCCTGCCCTTCCCGATGACCTCAGGGGTACCCCAGGGCTCGACACTGGGCCCTCTCCTTTTTAACATTTTTATTAATGACATACACCCCGCTATTAAGCACTGTTCTCTCTCCCAGTATGCCGACGATATGAAGCTCTATCGCACTATTTCTTCACCTTACGATCATGTACTGCTCCAAAATGACATCAACGCAGTTTCTGCATGGTGTGAGTGCAACTATTTAAAACTTAACCTCTCGAAAACCATCGTAATATCATACAGTCGCAAGTCTTCCCCGCTCACTTTTACGTACTTGCTGCTCGGTGAACCTGTAAAACGCGCTACCGTAGTGCGCGATTTGGGCGTAATGATGGATGCGAAACTGCTCTTTAACGCGCATGTGAACTATCTGACCAACTCCTGTCTCCGTACGCTTGGCGTAATTTCCCGCGCGACCAGGGATTTCACCGACCGATCATGCTTTGTTTCACTGTATTGCGCTCTCATTTTGCCCAAGCTCGACTTTGCTAGTGCAATTTGGAATTGTTTAAGCCCTTCGTCCTCCCTTCGACTAGAAAGGATTCAGAAGCGTTTTACTAGAACCGTATTTTCTCGCCACTCACCTATGAGCCGAGATGAGCACAGTGGGCTTCTGAAGATCTTGAATTTAGATGAGCTATCAGCGAGGCGCTCCAGGCGCGACCTGGCTTTTCTGTTTAATTGTATTCACTCGAAGTTCGACTGCCCTTGCCTCGCAAGCTCTGTCCATCTGCTAGTGCCAAGCAGACCACTACGGCCGCATGGATGCTTTGATGTAGACAGATCAATGAGTTTGGCACCAGCCAGCCGGTGCCAGCTCACCTATAACAGTCTGTTTCCATCTCCCATAGACGTTTTTTGCAGCGATTTGGTACTGTTTAAGCGCTCTCTGAAATGTATGATATTCTGAATACGCATGCTGTGGAGAGGTCGCTTCTGCACTTCTGTCCCTGCTCTCGTGTTTCCTCACATACAGCGCTACCTTGCCCATGTTCGTACGTGTTCTCCTGTGCATACTCCAGACACGTCCTCCGGGCCTTTACCGTTCAAAAATGTTTGTGTCTCCTTCGATAGCACTACACTTTTGTATATATCTATCTGAACTTCCACATTTACCAATTTTTGATTTATACGCTGCCCATATTTGTACTGTTTGTATTCCTTGTATCCATGCATCTATGTATGTTGCCTGTTCGTATTCTTTGTACCTATGCATGCGGTGCATCCCCCGAGAAGGCCCTATGCTGTTGGTGAACACTTCAAATAAATAAATAAATAAATAAATAAATAAATAAATAAATAAATAAATAAATAAATAAATAAATAAATAAATAAGCCATTCATGCGTCTCCACAACTCAATCTGTCATTGTTTGCCTCCTTGGATAAATTTCTATACAACCCTTGGAAGTTTATAAACCATATCGACCAAGCTCAATCTGTCATTGTTTGCCTCCTTGGATAAATTTCTATACAACTTTCGAAAGTTTATAAACCATATCGACCAAGAAAGATCGTAAATTGCTGATAAGAAAGAATCGTGTTTTCTGTCATGCTCTGCATTGGCTTCGCTGTACATGTTCACAGCGTGAATAGGGGCGAATCATTTCTATTGGTTATTCCGGCGCTCACGACAGTGCGCGTCAAAGTTTTGTTCACCTTTGGCTTTTTTATCCCCTTATCTTATTTGTCTTCGCAATCGTTTTAAATACAGACAGCCTACATTTTGTTGTTCCTTTTTGGTTCTTAAAGCCCTCGATGAATGAATTGAATTCGTTAACCTTAGTCAGTTTGTTAATTTTTTAGGGATGTGTTGCATTTTTATTGTTTTCCTAGCTGTAAGTGGGAAATCTTAACCTCTGTAATGGGATAAATATGTTACGCCGTGATTGCTTGTCGGGCTACTCTCTCGTTGAGTCCCTCTATTTCTACAGTAGGAACATTTTGTCACAAATATTTATGTCTCTTTTCACAAGAATAGGTTTAATGAGGATATTTATTTAAATGGACACCGTGAGGCTCGGTTATCCACCTGTCGTCATCGTCAGCCTAATGAGGTCCACTGCTGAACGACGGCCTCTCCCGTTGTCCTACAACCACTGCTGTCCTCCTCTGCTCGAGTACACAGTTTACCCACAAACTTCCGTATTTCATCCCTCCATTGGGTTAGTGGTCTTCCCCTTCTTCTAGACCCATCTCTTAGTATCCACTCTGTTACCCTAACTTTGCACCGGTTTTTGGTTCGCCTAACTATATGGGCAGCCCAAGCCCATCCCTTTTTCGTTATTTCAACTATACTAGAGGTCATACTTTTCTCTCTCGACTTCCCCAGATAAATAGGTGCCTACATATGTCTCATCCGGCTTTAACAACTTAGTGCAGTTACTGCAATGAAGAGAGCACCAGGGCGCGGGTTCGATTCCCGGCTGCGGCGGCCGCTTTTCTGATGGAGGCGAAAACCAAAAACACCAGGGTGTACAAGATTTCGGCGCACGTTAAAGATCCCCAGCTTGTCAAAATTAGTTCAGAGCCCTCCACTGCAGCGCGCCTCATCGCCTGTGGTGCGTCGGCGCGTTAAACGCTTCAATCAATCAATCAATACTGCAATGAAGAGCAGCCCGCCGAGACCATTTCCTTTTATGCCGTCGTTTTTTCAGACTCGCGCACCAGCTCCGTGAAATGCCGTTGCGTAGCATTGGGTTTGCTATGTGAGAGCCACCATTACTTTCATTCGGGGCTTCTAAAACGTGGTTCAACCGTCTGCATGTTTGCTCGGCCCGCCTGAGCTGCATTGAATATACTAATCGATTTTCTATATAATTTGCAATATTTATCCTCAATCTGAATTTTTCGGTTATTCTTTCTAAATGCTCAGTCCAAAATGCTTTCCAACCTTGGGAAATCATATTTGTACAGTGTCCCGTAATTAGACAAGAAACGTTTTTCTTCGCCAACCTCGGATGTTTGGCCGATCCCATGATTAGGTATGTGCCACACCCTCAAGGACAGCAACAAGGACAGCCTACGAGTGCTGTGTTATGGTCGCTTGTAGATAATGTAAAGACATCGTTCATCATCTACCATCGTTCCTCTCACCTGTGTCCTTCTGTGAGCTATCAAAATAGAGTTTTAGCATAACGTACGCAGCAGTTTTCAAAGTGTTAGCGAGCGCTATTTCTTTGCGTCGTTCACACTGCGCATGCGCCGTACGCTAAGCCGCATCTGCGTTTAGTGGACGGAAGACGAGCGGACGCTCTTTCAACAAAATAGCGTGCGTACGGGAGGCCGCTTGCGTTTCCAACATGGGCGGCAAGTGGCACGTCAACCAGCCGCGATTGCGCACTTCTGAGGACAGTAATTTGCTTCCGCTGGACCAAGTTCTTTGCTCCTGTGTTTTTATATACGTCGAGTTGTTAGCACGTCGCCCTCGCGCAGCTCTGTATCGTTGTGACATCGCTGCTTGTCCGAACGAAGCTTTGTAGCAATGCCAGCGACCGAAGCTGTGTTGTGTGTGTGTGTTCGGGACGCATGCATTCGCGTCGCGATGGCATGCGACGTTGTGCTTATGCGGGTGGAAAGTGCTTGCTATGCTCCGGATTATCTTTCTCGAGCGGCGTGAGGCTCAACTTCGCATCGGGTATGTACAGTGTGCTGTACGTGGATAAAAGCTTTCTCGGCTTGCGCGCCAGATTCAAGTGACTTGCTGTTCGTCCCCGAAAACCGCGCGCGAGGTGAGTGACGAATTTACGACGGGCAGGAGGCAACCGATTGCCTGTAAATCGCGGTTCAGACTTGCAACGCATGCCGTGACATTGTGTTCGTTCGAAACGCATCTCTAGATTGTTTTGAAGTCGAATAAAATGTACGCGTCAAACCCTGGAATTCCGTTCAGAGCATTCTTCACGATTGCACCAGAGAAGTGGCACGGGGCTTCAACCCTTTCTCAATATTCATATGTCATGGCCGTGTTGCATTCAATACTAATGGGAAAGCGTTTGTTTGTACTTGTTTGGATAGACCCAAAATGTCCACGCACTCCGGCACTCCGTGGCCGATCAGCCGGCGAGTCATTTCGCAAAACATTCGATAGATGGCGCCGTAAGCATTAGAGTGTTGCTACGCAAAACTGGTGATAGGCTCTACTAAAACTCTCGTCGCGGTAATTACGTAGCTTGACGCAAAAATTTAGCGTTAGTCGTACGCAAAGACAACGAACGCTGAACTAAAACTCGCTATTATTATAGAGAGAAGCCAAATAAGCATCAAAATCTGATCGAAGAACTTCATAACATACACAAAAAGAAGCTCCGCAAGCGACAGTGGCCGAAACCCCCTGCCACTTTGTAACGGCCACACCCATTGACTTCTGTCCCTTCACTTTCTCCGTAACTACGCAGCAGCGGCCTCGCCCGGTGGCGTTCCGTTAAAGGGACACTGAAGTGATATGTAAACATTGCGGGATTACTTGCGCAAATTGTAGTTCGGAGTCCCCAGACCATGTTTCGACCACCCTGGGCGCGTTTACGCGATTTTATTTAGTAGAAAAATTAATTCGAAAATGCTGTCCTCCTCTCTTTACGCTCGCCCATTTTCTGCGGCGTCTTCGTGTGACGTCGAGAGGAGCCGAGCTCGCAATTGGCTGCGCTACTGCACGGCTCCCCTGCCTTCAGACAGTCAGTAGGCCCAGCGTTTCGTCCGCCGGCCGCCGACGGGTCGTCGCAATTCGTTCGCTCAGTTGAAACGAAGCCAGGACACGTTTGTGAATGGTAGAATCTGCCTTTCCTTACTTGGTTAGTTTGTACACTGTATCTAGCTCCAAGTCAAGGTCGCTTCACACAAGCGCTGCACAAGCGCACATGCGACGCTTCGCTGACTGGTACGCCAGTAGGAAAATATAAGGCCTCTTGAAGGCGGCAGAAGTGTCAGCAAAGTCAATATAAGTACAAAGGAAATAAAATCAACTGATATTTTTACCGTACAGCGTAAAACTAGGGTGCGGGAAGCACTTTTTTGCGCTGGGCGAACAAGCACTGAGGTCAGCAGCACGACTACGCATCTGCGAACGCTTTTCCGTCTACGAAATGCAATTGCTAGACGTGAGCTATTGTGGAAACTCGGGCGACGCTTACTGCACGAGCGCAATACAACAAATAGTCACGTAAGCTGCTTGAAATGCCAAAACTAAATAAAAGTGTTAACTGGTTGTACAATATATACCCTATATTACCAAGGCCAGCGTAGCCCGCTCCGTGGCCGTGTGGTTTCGGGCGCTAGATATGCCACCGCAGGTGTTTTGCAAGTCAGGAGTTCGAATCCCCGTGGGTACGTGCTTTTTTTTTTTTTTCTGTAAGTTAACTTTTTCGTTTTCCGCCGATGTTTTCTATATTGAGTTCACCTTTTTTTGGGCCGCAACGTTCATGGCTCCACGAACTAGTTCACAAAACGCGCGCAGGCTGGCACTGGCGCGCTAGCGAGTTCTCGTTGGCGTGCTGTTGCCATAAGCACCGACTGCTTGCAGGCAGTGGGCACAGGCCAGAATGAACAGACCCTTGGCCTGGTGCGAACACGCTTTTTACGATACAGGCATGAGGGAGGCAAGCTCCAAATATGGGGGAAAAGTGCATGACATTTGGGCGCCTGCGGGTAGCGGAGGGCGTTCATGCACTGCGTAGGTTTCGGCTAGTGAATGCTACGATTCCAAGCCGTCCTAGGAGGCTTATCTTTATGCATTTTTACAGCTGACAACATGGCAGAAGCGCGGTACGATGATTACTGAGTTATTGAGAATGCCCATCCAACAACGCCAACGGTTGTGTTTTACAGAACCGAAACCGAAACTTGTTTGGTTGCTCACCTTGGGCATCGTCCAATCACGGTGCCCGCTCCTCCTAACGTCACAGCTTTAGTTGGTGCGGCCGCCGCAAACCGCGCATGGTAGTTTTTCTTCTTTCGCGCTGTGTAAAATAATTACCGATTTGTCAACCGGATAAACGAAGAAAAGTGTGCTAATTTGAGCCAGTCTACGCAGTGCAAGCAAAAACGGGAGCTTGACAAATTCACTTCAGTGTCCCTTTAAGAGAACCGCTTGAACTGCTATGTTTCACCGAGTTAACGCTCCGTCTGGGTTCGGGCTCTGTTGACAAAGGCCATCCTCACCAGGACGCGAAGCAGTTCGAAATTTGGTTGCCCCGAAGGGCATCGGCAGGGGTTAGCGGAGCTTCTCCCAAGCGAGCACCCCATTGAAGGAACCGGGCGCCTGGCCGGGGGACGCTTGTACCCGATTTTACCGGTGGGTGTCCGGGGGTGGGATTCGAACCAACCACCTCCCGAAGCCAAGACGGGCGCCCTACCCGTTGGTCTACGGCTGCGGTGATTGCTCAAGTTGCTGAAATTAGCTTTTCTGCCTTGAGGTATAAAGTGACGGCGACAAACGCCAATGAAGGCCCATCAGCCTTTCAGTTTTCACTGGCAATGTTGCAAAACCACTCGCTCTAGGCCGCTAGTATTTGTGCACGGTGAACATTATTTAACATTTTACGGATTGGGCGGATTCAGCGTATACGGACACCTGCTATATTTTGGTTTCATGGTGTGTATGGTGAGCTGGATGTGCAGTAAACGCTTGTTATAACGAAGTGTTGAGAAAGCAACTGACTTCGATGTAAGAAGTATTTCATCATTTGCCATTTATGCATTGCAGCTGTAATGGTAAAACGTTCTAGTGCAGATTACCTTTGAATAAACCAGTTTTGTTACTAGAAACGTTATAACCAACCTAACCTAATGATTCTGTGCTTGCCGTTTTGCATAAAAAACGAATTTAGACAGTGGTGATCGCATTTCCTGCTGTTTTCACAACGCAGGCTGCCTGATATTTTTTTGTTTTAGGGGCGAGGCATCACTCAACAGTATTGTTTCGCACAGGCTCCGCCAATCGAAATAGCTCGGACAACGACGCAAGTCGAGCAGTACACAGGGACGGAACAACTTTGTGAAAAAAAACTACTTTATTTGTCTTGTCTAGGCTTCATCATTTGACTTCATCAGTTCAGAAGCGCGCAGAATGTGAAGAATGAAAATCATGTCTTGAGCGGACTCTAGTTTGTATTACCATTTCCAAAACGGGCACTTTCATCTGACAACTTGCAGATTTTCATACATCTTAACGGTTTTTACTGCGAAAAAGTATATGTCTAACCCCCGCACCCCCTCTTCCACGTTTTTCTTTAGGTGAAGCCGCTTTTCTCGGTGGCGCTCGGGGGCTCCTCCTCTCCACAGCCGTCCCCTCTTTCACAACTGTTATCCTCCTCCTCACCACCGATCCTTCTTTCGCAAGTTGCGCAATCGTCTGACAACGGCGGTACCGCTGTTATCAAATGATTGTGGCGAACCAGCAGAAACGCGAATGGCCGTAAAAACTACCGAAAGCCGCCGCCGCAGAACATGCAGACGGCGCCGGTGCCGCCTCGAATTCCACTTGGCTGATTAGCTGCCGATCCCTTTCAGTTGATGAGCAACTTGTCCCCCTGTAAAGCCGGCGTGAGCCCATGATTCTTCTTCAGCTTGAATGCCTTTCTGAGCGAGATCTTCGCCGGTGTAGTGCACGCCTATGTATGAGTGCACGCAAACATAGGCGTGCACGCATGCGGGCACGCCTAAACCGGCGTGCACGGACTAGGGGTTGAAGGAGAAGTGCGTGCATGCACAGCAGGGCTTCACGCCGCCGCTACCGATGACATGCCCGTTCGTGTTGGTGGGAGGTTGAAATGATTTAATGCGTCCAGTCAGATGTCCTCCGCCATCGAGCGGTTTGGACCTCGGTTGGTGTTTTACACAAACAGAACGATTCCTGCCACGGGAGAGGGAAGCGGAAAGCCTCATGTTGGTTTGCTAGATTAAAGCTCAAGGCCTACCTCTACCAGGGGTTAACTCGCAATGACGGACGGATGTCGTTCGCTCGGAGGAAGAAAGCTAGGAAGGGAAGAAGCGTTGGCTCCAACAGAAGCGTGAAAAGAACAAAACGTCGGTGCCACCGCCGTTGCCATCTCATATTCTAACCTCAAGGAGCAGCTGCGAATCCTCCGGGAAGAGCAGCATCGTTTCAGCTTGGAACGCCGACGTGAGCCATTATTACTTGCACAGATTGAAGAGCTTTCACAGCGATATTTTTGATGGTGTCTTTCACGTCTAAGCATGCGCACATAACCGGTTACCAGTTTGTGCCTGCACGGGTTGGGAGCTGGGAAAGTGGCGGCGGCACGCGCAGCTGTGGGTTTCACGCCCTTATTGATGACACGTCTGTTGCGCTCGCGGGAGGTTTAAACATACCGTACATTTTCGACACAACGACCTCCTCCGAAACATCACCCAGCCCCATTTAGGAGTGAAATATACAATTTGCTAGAATACCGCAAAGATCGCCCACCACTAAAATCGGTGGCTTTAGTATTGATTAGTGAACAAAATAAACGCGAATTCTTTATTCAATCGGCAACGAAAGGCGCCGATACGCGGCCACTTTTTTGTGTGGTGCTTCGCGCCGCTCGGGACATCGCGAGGCAGACTCCTGCCCTACATTTTTCGTTCTTTTGCTACTTGTTTTTTTGCCTTTCTTGGATTTGGTTTGTCACGCTATCGGCGTATTATTTATTTATGTTTTCTTTGAGTACTTCGGGAGAGCACGCTGGATTTTTATACCTTAATGAGCTTGATATTTTTGTTTCATTGATTTTGTTCTTATTCTGAATATATTCTGGGATTCAATTCTCTAATCCTGCTCTACATATCTTAATAGCTATGTGACGTCACACAGCGGGGTGGCACTACCCGCCCGAACACTTGCTCTGCTTCCGTAACAGTTTTCGCAAACAAAATATTTTCTCGAAAAAATGTACCTAATTCCGCAACGATACATCCTCCGTGGACTTTTAATTAAGATGACACTGTGAGGGACGCTTATCCGTTTTTTTGCAAATAAATGTGCTTGTAACGTACCTGTAGGATAAGCAATGCTGTCAGGAATAAATGGGAGATGTCATGAATCATAACATTTAAGTCGCACCAGGACCAATAATGACATGACGTGTGCGTGCACTTGGAAATTACTGGGTGCAAAAGCACATTAAGGCACTGAGCAACGTCAAGCAGTCAGAGCAAGGGTGGGTTAATGCTTCCTTATCTAAGGCAGCGATTTACAAGCTTATCAATTCGAGCGGTTATATATTGGGATGTGAACAACGCAAACCTTGAAGGAACCTTGAAGGACTAAACTTTGTTCCAGTGTGTGGACACTTTCCGTGTGGACAGTTGAATGGGTAGAGGGTCATCATCATCATCATCATCACCAGCCTCTCTACGCCCACTGCAGGGCAAAGGCCTCTCCCATTATTCTCCAATTACCTCGGTCCTGTGCCAACTGTGACCAATTTATCCCCGCAAACTTCTTGATCTCATCTGCCCATCTAACTTTCTGCCGCCCCCTGCAACGCTTGCCTTCTCTAGGAATCCACTCTGTTGCCCTTATTGACCAGCGGTTATCTTGCCTTCGCATTACATGTCCCGCCCACGTCCATTTCTTCTTCTTAATTTCTACTAATATGTCTTTAACACCAGTTTGATCCCTGACCCACTCCGCTCTCTTCTTGTCCCTTAATGTTACACCTATAGATCATTTTCCGCTCCATTGCCCGCTGAGTCGTTCTCAATTTAAGTTGAACCCTCTTAGTGAGCCTCCAAGTTTCTGCCCGGTAGGTGAGTACCGGTAAGATGCAGCTGTCATACACTTTCTTCTTCAGCGACAATGGTAGGCTGCTATTCATTATCTGAGAATGTCTGCCATATGCACCCCACCCCATTCTGATCCTTCTAATTATCTCTGCCTCATGGTTGGGATCTGGGGTCGCAACTTGGCCTAAGCAGATATATATTCGCCTACCACTTCCACTGCCTCGCCATCTATCTCAAACTGCTGTGCTGTCCCGAGGTTATTGATCATTACTTTAGTTTTCTGCATATTAATTTTCAGGCCCACGGTTCTACTCTGTTCGCCCAGTGCGGAGAGCATGCTTTGCAATTCGTCCCCCGAGTTACTTAGCAAGGCAACGTCATCAGCAAATCTGAGGTTACTGAGGTATTCTCCATTAACCTTTACTCCAACGTGTTCCCAATCCAACGTTATGAATACTTCTTGTAAGCATGCTGTGAATAACATTGGCGAGATTGTGTCTCCTTGTCTGACACCCTTCCTTATAGGTATTTTACTGCTCTCCCTAAGGAGGATGGTGGTAGCTGTAGACCCATTATAGATATCCTCTAGTATTCTTACATAATGCTCATCTACCCCCTGGTTCCGTAATGCCTGAATGACTGCTAGGGTTTCGACCTAGTCAAATGCTTTCTCATAATCTATGAAGGCTATATATAGGGGTTCAGTATACTCAGCGCACTTCTCTATCACCTGATTGACCGTGTGAATATGGTCTATTGTTGAATAACCTTTGCGGAACCCTGCTTGTTTTTTAGGTTGACTGAAATCTAAGGTTGTAGAGATTCGGATAGCGATTACCTTGGTAAATACCTCGTAGACGACTGACAGTAAGCTGATCGGCCTGTAATTTTTTAAGTCCTTCATGTCGCCTTTCGTATGGATTAGGATGATGTTCGCGTTCTTCCAAGATTCTGGTACCATTGCGATCATTAGGCATTGCATATACAGGTTTGCCAGTTTTTCAAGTACAATTTCTCCGCCATCCTTCAAGAGATCTGCTGTTATCTGATCCTCACCAGGTGCTTTGCCCCTTCATTTCTTTCAAAGCCTTCCTTACTTCTTCGGTCGTTACTGGTGGGATGTCTACCTCCACTGAACTACTGTGACGTTCGGCATTATCCTGTATGTCCCGGCTACTGTACAGATCCCTATAGAACTCCTCGGCCACTGTGACTATTTTATCCCTATTTGTGATGACATTGCCTTGCTTATCCTTAAGTGCATACATCTGATTTTTCCCCACGCCAAGACGTCTCTTCACTGCTTTCAGCCTACCTCCGTTCTTTACAGCTTCTTTACAGTTCTTTACAGTTCTTTACAGTTCTTTACAGTTAGAGGGTGGGGGAGACAAAATGAAGGCGAGTGGGATTGTGGTACGTCTGTCTTTGTAGGTGGCGCCGTATGCGGGCGTCGGTGGTTGCGATTGAGGGGTGAGGGGACGACGCAGTCTTCTGGAGTTCCGGAAGAGGGCCAAGATGTGGCAGTAGATTGGGGGGTAGGATATTGAGGGTTAGGTCATCATGGGCCGGTACGCTGTTGGTTTCCTTCTGCAAATGCCCACTGAATATGCGCGCAGGCGGTGGCGGGTGCATCCTGGTTCCCGGGAAGAGATGTGTGGCCAGGAATCCACAATATACGCGTCGTTCGCAACACTGGTCCGCGTGCTAGGATGTCAGAGGTGATGCGAGTGATGCGTCCCATGGCGTAGGGGCGACAAGCGGATTGGGAGTCCGTAAATACTGCGAAAGAGAAAAATGCTTCCCGTGGCCACAATCTAACCGGGGTCCCTCGCATTATGGATCCGGCGTCTACCTCATTGATCCATTTCAACATGGTAGAAGTGAACGACAAGCAGCAGGTACCGATTCACTCCGTACACCCCAAGCCCCACGTAAGGCTTATGGAGTGCACCCCCGAGAGGAAGCAATCGCGAAAAATCTTCAAGTTCAACCATCGTCGTCGTCCAATCATCGTCGTCGGCTGCATGATTTATTTTTTCTGAAAAGTTACAAGACTAGATTGAACTATCGAAATAATTTTAAAGGAAATTACCGCATTAGCAATCCACTGAATAATACGGTTGAAAGGCTTGCAGCGGTAGGTAACACCGCGATTTCGCACCCAAAACGGCATGGTCGTGCCTTCGAAGAGGATTTGTACTATGTTTGAAGAGTTCAGTCTCTTCGCGTCCAGAATACCTACATCGCGATTATAGTGCATGAGGCTGTGCTGGATTTGCTCTGCCGTGTCTGTGCTGGGTATATTGCAGATTATTCCCGCTGCCGCGTTGGACGGTGCAGAAACGTGGGCTGCGACTGGGTATTGTTACCCGTTGTGGTTAATGGCCGTGATACGGGTGTATCGTGTGGCTCGTTCCTCAGTGAGGGGGGCTGAGGATTACGTAGTTGGCTCTAGCTGGGATACGAACTTGATCCTCGTCATTGTGGGTGAGTCCTGCAGCTTCCATGATGATATCAGCAGGCGTAGCCGTGGCGATGGAGACGACGGCCAGTCCGCCTCGCGGGCGCAGGTTAACTTTGATATCATTTTCCGGCAAGGGAGTGACTGGAGGCTTACTGTATTTGGGTTTTCGGCGGCGGTGTTGTTGCCCGGTGTCGCTGGGTGTCGTTGAGGCACGTGAGCCGGCGGCAGGAGTGCGATTGTTTGCGGTCGGGGTCTTGCGTTGAAGGCGGCGGCGTAGTGAAAGCCACCCGAGTAGTTGGAGTTCGGTTGGGTCGACGTCGTACCTTCGACGGCGCACTCCATTTCGGCGACGAAGGAAGCGCGAGGAGTTGCTTCAGTCGGAGGGGTAGATGCCGGAAGACATACGTGATAGAGCGCGTCGAGGCAGCGGGGAGGCGTCCGCCCCGCCAAGCCTGATGGTGAGGCTTAGCAGTGGAACCGGCGTGGCGCAAATGAAAAAACCGTATAAAATCCGCTGGAAACCTCCGGTGATAACAACTGTGGTGTCAGCAGACTCCTCCGAACGTCAGGCAGTTCGCACAACATATGTAAAGGAATAACTGTTAAAAGATCGCATGGAGAACGGCAAAAAATCGGAGCCGATATGAGCCCGGGGTATCATCGGTGTCCCCTGGCGGAGATCTCCTCCCTAGGGAAAAACAGGTATTGAAAGAACACACCGGGACACTCGTTTTTCGTTCGCTCTTGCTTACTTGTTTCTACTTTAAATTTGCAGTTCTTCGTTTCGAATTTCACATCTCCGTCTTCGTAATTGGGATGTCGCATATATCACCGTGCGCCGAGTGGCAAGAGAGAGACTTACAATCTCTGAATATACTTATACACTGCATGCTTTGCCCCTGCCCAGGTTGCACGCAAGTGGAGATGGCCGGGTTATTTCCTTCTTTCAACTAGAACCATGCGAGCAACCCCCTTGGTACCGCTCCGCCCACAAACCGGCAAGCACAAATTAACACAAGAGTGACCCCTCAATGTAACCACAGCGTTACTACCGCTCTGGGAATAACGGAAACGCTGCTGGAGTTGCTTCTGGAAGGACATCGGGCAACACAGATGAGTCCAATGCGCTCGAGCGTTCAAGAGCCACCTATACTCTGAAAACTGAACTCAAACCTCTTCCCTTAAGTTTTAGATGACTTTATGACTCTTCCTCACACGGCAGGCTATGAGCGACTGTGGCCCTGCCACCTCGCAAATTTCGCTCCTTCTCCCACCCGTCTCCCGCTGGATTCCGCCGATCGACTTTGCTACCTCAGGAGGATGTATTACTTTTGACTCCGAGGGTGCTCACATCATGTTTATGAACACATCCAGTTCCGTTTCTTGGAGGAAATGCAGTGATGGTCAGTGCTGGTCGTCCCTATACCCACCTAGCTACCTTGCTAACCTTTAATATAGATGCTGAGCTTGAAGTTCGTGTCGCGGTCGCGACATTTTCTAGGCAGCCCCTCTGACGCCTCACAACCTCCACGCATTCTTATCCACTCCCACCCGGCGGTTGCCAGTTCTTTTGTGACACTCTCTACCTCCACTCATACACTGTTCATATTTTCAACCGATTTTTGTAATGTATAACATGTCTTCCCTCTCGTATGGGAATGTGTCCATGAAGGTGTCTCCTGGTATAACATGGATTTCACGCACACATGAATACGCCCTCCCACCAGACAAACCCAATGGCTCTCTCATCACTCCAGTTCCTCTCACTTTACGTTCATCGTCGACGTCAATAATCTTTGCCTGCAACTTCATCAACCGGTCGCCTTTCCCAAGACAATAGAGCGTCATGGGACGGATCGGTGGAAGTAGGAGGCAATAGAGGGAGCAAAAGATGTTTATTGCGAAAAGCAATGGTTCTATGTTCTCAGTCCGAGACGGAAGCACGCTCCGTCGTTGTTGCCGCTCGGCGGCAGCGCTTCCGTGGATCACCAGAAGGGATTGTAATTCCACCACCTTTCCGCCCATCCTTCCCTCCGTACTCCCGTCCGCCTTTTTTTGTTTTCCTTAGACGACTGACTGGCCGACACCACGACTGCACGCCGGGAAGCAATAGATACAAGAAGGTGCGGAAGCAACTACAACCACTGCCACCTATTTGACCCCGGTTTAGATGTCCTATTTGAATAAGGCAACACCTGAGTTCATTAAAATTAAACACTTATTCGTTCACTCATTCGCATTCTCAGACACTGTAATATGCGAAGGCAGACTGCTGTTCTAAAATTATAAATTGGAGCTAAAAGACGCGACGACGTAGGCTGCGAGTATCGACATTGGGGAGTAAGGAGCAGATATTGGCCATGTGCATTTGCCATTCCGAAGTGTTTGCGATAACAAACAGGTTACACTGGAGGTGTTCGCCTGAAGGGAGCTGAACAAGTTTAACAGTTTCCGCCTCCACTGCTACAGCCCATAACGGGTCGTTTTTCGACTCGACACCAATGCCCGGAAGACAACCGGTCTGCTTTAGTTCTTCAAGGTTACAACGAGAGCAACGAAATAGCGCTTTGAGTTCAGATCCCAGCGCAAATACTGGCACTAGAAAAAATGACCACACCCATCTGCTACCCTCTCTCCGAATGGCGTCGAAAGACGATTTTCTTCTTCCGGCAATGCCGAACAACTGTCTCACGCTGTTCCCCTCCTGTCTCAGTTCTCCGTAATAAACATAAGGAAGGGTTCCTGAATTTAATTAAATTTTCCTGGGTTGACACTACCCCCACTCATATATTGTGACCTGCTGTTACTGTTCCGAGACACGAGCCGAAGACTCAAAAGCGAACCTTTTTTGAATTTGTGGTTAAATGTTTTTAACCATATCTTCTTTGTTTGGTATCCAGAACACTTCACCCATGTCTATTTTTAATTAAAAAGCACTGCTACAACGTGTTGTATTTTGACTCAAGTACATATAACGTTTCCGTTTTGGTGAACAGTGTTAACATTACGAGGTACCATACCCAATTTAGTTGTTTAGACATTGTTTTGCCGACTTAAGTGAGAATCGAGAGGCAGACAGAGCGACAGGCAGACAGACACGGACACCGACAAACATTCTCGCTTTTGAGTAAAGCAAAAATGCCTATGATCATTAAAAACAAAAAAGAAATTCATTTCAAGCCCACAAAAAGAAGCTCCGCGAGTGATAATGGCCGGCACCCCCTTCCACTGTGCAACGGCAACACCCAGTTTTTTTGTGGTATCTCTCTCTCTCTTTCTCTCTCTCTAAACGGCGCACCTGCGATTCAGGTCGGGGCTGTACAGTCACGAGGCCATGGCAACTGCTTATCAGGTTTCGGACTTCCGCCCCACGTTGACCAAATGGTCCATGATGTTCGAATTTGATCGCCCTCTCGGGCGTCGGCTGGGGTTAACGAAGCTTCTTCCAAGCGCACACCCCCTATAAGAGCCGGACGCCTGGCCGGGGGACGCTTGTACCCCATTTGTTATACCGGTGGGTGTCCGGCGGTGGGATTCGAACCAACCACCTCCCGAAGCCGAGACGGGCGCCCTACCCGTTGGTCTACGGCTGCGGTGATCGTTTCGGCGGCAGAAATGTCATATCCAGTTTTCGACTGCTTGGTAACGGTGGGAAACAACCGCAGATACTACGGTACCCCCTGAGCTTGCTTACACTTCACCGTATATAAGCATTTTGCGTTGAAGAGACGCCGCTGCAAAGCAACCGCCATTAGGGTACCTCAAAATGTGCGCATCTCCGTCGCACAAGGTGTATACACGTACATTGGCGCCGCCATTTTTTTGTCATTTCCTTGCCACTGCACAGCGCAACGCAAGACTTAACCATCTTGGCTTGTTGGCACAGCTCATGCAAAGACTGCCAACCAGCACTGGAGTATATCTGAAAGTACAGCTTACCCTGTAGCGTCAAACGGGAAGTGCGCTCGCCACACAAGACGAATCCGATCAGGTTTAGCAATTTGTCCCAAAATTTTGCCGTTTCAAAAGTTCGGAGGTGTGAAACCATTGTCTCCTTTATTTGTTCAATGCCAAACGCATTGACCGCTTCACAATGAGAGTGAGTGGGACTTCCGTTTCGGCCCTATGTCGTAAGGTAAGGCCCCAAACTTAACCGGAATGACCCGACTACAACATTATTCGAAAGTGGTTTGTGCTTCTTTGTCAATGCAACCGTCGTTTTAGATGGCTGAAGTAGTGGCGTTCTGGCTATCGCTAGAAAATTCAGCTCCGCTCCGAAGCACTTTTTGTCAACCTTTCCGCTTTGCACCACGCGTCGCCTCTGGAGTAATTGGTCACGTGTGTAGAGCACTGGGCAGGCTAGCAATTCGGTGAGAGTGGCAAGAATAAAGGGAAAGGGTTTGTTTGGCCGCTCGGGGCAGATACGTTAGTCCTTAACAAAATGCAGGAGGCTCTGTGTCCCTGGTATAGAAGGACACGCGACAGTGAGCGTCGCTTTGCGCGTCGTTCTGTGCTTTGGGCACAGGGTGCATAAGGTTGGCTCCTCGTGTTTTTAATACACTTCCCGTTCTCCCCAAGCGACAGCCCCAACAGCAGAGAACATGTAATATTTACATGCCAACAGCACGTCGCTTCAAAATGACTCCCGTCACTTCAGAGATTTCGACCCTAAGTTAACAGAGGTAGTACAAAAGAAGCGGAGGGTTGGTACAACCATCCTTCTTTATTGCACGGCGTGCTTTCCCGCCTTCAAGATAGCTAATGAGCGGTTTGTAGGCTTCGAATATTGAAACAAAAGTGCGATTGTGCTGCTATCTGAAGACTTTATCATAGACGCCTCACATTTCGTTAGTCACTCGTCTTTTTAAAAGTGTCTATGATTCTCTAGACTATGTCTATGTCTAGACTATGTTTAGAATGTGATTGTATAGAGGGTTCAACTTAAACGCAGAACGACTCAGCGAGCAATGGAACGGAAGTTTCGATAGGTGTAACATTAAGGGACAAGAAGTGAGCGGAGTGGGTCAGGGAACAAACGCATCTTAAGGACATCTTGGTATAAATTAAGAAGAAAAAATAACAGGGGGCAGGACATGTAATGCGAACGCAAGATAACTGCTGGTTATTAAGGGTAACAAAAGTGGATCCGTAGAGAAGACAAGCATGGCAGGGGGCGGCAGAAAGTCAGATGGGCAGATGAGATCAAGAACTCTGCGGGAATAAACTGGTCGCAGTTAGCACAGGAGCTGGATAACTGGAGATTGATGGGAGAGGCCTTTGCCTTGCAGTGGGGGTACATAGGCTGGTGATGATTATAATTGGTTGGGGCAGGGTGCGGATGCACGCCTTCTTTCAATTCGAAGAAGGGCGGCTGAGACAGTCGCTTGATTTTCTATCCAGCTAATAACGGCTCGGGCCACCAAGACGTGTTAATTGACGCTGCTGCTCCCAATGCAGACTTCAGGCCTAATCACCCCTATGTATCTTCTGCGAAGCCCCGCATGATCTTTTGTATGGTAGGGGGCTGCGACCAAGGTATGGTAGGGGGCTGCGACCACCACGCCACACCACATTCGCGCAATCTCTTCCATGTTTACGAGCTGTGGGAGATAAATCTGACCAGCTCCTACTTAAGTGATAAGCGCCTGGTTGTGCTGAGGGCTGTCCAGGGTGAAAGAGCTCAACAGGTCCTAGGATAAGGACTCATACCCATTGATTTTTTTAATAAACATGTTCCTTCTTTCACTACAAAAAGGGAGTACGTCACTGTTCGATACGGCTCAAAGGATATTACAGCTAATGGTTCCGCCATCTCTTCGGGGTCGTCGGAATCCAAAAAACCACAACTGATCGTACAGATAACCATTACCCGTTTTTGTTCTCAGCATCACTTACTATACTGGTGAACAAAAAGAAGCTCGGCGGGCGACACCTGCGTGATATTACGGTATGCCGCTTCTAGAGCGTTTATCAAATACCTATAGAAGGCTTCGCGTATCTACACTACGCGTTCTGCAGAGGGCGAATTTTAAGTTTGCTTAAAAATAATTACACACATATTCTTTGGTACGTAAAAAAATTCAACAGATAAATTAGACTGTCCAGTACGAAGTTATGGAGGCCAGAGGCAGTAGTTTCAATTTTCTGTATAAAACCCTGGCATTAGAAGCACTATTGAGCCTCCTTTAAACCGACGTCTTTACTGTGCAGGTCTGCGATTTTACGAAAACGTTTTTTCTGAGGCAACGTAACGAGTGCAATACCGAAATATTTGTGCTCTAGGGTCCATACATTAGCTAGTTCATGTGCCGTCACTCGTCGAGTCGGTATTGAAATGATTGAATGGGTGACGAAAACAGTATAACCTTTTTCAGTTGAAAAGCACTATTGCACTATTCTTTGGTAACTCACTCGGCTTGATTCCAACAATAAAAGACGTATTGTATCTAGAAATATGTAAGAAATAATAAGGAACTTCGAAATTTTATGCTTAAAATTGAGCGGTGATGCAGAAGTAACATAAGTGGCGCATTATAGTAACAACAGACATAGTTATTGTCAGTGTTCAAAATTCCCACGAGCATTCATGTGATACGCTAAAATAGAATCTGAGTTCCCGCTTTATTTGTCGAGCTTGCTTCTTGGTGGTCTCTCTGGTTCGTGGCCACAGCGCATACAAGATGCTGTGAACCCCTACGGGCCTGTCCATATGGTTGGTCGTGGGGTGAATGAGGGGAGGGGGGGGTCGGTACTGCTTTCTATGTTTTCCTTAATACGTACACATTTCATTGAAGTTCGCGAAATAAAATGATGTTATACTTTGCCGGACAAAGCGGCATTTTAAGACTTAATCGATCGAACGAGACCTGCAGATTGCCTTCATGACTCCAAAAGTAATATTCAAAAAGTGAACTTTTTTTCTCAGAGCACAAAAAAGCCCTCAGCGCTACGCTGGACTAAATCTCCTGCCATGATGAAACGGCAATGCCTTGTTAGCCATCTTTTTTAACTTTGAAGCCCCGGCCAGGTTATCGGTGAGGCAACCCGAGTTCGCTGTGGCGTGCACCCAGTTTACATGCAAAGCCCACGACACCCCCCCGACACCCCCTGAAGACAGGAACATTTTAACAGTTACAGACTGACGTCTGCGATTCTATTGAAGGTACACTAGGTCTTTTCTTTTCTTTATTTTTAAGTCGATTGGGAACATTGCGATGCGGGTCTTCCCATGCTTTGAGAATAATGTTACCGAACTTAGACTTTCATACCATATCTCGTTTGGTATTATAACCTGAGGCTGCAATTGTCTGCACTGTATTCTGTGTTATTGTATTTGTCACATTGTGTTGTATGATATTGCATTTCATTGCATATATTTTTACATTTCCCGTCCTTGCAGACTATTCTATAGGGATGCAGAATTTTGTAAATAAATAAATAAAACAATTCTGTTTGGCACCCACAAGAAAAACAAGCTCCGTAGGTGACACTAGCTGAGAACTCCGGTACCGATATAACGTGCCCGCCCGGCGGTTAGTATCTCCATTACGGATGAGGCCATCTTGAGCCTGCTATAACTTGTGAACACGTTTTCATCGCAGGCCTTATTTCACGCCTGGATGGCGGTGAAACGTCGTCCGAACTTGAGAAGCCCCGCGGGCTTCGGCCAAGTTTAGCGGAACCCCTGTAGATGCAATCATTAGGATTTTACGCTCCGTCTGAGTTCGGGCTCGCGCGTCAACGTCCACCCTTACCTAGATATGAGCGCTCTTCAGATATTCGCTCCCAACCCACCCAACCCGTTAGTGCAAGCGTGCCGGATCGGTCGGTCCAGTGTTGTGCCGTGCACTCGATTGGCTATGCTGTCCAGCCACCCTCACAGAGTGAGCTGGAGCCGATTGTTGTGTTGCGCTTCGCCCCGCAACAAAGTACAGACGGCAGAAGCTCTGGCATTCGCCTTTGCAGCCACCACCCCACCAGCCTTCCTCACATCACTGTAGTATCGCATTCTCAGCAACCGTGCCCTCTCTACCAGGCAGGTCTAGCCCATCCCTTTGCCATTCCTCTGCCCTAACATCTACCCGACAAGACCACAATCGCGACTTTCTAGACTCCCGGAAAATCCGGCCTTCCGGGGAATAAAGTGGCGCACGCCGCAACCCGAGCTCTGCACTGCCGGGCATTCTCTACCGATGATGTCCAAGATCTCCCCACCCCTCACGAACTACCGCAGTCTCCAAATTCCTCTCGATAATACGTACAAAGCCCTCCTATCTCATTGCTCCTTTACCAGGCGTATCTATCCCCTCCGCCACCCCTCCCTAACCACCCAGCAAGCCATCATTTGTATTGGCCTTCAGGCCGGCACTTACTACCATCACGTCATCCTCCACCACGTCTCATCCACTACCGACCTCCTTCAATGACAATACTGAGTCCCTTCGCTCACAACATTTCACGTCGTATAGTCCTGTCCTCATTCCCTAACTACTAATAATTATGTTTCGTTTTCTTTAAGGTATTCGCGAGCGGTCCATAGGTTGTTTATACCTTGGCGAGTTAATCTATTTGTCGAGGTTTACTTTTTTTTTGAGTAATCCATGCCCCATATCCTGACCTGTATGGTCTCAGAACTATGTGACGTCATACCGTGTGTCAGCAAACCATTCTTTCGTTGGTAACATTTTTTGCAACTAGACATTTTCGCACGGGAAAAATCCCGCCTCTTTCTGCACCAACAAATTACAAGCGCATGCGTAATTAACAGGACACGGCGAGGGTTTGTTTTCCAATTATTGGGCGTTTGCGTAGCTATGGGCTGCGTAATGCGCACATGAATAAATGCAACATGTAACGTAAACTAACACCCATGTCACATAATGTACAACATATACATGTTCCCGCATTGCGAAATAACCAGGCGCCTCAGCACACTGGGGCAATTCAGCCAGCTAGAGGGGTCCCAAAACTGTTGGGTTGATCGCTTACCTGAGGCTATCAACCCAATGTCAATTTCGTTCAAGTAATTTAATTGAATGGACGTAAAAACCTAAAACGTGAACGAATAGGAGCAGCAATAAGCGCTATTGAACCCAAATCAAATTAGTATTGCCTTTTTTGGTGAGAGATAGCTTTTATTAGATGCGGCGCATCTCTTGCTCTGAGGCATGTCCCTTCTGCGTCGTCGGCGTCCGTCCGCACGCCACCTGCGCATGCGCGACTATCCTCCGTTCGTCTCTTCCACAGCTGTGCGCAACACTCTCACTCCGGCGCATTAGCATAACGACAGCTGGCGCGCTTGGTTGGCGCGCGCTTCGCTGCGTTTACGCTGCGTTAACAGCTGCTCCGGTGCGCATGTGCGCGCATGCGCGACTCTCTCCGGCGGTCTGCTCTTCTTCAAGCGCTGTGAATATAAAGCGGGTATCGCTCCGCGGCGGTTCAGTCAGCGCTCGCTCTCATTCTTCTCGAACATCGACAATGAAACCAAGATTCGACCACTGCTGCGGCAACCGCTCACTGTGCACTTTACTGACCATAAAGTCATGATGCTTAAATTTAATAAAGAGCTGGGTGGTGGTCGCTAAAACACGTGTACTCTCTCATTTCGCGTATGCATGCGCCGCATCACACCAGGGTTCCCTTTCGGGGAGATGGGGGCAATTTTTTTGGCAGGAGGACTGTAGGCCAAGGGAGGGGGGGCGAGTCGGAGCAGAAGGTATAGGGTGTTTGCTGCCTGTGACATCTTGAAGACGGACACGGGTTCCCATTCACCATGGAAGGGCCTCCTGGACGACTATTCAATAGCCCGTTGCGTGTAGATGGCACCGGTGACGAGATGAAGTTCAAAACATTTGAGAAGCACGTATTAAATGATTCTAAACTGGCTAAGTATTTTGTTGCCTCTACCAAAATATTTACGGTTTATATTCAATATAAAATGTATTAAGTAGAAAGGCTGTCGCCGAGTTATCGCGCCCTCAACACGAACGATGAAAACCACAAGGGAACCAAGAAAGGTTTCAAGCGAACCAAGTCACGCAAAGCCATGCAAAGAGGTGAGTAATGATTGCAAAGATTGTAATCGATTTACTAGTCGTTGATTGTGACATCACCACACGGAAGACTGAGGTGTAATAATATATATTGAGGTCTATTGAGACAGTTCACGAAAGAATAAGGTTTGTTATGAGAAAATACGACAAAATACATGTTGATAAGTCATTAATAGTAAATATTAGTGAGGTCAGATTGAAGTAATTGCGACAGATAAAGAATATTGGGAAACAATATGATGAACTAAGAAGAATTAGGACCTATCCACATGGTTTAAGGCAGATTAAGGTGATTTACGGAGAATTAAAATTGAATAAAATGTATTAAGAAAAGTGAACGAAAGTTAAGTATTATTAGCGATCATTACGGAGGGATTAAATCACAAAAATATAGATTATGGATTACAATAGAGTATTATAGAATAATGCCAATTAAGATGAATTAAGCTGAATTAGGACGAAGCAAGGTAGAGTAACATGGAGTAATGTACACTAAATACGAAAAAGATTCCGGCTGCTCTGTGCACACGGGAACGAGTAAATAGCAGGTTCCAATCCCAATACTTCATCAGTCTCTGGCCTTCACGGCATGTAGCAATACTTAGTGAACCCCACCCTCGAGCAGTGGGAGGCCAGGCTGTGAAGTTCTAACCCTGAGGACCAGCGACAGTTGGAGGACCGGGCACGCAGGACCGCAGCCGCCACAGGGGCCCTGGAATGAGGGCTTCTCCCGATTTCAAGCACGAACCTCTTTCACTTGAATAAATGTTTCGCCACCGCCTCCACTACCACCCAGAAACCGGTGGCATTGAATTGAGGAAAATGTTTTCTGCAACATTACAATATTACCACCACAATAAATATTATAATGCGATTTTGTACCCCATTTCTTCTCGAATAAGGAAGCAACTAAACTTTGTGGAGTGTAATGCGCAAAAAATAAATAAAAAGAAGCTAAATAATAAATAAAAAAATAAATAAAAAGAAAAATAAATAAAAAAAGAAGAAGTGGCGGAAAACCCCGCCACCTTATAGCGGCCGAACCGACCTTTCCGATTATCTGTAGATGCAGAGTTGCGGTTTCGTACGAATAGTGTACCGTCCGGAGAAGCACTGTAAATGTAGTCATTACGAGTGTACGCTCCATCCGAGTTCGGGCTCTCCCTACAATGTCCACCCTCACCAAAATACGAGTTCTGTTCGAATTTTGGTTCACCCGAAGTGCATCGACTGGGGTTAGCGGAGCTTCTAACAAGCCTACACGCCCTGAAAGAGCCGGGTGCCTCACCGGGAGGACGCTTCGTCCCATTTTTATCGTGGGTGTCCGGCGGTAGAATTCCAACAAACCACCTCCAGAAGCCGAGAGGGGCGCCCAACTCGTTGGTCCACAGCTGCGGTGACGGATAACTTTGCGATAATCGTCGTCTATCAAGTCTAGAAAACATATTTGAATACGATAGTTTTTCCTGGGCTACTTACACTCAGAAATATTGTTCTGTCTGTATGTCCGTGTGTCTGTCTGTGACTCGATTCAGCCACCCGGCCAAAGCGAGACTGAAACATTGAAATAGTCTTATATACCCACAGCCAAATCATATAAACGTCTACGTCCGGTGCAAATGGTCATACTTGTCAATATTATTAAACAAAAACAAGACATTACGCAAATGTTAGGCAAAAAATCAATTTATGTCATATTTAGTGTTCCTTTGAACCGTGGGGCTGAAAATTAATATGCAGAAAACTAAAGTAATAATAAATAACCTCGGGACAGCACAGCGGTTTGAGATAGGTGGCGAGGCAGTGGAAGTGGTAAGCGAATATATCTACTTAGGCCAAGTTGTGACCCCCAGATCCCAGCCATGAGGCAGAGATAATTAGAAGGATCAGAATGGGGTGGGGTGCATATGGCAGACATTCTCAGATAATGAATTGTAGCCTACCATTGTCGCTGAAGAAGAAAGTGTATGACAGCTGCATCTTACCGGTACTCACCTACGGGGCAGAAACTTGGAGGCTCACTAAGAGGGCTCAACTTAAATTGAGAACGACTCAGCGGGCAATGGAGCGGAAAATGATAGGTGTAACATTAAGGGACAAGAAGAGAGCGGAGTGGGTCAGGGGGCAAACTCGTGTTAAAGACATATTAGTAGAAATTAAGAAGAAGAAATGGACGTGGGCAGGGCATGTAATGCGAAGGCAAGATAACCGCTGGTCATTAAGGGTAACAGAGTGGATCCCTAGAGATGGCAAGCGTTGCAGGAGGCGGCAGAAAGTTAGATGGGCAGATGAGATCAAGAAGTTTGCGGGGATAAATTGGTCACAGTTGGCACAGGACCGAGGTAATTGGAGAATAATGGGAGAGGCCTTTTCCCTGCAGTGGGCGTAGATAGGCTGGTGATGATGATGATGATGATGATGATGATGAGCGAACACCTAGCGTGTTATCTTGGGAGGAACGAGGCGGGAAAGGAACAGCATGAGAGGTGAGCGGGAAAGAGTAGGGAGGCATTTACTTGGCAGCGGCGCCAGTCCACTATCGTCTTTTGTCGACGTTTATTTATTATTATTTATTAATTACAAATGCTGCTGGCCAGAGGCCAAAGCAAAAGGGGCATGATAATACAGTTATTGTAAAAACATTTCAATACAACATCAACAAAAGAATGAAGAAAATAGAAAGCGGAAAGCGTAACATTTTTATACAAAATCAATGACAGGTAAGAGTGGGGAGGGAAACGCGGAACAGTTGCAATAGTTAGAAAAACAGTTTCAAATTCTTACAGCATGTTTCGTGCGCTTTGAAACTGTGAAGAGATATTCACTGGTGACAGGGCTGTCTTTATCGGCTGATCGGATAAGCGAGAGCGGAGAAAGTAGTCAGTTTTAGAAAACTGCATCAGGAGTTTCATATAGCTCGGTGCGGGCCCTTTTTGAGGCAGTGTCACTGCGACACACCATGGCAAAAAATGAGGGTGGTTGTACAAGGTCCACTGAGGGTTACCCTCAATCCTCAGCAAGGTCCCGGAGCCCCCTGTCTGCAGACAGGGAACCCATCCGCCGGAGCTTGACCGGGGTCCCGACAGCCACCGTTCGCGGCTTCTAACCCTCCGCCTTTCAACCTTTCACCACGGTCAGGTAACAGCTTCAGTATGGGGGTCGTGGAGCCCCCGGTCTGGTGATCAGACCGGGAACCCTTCCGCCAGAGCTTCACCAGTACTCCGACAGCCACCGTTCGCGACTTCTAACCCTCCGCCTTTCAACCTTTCGCCACGGTCAGGTAACAGCTTCAGTATGGGGGTCCCAGAGCCCTCTGTCCGATAATCAGCCAGAGAGCCCATCCGCCGGAGGTTGACCGGGGCTCCGACAGCGCTTAGCAGAGCACAGAAGCTCTGACCAAGCTTCTGGTGCCGGCAGCAGCATGTCCCAACTAGGGAGAAGCCTGGCCCAACGGGGAGCCTCGGTGCATCCGCGGTTCGTCGTCGCACAGACGGTGCCGATTTGGCAACCGGCTGCGCCGGCTGTCGACTGGTCGACAAACCAGACGTACCGCGAAACTGGCGTACCCACCAGTGCAGCCCATCCAGGCAGCAAAGCCGCCCGGAATCTGGACGGCGTCACAATGGGGTGCAGCGTCATCGGGGCCGCTGAGGGCGAGTCCTCACCCTCGCGACCAACATCAGCTGCCGCCCTTGCGACCCGTTCAGTGGATGGTGTGGGGCTGCACCGCCGTCCTGAGGACGTTGAAGGGGCCCGCCAGCTCTTCTTGCACCACGGTGGGGAGGCGCTTGGCCGCCGGAACTCCACAGAGCCCAGGCGGTTGAGATGGTAAGTGCACCTCCCCCACGACTCCCCGCACACCTCGCAGAAGGGCCAGATCGTCTCTTCAGCAGGCCGGGGCATCCCCCTGCCCGCCCCCGCTGGGGTCACGCCTTACGATGCGGCACCAGTCCCTGTAGTGGCCTTCCTTCTCTACAGAGGGCGTGCCCAATGAGGAGATGCGGAAGATTCGCTGTTGAAGGGCGAGCTCAGTGAGCGCACAGTCAACCAACCACTACAGGGGTCCCGAAGGACAATGTAATACGTTCTCTGGAACCTTATATATTTAGCACGTTTGCTGAGGTGGAGCGACGATGCGTTCCACAGCGAAGCTTTGTGTGGCTACGAGAGAGGAAAATCCAAGGGCCCCGTGTGCGCAGAAACGTCCTTCTGGCACACACGCAGGCGCATGCGCAGAAGCAGGTTCCAGAGGAGTTCGAAACAAGGGCAGAGAGATTTACTGGCTTTAGAGATGACGCCGCACCTACAGATGCTAGCAAGTGCGAACGGCGCAACGGAGTAAGCGTGCACGCAGCGAGCTACTGCGTGAAGCGCATCGCAATCGACAACAGCAGGAAGGGGCGCTGTGATCGGAGCGGCATCAACGTGACATAGCCAAACACCGCCGCACGTCACAGCTTCGCTAATTAACAAGCTATACAAAATGATTGGGAACTTCTTTGTAAAGAGCTTGGCATGACTGACACTAATGAAAATTTTTATCGTACAAGGAATGCGAGAGTTATGCATAAGAAACCCGAGGTATAGATTGTGCAACAAATTCGGAGATATAAATTTTGGTTCAAATTGCCGGCAAAAGGAGGGATTCGGTCAAACTAAGACAATGTTCGGGCACAAAATGACACGCAAAAGCCGCGCGATGATTGGCTGGAAATTACTGGGGAAGTGTCCGTCCTAACAGACGACACCAATGGGATGTGGATAATGTGTGCCTTAACGTGTGGCACGCGAAACTATCTTACCGGTGTTATCGCGTTATCCCTGCAAAGAGAACATTCTGTGGGCCGGCCCCATTGCCAACGACGCCATGGCCGCCATCTTCTTGTCCTCGCCGGCCATGTCTATGACGCGCTACAGTGCACCATCATGCCTTACGTGAAGACCGCCAACGAGACACTGCGCTTCATCTTTCCCGTCCGAGGAGGCCTGATAAGACTTGAACTTCAGCCATCACAATACAACTCTCTCTCAATCGACAATCAACCGTTCAGGGTAGAGACTATTCTAAGACACCGACCCCTGCAATCGACCTCGCAGAAGGCAACAAAAGCCCTTTTGCGTTTTATGACGGAAACAGGCTTAGCCGAAAGACTATAGTGCCCGCAAAGGGACTAAAGTATGTGCGCGGCCCTGCTCGTTTGCCCTATTTTTTTTGCCTGCAATCTCTTTTTCCCCTCCACACCTCTTCCCCAGTGTCGAGTAGCAACCCGGGCTGCAAGCCTGGATAACCTCTTGGCCTTTCCTTTTTGCTTTTCTCTCTCGATCCCTTTGCTTTTTGCTTTTGCTCCCTTTGCTTTTTGCTTTTCTCTCTCGCTCCCTTTCTCTCTCTCTCTCTCTCTCTCTCTCTCTCTCTCTCTCTCTCTCTCTCTCTCTCTCTCTCTCCCTCTCTCTCTCTCTCTCTCTCTCTTTCTCTTCAGCTCGTGCTGTGGTGTTGTCTCGACTGGTGGTGGGCACGTGATCGGCAGCCGTCTGTCCACTTCTTCCCGGGATGGCCTTGAAGCCGTCTTCCCTAGGTGTTCACGTGAGCTTTCGCTGGAGGGGAGAGCGAAACATGTTGGCATGCTTTTAAAGGAGTACTGACACCAAAACTTTGACGCCTAAAAAATGATATAGTTGGCTTCGTTAGTTTGTACAGATGCCTCACAGAAATGTTTGCAGCGATCCGAGGCCGGAATCACATCTAAAATCGATTTTGATCGGCCCGGCCGCGAGGTTCCACAAATCGGCAGCACTAGCGAAATCGCTTTCGGCGTGACGAAACATCGGCCGGCGTGTCTGGCCGGTTCAGGGTAACGTCATATAGTCGTTTTCGGAACCGGAAAGGATATCCTGCGCTGGTGTTGTCGGTGGTATTCGTTTGGGCAGGTGACGTACGGGTGTAGCTGTGTGAGCAATGCTTGTAAACTTTGCGCACTTAGCGTGTTCGATGTCTTTGCTCTTCAGTTCGTGGCCGGCGCATGGTGTTCCCTTCTGGTGCCGGAAACTGCGCGGTGCCGGCACCGCGTGGTGCGCGATGTCGACTTGCACCGACGCGGCGGTGTGCGTCGCCGAGCTCGCCCAAGTTGTGCTATGGCAAGCTCGCGGAATGCGAAGTACTGCTCGTGGAAGCCTGTCCGAGCAAATCAACGACGACGCCAAGATGCATTATTTTCCACGCGACGACATGCAGCGCTAGACGTGGACTGAGTTCGTGCGCGGCGGCGGCCGCACGAAATGTCGCCCAAGCCAGCCGGCTCGGCGTTGCTCGGGTCCCCATGGGTGTTGGGAACTTCAGGCTTAGTATCATGGCGAATATTTGATTGCTGGTATCTGTACAACTGCGAATGACCATCCCATCACACAACTTTTCACCACACTATCAACCCCTTTCTCGCACACTGAGCTTTATTTGGGCGATAATTGCCGTTTCAGCGATTGGTGACCAAGACATCTGCCGTGGCCTGTTTTGATTCTAGCACGCAGGTGGCGCCATCTTTCGGCCGCTCGCCGCACCGCGGTGCCGGCAGTGCTGGGTCGGAGCACCGAACCTCCGCTGCCGGTCAGCGTAGGCTTACCATCGCGGCAAATATCTGAACGCCGCTTTTAAAGTCACCGCTGATAACAACCCCTAGCACAATTTCTCACCACACTAACATCTACGTTCTCGCATGAGGAACTTCTTTTTCGCGATCAGATTGATTATAAGAGTGGCGACAAGCTGCTTCTATCACGGTCTGCGCCGGTTCGAGCCGCAGTGATATTAAAAAGCGGACGACGGTGAAGACATCTACGGCCTAATCACCTGGCCAAATAAAGTTGCTCTGTCTGTAGGGTGGCAGCGACTCATCCGGGTGTGACGATTCAGACGACATTTCGACTGCTCGGACGAGTGCGGACCATGTGCAATCGTAGCAGACGATGCGGCGAACGTCCCTGACGTCACGGGTGAGACCGTGACGTCAGACTGGCCCACTTGTAGGCTGGCCTTCGAACGGCCATTTTCCCGCGCGGCGACCGAATTTGAAACTGGTTGCAATAAACGTGCTATAATTAATTCTGTGTTGGCGGCTGACGGCTTTCGGTTCGATTTTCGTAATTACTGGGCCAATAGGTATTCTTTACAGCATAAAAATTGACTGCGAGAAATTTAGAGTCAGTACTCCTTTAAAGACGATAGTCTTTCTTGGGCTACTTACACCCAGAAATTTTGGCCTGTCTGCGTGTCTGTCTGTCTATCTGAAAGGATAAATTTATTAACAAAACATCCTGGTATCAATGATACAACGTAACAACCAGAAACAATTAAACAAGTTCAGCACCGGTTGGTACAAAACTAATAGAGCACGAAGTCTGCAAGTAACAGACACTTACAGAAACACATTAACAACTTCAAGTTGATTGTAGACAAAAGATTAACATACAAATAATTTAGAGTTGCTTACAAACAAAATATTAACACGCGAGGTAAACAATGATTCAAAAACATTCGCTTCAAGAATGCACCAATATCCAGAACAGGCTTGGTTTTATGTCACAACGGGTACGGTACCGCACTAACACACCATTCTAACACCAAAATCACTTGTTACAACGAAAATCCCTAAGGACACAGGTCTGGAAAACTGGCAAGACTAATGACCCTTTTGTTCGAAACCTCAATAAACCGGGTGGTAGATCAATGTCGCAGAAACTCTTCCTCGCCCAAAAGGGCCAACTATCTCCCCTTCCAAAAAGGTCACGAGGTGTTGTCTGAAAAAAGGAAAGCAAGGGCCACTGCATACGTAGCCTGCGATTCTGTGCTACAGCTATGCAGCGATTACGCCATAGTATATAATCGCAAATTACTACGAATAGTTTGCCTAGGGGTGTGCCAGGGCACGTTTTCTCAATTGATACCGTGCAAGCCCCAAACGTGGGGCGGCACGGTGTATGATGCGCCAAAAGCAACGCGCAACACTGCAGCTTGAGAAAGTGTGAGCCGTGGATTCTGGTTGACCGCAGTTGGGACAGGAATATTTCTGTGTTACTCCCCAGCAAAATAATCTGTCTTTTGTGGGAAGAATTCGCCACGCTTTTTGCCACTGAATGTTTTTGGCGTCCTCTAGCAGCCTACCTCAAGCCAGCCGTATCCAGGAGAAATCTGGATCCACACGTCTGCCCGATCTCGCAGTAACTATTTTTCCGCACAGCCGGGCAGGTTGTTCGTTCACAAAATCGAGATCAGCATCCACTGCACGAATTTCCTTAGCTAAAGTAATGACGGCCTTGAAGAGTCTTGATGGGATAGCTCCACTTGAGTGCAGGTTTCTGGCCAGAGTTGGACAAAGAACCCGTCTAGAAGGACCGACAAAGTACAGGATCAAAGGTCTGTCCGGAGCTTCTAGGTGACTGAGAAGTGAAGAGACGACTCTAAGGGCCAACAACTGGCTCATGAGGTCGATGCAAGGGACACTATAACCCCCAGAGCGGTGTGGGAGGCGCAGGGCATCGCTAGCTAAACGCTCCGTGCTTCCATTCCAAAAGAAAGAAAAAATGTGGCGGGACACTTTGTGCGTAACAGGATTTGGAGGGAGCATAATCCTGGAGACAAAAAAGAATTTAGCAAGAAAAACTCATTTAATCAGATACGATTTCTCCGAAAAAGAGAGGTTGAAAGACCTAGCCCTGGCAACATTCTTTTGAATATCATCAACTAACTCGGGCCACATGTCTGTAGAAACACCCTCTCCGGTAAATTTGACGCCGAGAATCTTCAGGTCTCGAACTATTTTTAAGTTATGGATGGGGGCGAGTTTAGCGTTTCCCAGAGGGAGAACAGCACTTTTTTGTGACGTTTAACTCAGCACCTGAAAGTCGAGCATAAGACTCGAAGTTCCCTAAAACAGCCGTGAGGCTATCAGTGTCCCGGATAAAAATAGTACCGTCATCTGCGTACGCAGACACTTTAACCGAGCCGTGTCCGGGCAGGGCCCCTAATTTTTGGATTATCAAGGAGTTTTCTGATGAAGGGGTCTAAACATAAGACAAAAACAAGCGGCGACAAGGGGCATCCTTGTCTAGCACCTCTATGAATTGCAATTTCACCCTGTACCACACCATTATTGACCAGGTTACTAGATAAATTATCATAGAATTCTCGGAGAAGCTGAACAAATTCAGGGGGAAACCCATATGCCTGAAATATGGCAAGCAGGTATGAATGATTGACCCTATCAAATGCCTGTTTTTGGTCTAAAGGAACACACAGGCCCGCAATACCAGTTTGGTGCGTATAGACTAGTATGTCTCGGTTTAGGCTAAGTGCCGAAAAAATATTTCGGTATGGGACCGAGCCAACCTGTTGGAGTGAGAGGAGGTCCGGCCAAAGAGCTTTAATTCTCGCCATCAAAAGGGAAGTCAAAATTTTGAGTCCGAATTCAAAACGGTTACTGGTCTGTAAGAACTCGGAAGGGAGGGTCCTTTCCTTCTTTCAAAAGTAAGATTAGACGGCCTCTCTTAAACGGGTTAGGAAGCCGCTGATCTGCTAGGATTGAATTTATAAGTTGCACTAAGGAAGAGCCTAATTCTGGCCAGCAACGCTTGTAGAATTCCGGTGGCAAACCATCCAGACCAGGCGCTTATCCGGTTTTCATTTCTCTTAAAAGGTCGCAGAGTTCGGAACAGGTTACTTCCTTCAAGATTTGGGAGTGTATGCTTTGTGGAACCTGAGGTAGGGAATTTGAAGCAGAACATAGTTGTGCTACCATGTGCCTTTCATCGACCTCGAGCGAATCTCCTGCAAAGACCTCAGAAAAGAAAGAAAGAGCCCTGATTTTATAGCTGATGGCTCTGTGGATATGGTGTTATCCGGGCAGCACACACATTCTATAATGTTTGGAGTTTCACACGTCGCCAAAAATCTTTGAATTTCTAAACTACCGTTGCAAGGACATAAATATTGTAGGAAGCGGGTGGTTGCATTGCTTCATTTAGTTGTCGTTTGTACCGCTCCCTAAGGATGCCAAGGTATTCACTCATTAAAGGCGTTAGTTCTTTATCATATCTAACTATCCGGATGCGCTTGAGCGTGTTGTTAAGCTCAACTGTATCACGAAGCTTTTTTTGTTGACCAACTGTTTCAGCTAGTTGCCTCAATATGGATTTTAAAGTGTCCCAGTGTTGTATACTAATTACTACCGGTAGGGAAGAAGAAATATCTGTTTTTAATGACAATAAAGCAACATCATGTTGCAGTATTCTAGTATCAAGCCTCCAGTGTCGGGAGCCATCAAGTCTGCGGTGCCTGTAAATAGGGACAGGAGCACTGGGTAATGGTCGGAAATGTAACGGGCCATACTAGGGAATTGATTTACTTCTATGTTTGACACAGCGGTGATTTCTGGAGTTATGTAAAACCAGTCTAGTCGGGACATTGAGGAACCACGCTTCCACGTGGGAGAGAAATAATTCCCGCGATGGAGCAGCCATACATCCTCCAGGTGAAAGTCTTGCACTAGGAACCCGAGTTCGCGTCCGTTCCACGTCGGTCGTCCATGACCCGGCCCGCGTACATCACGCATACAATCAAGGACGCATGTTGAAATCGCCTTTCTGCCATGGAAAGCTGCACCATGGGATATAGGCTTCACCATACCACGTATAGGCAAGAAATCATCTCTGCCTGAGCCAGCCGTGCGATCCTACACGCTGGAGCATATCAGTTCGCGTTATCTTGGCCACGTTCAGGTATATACAGACGGATCCGTGAAGTCTGACTCCTAAGCCATTGGTGTTTGGATTCCGTCGGTGGTATTAACTGTGAAAGAGAAACTCAGTCACAAGACGTCGTCCACCTTCACTGAGTTAACTGCTATTAGGGCGGCACTCCTTCACATCACCAATAGTCCCGCTCGACAATGGGTGTTTTTACCGGCTCGCGGCCTGCTTTGCAAGCACTGATGAAGCCATCCCACCGCTGCAGCCAACTTGTGCGTGAGCTAAACGCATTGAACACACTAGGGCTACGAGACGGGCACCGCATCTCGCTTCAATGGCTATCAGGTCATTCCGGCATCCAGGGGAACGTCATCTCTGACGCAGCAGCGAAAGAGGCGCACAATCTGCTTGTGTCTATTGGAATCCCGTATTCTAGACAAGACGGGAGTACGGCCGTGAATGCGCTTGGATGGAAACTGCAGTTATCAGCTTGGCAGGACCCTCTTAAGATACCCTTGCTTCTGCACGCGATTGACCCTCAGTGCAATTTCCAGTTTTCGCGAGGTCTGCAAAAGAAAACTGAGGGTGTCCTTCACCGACTACGCCTGAACGTTGCCTTCACTGGTAGTTTTCTTTTTAAGATAGGCTGGGCGGACTCGCCATTGTGCTCTGTGTGCTCTGTGAAAGACGACATACAGCATGTCTTGTGTTACTGCCCGCAGCATACAACTAAACGCGAAACAGCTAAAAGAACTCTAGTGCGACTGCTACGAGGACACTCTTTAGAGCTGCGTCACTTTCTTGGTCCGTGGCAAAATCACGCTGACGCGGCGCCAGGGACAAAGGCTCTCTTAACTTTTCTGTCTGACACGGGACTAACCGATGTTCTTCAAAGTTGGGATCCTCAGATTTTTTCTCCTAGTGCTGTAAATTTTTTCTGCGTTCCGAACTGATTTTATTTTCTTCTCCCTCTCATTCATTGTTGGTGCGCACTTCCTTCCCCTCTTATTTTCTTTTTTTTCACCTCACGATGTTCACCCCCATCTGAAGTAGCAAGCCCCACCGTTTGTGGGGCTAACCTCTTCAGTATTCAATAAAGTTTTCTCTCTCTCTCTCTCTCTCTCTCTCTCTCTCTCTCTCTCTCTCTCTCTCTCTCTCTCTCTTCGCAAGGAATTGTGGGCGCGCGTTCCAAAAGATGAACGCCTAGGCAACGGAAGAAGATGTTTGTAGCTGTGACGCGTGCACGTTAATGATTTTAAAGCGGGCACCAGAAAGAGAAAATGTCAAGACTCGATTCAGCCTTCCGGCCAAAGCAAAGTAGATATTGCGCAATAGTCTCATATAGTCAGAGCCAAAGATAAACGTCTAAGCCCGGTTTATATGTTCATTCTTGTCAACTTTGTTGAACAAGAACAAGTCATTACGCAAATATAAGACAGGAATTTAGTACATAAGGGATATTTACACTGCTCCTTTATTTAAAGAAATTATGTATGCTTGGTTTTTCGATAGCAAATGATATTCTACATTTACTGCAGAATATGAAAAATCACGCGACCACAGCGACGAAAGATGATGATGATGATGTACTCAAAGATCTTGGCAGGCACCCACAATAGGCGATTGGCCAGGGCTAAATCGGTTGTTCCACCAGCTAGGTTCCACGTTCTGCTTGGAACGCACGTGTAGCGCGGCCACGCGGTTCTATAAACCTTGAAGTCGGCCGCCTCGATTCACGCGTGTCACCGCCATACTTCAGCGCTGGCATCGAGGAACCCGGCATTTAGCAGTGGAACGCGGTAAATTCAAATCGCCTTGAGCAAACCCTTGGTGTGTTTACCTTGGGATGAACGCGACGGTACAGGAACAGCATGAGAGGTGCGCGGGAAAGCAAAAGGGAGCATTTCCTTGGCAAATGTCTGAGAGACTATCATTTTTGACGACATTTGCAACGAAAGGAGCAGATACGCGGCCAATTTTTCCTTGTGGTTTATGAAATAGAATCTTTAGTGTCCTCCCTAATGCCGTTGTGCCCCAATACGCCCTACATGAAAGCCAACTTTCTCTGATGATGATGATGAATGATCGCGGGTGAAGTGAAAGAAAAAAAAAAACGCCTCCCGTTGCCACAATCCAATCTGGGTCCCTCGAGTTATGCAGTCGGCGTCTATCCGATTGCTTCATTTCGACGTGGTCGAAGGGGTTCCGAAAGCAACCAGAGAATCCGTCACGAGAAGATTGGCGTTGCTGTGAGTGCGGTAAGGCTTCTAGCCAAGACGTTAGTCTTAACTTCTCATTTTATGGTTTAGGGCGTCAGGCCTAACGTCTTATTTTCATGCTGTCCTCCGTCTAACGGCGAATACAGTGTAACGCGAAGGTTTCGCGTGCTGGATTCTTTGGGTGGCCGATTCCACTGTGCGAGTATGTGCGACTCTGGAGGTTTGCATTACTTTTCTGAAATGACGGCAGCAACTCTCCCGTACGCTCTCCGTCGGCCTAATGTTTGTGTTTGGAGTCTATGACCTCAATGGGTGCCTGCTGCTTGGCGTATAGTGAGCTCTCTTTCGAGTGCGTGACGGTTCAAGGAGTTAAAGCTCAAAAAGTGACGCTAGGCAAGGCGTCCTAAACCACAAAATGCGACGCTAAATCGTTCCGGCTAACAGCGTGCATTAAAGGGACCTTGCAACACTCTTTGAGCAGTGCAAGTAAACCTGCGCGACGTTTAGATTACACTGTCAGGAATACCTGAGCCAAATATTACACGGGGACGTGAAGCGGTGAGTGCGCAAATCGCTCTGAAAGAAGCGGAAAAACCAACCGAAGTCTCTTCAGTTCTCCTAATTATCCACCCCTGGCATGGCCAAAGCGACATCATTGAGGACATGGCTGCCCGATCGGCTGTCACTGGTCAACTTGGTGGCTAATTTCTCCCAATTCCGCCGTCGTCATCACTGTGTACGAACCTCTTCTATGCCTGAACCTGTAGGCACAGTTTGGCCGTTTTTTTTATGTTTTTAGTGCGCGCGGAGTTTGAGTGATGAGCTCAATACTTCCTTTTCAACGGGACCACTCGACTACTAACATTTATTGCTTCAAAAACGCCCTACGAGTCCGAGCGTGCGCTTGCGAGAAGGCACCCATGCCTGCTTTTTTGTGGCTCCAGACCGGACATTGGCGCCTCCACGTTGCGGAGAAAAGGAGAAAACTCCCCGGCCTGTGATATATCGAAGGCTGCCGAAGAGAACGCCGCGAGCCGCGCTAGTCTCCGGGAGAGATCTTGCAGCTTTCGTCGTGTTGTCCGCGGTCGAGTTGAGAGGGAACGATTATGCGCGATTTCTCATCACGCGTAGTTTCGGTGATAACAACGGATTTTCATAATTCTTGCGGGAGGAGATTGCTGGGACAATAGACTTTAGCCCAAAATACATTCCTTGCAGTCGATGCCAACTGTTGCAGGGTCCCTTTAAGTCATGCAGAGCAACGTCATTCTCATCCAACGCCGTGCACGTGGGTAACGGCTGTTGATGTTCACTTCAGAACATGATGTCGGACTCATGTACGTCGCCACATCGTACGCTTGTGCCACCTCCTTCTCTGCTGCACATCCGACTTTAGCAGAGAGGTCCTAGCGGAGCGTTCTCCAGGCTTCGCTGGGGTAAAGTGTACTAGAAGATAGAGGTGTGTTGTGCGGCGGAAAACCAACAAAGAGCGTGGGTCATTTTTGAGATGAATAAATCGTATGGACAGCAGCCGTTCACCAGACAACTGTTGCAGCCAGCAATCCCTAATAGCTTTCAAATCAAGCTCAACATTTATTTAACGGCTTTAATAAAACCTTATACCCTCAAATGAAGAAATAGGACGATTTACGGCATTAAAAAGGAAAAATTTAACAAATAAAACTTCTAAAACCTATTGGGGCGCAGCGACCTCCAGGGGCGCTGCTTGCAACAGGATTTCCGCGGCACAAATTTCCATCGCAAAAGGGGCTCTCCAATCAGTCCCGAACGGCAACACCTCTCTGTTAGTGGCGAGATTCCGTTTCCTTCTGGGCACAAGCCTCAAATTTTCTGTGCGCCCCCAGTTCCGCTAGCACCTGCTCTTTTTATTGGGACACCTCCTATATTCTTTAATGCAACCACTGAAAGAACGACGCTGTTTCGACTCGATAGCGTAGAGGTAGAATCGTGGGTTTGGGATCGAACGCCACGGGTTCAAGCCCCAGCAGTTGCAACATTTTTCTTAAGACCCGCTTTTTTAGTTGCTGCAAAATGTTCTCCGAACTCAAATATGTGGATATTTTTTTCCAAATTTAAGTGATTTGGTGCCTTTTAAGCCTGTTTGTAGTTTGGGTGTGGCTCGTCAACACGTTTAATTACCGGTTCGGATCGTGCCGCAAGTGCCGTGTTTGTAGCAGCTATCAAAGGCCATGGATAGTGCACTGCCATGGCCTTTACAAAGCGGGACGTCTCAAGCTACCAAACTACCAGATAACGGCCGCAGGCGTACCGATACCGTATGTCACCCATCACAGGTTTTTGGGTGTTACCTTCGACCGCCATCTGACATGGCGGGCTCACATCCGAATCCTAAAAGAGAAGTTGACGTCATTGGCGCACATCTTCGGCATGCTTTCCAACAGCACTGATGGGTGGAGCCGTCAGCCCTCTTTTACGGCTATACGACGCCCTCTGCGAAGGCTTACCTCGCTATAGCCTCCCAGCTCTGACTTCTCTTTCTAAAGGAAATTCTAAAATACTAGAGGGGTTGCAGGCCCGAATACTGAGGATATGTCTTGGTGTCCCGAAGACCACCTCCACATTGGGAACCATGACAGGGAGCAGACGGCTTCCGCCCACTGCTTCGCAGGCAATGGAGCAACTTCGCACGCGCCTGCGCGTTGTGGCAAGGCAACATGGGCATCCTCTTGCTGCCGCCTGGGCCTCTGAAGGGCAGCACGCTATGCCCTCCCAGTGTCAGCCTTCAGCCTCTTCTCCTCACCCTCCGTGGCTATTCCCTCCTATGAAAATTGTCACCACGGTACCTAGACTTAAGCGGAAGGCGGATATACCAGCCCCGGCTCTAAAGTTATTTGCCTTGGAGCATATTAACAACCAATACAAAGGCCACACTCATGTGTACACTGATGGCTCAGTGACGGCTACATCGTCGGCAATAGGGATCTCGATTCCTTCGTCGCTCACTACCATCTGCGCGCTATTGAGCCACAAGTCATCGACGACAGCTACTGAGCTGGCTGGGCTGCGCGCTGCTTTTCAGTATATTCTAAAGCAGCCGGCCAAGCAACGGGCTGTATTTACAGACTCCAGGTCAGCACTCGAAAGCTTCAAGTCGCTTCCAAAAGAACAGCTGGCTTGGGAAATCAATCTCTTGCACTTACAAGCCATACAAAGGGGACACAGCGTAGGTCTGCAGCGGCTTCCTACCCACTGCGGAGTTGCCGGCAACGACGCAGCTGACAAAGCCGCTTCATCTGCCCACAGTCTCTGCACTGAAGCTCTGCCGATCCCATTCACGAAAAAGGATGCGGCAATACTCGCCTCATCAACCGCATGGAATGCGCAGATGTCTATCTGGACTGGTGCAAGGCAGCAATACGCACCTCTTCATGAGATTGATCCCAAGTGTACCTTCAGAATACCACCTGGACTTAGCAAACGCGAGGAAGCCATTCTGCATAGGCTGCGCTTGAATGTGGCCTACACGGGACATTACCTGTACAAAATCCAGCAGGCATCTTCACCTCTTTGTTCCAGATGTGACTCACGAGAAGACATCCATCATGTTATACGTGTGTGTCCAAAGTACACCGTGCACAGACAGAAACTCCTACTATCTTTGTGCAGGCAGCTTAGTGCGGGACTTGAGCTGAGGGCTGTTTTGGGTCCATGGTCGTGTCCCAGTCAGGCTGCGTGTGCAATCAAAGCTCTTTTGGAGTTTCTTCGGAGCACAAAACTGGACAGAGTTTTGTGATTGAAAATTTTGGCCGCATCAAATGACATCTTTTCGCTTTCACGTTTTCTTTCTCTTTTTTTCCTTTTTATTTTTCTTCTCTCATGTAGCGCAGCAAGCCAGCCCGACGGCTCGGCTAACATCGCTGGTTTTCATTAAAGTTATTCTCTCTCTATCATCAAACAGAACATCGCTTCACAGGGAAGCGTGTTATTTTTTCTACGATTCACCAGAGGTCGTCCTCATCGTCACAGAAATACAGCTTTCCTGCTGGTCCTGTTCGCCTGTGAGCATCATGACTACAATAAATGAAGCTTCGCTGTTAAAGGCGCTTTATGAATGGCCCTAGGTAGTGCTTATTTTCTTGGAGACACATGCGTACGCTGTGTGCGAAGAGGAACCCCTGGAAAGAGTGATTGCGCATTGTCTGCCAATTCACTCTCCGAAGTTACAGCAAACGTTCGTATGATTAAATCCTTTACGTGTTCAACGAGGAGACTCGGCTGTCTGTCTTCGCCGCATACGGAACTGCTATTAAAACAACCTAGGGTTTCATATTTCGATATAAAAGCGGGCACATTGCCACTTACAGAAATGTCCTCCCACCGATACATGTGTGTGAAGCGGTGAAGCTGGCTTTAAACGGTATTGGGGTACAGCCTTTCATGGAGGCGAAGGTGCCTTACGCAAAGGCCCACTTCGTGTTTTCATGTTAGACTTGTTTTATTTCCCCTTAACGAATGTTTTTCCTACTATTTTCTTTTAATTTAATTGCGATAGTATGCCCTTTGGCATAAGTTCCTACAGGTATAAGTTGGCCCCCGTTTTGAGGAAGAAGTCCAGAAGACTGTGGTGGTGGGCCCCCACAGCCATCGCTGAAGATCGGGGGGTCTCCCAGGATGCAGGCCTGTGCCGCGAAGATGTTGGGATCTCGCTGCGCTCAGGAAAGGGCACGTCCATAGCAGGTGGTCGATGTCGGCGTCTTCAGGAGGAGCCGTACTGAACGGGCAGTTGTTGCTAAACGGGGCATGGTATCGCGGTGGCCCCGCCCGGGTTACCGCAGGAGAGTGGGCCACCCCAACTCGAAGTCTACGCAGCCTGACCTCCTCCCAGTGAGCAAGCCCACTGGAAAGGTCTGTTCCACACGGTGGGATGAGAGCGCGTGTGCCGCGACGCAGATCTTCCTTTAGTATTAGAAATTGTTCATGTGGCTCAGTTGTCAACAAGGGCAGGGGCCATGGAACCGACGTAGGGTGACAGGCACTATCCGCCGCAATATGAGCGGTGATAGTATTACACCGGATCCACGACAGTCGGAGAGGGCAGGGGTACGTGTCCAGTAGGTTATGAATGTCTCTTGAGACAGACGAGTTGGAGGTTACACGTCGCATATCCCGTATGACCGCCGTTGAGTCCGCGTAAATTTGTGCCGTAAAACTTCCAGGGGCATGAAGAAGTGCCATTAGTAGAGCTTGCAGTCCGTCCCGGATGGCTGTAAGCTCCGCCAGCATGGAAGTACAGATGCCGAGTGTTTCATAGGCGCAGTTTTGGTTCACTTCTGAATGAGAGGGGCATTCGATCGCCGTAGTTAAAACGCCGTCTTGGGCGCCAGCATCCACAAATGCCTCTAAAACCTGTGGCTGGTTCGCAGTCGCTGGTAGTGGTACACCCGCGGATTGAGCGTCAGCGTTTCCCATCGATCGACTGCGGAGTTGAATGAGCGGCCGGTTGTCGGGCACTTGATGGTAAAGCCAGGCAGGCCTAGCTACAGGGTGGCCTGGTAAGGCGGGTAGAGAGCGGCCCATGTAGATCGCCAACGCCGCTGCCTCCAGAACTAAATTACGTTTGTGATGGCGGGCGGAGCGGCGCTGATGTACAAGCTCATCCAGGGTGTTAAGTTGAGCTTCTGACTGAAAATATGATATAGGCGTTATTTGAGGGAGGCAGGTGATCATCCGCATTGCAGCTCTAATGATTGCTTCAAGTCGAGCCACTCCCCTTAGGTCATATGCTGAAATTGAGCCTGCTCGACAAGTTGAGGCTGAAGTATTTCCCGCACCAAGAGTCCAGCCATCTTGAAGCAGGAGCCTCCAGACTTTTGTGAAATGCGTCGGTTAAGGTGTAATATGTAACCTGCATGTTGGCAGGCAGATTGAAGCCACAAGGCAGCTGACCCTGACGGTGAAATCTCTAATCCCACCACGCGAAGAGAGGTGGCAGTGCGCACACCGGGCTTGTCGGAGAGTTGTAGCGAGATAGGTGACATCTCCAGTCTACGACGGCCCCAAGCATTGGCCAGGGACAGAATGGCTGTCTTTTCGACTGAAAGCGAAAGACCGGCGTATTCACACCATTTCTGTGAGTCAGTTGAAGATTGTTGCAGGCTCGCGGCTTGCCGAGACAGGTCTGGGAGGACAGTCCATACTGTAATATCGTCTGCGTACACCAGAAGGTGTAGGCCTGATATGGAGCCAAGATGCCAGGCAAGCGGCAGCATAACTACATTAAAGACGAAGAGTGAATTCGCTCGTGTATAGTAATTGCTGGAAATATTACAGACGAAGAAGACGAAAGGTGCAACGAAGGGCGCAGCTAGATACGCGGCTAATATTTATTTTCCCTTTACAGCGGTGGTCATTCGAGTACATTTAGTGTTAACGCCGACGACTAATGCAATCACTGTTCATATTGCATGAAAAGTGTGAGCTATTTCATTTAAAATAATACAACGAATCACCTCTGTCAAAAAGAAAGCAACCCGCCGCGGTGGCTCAGTGGCTAAGGCGTTGCGCTGCTGAGCACGAGGTCGCGGGTTCGATTCCCGGCCGCGGCGGCCGCTTTTCTGATGGAGGCGAAAAGCAAAAACGCCCGTGTGTACGAGATTTCGGCGCACGTTAAAGATCCCCAGGTGGTCAAAATTAATCCGGAGCCCTCCACTACGGCGCGCCTCATCGCCTGTGCTGCGTCGGCGCGTTAAACCCTACAATCAATCAAAAAGAAAGCAATAGCTTTAGCGGCATTACTGCCAGGAACCCCTAAGAGCTTATAACGGCCGTACGCATTTTCCACCTTGCGGAACAGGAATCATCTGAGGAACCGCCTTGACTCCGTTCCGGACTAAAAACAGCTAGTACAACTTAACACCAGAGTTACCCCTACATACAACCACAGGCTTTCTGGCCACTCTGGCAATAATGAACACGCCTAAGGTGCTTCTGGAATGACATCGTGAAGCCGAGTGGAGTTGGAGCACTCCAGAGATTCATCTGCTCTGATGAGTGAACTCAAATCTATTGGCTTGTATTTTAGATCCCTTTGGGACTTTTCTCGCAGGGCAGATTTCGTGTGACTGTGGTACCACTCCATCGCAATGTTCACCCCTGACGACACCTTGTGCGTTGCTCCGACCGAATTAGTTACCTCAGGAGGATGTATCCTGCTGGCTCCAAGAACGTTGACGTCCTATTCATCAAGACCTACAGTTCATTTTGCCAAGTAAATACACTGATTGTCAAAGCTGTTCTTCACTACACCCTCCTAGCTACTTATCTATCTCTTAGTATAGATGGTGACCTCGACATTCATGTCGCTTTCGCGACATTCTTTTTGCGACCTCTCTAATGCCTTCAATCTGCACAGATTATGATCCACTCCCTGCCGTTTGTTGCCAGTTCTCCCATGACCCTTTCTATCTTCATTAATTCGCTGCTCATACTTTCAGCCCATTTTTCCAATACACAATCCGTCTTCCCTCTCGTATGAGAACCTTGCTATGAAGGCATTACCGGACAGGATGGATTTCACGCACTGTACAGTGCATACTCATCCAAAACAAACGTGATGGCTCACTCGTGAGTCAATCTATTCTAACTTTCCTATTATCATCGACGTCAATGAGGTTTGCCTGCAACTTCATCAACCTTCATCTTTCCCCAGACTATAGGTCACCATGTGAAGGATTGGCGGTGGTAGGAGGAAAGAGAGGGAGAAAACATGGGCATTTTGAAAAGCAATGGGATTCGGTCCTGAGTCGTAGAGCGAAGTACGCTCAGTCGTTATTCCCTCTATGGGACTACGTTTCCAGAACAAACGCCAGGTCTGGTAATACCACGACCTTCCAGCTCATCGTTCATTCAGTCCTCCTACCCCTTTTCTCCGCTTCCCTGAGATGGCCGGCTGATCGATACCACGACTGCACGCCAAGCATTACATGCGCGGTAGCACTTGACGGCAGCTAGGGTGCAGTGGCGAAGCGTACGTGCACGACGCATGCGCAGCGTTCATACAGTCACGTCGATGTGCCGTGGAGCAGGTGTTGTGCCAACCTTGGCGTTGTTGGTTGCTAGGACGTGCGATGGGCTCATCGGAGCTTCCACCAGATTAATATTATTATTATTATTATTATTATTATTATTATTACATTTATTATTATTATTACTTTGCTGACGCCACTTTGCGTCCCGGCGACTCCCGGCGGTCGCCGCGAGGCACGCGTTCCCGAGCGCTGGGAATTTCCTTTGTATTTTGTAACGCGTTACACGCCACACATTATGGCCAGCTACAAAAGCTTCGCTGTTAAAAACACTGCCACAATGTGTAAAAATTTAGCCTCAAATATTCATAGCGCTTTCTTTTTGCTCAGCAATGTTGAGAGTACGAAGTACGCTACTAGATCTAGTTGTTCGGAACTTCTTTAGCGAATTTACGCGTTCAAGAGTTTTCTGAAGTTTTGGCAAGACGGCTGAATTGAAAGACACAGACTGACGGACCCACTCAGCGACTAAAATGTTTGGGTTTATGTAGCCCAAGATTTAACCTTTTAAGTTAACAAAAAGAAGCTTCGCGGGCGACACTCGCCGGCACCCCCGCCACTGTACAGCGGCCACACCCTGTTTTTCTTCTCTGTCTCTCTCCCAGGTGACCTCGAGCGTACTCGCGGCAGGGCTGCAGAGTCATGAGACCATGACAACTGCATACAATTTTCCAGACTCCCCCCCCCCCCCATGTGGAACAGGTGTGGTCCACGACGTTCGAATCTGAGTCGCTCTCTCGGGCATCGGCTGGGGTTAGCGATGCTTCTCCCAAGCGCACATCCCCTGGAAGAGCTGGGCGCCAGGCCGAGGGGACGCTTGCACCCGGTTTTGCACCGGTTAGTATCCGGCGGTGGGATTCCAACCAGCCACCTCCCGAAGCCGAGACGGGTGCCCTACATGTTAGTCTACGGCCACGGTAGTCTACGGCCACAGTCTACGGTTAGTCTACGGCAACGGCGACCGAAATGTCTTATCTGATTTCAACTCCTTTATGGCTATGGGAATCAACAGATGATACCAACCTGCATTTAATTTTTCGCTGGCTACACTAACAAGACACTCACTCTACCTCGTTTGTGCTCAACAGTACATTTAGCTTCTTTCGCTCGACAGGCGCGGCTGCAAAGCAACCAATTTTAGGATACCTGGATATAAACCTATATCCATTGTAAAGGGTAGAAACACATATTTAGGCGCCGCCATTTTGGGTCATTCACTCCCCGCCGCACGGCCGAACACAACAGCCGGTCATCCTGGCTAGATGGCACAGCTCATGCAAAAAATCTCATCGGCACTAGAGTTTATTTTGAAAGGGCACCTTACGCGATATCATTACACGGAAAGCGCCCTCCCACAACAAGACTTTGTAGGCTACGATTACCATTTTGACCCAAAACGGCGCTATTACGAAAGGTTGGCAGGTGTCAGACGTTGAAAGAGTTTCTTCCCCCCCGGTCTCCGCGATCTGCTGACGGCGGCGCGCCGGCAGCCCATGGCGGAGGCCATGCTTCACCGCTTCGGCTGGCACTGGCATCGAGGCACGCTGACGAAATTACCCAAACTGTCCTTTAATAAAGACACTCGCGCATGCACTGTGCGAGTGTCGGCAACATTCGCAGGCTCCATCAGTGCTAGAGCGTCGTATGCAAAACTGGGACTGCCTTCAAGCACATCTTCAAACTTGTTGTTCCCGGAATGCTACCCATAAAATCGGGGAAGAAAAAATGTCTGTCGATTATGAGACTCTCTAATGCGATATTTGGGCGCAGCAGCAGTGCGCTCAGGCAGCGATGATGAGAATCTGCGTCGGCAGCATGAAGTGCGTCTCAGAAAGGGACCACGGCCTGCGTCTTAGACAGAGAACGCACATCATCGTAACGCGAACGCCCCCCCCCCCCCCTCACGTTTTCGTCAGCGTGGTGCAGACGAGTGGCTCGTGTGGGCACAGCATACTTACCCCTCTCCACCACAGCACACTTTCGGAGTGCGCTCGCGCCGCCACAGCGATGCGCCCTCATATCGCAATTTCGAGACACTCTCCCCCTAACAGCATACCACCTCCTCCTCTCCAAGAATTTTCTTGGGCAACGTAAGCCGTCTCATGCAAACACATGATGGCCGTGGTTCCTTGATGAATACCTCAATAAGATCCCCTGCATCCGTGCAGGGATCGATGCACTTAGCCCCTCTAAAGACGGCTTCGCTATTATACACAAATGCGCTCCTAGGAAGACGATTTTGACGTATTAGTTTAGGTTGGCCGAATCAAACAGGGAGCCACTGAAGTCATTATATTTGTTTATGGCACCGTGTCTCCGAAAACGTACTATGCAGGACTACATTTACAGTCGGCTCTACCACTATTGACAACTGCCTCGCTAGGAAAACATCTTTTCTAGGGAAAATTCGAACCCCGACTTATTCTAGAACGTAGGTCCATAGGCCTAATATAAAATACCCGAATAACAAGCCATGCATTGCAACAAAACTCTAGGGACAAAACCATAACATGGGCTTCCCCGCTGTACATAAAAAAAATTCCCCCGCATTTCCCCGAGGGGGAGAATGTGAAAGTGCGAATGCACGGTTGTCGGCCCGCTTGCGGCGCTTGCGCTCGGCCCCCGCAGCCCACCGCCTCGCCGCCTTCTCTTCCATCTCTTCCATCGGGTTTGTAGTATCACGTGTACACCACGCAGTTATCAAGCCGCTATAACGCCGCTGAGTCGCCAACGCACGCCGCTGACGACGTAGTTTGAATGCGTTAAAGATATAAGGCGCGTCACTAACGCTGATATCACGTCGCGTCCGTGGCTTGGTCGGTAGAGCGTCGCGCTGCGGCCGCAAAGTCCGCGGATCGAAACCTGGCGCCGGATGCTGTTTCTTTATAGAGGAGCACTGCGGACGCCGACGCCGCCGCCGCCGACGCCGGCGGTGGATGGTTTGGGGTCGCTTATAAAGTGCATTCGCACTTAAAAAAAGAAGTAAAAGTAAAACCTTCAAAAACAAAAAGAAGCTCCGGAAGTGACACAGACCGACACCCCCTGCCACGGTGTAACAGTCACGCCTTGTTATTTATCTTTGTTAACTGAGGAGCTGCGGCTCAGTTACGGCAGAGACCGCTCCGAGTCCGCCAGCCTTGTAGACAGTGTCGGTGAGCGCCTCAAGCCCCGCCCTGAGGACTGTGGCCCTTGTGTTCGAATCAAAGTTGCCCTTTCGGGCTCCGGCTGGGGTTAGCGGAGCTTCTCCCAAACGTTCGCCCCCTGGAAGAGCCGGGCGCCTGGCCGGGGGCACGCTTGTACCCGATTTCGTACACCGGTGGGTATCCGGCGGTGGGATTCGAACCAACCACCTCCCGAAGCCGAGACGGGCGCCCTACCCGTTGGTCTGCGGCTGCGGTGAACGCTCCAGCGGCCGAAATGCCTTATCTGGTTTTGAACTGCTTGGTGACGGCGGAAAACAACACCAGAAGTCAATCTGTTTCATGTTTCGTTGTGTAGTTTACAAAGACACTCACTCTGGCTCGGCTACGCCCCATCGTAAATAAGCTGTGGCGCTGGATAGAGGCCCCTGCAAAGCGACCACTGTTAGGGAGGTTCGCTGCACACTCATTACATCGTTCAGGGTGGAGACACGTACAGTCGGTAAAACGCTTGTCTATAACAGCGATTTCAACTTCAACCAGCTACATCCGAAAACTGCCGAAACATACTCGTTCCAAACATGTCGGAGACAAAAGCAAAAGGCTAAGACTTCAGAATTCCGCAGTAGGTTTATTCAAATCCCGCACCGGCGGGGCAGGATAGGGCTGAGAGTACGAAAGCTGTGTTATAGACAAGCCTTTTACCGGCTGTACGTTGGTGCCCACATTTTGAGTTATGCGCTAGTAGTAGTTGCACAGCGAAACGTAACAGCTAATTATCCTGGCTAGTCGGCCCAGCTCATGCAAAAACTGCTCCTTGACGGTGAGATATATGTTGAAAGGACAGTTCGCGTGATACCGCCAGGTGGGATGCGGCATCGCCAAACGAATGCGGCCGACCCCGTTTCACTTTTTGACCCAACAAGGCGGCGTTTAAAAAAAAAAGCCGGCATGAAACGTGTAGAAGGGTGACCGCACCCTGTACGGCGGTGCTGGCATCGAGGTACTCTAACCAATCTACCACCGAAATGTGTACGCCCACTTCTCATCCGCCTGTAGCCTTGCCTGACGGGATACACCGATATCTACGCCGTGAATGACAGCGCCAGTTTGTTGACAACGGGCCCGAATTCTCTAAAGCGAGGGAAACTCCGCGCTGTTGTCTTATAGCTGCATGTATTCTGAGGTTGGAGCGACGCTTGGGCAGGCAGGAGGGCAGGGGGTGGAAGGAAGGCAGGAAAGTTTACCTCACTAGAACCTGGTTTGCTATTCTAAACGTGTGAAAGTCAAAGTAGGGAAAAAAGAGAGACCAAAGTATGGACGTTAGAGCAAACAGGTATGCTCAGCGCTGAAGCACTAAACGTTCAGGCTCAGTCATTGTCACTGGAGTCTTACAGTCTATAGTCTTGTGTTTAAATTAGTCGCCTTCTGAGCTGATGACACAGAAGGCCAGTGAGACAGAATCTTCACCTCCAAAAATGGCGACAGAGAATCCAGGTTGCTTTGTCCTAACGACAGCTTCATTCTTTCAGGCGAGTAGCGCGGACACTCGAATAAAATGTGACGTAGGATGTCCTGCGTGCAGCACGTTTCACACAGCTCACTTGCTGCCATTCCTATCAAATAGGAGTAATCATCTGTGAATTCCACCCCCAGCCAGAGACGGAAAAAAAGAGTAGCGTCAGACCGTGGGAGACTTAAACGGACTTAGATGGTTGATCGCGACGGACAGTTTTTCAATAATCGTTGCCTATCGAGTCTAGAAAACGTTTCTAGGGTTAGTGACCACTGCAGATACACGCGCTTTTATGGTAGGAACATAGAAATAGTTCCAGAGAACCATTACCCATTTTTTGTGAACGGTTTATCCCAAGTATTCTTTGCACTTCTATGGTTTTGGCACACGCCTGCACCACCGCGGCGGCCGCTTTTCTGTTGGAGGCGATAAGCGAAAGCGCCCCTGTGGTCGACATTTCCGCGCACGTTAGAGATAGCCAGATAGTCAATATTAATCCGGAGCCCTCCACTACGCCCCGCCTCGTCGCGTTTGTAACGTTTTCGCGTTAAAACCTCGCAATCAACCAATCAATGCCTGCGTCAAATTTTTAAACATCATCGATGCCACGTATGCACTTGCCCTTCTTTGTTCCCAATTCTCTATTGACTCTTCTAAATGATTCCGACCGGTCTGAGGTCCTCTAACTCGGTTTCTCCCGGATCTTCTTTCCTACCACACAGCTTTCAATACGCTCCAGCTTAGGTTAATTTTAACAGGTTATTGTGAATTAGCTTTTTTTTTCAATATTTCTCATGTTTCTTCCCATAACTACATTCATCTCATCCGCAGTAGCAATAGCCGCTGTTAGGGGGTCTAAGGTGTTAAGTATTTACTATATTTTTCACTCTCTCTGATGTCTTCCTTACAAAACGGCAGGTCGACATGTTTCCGAAAGCCACTGAAACGGACAACAGTGGCGTTAAATTGGTGTAACTCTTACTTACTGATCACCCGTAAAGACAAGTCATCACGAAATGGTTCATTGAAGGTCTTAGCTGACAAAGTAGATTGTAGTGCTGCCTGTATAAAAGATCTGAGCAAAATTTCGTCTTTCTCATCTAATAAGAGGTGAGAGCCTGGCGTATCATTGTTATTTAAAACATAAGTTCACACTTTGATTGAAAACTTTAACATTAAGGGGTTCACATTCGAAGCGCGAGAATATCATTACATGTATATAGATTGCTTTGCACTGCCCTCACTGTAGGTTCGACTGAGTACTCGACGGAAGGTTGTGATATTATCTGCCGCTGCTATCTCGAACAATGCTGAGATCTGAGAGTGATGCGCCGGAAACGTGGTCGTGTTGCCGCGCAAGCATGACAAAAGGGTGCACTATCAACATTATCGTACCCCAATTTTTAGTCATCCTAGTGCTATTTTCTTTGCGGCTGTCTTTAAAGCGGGAAAGGAACAAATGCACGTATTTTGAAGGATTTATTGCAAACAATAATTGAAATTCAGTTGATACTTTATTGGGGATGCTAATTTCCAGTCCATTAAAATCCCTGAAATAAAGTTCAAACGAAGACCAACTTTCACCCTTCTGAGTTTTTCGCCAATCAGTAAAGTTCTCGCAGGTCTCAAAAATGTTCATGATGCTAGTCAAACGAACCAGAGCTCCAGGTAGACCTCCTCTCTCTTGAAGGGGCGCAGGCCAAATGGAATAGCACTGGAGGTCCACTTGCCGAAGTCAACGGGCAAAAAATTGGTCGCGTATCAGCTCCCTTTGATGTAAATGTCGTCGAAAGACGAAGACGATACTCTTCTGCCGAACCTGCCGCGTTAAGATTTCTCGTCTTCTCCCCGCCCAAATTTCATGCCTTTTTCTTCTTACATAGGTTCTCCCGCCAAAACACAACGACATTTTGCCGAATTCAGCGCGTTAGCACTGTGCGGCGACATCTGTTGGGACTTGTTACGTTTGCGTAAGATGACGCAAATACGACTTATGTGTTTTTAGTTAAAATATAGTAATCAACGATATATCCGTTGTTCGCTACTAAAGTTTGCCCCATGCGTTTGTGATTTAAATTATTATTGCCCTTTCACTCTGTGAAGACGGATGACCTGCAGAAGCTGAGAGCCGTCCAGCGAGTGGAAGAAACAAAACATGTTTGTTTCCTAGACAAGTAGGCAAGTTTCCTAGGCCTACTTCCTAGACAAGTAGCTGACTGAAACTTGGAAGGACCCGATCTTTACTCTATACTCGGTGACAACTTAAGGGCGGCACCGGAAGTTGCAGCTGTGCCTTATCACCGTAGCCGGATGGTTCTCCGCGCGGCGCAAGTAGGGCGTTACTGGGGATATTTTGAACATGGCGTGAGCCGTTGTCGTGATACACTACATGAGGTGGTGCCGTTCTTGACTTGTAACTGAGTACAGTTGAACAACATGGAGCTGTCCCTTTCCCTCCCCATCGTAAGCATGTTACTGTTTGCGTAACACACCAACCCTCTCTATCCGCTCGACCACTGAGGACATCGGACAGGTCGCGTTGGGTGGGCTGTTTGACGTCCACGTTTAAACTTCCGGCTAGCAAAATGGGCCTGTCAGAAGTAAGGGCACGACACCTATAGCTGTGCAAGCAAGTCCCCCCCCCCTCTTCCCTCCTTCCTCTACTCCCGGTGGGGGCATGGACAAAGTGGCAACCGGTTATGTGCACGTGTTTACAGGTAAAAGACAATGTCCAAAATGTCGCTATGAAAGCCCTTTAAGCTGAGGAAGTAATATTGGCTCAAGCCAGCGTTCCAAGCAAGCAAACTGCCGTCCACCCGGGAGGGATGCGCCTCTACTCGACGAGCTTGAACTTGAGGCGGCAACGGTGGTGGAAGCGGTTTTTTGTTGTTTTTCCACCAATTCGCGGTTCGGGCCAATGCTTCTTCCATTCCCGCTGTTCTTCCTCCAAACGAACGGCATGCGTCCGTCCCATAGCAAGTTAAAACCTAGAAGGCCTGCAGCTTTATTCTAGCGGACAAAAAGATGTGGCTGTCCGTTTCCCTCCCCGTCGTATAGGCATCTTACTCTATATGTAACACATCAACCCAAATCCTAACGCATCGAAAACGGAGGACAACTGACAGGGCGCATTGAGCTATCAGACTTCCCCCGTTGAAATGAAGCCCAGCTGTGCAGGCATGCCACCTCCTCCCACACCCATCCCGTGCACGCATAAACCAGCAACCGATGATAGGCGCATACTAGGCGTGAAATACCCTGGTGAAATTGTCGCTCGGAAAGCGCTTCAAGCTGAAGACGAATTATGAGCTCAAGCAGGCGTTCAAACCGCGGAAGTTGCTCTTCCACCTGGTGGGATTCGCAGATACCTGGTGAGGCGGAATTTGAAGAGGCAACCACGGCGGCTGCAGGTTGGGGGGAGTTGCAAGCGGCGGATTTTGGTCATTTTTACGCCCATTCGCGCTTCTATTGATTTTCCTAATCATCCGATAACGGTGCGCCACCATTGTCATCCGATTTGCGCAAACTGTGAAAGAGGCATCGGTGGTGGCGAGAGGATTGGCACTTTTAAAAGAGGAGTCGACTGCTCGGGGAGGAGGACCAGAGCGGTACTGAGTAAAGCAGCTTCACTGGTCTTAACACTGGGGGAGTGGAAGGGGGGGTGGGGAGGGGAAGGGGGGGGGGGAGCTGGGGTTAGACATGTACTGCTTCGTAGTAACACAATGCTAGAATGTATTAATATTTCGCAGCAAATATCCATAATGTTTTGTTTTTGATGAACAGCGTTGGCAGTATTACGTATGCTGCACGATTCGGTTGTTTAGAAGATGTTTAACTCTTTAAGCGTCTCATTCAAGAGGATTGCGAAATTTTGTGTTCGAGGCTGAATCGAGAGGCAGACAGAGAGGCGCACACACGGACCGACAGAAATTTTATAGTTTAAGTAGCCGAAGAAAGACAGCCACCTTTGGAAATAAAAAAAAAATCAATTGAAGAAACAAAAAGAAGCTTCGCGGGCGACACTGGCCGGCACCCCCGCCACAGTGCAGCGGCCACACCCTTTTTTTTGTTTCTCTCTCTCTTAGTCTCTCTCTCTCTCTCTCCCTCCGTCGAAGGCGCACGGAGCGATTGAGGTCGGGGTGGCACAGTGACGAAACCATGACAACTCCGTACAGGTTTCGGACTCCGCCCCATGTGGACCGGGTGTTGTCCACGACGTTCGAATCTGAGTTGCCCTCTCAGGCATGGGCTGGGGTTAGCGAAGCTTCTCCCAAGCGCACACCCCCTGGAAGAGCCGGGCGCCAGGCGGGGGGACGCTTGTACCCGATTTTACCGGTGGGTATCCGGCGGTGGGATTCGAACCAACCACCTCCCGAAGCCGAGACGGGCGCCCTACCCGTTAGTCTACGGCTGCGGTGACCGCTGTCGGCGGCCAGAATGTCTTATCTGCTTTCAAGTGCTGGGTGACTATGGAAATCGAGAGATGATACCAACCTGCGTTTCCTGTTTCGCTGGCTACATTACAAGGACACTCACTCGGCCCTGTTTGCGCTCAACAGTGTATTATAAGCTTGTTGCGCTCGACAGACGCTGCTACAAAGCAACCAATGTTACGGTACAAGATATATGCTTTCCTCCGCTGTAAAGGGTAGAGACACGTAGTTTGCCGCCGCCATTTTGGATCTTTTGCTTCCCGTCGCACATTCGAACGCAACAACGAGTTGTCCGGGATAGTTTGCACAGTTCATGCAAAAACATCTCACTGGCACCGTTGTGCATCTTGCAAGGACACCTTACGTGATACCCTCACACGGGAAGCGGCCTCCCACAAGAAGACTTTGCAGGATTCGATGAGAAAGCACTTAGTCCCAAAATGGCGCTTTTTCGAAAGATTGGCTGTTGTCAGACTTGCCTATAGTGACCTAGAACGATCTAGTGGCTCGAACGGCGAGAAAGGGCGTATTCTTTTGGGTAGAAAACACCAGGTGGCGCTACTGCGCCCTCTTCGAGTGGCGCCGCCGCGGCAGTCGCTTTACTTCAGGCGATCGGCAGTGGTTATGGCTGTCTTTGTTTCGATATTGGGCAGTAATTACCCTTTACAAAAAAAGAGGCTGTTCGCATCTGGAATCCCCATACCTTGCTAGGAACCTTTTGTTGCAAATCCACCCGTTTGAGCTGCAGGAAAACGGGATAAATCGAGTTGTTTGGTGTCGTCTGCTACCTGCGCAGACGATCGAAAAGACGGTAAGCGTTCGATGTGCTGCCGGCGGACAATTGCCATGTTTAATTCTTTAGGAATAGATTCACTTTTTTGTATTTACTCTGATAAAGTCTACTGTATTTACTCTAATTTGCTATATTTACTCTAATAAATAATAATAACCTTCTTGTGGCTTTGCCTCTACGGAAGCAAATTATACCCAGTATTCACGCGTCCAGTAGCACGCGTGAGTGAAGGAATTTTTAATTTAGGCGGCCTATAGTCGGTTCCCTATATTTTGCACCCCAAATGTTTTCGAGTCTTACTTGCAGCGTGTGCATGATATTTGCCAGGACGATAAGTAATGCAAAAAAGGTCATCTTTTTGTTGTTTTATGGTAAGTGCAAGAAAGTTTGGGAGGCAGCAATGAAAACTCACTTTCCCCATGCAGGAGTCACGACAATGGCTTAACGAAGGGAAGTTATGTCGCCTAAAAGTGTTCAAAGCAAAGCAAGACACCTGGGCTGATACAGCCGTCTTTCCTACGAGGTTTTTTTGCTCCCTCAGCCTATCGTTAAGGCCTCTACCGGTCTTGCTGACATAGGTTTTTCCACAATCTAAGGGGAGAGAATAAATAACGCCTTCATCACATTCAACAAATTGTTCACGCTGTTTCTTCGATGCTCGCTCCGAGTATCGCGCCTTCAGGGCGAGGTCGCGAATGATGGTGGAAAAGCCCCAGATAATTCGTGTACCATATTCTCTGCCCTTCAGGCTGTAGGCGTCTCAAAAGCGCCATATGTGAACAAGACCTTTCCGACTATGGGAAATCTTCGTCCTGTGTAAAACCATTCAGGGGATGATTGCATTGTGAAAGCACGAATGTGAAGCTTCGCTTTATGTCGATCACTACCGATGTTTGGCATTCCCGATTTTTTTTTACACAGTCGTGGACAGAACGGATCCGGAAATAAAGGAGGGGGATGGAGTTCCGAATTAGCGGTTCACGGTTTCCTCTGCTCCGAAAGGTGTCTCCACCGACAGTTCCACCAAAAAGTTAAATGAATAGTTTGATTACATTGAACGCCTTGTTGTGATGTTGAAAATCTTTTTCTGTTGCCCAGAGACAGGATTTCTGTAAACAGCTCTCTGGCGCTTAATAGCATGAAGCATTGCTGGGGCGATAACCCCAGCAGTAAGTTACAAATGCCGGAAACTCAACCCCCTCAGCTTCAGAGCTTTCGATGCGCTGTCCGGGCGCTCGACTGGGGAAACTGTTTCAAATGCACTATACATGTTACGAAACTGATGTAACCGTTAAGGGCTACAGGACACCATTTGAACTGTGGTAGAACATTTACAGCGCGCCACCCAAGGTCCCGGTAGACCAATCATCTTGGGCCATTTCCTGACATGATGTGTATATATCAGGCCCCCTCCAAGCACCTGCTGCATTAACTTAATCACTACATTGAGCGTGGTTACAGACAACTTATACTATAAACGGCTGCCTTCGGGGAAAATAAAGCATTATTGTACCTTACAAAGATAACTACGGCTTCCTAAGACGTAGTCGTTGTTGTGGGTGCATAATACGCTGACCTTGAAGTTGATACAAAAGCCGGTTGAGAACACCGAATACACGACGCATGGGAAGTAATGGGAGCGTTCTGCAGCGACCCACCTTAGAATATAACAAAACAACATAAACTACTGATTACCCGAACTTGTTACACGCGTCACGGCGCATGAACAGCAAGGCGCCTGCTGCCGTCATGAAGCATTCTTAATTAGATAAGCCCTTTTGAGCCACCGAAATTAATCCCCAGGTGCTCGGGCATCTACCGCAGCCGTGGACCTACGGGTAGGGCGCCCGTCTCGGCTTCGGGAGGTGGTTGGTTCGAATCCCACCGCCGGATACCCACCGGTGTGAGAAATTGGGTACGATCGTCCCCCCGGCCTGGCGCCCGGCTCTTCTAAGGGGTGAACGTTTGGGAGAAGCTCCGCTAACCCCAGCCGAAGCTCGAAAGGGCTACTATGATTCGACACAAGCGCCACCCTCTCAGGGCGTGGTTTGGGCGGCGTTCATGAGCGTTGTATACCAGGCTGGCGGACTCGGGGCGGTTGCCGCCGTTACGGAGCCGCAGCTTTGGGGTAAACAATGGTAAATAACAAGGCGTGGCCGTTACACCGTGGCAGGGGGTGTCGGTCTGTGTCAGTGTCTCTTCCGGAGCTTCTTTTTGTTTTTGTGTTTAAAGTGAACTTCTATTTAAATACTTTGTAGGGATGCAGCTACTACGCATGGTGCGCGTTGTGGTGAAAGCGCAGTGAACGCGCGACGAACGCAGATACGGACGGCAGCCCCTATGCGTCATGAGCGCTGTGTTTGTTCGTACCATAAAATGTCAGCGGACAAGGAACACGTGGGTTGCGTACCAAGCCCGGAACATGCCCAACACGACTCCGTCTGGTATAAAGACTGGTAATAAAACTTCAAAATCGTCTTCCTGGGAATACATTTGGGTATAAAAGGGAAGCCAGCTTTATAGGGGCTAGGTGTATCGATCACTATACGTGTGCAGGAGATCTTGCTACAGGTATTTATCAGGCAACCAAGGGCCATCATGCGTTTGTATGTGACGCCTTGCATTGCCCCACCGAAAATTCTTAGCAACCATTCCGAATATAGGTGCGAAGCCTATTTAAAGGGCCTGTCTCTATAGCAGTGTTGCTTGCGAATTTATCTGATATTTCCAACTTTGGAGTTTCCGAAAATCTTCGGTTGATTTTACGTCCAAAGAATACAGGTACTTAAACGCTTAAGTTAAGGACTTTTATGACTACGCCTGCACAACTGGCCGAGTGGAACCCCACTGATACGTACCCCGGACTTACGACGACCCGCTTCTTACGACGCATCTCCGCGGTCCAAGGCAAACTCCCCATAGAAACAAAGCATTCAGAACCCAGATGACATGACGCTCGGCTGCACGCCGTCCACTTCATACGACGGACCCTGGCCCTGATAAACCGGCGCTTTTCCCACATTTTACACCGCTTCGCCGCCAGTCCTGACCTTCTTTATTCGTAAGCCGTGTTTGACGCTGCTTGATGTGCAAAGGTCCGCATGAGGGCCAGACGACTTTGCGAAGAGACGCAAGCAAGCAGGCGGGTACTCGTGAGCGAGATTTGACCAGCGACGACCCCACGCGGCAGCAGTACGCCAAGTCGCCAACCACGAGAAGTGGAAGTTTAGGTGGTGTGCGGACCGTCCAGTCGCCGACGAACGCGATAACACATATGACGCAACCCCACGGCGACGACTGAACACCCGCTTTCCCCGCCCGCTCGATCAAACTTTCTTCCTTTACGACGCTCTCTCTTCTTATACGTCTGCTGTCTGCTTATCAGTGTCTTTCGAAGCTGCGTTGTTTCTCCGCTCCTTTCTTTGGTAGAGTACCTCAATTCATGCGCGTCCGACACAAAGGTTAAAGGCACGTATATGTTGTCACCGCCATTTTCGGTCAATCGCTGGCTACCGCAGCAAGTCACTGTAGCAAGACAGCGCTATAAGTTTTGCCGGAACATGGTTTACTCGAAAAGTTTGAATCATCGTATCAATTTCGCGTTGTTGCATCCTCTGGGAAACGAAAGAAGCTATGTGTTGAGCACTTTGACCCAACAGCGAGGCACGGGCGCCTTCAAAGGGTGTCTCCACCATGTACGGAAATGCTGTTTTTAGGGGCGAAGATCCTTAAGGCGTGGGTCTGTCCATTCTCGACGTATGTATGTAGCCACCTCTAGTTTAGTTCTTGGATTGTTTACTAGATGGCGTGGCTACCTCTAGTTTAGTTCTTGAATTGTTTACTAGATGGCGGTACTTGTATATGATGAAAAGATGCGCTTGGATTGTTTACTAGATGGCGTGGCTACCTCTAGTTTAGTTCTTGGATTGTTTACTAGATGGCGGGGAGCGTTGTAATAAAATCCGTTCGCTGTTGGCGCGCGCTCGGAGTCGCCCGATGGATAAGGCTGCAGATGTGCGAGCCCGCGAGGCAGAAGCGCTCCGTGAAGCTACGCGACGCCGCCGCCAAGATCCTGCCGTACGAGAGCGGGAGGCCGAAGCGTGTCGTCTGGCTGCGCGACGACGCCGCCAAGATCCCAGCGTTCGAGAACGAGAGGCCCAAGCGTCTCCGCAACGGCGCGAGGACCCTGCCGTACGCGAAGCGGCACGGCTGCGGCGCGAAGAGGATCTCCAAAACGTCAGAGAACGGGAAGCGGCGAGAAAGCGCGCGTATCGGCAGGCAGACCCCGATGCAGTGAGAGCTCGTGAGGCGTCTGCAAAACGCATCAGGCGAGCTCAGCCCCAAGGTGCCGACGCGCGGTTTAAGCGAGACTTTCTAGACGTTACGTTCGGACACAGATGTAGTGGGCGAACCTTCACTGAAGAGTCACGGTTTTACCGATGATTTCCCCTCAGGAGCTTCGCCCACTCATCATCATTCACCCCGTGGATATGCTGTGAATTTTTTTTTTTCATCTCCTTCTTGTACTATCGTTAGTTTCACTTGGCTTTGGAAGTTTTACACTCCCTTTTCCCTCCCTCAATTTTCTCGGACACATCGGCCTTCCGGCTAGCTCGGACGCATGGACGAGAGAGGGCACAACATAATAGTTGCTTTTTTTTAACTTGGGATTTCAGCTAACGGTTCGCAAATCACGCGAGAATGCGCTAAGTATAGTAGATTAAATAAGGTCTCAGCCCAACTGTCGTGTGACCGTCTACTAGGCGGGCATTTACCCGCACCCCGGTCATACGACACCAAGGTCATACGACGCATTCTGAGGGGCCCGTGAAAGTCGTATTATCGGGATTTCACTCAATAAGCTTTGTATGCATGTGGAATTTCGAGAAGTAACCTATCGCACGCTGTGCGAGCGTTGGAATGAGTGAATATTTTTAGACCCACGTCCATAGAAAACCACAGTATCAGCCGATTGCCACAGAAAGTGAGGCACCACTGCTGATTGGGGCAGTAATGACTCGGAAACCTCGACCGACAAATGTGCGGATGCGCGGGAAAATCGAAGTATCCACGCGTAGCATTCCTCTCCTCCAGCTCCATGTTTAATTTTCATTACGCAAGAATTGACCTCCACATGCATTATTAATGGTTTTAGCGTACAAAATGTGTCACACACGATGAGTACTCAATGATGTTTAAACCGGAAAAATATTTCTGTGCGCACTGATACTACACCTTGTTGCAACCGAGGAAAAAGAATTGACGAATCTCACGCATAGGTGGAAATTGACGGGAAGCTAAGATTCAATCGCATGCTGTTCAGAGTTCCCCCCTTACTCAGGAATTTTTTAAGCGCTTCTAGGCGCCAGCAAACGAGACAGGCTGCGGTCGCGAGGCCTCCAGAAGACGTTGTGATTGTCACTTGCGTCAGCACTGCTCAGCCCGCTGCATCGTCTCGACAGTCGTCGCATACATGTCCAGCTCACGGTTAATACTCGAGCTCCAAGGCCCGTCACCAACGAAGCCCAGCCAGTGGCGGTTCCGTGGGTGCCACGAAACCTCGCGAGGCTCTTGCTTGACCTTGGCTGATCGTGAAGGTCACAGGGACACTACCTGCCATATCCTAGATTTCTCCATGTAACAAGCTTCGCTTAATAACGCCATATACGCAGCCCACTTCGCCTCCTTTGAGGGATGTACAATCTACAAGCAAACGAAGAAAATTGCCCGGCCCTTCTAAATAAAGTTGAGAGGAGCGCGAAAGCTAAAATTGCCTGCAGCCTTCCCTGAAAGTGCGTCGAGCATTCAAAGAACGAAATCGCGAAATGAAGAACACGCCCAAGCGACCATTTTTCGCGCCAAAATAAACGCACCTGCAAACAATCTAAATGTACACTGGTGCGTGTTTTGTTAGTTAAAGGTATACTATTATACTAAATCATGATCTATAAGTGTATTGTGTTATCTAGAACCGTTCCTTTTTCGCAATTTTTAAGTAACAGCTTTGACACTATGGAAGTTCGATTTCCCGCAAGTCTGGTGTCTCCAGAGATCTTCTCAGAGATTTTTGGTTGTCCAACCGGTCTATGGGGAAATGCATTAGTACTTTGACAGAACGTTATCGGTCCCGCTGCGAAAGCTTTCGCCTCAATAGCAAAAGTACATTATCAGATTTTGCTTTCGCACGATCATTGCGTGGAACTGCGAGCATAGTATAGAAGGTTTGGCAAGGCTCCATAACTCACTAACAGACGAAAGCATTATTAGGTTGGGGAGGGTAGCAGGGAATGGCTGAAGCTTCGCTGGAGACCGGACTCTGCAGCTTTATAATATAAAAACATAGCCACCTTAGTCTCTTCCTCCAATACACAGTATTTGTCAAAGTTTTCTACGCCACGCAAAAGGTTTCTGGGCGTCAAAGAATTCAAGGCAGAATTGGCTACGGTTCAACTCTGATCAACTTATTTTGTTCTCATTAGAAAGAAGGATATTTTCAACACCTTTCTAGCATAAAAACTGTCAGCCCCGCTGGACAGGTAAGCTTGAACATCGAGTTTTTTGCGGCGAATGCCCGTTTATCGACACCGTGAAAGTTTTGTCTAAGACTGTCCATATAAGGCAAAAGGCTTAAGTGGCCGATTCTATGGCAAAACGTAGGTTTTTTTTTGCACGTCCGGTGAAGAGAACGGCGGCCCCTGTAAGGAAAACATACAAAATACAAGTGGGATCTGACGGGATCTGATAAGTAGCCGATGCGCTACCACTGCGCCATCTTGCCAGTGTTTTTGTAGCAGTACCTTGATTTACCGAAATAGATGAAGGGCCACATCCAGTAATTGAACAGGTGTCATAGAAGAAAACCGCAGGTTTACACAGGCAGAAAATACACGCGTTCGACATTATAAAAGCCTAGAATCATTGTGTTTTTCCAGGAAGTGTAAAGCTGTCGAGTTTTAATACTAGCAAAACCGCAGAGAGTCGGCGATGATTATGGTAGAAAGAGTCTGAAATTGATGACGGTGCCTTTTATGCACAGTTTGAAGGCAACAGGATGGGTACAAAGAGATGGGGAGGGAGGTTATGGTTAACAGTCGTTAATGGGCGGAGGTGGGCTTCTAGTGCTTCCCTGTTCTAGCCCTCACATGGAATCCCGTCTCCTGAGCTGCTTTACTTTGAATTCCGGAAGGGCTCGCGAAACCCGGGCCAGTGCGTCATGAAGCTCAGAGTCGGAATCAGACGACCATCAAAGGCGGCCACTTTCCACTGCGCATTCTGCACAAGATGTCTCCGCGCTGTCCGTGGCCGTTCAGCAGAGTAAACACCATCGACTATTGCCCTACTTAGCAAGTTGAGATCTATGACATGGACGCAGTCGAGAAGGACAAGGTATTCCCAGGCCGCATCCCGGAACATCACGTTCATTCAGGCGAGCAGCCAGTGCGTGTCAAAGGAGCACTGCAGCTCGTCCAAAAAAATCACGCTGTGTCCTAACCTGCAAAATGTTCTCGGAGGTCTCCCGCCTTGCACACAGCAGACAGCTAGCCCTTCCAGAAAAAAAAAAAAGAAACGCCGCTCCTCCTCTCTTGCCTTAGTATATAGAACCCCTGTCAGCAAGCGAAGCAAGAAATATTTCGACCCAGTCGGAACAGGGAGCTTCAGGACACGCCGTAGGACGTCACTTTTTAGGCGACATAGAGGTTGCGAGGGGTAGATGGGGGGTGGGTAGATCTCCTCCACCACGTTCCAGTTCAGCTTCCATGGTTTCGCTGCGCACAGGTTCTCCCGAGAGAATAGTCCCTGCAAGACGGGCACCGCCCACGCCACTTCTCTATAAAAGCCCGTTGCACTGGTACCAGGGATAAGCACCGCTCTTGCTACGTGCCAAGGGGCCAGGGGTGAGAGAATACATCTTGGAGAGCTGCCGAGAGGAAGTAGTCACGACGATCACGGAAGAACATAAATCGCGGAACTATCAGCTTAAGCTCCACGTTAAGAAGCCCAAGACTTCCAGCTTGCGCACTCCAGAAAATGTTAGTTCTGTGGAATTATATTGGTCCTGAGGTGCTGCCTACTTTGATATGGGAGAGACTACACTTTCCCCAGAAAATTGCCTTCCTAGGCTCCAATTTGTTTGGTAGTGAATACGACATTGAAGTCGCTCCTGAACAACGCTTTTTAGTAGGCTTGGGGTCTTATGGACACATTTATTAAAGACCACACGGCCTTGCTCTTCATACGTGCCAGCCCAAATTAGCATACAAAAATTGTCTTCCGAGCCAAGCATTTGGGCATTGTAGTGAGACTATCTTTACAGGCACTGCACTGCATTTAATCTAGGCAGGTTTAAACGAGGACCATCACATTCTCAAAGCGAATTTTCATGCTAAAATGAGAGCAGTATACGAATTCTCGCGGATAGTATTGGGGCTAATAAAACGCGTAGAAATCATTCTGATCTATATCGCGATCGAGTATTTCCCTGCGTTGAGAAACGGACGATCCGAACCAAGGAAAATACACCGTGGACACTTTCAACTGTTGAAACCTAGCAATTTCAAAAGCCGAGCAACGGTGCAAGAGCACCAACGCGCCCCTCCACTCCGCATTTCCAGCCGCTTAGGTCACGTCACTTTCGGTCCTATTTGTGTTGAACGCGATGGCGACGGCGGTAACTTTTTGCCTTGTATTCTTGCGTGGGGTGAGAAATACAAAGGTTTCCCTCGATATGCAAAGGGTAGTCGATAGTACCAGACTCAGCACCCTCAACATTATTCCAATAAAATGGCCATGGCATGCGCCGCCTTACAATTGATGAAAAACAGAGCACAGAGGACAAACCGGACGCCAGTTGTTCGATTGATTGTAGGGTTAATGCGCCGACGCAACGAAGGCGATGAGGCGCGCCGTAGTGGAGGGCTCCGAATTAATTTCGACCACCTGGGGATCTTTCACGTGTGCCGAAATCTCGCACACACGGGCGGTTATGCTTTCCGCCTCCAACACAACAGCGGCCACCGCGGCCGGTAATCGAACCCGCAACCTTGTGCTCAGCAGCACAACGCTTAAGGCACTGAGCCACCGCGGTGGATGGACGCCAGTTTTTCGACAGTGCGGATCCTTAATGCCGTCTAAACGACAGCAGCAGCTACCAAGGAGGTGATTAAAGGGAATCGCGGAACACAGAGATGGGGGAAGACAGACAGACAGAGAGACAGTCAGACAGACAGACAGACAGAATGACAGACAGACAGACGTCTTCATTTTAGACCTCGCAAAAACACTATCCTTTTCAATGAAGTCACACGCAGGCTTAAAGATATCTATACGGTTCACTGGAAGGCCAGTGCACTATATTGTTGCGGATGCAAGTAGCGGAATGCGTATATTTAGTTGAACGGGCAGGGCCGAGGTGGGGGTACTCAGGCTGTCCAGTAACCCAGGCTCTTGAACTTCCTCTTCTTTGAGCCCCTTATACGTCATTCCAGGCTTCCACTGCGTCTTAATTTCCAAGCTGCACGATAGCTGTACCGCATGCGTCGTAACCTTTACTTACGTGTCCGTCACTTATCAAGTACTGTGCAACTATTCTTCAGCCTATAGCTGCGGGAAAAGTCAGTGGAAAGCGCCGAAACTGAGAAACGTAGATGAGAGAATCCGAAATGCTTCTCTGATGTAACACACCAATACAAGAATTAAACAGTCGCAAATTTTATGGCATCACGAAAGAAAAGTGAACCACGGACGGACTGTCAACGTTTCAAACTCAAGGCAAAAGAGGCAGCAAGTCCTTTTTGGTCGTCAGGAAGCAATCCATTAGATGTAAATCATGTTTGGCCGGTCCAGAAGAATTCAAGCAGCTTGAGCATTCACCGCAGCCGTAGACCAATGGGTAGGGCGCCCGTCTCGGCTTCGGGAGGTGGTTGGTTCGAATCCCACCGCCGGACACCCACCGGTATAAGAAACAGGGTACAAACGTCTCCCCGGCCTGGCGCCCGGCTCTTCAGGGGGTGCACGCTTGGGAGAAGCTCCGCTAACCCCAGCCGAAGCCCGGAAGGGCAACTGAATTTCGAACTAAGTGTCACCGACTTCATACCGTCGCTTACACTGCCCTTGGAAACAGGGTTCCAGTTGCAGCCGGCTTGGGGCGGTGCCATCGCTGCCAGTTAAGAAAAAGACAGATAACATGGCGTGGCCGTTACACAGTGGCAGGGGGTGTGGGCCAATGTCGTCTCCGGAGCTTCTTTTTGTTGTGTGCGGAATATTTATTTTTTTATTACAAAATTTGTGTACAGTGGTGAAGCCAACTGTAAAGGGCTCAACCCCATATTTCTGCTTAGGAATGCGTGGGATATCGTGGGGGTATTTTGTATTAGCCCGTAGGGTATGCAAAACTTCATTTCTCTCTAAATCCTCGCGTCCTTGAAGAATGGTGATTACAGCGCTTTGTTAGATTTCATGGAGGTATATTATATTGGACGCCGAAAGCTTGCCTACGTAAATACGGGACCACCTAAACTTTCCCTAGAAACTTTCCTTCCCAGAAATGCATTTGGATATAGCAGTCCGGTCGACTTTAAAGTGCTCGTAAGGAGACACCGGGTGAGACATAAGTATTGGTAATTTACCTAGGGCGTTACTTCTTGATTTGGGCCGGCCTTAATTACCCCAACAAAATTGTTTTCTGTGCAATATGGTTTTTTCAGAGCATTAAAGCCGACTTTCGACGAGCTCCGAATTCTGAGCCTAATTTCGAACGGCATATCGCCGCCAGCGGGGCAAACGTAAGGGGTGCAATGGTAACACGTTTCCTGTTACAGCGAACTCAGGAATGTCTGGCTCCAGTGTATCTAAGCCGCGCCTGTGTAGGTGAAAGGTAGCAGAGTGTGTCGGCCAGTGTCGCCCATTGTGCTTTGCTTTGTTTTGGGTCAGTTTGCTTTTTTAACGCTCAAACTTTGCTCCGTGGACTCAACGTACAACCCACCTGCGGCGTCCGTAAGGTAAGATGCGTTAGCCTTTCACCATGTATTAACAAACTCGACACTATTTTCCTGGTTAATCCTTCGGAGTGCGTGCGTGGTAAACAGTCAGGGGAACTATCATCATCATCACTGTCATTAAAGTAGGTAGATAAAGTTCGTTTCCCGCAAGGCGCTTTGCCGTACGCCGCCCTCGACGGGGCAAGTAAGCCAATACAAGCTTCTCTTGAAAAACGGTATGATTATAAGGCCACCAATGCTTCAAATTTTCATATCAGAGTTGCCATATTGGCGCGGAAAAGATATTTAACAAGAATGCATTTTCGCATATTAGTGAGGCCGCCTTTACATTGCCTCGGTCCACCGTGCCCTTCAGGAGTACAGCCGGTTTTAGGGAAGTTATACATGGTAGACTGAAGTGCTTCCTCACAATGATACACGACGTCCCAAACTGCCCCCGGGATAATAATCTTCCCAGCCTGAATTTCCCGTATGACAGTGAAGCCGACTTTAAAGACCCTCACACTACAGCTAGCATTCGTTGCGGATGCGACAGGGCATATATCAACGAACTGAGGGCCTTCATACCTTGGTATTATACTGCATAAATTTCAGCAATATTTTCTTCCTAGTCATTTATAACTGCGTATATCACGCGGTTTAGTGGACTCGGTTCTCCAGTCTCCGAGTCCCCGCTTCGTAGTTAAAAAAGGAAGATTAGACAAGGCGGGGCCGTTACATCGTGGGTGGAGGGGCCAGCCTGTGTCACTTCCGGAGCTTCTGTTTGTTTTGCATCAAGTTCACTTTTTGATGCCCAAACATTTCTTCGTGGATTCAAAAAGCAACGCGCCTGTGCGTCCGAACTCTTGATGTGTCACCCTTTCAACCCATACAAAAACTTTAATTATAAACGCTACTACGTGCTTCAAACTTTGATATCAGAATATTCGTCTTGTCGATGAAAAATGTTGTCCTCTAAACTGCACGATCGCACAGCAGTTAAGGCAGATTTATAAGCTCGGTTTATGGTGGTTTTCGGGAACCCATCGTGTTTTATGTTGGTCGTTCGTCCTAGACCGTGGGCTCGTTTCTTTCATATGCGACTGACCCAACTGCCCCCTACCACATCATCTTCCTAGTAATAAGTATGTCTAGGGCAGGGAAGCCAACTGTGAAGACTCTCGCTTTATGCTTTCAATGAGGATTCAACGAGTCTAAGGGATGTACTTATTATAGGCCCAAGGGCCTTCATGCCTTAGTATAAGATTGATTAGATTCCATAAAAAAAATCCCTCCCCAGCGACTGAAACGAGTGCATTAGTTAAGCCTAATTTAGAGGGGCTAGGTTAAGCTTTTTACGACTTTAACCGACACTGTCCACTTGAGATTTCCTGCTAAATCTTGTTGCCATTTCGGATAAGCACTACACTTGAAGGATTTCTTTGATTTTGTGATTACGTCCGCAGAATTGACCAAGATAGTAACGTTATACTCCTCAAAAATTTTGTTTAATCGCGAGAGCTTGCCCTACGGCATAACGAAGTCTTAACGGTACAACATCGCACCAGTTTCACGCAAACATATAAGAAGAGACCGGTACTGGACTCCACATATCCAACCCTTAAGGTCTGGGGGTCTCCCAGGATGGAGCCGTGTTTCTCGAAGGTGTTCAATTCATGCGTTTCTCAGGCATAAGCAATCCCACAACAAGTGTTTAACGTCAGCTTCTGGAGTAGGAGTCACACACAAGTAATCTATTGCCGTTTTGTTTTAGCATGGCAACGAATGGTTGAGCATTCTCAGTTCATTCGCATCGACATCAGGTCTACCGTCTGATTGGTAAGGATACTTACGCAAAAGTGACGCAGACGCCACTGCGGAGTGGCAGAGCAGCGACTCGTTGGAATCGATAAATGTGTGAATGCCAGAGAGAATATCGAAGTGTGCACGCGTAGCACGCCCGAAAATTATTTCCCGAGTTTAATTTTCACTACTTGAAAATTGACGTCCAGATTCAAGCTACAAATTAAGTCAGAGGAAAACGGTGAATCCACGAACCATAAAAAAATGAAGCAAGCTTACGCTAACGAGTTAGACTTGGAGGTAGCGAAGCTGCATGCAACCTCCCCAACCATTTGGACGGTTTAAGTCCACGATCACAGCCGATTTGCTTCATCTTCGCTGCCGCAACGACCTTTACTCCATCATTGTTGCTAAACGCATTGCACACACTTGGACTACAAGACGAGAACTGCATCTTGCTTCAACGGCTGGCAGTTCATTCCGGCATTCAGGGGAACGTGGTCCCTGAATCAGCAGCGAAAGAGGCACAGAATTTGCTTGTGTGTATTGGAATCCCGTATTTCAGACAAGATGGAAGTACAGCCGTTTGTGCACTGGGATGGAAACTGCAGTTGCCAGCTTGGAAGGACCCTCTTAGGATACCCTTGCCTCTGCATGCGATTGGCCCTCAGGGCAATTCCTAGTTTCCGCGAGGAATTCAAAAGCAAATATAGAGGGAGTCCTTCACCGACGACGCCTCAACGTTGCCGTCACTGGTAGCTTTCTTTCTAAAATAGGCTGGGCGGACTCGCCGTTGTGCTTTGTGTGATCTGTGAGGGAAGACATACGGCATGTCTTGTGTTACTGCCCGCAGCATACAACTCATCGCAAAACAGCAAAAAGGACTATTGTGCGACTGCTACGCGGAAACTCGTTACAGTTGCATCACCTTCTTGGTCCGTGGCAAAATCACGCTGACGCGGCGCGAGGGACAAATGTCGCTTGAGATTTTTGTTTGACTCAGCATTATTCGAGGTTCTTTAGCCTTTGGATCATCAGATTTTTTTCTCCTTGTGCTGTGAATTTTTTCTGCGTTCCGAACAGCTTTATTTTCTTCTACCTTTTATTCATTGTTGCTGAGTACTTCTTCCCCCTTTCTTTTCTTTTTTCGCGTCACTTTGTTCACCCCCATCTGAAGTAGCAAGCCGCGCCGTTTGTGGGGCTAACCCCTTCGGTGTTCATTAAAGCTTTCTCTCAATCTCTCTCTCTCTCTCTCTTCCTCTTTGCCTCTCTCTCTCTCCTTTATTCTTTGGAAGTGCTAATCATTGGACATCACTTTGGAGGGCGTACCCTATGACATTTTTTTTTCTCGTTTCGAGCAAGGGTTGCCACGATTGCGGTGAACGCTGGAGCTTTTTTGACCAATCTTGACCAATCTCCCTATGTGCGTATGCTTAGTTTAAACAAACATGCATTGGCCAGAGACGCAGGGCGGTCGTCGCGAGGTGCTCACACCAGGGCGCTCGGCACTTAGTTGGTTTTGTTAACTGCCGAGCAGTCACCGCGAGGCCCGCTCTCACGTGCGCGCACTCGGCAATATCTTGGTATTTTTAACTGCGGACACGAAACATTGCGATTTGCTACACAGCTTCGCTGCTAAAAACTGTTGCCAAGCCCGGCCGCGATATGAACATTCAAGAGCGATATATTTCGCGAAATTGCCAAAGGAACACAAACTACGAATTAAACAAACACGTTCACACTTCATGACACGTTAACAACAATGCAATTGTTGCGGCCCCGCAGCGCGCTGTAAGAGATTAGACAATTCAAGTCGATTGATAAGAATTCATGCGGCGGCTACTATTGCCGCAGCCGTGGACCAACGGTAAGGGCGCCCGTCTCGGGTTCGCTAGGTGGTCGGTTCGAATCTCAGCGCCGAATGCCCACCGGTAAAATTGGGTACAAGCGTCCCACCGGCCTGGCGCCCAGCTCTTTCAGATGGTGTGCGTTTGGGAGAAGCTTTTTTGGGAGAAGTTTTTTCTGCTATGCACTTCACAGTGACGTGTAGAACCTTTTACAATTATAGTTATGCATATTTCAGAAACTTCATGCTGTAGTCTATCCCAATGTTGTGATAGTGGGCGTGATAAATGTTTCAGTATTGGAACCCGATTTCCGTCGATTGATTGATTGATTGATTGATTGATTGATTGATTGATTGATTGATTGATTGATTGATTGATTGATTGATTGATTGATTGATTGATTGATTGAATGAATGATTGATTGATTGATTGATTGATTGATTGATTGATTGATTGATTGATTGATTGATTGATTGATTGATTGATTGATTGATTGATTGATTGTAGGGTTTAACGCGCCGACGCAACGAAGGCGATGAGGCGCGCCGTAGTGGAGGGCTCCGGATTAATTTTGACCACCTGGGGATCTTTAACGTGCGCCGAAATCTCGTACACACGGGCGTTTTTGCTTTTCGCCTCCATCAGAAAAGCGGCCGCCGCGGCCGGGAATCGAACCCGCGACCTCGTGCTCACCACAATTTCCCGTCGACCGCAACGATAAGGCATAATTGTAAAATAAACACAAGTGAGTAGCGAAGATTTTGACGTACCCTAGGTGTTTTGCTCCCCATTTATTCGCAAGTTTATTTTCCTTGCTTAAAAATTGGTCAACCCTTGAAATTATTTAAGGCATTCTCACATGAGATGAACCATACATGTTGTGCAGTTTTTGATCTTATAATCGACGAAGGAAACGTGGACTCACGGACCCTACACTTTCATGCGATGTTGTTACTAAGTTACGGCCTTTGTAATATCTAGGGCAGATTTCATGAAATAACAACACTGCTACGCCACCCACTTAGACAACTTCGGTGGCTTAAATGTGGATGAGAAAATCAGAGTAGTGACAAATTAGAAACACTAATTGCCCCTTTCATAATACCGTAACGTAAACTGAAAGCTCTTAGAGGGCTTAGTCGGAACAGGACAGCACACTAACAAATGAAGACACTGTCCGGTTGGTGTAGTTATAACCATAGTTACGGGGTGCGCTGTGGCTGCATCCCTGGTATACGCAAAATAAGACGTTTTTGATGCTCTGTCACTAAAGTGCATAATCGTTTCTTCGTTAAATGAACCTGATACCGGGCTATTATCCAGAAGCGAGACTTATATTCCCAGTGAGCTTTAGAGTGACTTTGCAGCACTCCGATAAAGGCTTTAACTGTTTTCTTCGTGCTTGGAAACACATAGAAAGCTTTGTTATCGTCAGCACTGAACAGCACTGGGGGATATGCTCGCCGCAGCAGATCGACGTTTCATTTCTGTTTCGCTTTTGCGGCTTTCTTTTTTAAGTGGCTATGGAATGCGTTGATTCCTACCAGCGGACGAATAACGCCAGGGCCGGGAAAAAGCGAAAATGTTTTGAGCAAGTTTCTTAGTAATCTGATAAGCTTAGAACCGTAATTGCTGGCTAATGTACTTTGCGACCCCCTAACCTATGCACTGGACAGGTTGGTTGACTATGCTCTGCAAGCATTCAAAATTAAAACAAAAAAGTTGAAAAGAAAAATGTTGCAGGGTCCCTTCAAAAATTTTACAGTGTACGGCGAAGTATATTTACTTCAGTTAGAGCTTAACCATCCGGAGTCGCCGGGTCATCATTCTCGACTTTATACTTTGCAGTAATTCACGGTACTTTATGCATAGGAGGAATGCTCCGTGCAATCGGTGACGTATGCACGAATACCTCCCACGATACGCCCTGTAACATGACCCGCCGTTCTAACAAATTACTGCGATGCAACTTCAGCGCCCATTCTTAAGTGCACAAAGCAAAAAAATGCAATAAAGGAATTCCTAAAGATACACAAGCAGGTTTTCAATCAATTTTATTCCGATGGCCGGGACACTGATCCTGCTTGCTTGTTGCCTTCTGGACAACTTTATTCCAAACTCAGCAACTCAATTGCGAAGCCGACTTAATTGAAGCGCCTCCACGATGGCTTCAAAATTGTGAGCGATGAAAAGCAGCTTTTCCGGAATTGCCAAATCGGTAGATCCTCCAACGCGGTCGCAATAGTTCTGGGCTGCTCCCACACGAACATTTTCATCATCTGGACAGTGCTCCACTCATCACTCTCTCTCCAATGTAGTGAATTATCTAACGCAGAGGTGCGACCTATGTTTCAGCACCAAGGTTGAGGCTCACACCAGGGGTTCAGGTACAAGCAAGGGACCTCCCGTGCAACGACAGAACTTTATAACCCTTTGATGAGTAACCTGGTGGCATTTTTGAGTAAAGCTCTTCTGAGTAAAGCTACACATGTAGGGCCGTTCGCCAGAGTGCAATCTCTCATGAGTAACCAGCCTGGATTTACAAGTGAAGCTGTTTGGACACTTTTGACGCATGTAGGGCCTCTCACCAGAGTGCACGCTTTCATGAGTGACCAGAACGCCCTTCTGAGAAAACCTTTCTTGACAGATACTACAAACGTACAGAGCACCAGAAATATCAGGCCGTGCTCCCCACCCTTACTATACTTTAAACCACAGCATGGCGTCGATATTTCCTGCGAATGCACACCCTAATCCGGAATCGTTAAGCCCACATTTACACATTCATCCGGAGCTTTGCAGTTATCCCACTCAATTATTCCACTCCTGTGAACAAAAGGAGATTACTTTAGCTCAGACTCTAATATAATTTGTTTTTAGGCAAAGCTTTCTTTGCTTCTCTTCCCCGTTTTTCCGGGGTCTGCTGCTGCTGCATTTGCTGCTTTCGGGGAGGGGAACTGCTTGGTTTTGTCTCACACCATGCCTAGCGCTCGTATCTCTGAACCGTACCCGCGGCGCGGTTCAGCTTTGGTGGGTGGAGGGTGGCATGTTACGGGAGGTAATGCTAGCTTCGAGTATCGCACCTTCAGGTTGTGGTCGCGAGTGATGGCGGAGAAGCCCCAGATAAAGCGTGTATCATTACTCTACCCTTCAGGCAAGCGCCGTTTCGTAAGAGCGATATGTGAACGAGACCTTTTCCGCTATGGGATGACCTACGTCCACTGTAAAAGCATTCAGGTGATGATTGCATTGTAAAAGCCGGACCGAGAAGCTTCGCTTAACGTCGATCACTACCGATGTTTGGCATATTCGAATTTTTCACACAAGCGTGGACAAGAAGGACCCGGATATAAAGGAGGGGGATTGTGTTTCCCATTAGCGGTTCATGGTTTTCTCCGCTCCAAAAGGTTCTGCACCGACGTTCCACCAAAAAGTAAAATGAATAGTTTGATTACATTGAACGCATCTGTTCTGATGTTGAAAATGTTTATCTCTTGCCCTGGAGACAGGATTTCTGTAAACAGCCCTTTGGCGCTTACTAGCATGCTGGGGCTAGAAACCGGGCCGTAAGTTGCAAAGACCGCGTTTCCTTTGCATTAGCCCCAGCTCTTTCGATACGCTGTTCTCGGACTCTAGTTTCAGTATATAAGTGACGAAGCTGCTGTAAGTCCTAAGGGCTACAGGACACCATCTGAACTGTGGTAGAATTTTTACGGCGCGCCATCCCACGTCATGGCAGACCAGCCATCTTGTGTGGTTGTCAGACACCGTGTGTACTTATCAGGCCCTCTAGAAGAACTAGCTGCATTAACTTAATCACTACATTGCGCGCTGAAAACAATTTATGCTATAACCGGCTATCTTCGGAGAAAATAAAGCGTTACTCTACCTTACAAAGACAACTACAGCTACCTGCGACGTTGCCGTTGTGGGGTGTCCATAATATGCTGACCTTGAAGCTGACACGAAAGCCGGTTGATAACACCGAATGCACGACGCATGGACAGCAATGGGAGCGTTCTGCAGCCACCCTCCTTAGGATATAACCAAACAACATAAACTACTGATTACCCGACATTGTTACACGCGTCACTGCGCAGGAACACCAAGGCCCCCGCTACCGTCATGAATCATTCTAAATTAGATAAGCCCTTTTGAGCCGCCCAGAATAATCCCAGCTGCTCGAGCCTTCACCGCAGCCGTAGACCAACGGGTAGGGCGCCCGTCTCGGCTTCGGGAGGTGGTTGGTTCGAATCCCACCGCCGGACACCCACCGGTATAAAAAATAGGGTACAAGCGTCCCTCGGCCTGGCGCCCGGCTCTTCTAGGGGTGTGAACGCTTGGGAGAAGCTCCGCTAACCCCAGCCGAAGCCCGAAAGGGCTACTTTGATTCGAACACGAGTGCCACTGTCCTCAGGACGTGGCTTCGGGCGCGATGGACACACTCTACAAGAGGCTGTCGTACTCGGGGCGGCTTCCGCCGTACCCGAGCCGCAGCTTCGCAGTTAAGAAAAGCTAAATAACAAGGCGTGGCTGTTACACCGTGGCAGGGGGTGTCAGTCTGTGTCACTTCCGGAGCTTCTTTTTGTTTTGTGTTTGGAGTTTACCGTCTTTTAAATACAAAAATGTATGTATAGTGGGGAAGCCGACTTCAGGGGCTCTGTCCATAGCGCTTCGTGCGAATGCGGGGGTAGTTAGGGGGGTATTTCATATTATCCCCTGGGGCCTACATACTGGATAGGTTGGGTTCCACATTTTCTCTATCAAAATGTCTTCCTAGCAGTGAGGTTGTGCATAGTAGTACAGATGAGTTTAAAAGCACTTATGCATAACGCGTTTTAGGCGACACGGGTTCATAAAGAAATAATAATTGACTCACGGCCTCCCTGTTGGTTTGGGCCAGCGTACATAAAGACTTGAAAATCTTCGTCCTGGGAATACATATAGGTATAAAAGTGAAGCCAACTTTAGAGGGGCTAAGTGTACCAATTTCTGTACGGAGGTAGGGTATCTTGTTGCAGGTATTCATCAAGGAACCAAGGGCCATGATGCGTTTGTATTAGACGGCTTAGAGTGCCCAAGAAAAAATTCTTAGCAACCTATCCGAGTATAGGTGTGAAGCCAGTTTAAAGAGCCTGTTTCTATAGCACTGTTGCGTATACGAATTTATCCGAAATTTCAAACTTTGGAGTTTCTCGAATTCTTTGGTTGGTTTTACATCTAAGCAATAAACTTACTTAAAGGTAAAGTTGTGGACTTTTAAGACGACACCTCCAGAACTGGCTGAAATATCAGTTTTGTATTCCTGAGGGATTCCGAGAAGTAACCTATCGCAGTCTGTGCCAGCGCTACAATAAATGTTTGAGTATTTTGAGCCCCATTCGCGGAGAAAACTGTGCTCGTTTGATTGTCAGGGTACGTAAGGCACCTCTGGTGAGTGTGGCAATAACGACTCGTTATCCTCGAAACGACTCGAAGCAGAACACTGGTGCTGGGCGTAAGAAGGCCCGCGGCAGAGGGCTTTGACGCTAGTGCTGTCTTGGCACTGGTTCCGGGCTTGTTTTTCTCCTTTCGTCGGCTGCTGCGCGAGCCGCTGGAGGTTCCAGAAAGAACGGTGTTTTTGACCGGCGCATGCCCTTGCTCGCGCTGAGGCTGCTCTGCGGTGTCGCTGCTCTCGGTAGAGCTGAGACTCATGAAGAGGGAAGTGTCCGTCAAAGACGATGACGTGGCCTCCCCAGCAGGTGCAATCGCCTCCTCCGAAGGCGACGTGTAGCCCTCAAGGTCCATTTCTTGGCTGTCGCTCGTAGATTCCTCAATCGCCGTGCTGTCACCCAGAGCAGTGCTCCCGCTTGACGCCTCTGCCGGCTGGCCTGAGGAGGCCCGGGGTAGTTCGGGAAATTCACTTGCGCTCTCGAGAGCCTGCTGACTGGGGGACGCACTAGGCGTCGCGGAGAAATTGCTTGCAGCGTCCGCGTAGGACCGGGGCCGCAGGCAGTCGGCGGTTGCATGGTTGCCCTTGCAGCGCCGACACTTGGCGTTACAGTCGGCTTCGTCGTGGCCGTACTCCGAGCAGCGGCCGCACCACGGGGCCTTGCAGTTGCTAACTTGGTGGCCGCTCTGACCGCAACGGGCGCATACCCGTCGCGCACCTTTATACTCAAACTGGGCCTTGAACCCTCGTATCTTCATGAAGTTAGGCACGGCCTTGGCCATCTCCATCTTCACGAGTCGCATGCCGGTCTTGATGTGCTGAAGACTCCTCCACGACGGCTGGTTGACGTTGAGGACCTTTCCATACGGTGTCAGTGCTGCCGCGAGATCCGCGTGGCTAACGACGGGGTTCAAGCGGTACACCGTCACGTAGACGACCTGTGGGCCCATGCAGGCCACAGGACACGAAACGCCGTTCACAAGAACAGCTCCTTTTTCGGCGATCTTGCGAGCAGCAGCAGCCGAAGCAGCCACTGCGCAGAACTTAAATCCACCCAGGTGCATCAGGGTGTCCAGGCCATAACGGCCTACGATTTCCTCGAGGCTGTTCACCAGGTCATCCACGATGACGTCCTTCGGGGCCGTGAAGTAGAAGACATGGGCCTTGCGTGGTGGCTGAACAGCCTCCCAAGACGCCATGATGACTTGTCCTTTAATGTCCAAGAGGCGGTCCAGTCGGCGGCAGGGTAGATGACGTCCAGAAGGAGGGGCCGCCCCACAGGAAAATGAAGTGAATTTATTATAAAACCACAGAGGGCCCGCAGGAAGTGCGTACGCCTTTTTTTGCTTCGAACGACCACCCGACCCCATCAGGGCTAGCGTAAAAACTCGGTGGGTGTTTGAGTGTTACACAAATTACAATACATCTACAAACAGCTGCTGCTCGTAATTGACCGTTGCTGAAGCGGACAGGGAGCGTTCCACGAGTCTTTAAATAATGTCAGTTTATATTGAACCGGTGCTATCCATTATAGACTTTTCTTTTAGTACGCGTAACGTTGCAGCTGGAAGCCATGCCAAACGAGTGTACCGGTGTTTTAGTACTGTGACTACATGAGATGATGACGACGCGTGGAAGACGCCGACAGACCGATCCCCTAAGGGGCGTCGCCCCTAAAAGCCAATGGAAAGTGCGGAATGTACAAAACATAGAAGACTGTAGCGATATGCAGCAATACAAACATTCTGGGGCCCAATTTTGTGGAATAAACAGAAACGTGAACCACGGACTGAGTGACAAGGTTTCAAACCTCAGAAAAATCAACAGCAAAGCATTTCTCGTCGACATGAATCAATGCGTCAAAGATAAACGATGTTGCGCCAATCGATAAGAACTCAAGCAGCTGTAACCGTCACCGGAGCCGTGGACTAACTGTTAGGGCGCCCGTCTCGGCTTCAAGAGGTGGTTGGTTCGAATCCCACCGCCGGACACCCACCGGTCACAAAAACAGGGTACAAGCGTGCCCCCGGCCTGGTGCCCGGCTCTTCCAGAGTGGTAAGCGGTAAACTCAGCCGAAGCCCGTAAGGGCTGCTCAATTTCGAACGAAATATCACCGACTTCAGAGCGTGGCGTTTACTGTCCGCGGAACTCAGTTAAAGCAGACTTGGTGCAGTCTCAGCCGTCACCGAGCCGCGCCATTGCAGTTAAAAGAAAGAGATCACATGGCGGAGTCGGACTGTGTCGTTTCCGGTGCTTCTTTTTGTGTTGCGTGGAAAAGTGTTCTTTCCCTAAATTCATAAATTCGTGTACAACGGAGAAGCGGACTATAAAAGGATCGGCCTATTGCTCTTCTTGGGTTATAGTGTCTTAAGGAGGTATTTTGTATTAGACCCTAGGGGATGAAAAAAATTACTTTTTTAAAATGCATATATATGTGGACCATGGGGAAGCCGAGTTCAGCGGATCTCTGCTTTACGCTTCGTTGGTATACATGGGGTCTTCTGGAGCCTTTTTATACGGAGCGACTAGGGCTTATCTATCTAAATACTAGTTGGCCTAAATTTTACCTGTACAGTTGCCTTCGTAGTAATGCATCTCTGCATAGCAGTGAAATGGACTTTACAGGGGATTATAAGCAGACGCAGGGACATACGGAAATATTTATAACGCCCCTAGGCCGCTGTTTTTTTTCTTTTTTTTTTGGGGGGGGGGCTAATTTGGCCTAAATTACCACTGGAAAATTATCATCCGGGAAATATATTAGATGTGACTGCATCTTATTCACTCCCCTTGTCCCCCCATACGGCGTTGTTGTTGTCTGTCCACACCCCTACCCCATTCTCCTCGCCGCGCGATCTGCGCTCTCCGCCGCTCAGCCCCTCTCCTCTCCCATAGCGAACGCTCTCTCGCGAGGGGCATTGGATTGGATTCGATTGGGTTGGCTTGGCTTGGCTTGGCTTGGCTTGGATTGGATTGGATTGGATTTGGATTGGATTGGATTAAAGTGGATTGTGTTGGATTGTGTTGCGTCATAGCCGCGCCACGTTGCGTCATAGCCGCGGTCGTTCCAGCACCGGCGTTCCGATTTCGGGCACGTGCATAGACTGGATCTTCGCTGCAAATACGCGTTCCTCACACGTTTCACGCAATTAGAGAATCAACCCAACGGAAACACCAAGTGAACCCCCAAGATGCGTCGCATCTCCACAGGGTTCATCTCGCGGGAAGGTGGGGTAATTTTTTCAAAAAACAGTGAAGCCGAATTTCGACGGGCTCTAAAACACGAACTAAATTTCAAACGGCTGCTGACCATCTCCCCCGTCACCCTGACCAGATCTTCTGGTCATCTGTGCCAGGGCTGCAGCCAAGGCCCAAGGGTACCTGGACTGAGGCGAACCCAACCCACCGAGTGACGGCACAACCACCACCGTTTGCGCTATTAAGCGTTTAGTTCAGTCTCTCTCACGGCAGAATGATCTTCTTAAGGCATGCGATGGTGACACTGTGCCGGTTGTAGCGGATTAAGCTTCAAACCGACGTTTGCTCCCATGGGCTTCACGACGACCTTGTAGAACGTTGAACATTATAATTTTGCTTATTTGCAAAATTTTGGGCTTTAACGTGCTATCATTCTGTAATAGTGGTGTAATAAACGTTTCAGTATTTGGAACCCCATTCCACCGACCACAGCGCTACGGCATGATGAAGTAAACTAAAGTGAGTCGCGAAATTTCGAAGTAACAGCAGTACGTGTTATGCCCGCGAATCATTCCCGTTTTAATTTTTTACTTCTTGATAATGGTTCAACCAAGGAATTCATTTGAGGCTTTCCCCCATGGGATGACACACACATGTTGAGTGGCTTTTGATGTTACAATCGGGTGCCCGGAGCCTACACCTACATGTCATTTGTTCACTGGGTTAAGTTTTTTGCCACCTCTCGGGAAAACGTTGGGAAATAACGGCACCGCAACACCGCCCACTTCGACGCCTTTGGGGAATGTGAACCTACAAGTGCAAAATGGAGTAATGACAAATGAGGCGGACAATCGCCAGTTTCATAATATTGTTGCGTACTACGGAAAACCTCTCAGTATGCCAAGTGGCATCAGGACAACAGACTAACGGACGGAAACGTGGTGCGGGTGGCGTTGATAACCGGGAACATGGTGAGCCGTGGCTGCACCCCTGAAAGATGATGTCTTAGCAGTTCTCTCACTGAACGTACGTAGAGGTGTTTTCGTTTAATTACACCCATGTCTTCATGTTTACGACAAGCAAGACTTAGGTTCACAGTGAGCTTTAAAAATACTGCAGATTACGGCGGAGCAGTTATTTTTACTTGAGGAGGAGCCGTCTGGGGTCGCCAAGGCATTATTTTCTAGTTTATGTTGATGCACGGTACGTTACACAGGTAGAAAATATGCGATCGGTGACACATGCGCAAATACCTGTGACAAAATGCCATGTTATATGACCCGCCACTCAAAAAAAAAAAAAAAAAAAAAACTTACCACAACGTGGCTTCAGCGCCGATCCTGAGTTGAACTAAGAAAAATGAAATGAAGGATTCCCGAGGGATACACAAACGTAATTTCAATGAATTTTTTTTCTCTGGTGACATCAATACTACCTCTTTTTTTGCTCGTTCTTGGGCAACTGCAATGCAGTCCGACGATAGCGCGCCAATGCCTGTCAATGACAAACTTAATTTCTACCGCCTCTTCTACGGATCAACCAAATGTGAGCGATCAAAACCAGCTTTCTGGAACTGTCAAAGTGGTAGCACTTCCTACGTGGTTCCATTCGGTCGCTGCCGCTCGGATACCTAAAAAAATATCTGGCCTCGCACCCTCCGCTCGATAGAAGTTAATCTGCAGCCTGGCGCCCACACTTAGACACTAACGCACGACCACGCCAAGAATCCGTAAGCTCAGATAGATTTATCGCGAGCCTGAAAAATCGCCCACTTGATTATTTCCACTCCTGGGAACAAGGTAATATTACTTCCACGTCAAGTTCATGTTAATATTGTAACGTGGCCGCAGATGACACGAACCATGTGGCGATTAAGCGATGTATCTACATAATTCAAAGAACTATTTACGGGCAGCCATTACTGAGGCTTGGTTGGCTGCACCCCACACCCAGCTTCTTCCTTGTCGTCATTACAGGTGGGGCATTCTGGCTTGGGTATTGTCCCGTTCCGTGACAATATGTTTTAAACCGAAGTTTTCTTTGGATATTGTCACGAGGTGACGAAGAAGGGCGCAGTAGGGTATGCGCCGCTGTGGGCCCGACGAAGAACGACGAAGAGCTGTGTGTGGGGCGTGCAGCCTGGGCGAACGCTCGGCAACAGCTTCCTTGTAAATAATGTAAATAGGTCATCTCGCGCTGTAAATAGATCGTCTGGTCATCCTCCATGGTTCGCCTCATTGCTTCTGCCGCCACGTAACAATATTATTCCAGTTTTACGGGAGCTGCTGCTGCAGCTTTCTGGCGGTACGGGCTCATGCATTTTAAAGTGCGAATGCACTCCTTAAGCGAGCCTGAATCGTCCACCACCGTAGTCCGCATAGCAACAGCTGCGGGTGCGCGCGCTCCTCGTCTTCCCTAGCAACGGAGGGAGATGGGCGCGCGCTGCCTGGCCGCGTCCCCATGGCTCATTCTTGTTGTTGTCCCTGCTGACATGGCACATACCCACGTGGGGGATTGGCCAGGAATCGGGCGTGAGAAGGGCTAATGCACCCGCTTAAAGGAGTACTGACACGAAATTTTAAAGCTGAGATCCGCTCTAGCAATCACGTACAACGACAACACAAATAGGTGTCTGTGAATAAATGCATCTTTCTTTCTTTGTAGTTGTGTGTGTGTGTGTGATCTCTCTTTCGCGAACATTACCGAACCGCGCAAATTCAACTCGTGCATTCGCACTTTCACATTCTTCCCCTCGGGGAAATGCGGGGAATTTTTTTCTTAGTTCCGATAGCGCAGGTATCCGCGTACGGTACCCGCGGTGCCGGGAGAGCGGGAGGTTGGGGACCGAGTTCATGCTGGCAGTATTTTGACCTTCAGGGCTTGGACGTGAATAGCGGCGGAAAAGCCCCTGATAATGCGCGTATCCCGTTTTCTCGCATCCGGGCTCGTGGCGTACATAAAAATCGATATTTCAACGCGTCGTTACCGACAGAAGGGAAATTGACGTCCACTGTAAAACAATTCACTCGATGATGTCAGTCCAAAAGCACGAGGGTGAAGCTTCACTTTAAGTCGCGTACCACCGACGCGTGGCGCCCTAGAATTTGTATATAGTATAGTGCACAGAAATAAGCCTGCAATAAAGGAGGGGGATTGAGTCGCCCTCTGGCGCCACACGAAGTACTTTTCTACCATAACTTCCTTCCACGAGAGTTCACGAAAATGTAACACGAACAGTATGGTCACGTTGAACTTCTCTGCTGTGACGTTAAAACAATGTATATTTTTCTCCAGAGGCTGCATTTTCACAAACAGCCTTCTGGCACTCACCAGAATAAGCATTGCTGGGGCTAGAACCCGGGCTTTGAGTTCCATAAACCGCAACTTTACCCCCCCCCCCCCCCCCCCGGATCAAAGCTTCAGCCCTGTCGATGCGCTGTTAAAGTAAAATATGCTGACCCTAATGCAGATAGCAAAGTAGCTTGAGGAAACACGATAGACCTTTTCCAGGCCAAGTAGAGTGCTCGCAACGGGGAATACGAAAATCGCAATTGGTGGCGCTGTTGCCCAAAGCTTCTAATCACTACATCATGCCCGCGATGATAGCCAAGAGGCATGCTTTGTATGCATCGCACGCACCGTTTTTTTTTTTCAGTTCATGCGCGAACGTCGCTTTTTTAGTGCGCTGTTGAAGAAATATAGTACGCTTTCTAACGACCGGCGTATGACTTAGCACCCAAGAATGCACTTTCTGCCGCCATGAAGCAGGGTAAAGTAGATAAAACCTTTTGAGCCGCCAAAACGGCTATAAGTTGCTTAAAACATCACCGCAGCCGTAGACCAAAGGGTAGGGCGCCCGTCTCGGCTTCGGGAGGTGGTTTGTTCGAATCCCACCGCCGGACACCCACCGGTATAAGAGGGTACAAGCGTCACCCCGGCCTGGTGCCCGGCTCTTCCAGGGGATGTGCGCTTGGGAGAAGCTCCGCTAACCCCAGCCGGTGCCCGAGAGGGCAACTCAGATTCGAACACGAGTGCCACTGTCCTCAGGACGTGGCGTGTGTCGCATTCGGAAATCGTTCACAACCGGGCTGGCGGACTCGGGGGGGTCTCCGCCGTACCCGAGCCGTCGCTTCGCAGTTAACAAAGATAAATAACAAGGCTTGGCTGTTACACCGCGGCAGGGGGTGTCGGTCTGTGTCACTTCCGGAGCTTGTTTTTTTTTTGTCTTTACAATTTTACTTTCTGCTACACGCTTTATTTGATGTATATGTATGAAGAAGACTTAAGTGCACTGCCCATAGCGCTTCATTAAAATGGATGCGGTCATTTCGGGGTATTTTAAACATTAGGCTCTATGGCCTACGTACAAGGGTGAGGGAGGTGAGACATTATTTTTTGATAAATGTGTTTCTAGGTATGCAGTTGTGTATACTGGTACAGCCGACTCTAAATGCGCTCCTACATAGGTCTTTGTAGGAGACGGGGTTATACAAAAATAAGAAATTTCCTCAGCGCCTCCCTCTTTGATTGGGGCCAGCCTAAATTAAAAATTCAATATCACCTCGCTGGGAATACATTTTCATTCAATAGCCAAGTCGAATTTACAGGAACTTAGTGTATAGATGTCTGTACGGACACAGGGGGTTCTTGGGTGTATTTATCCTCGCGCCTATGGCCATCTCGCGTTTATGTGCGAAAGCTTATTTTACCCCGCTACCCCCCCCCCCCTTCCAAGATAATTCGTAGCCAGGGACCTTAGTATAAGTGTGAAGCCTATTGTAAGGGTCTTGTGTCTAACAGTGCTGCATGCGTATTCATGGAATACATCCGGAATGCATCCGGATGTACATCCGGAATACAACCGGATGCATCCGGATGTAGAGTTTTCACGGAATAAATCCGGAGGCGGAACAGTAGTGATGTCTCTGTCCTCTTTATTGTGTTGCTAAGACAGAGTTGGTGTTGAGATCGCCAAAGGGACCGAAAAGATATAGATGAGGCCGAAGCAATAGTATGGTCCATAGTCTACTCGCAGTGCTTACACTGATTACCGTTAGCAGATTTATAAGCAACGTTCACAACATAAATACATACATACAAACATACACGGATATATAATATGTATTTCTTGACTGCAAACCCTTATTTTCTGTCTTATTTCACCGAGCCCCTCATTTCCCATTTCTTATTCGCCACATGCTTAGTGAGGGCCTCTGTTCTGGCAGTCTTGGTGCCAAGGGTAGCTTAAGAGGGTTCAACACTGGTCGACCACTCTCGAGATGTCCTAGACACTCGAGTCACGGCCCGGAGGTTAAAAAGAAGGTCCCCTTCACCCCGAGTAGTCCGAGTGGCGCTGGCTACCACCCCCCAAGTGCAGGAAACAAAAAATACCTTAACATAAATACCCGAGAAAGCGGTGGGGAAACAGCCCCGCCGGTAGCGTAGTGGTTATCGCACCAGACCGGTATTCTGGAGGTCGTGGGTTCGGATTCCACCCGGCGGGCATTTTTTCACCACTTTCTTTCTGACTCAAAAAATTCTTCATCTATTTCTATGACCCACCACAACCTCCCCTTTGCTTTCCGAGGTTTTCTTGTCGGCTAACCCTCATTTTCTGTCTTATTTCACCGAGCCCCTCATTTCCCATTTCTGATTCGCTACATGCATAGCGAGGGCCTCTGTTCTGGCAGTCTTGGTGCCAAGGGTAGCTTAAGAGGGTTCAACACTGGTCGACCACTCTCGAGATGTCCTATACACTCGAGTCACGGCCCGGGGGTTAAAAAGAAGGTCCCCTTCACCCTGAGTAGTCCGAGTGGCGCTGGCTACCACCCCCCAAGTGCAGGAAACAAAAAATACCTTAACATAAATACCCGAGAAAGCGGTGGGGAAACAGCCCCGCCGGTAGCGTAGTGGTTATCGCACCAGACCGGTATTCTGGAGGTCGTGGGTTCGGATTCCACCCGGCGGGCATTTTTTCACCACTTTCTTTCTGACTCAAAAAATTCTTCATCTATTTCTATGACCGACCACAACCTCCCCTTTGCTTTCCGAGGTTTTCTTGTCGGCTAACCCTCATTTTCTGTCTTATTTCACCGAGCCCCTCATTTCCCATTTCTGATTCGCTACATGCATAGCGAGGGCCTCTGTTCTGGCAGTCTTGGTGCCAAGGGTAGCTTAAGAGGGTTCAACACAGGTCGACCACTCTCGAGATGTCCTAGACACTCGAGTCATGGCCCGGGGGTTAAAAAGAAGGTCCCCTTCACCCCGAGTAGTCCGAGTGGCGCTGGCTACCACCCCCCAAGTGCAGGAAACAAAAAATACCTTAACATAAATATCCGAGAAAGCGGTGGGGAAACAGCCCCGCCGGTAGCGTAGTGGTTATCGCACCAGACCGGTATTCTGGAGGTCGTGGGTTCGGATCCCACCCGGCGGGCATTTTTTCACCACTTCCTTTCTGACTCAAAAAATTCTTCATCTATTTCTATGACCCACCACAACCTCCCCTTTGCTTTCCGAGATTTTCTTGTCGGCTAACCCTTATTTTCTGTCTTATTTCACCGAGCCCCTCATTTCCCATTTCTGATTCGCTACATGCATAGCGAGGGCCTCTGTTCTGGCAGTCTTGGTGCCAAGGGTAGCTTAAGAGGGTTCAACACTGGTCGACCACTCTCGACATGTCGTAGACACTCGAGTCACGGCCAGGGGGTTAAAAAGAAGGTCCCCTTCACCCCGTGTAGTCCGAGTGGCGCTGGCTACCACCCCCAAGTGCAGGAAACAAAAAATACCTTAACATAAATACCCGAGAAAGCGGTGGGGAAACAGCCCCGCCGGTAGCGTAGTGGTTATCGCACCAGACCGGTATTCTGGAGGTCGTGGTTTCGGATCCCACCCGGAGGGCATTTTTTTACCACTTTTTTTCTGACTCAAAAAATTCTTCATCTATTTCTATGACCCACCACAACCTCCCCTTTGCTTTCCGAGGTTTTCTTGACTGCCAACCCTTACTTGCTGTCTTATTTCACCGAGCCCCTCATTTCCCATTTCTGATTCGCTATATATGTATGTATAGAGATGGAGAGAGAGAGAGAGAGAGAGAGAGAGAGAGAGAGAGAGAGAGAGAAAGAGGCGGGATATCATCAAAAACGCCAAGAAAAAAAAAGAGAAAGAAAAGTAGCGAAATGTCTTAACACTGGAAGAAAGCTTCATGCGAAAAACAAAAAAAAAGAAGCTCCGTGGGCGATCCTGGCCGATACCCCCTGCCATCTCGTAACCTCCGCACCCAATACTCTCTCTATATATTTGCGGCGCTACAATCAGGTCCTGCTGGCACCTTTCCGAGACTGGTAAAGCTGGTAACCGTCTTGTATGGCGAACGGAAGGGTCGGTGGTCGACACGATGAGTATACGTTGGAATTTTCCCGCAACGAGGGGTAGCGTCTGGGTTAGGGCGAGCCTCTCCCAAGCGTACAACCCACAAAAGAGCCCCGTGCCTAACTGGGAGGGCGCTTGTACCCGATTTTACCGGTGGGTGTCCGGCAGTGGGTTTCGAACCAACCACCTCCGGAAGCCGAGATGGGCGCCCTACCCATTGGTCCACGGCTGCGGTGATGTTTCCAATACCTTCGATTATTATCGGTCGGCTATACATTTTTCTCATTTTGCCAGACTCATCACAGCTTCAATTGTATTGTTGTTCATGTGCCGTGGAGTGTGAAGTGGTCGGTCAATCAGTAGTTCATGTCTTTTGGTTACATCACGGGGTGGATTGCTCTAGAACGTTTTTTTTTGCGCATATGCTTCGTTGATTGCGTTTTCAATTGGCGCAGTTAGGAGTTTAATATCAGCATATTATTCATCACAGCAGGCCAAAGTGGCCCCTGTGGTCTGTGTGGAGCGGCCTAATAATTTATCTTCCCTCAGTACCCAAGTTTACCGTGAGTCATGTTTGCCGCGCAAGGTATACTGTTTAGGTCGATGCAGCAGCTGCTTTGTTGAGGCCTGATAAATTCACATCGTGTATGGTTAAAGCTCAAGATGACAGATTAGCGCCACCTTGGTCTGACGTGCTGGGAATTTTCTACGAGTACGATGGTGTCATTTAGAACTTGTCGTTTACAGCAGTTGACACGTCGGAACTGCGTTAAAATACATATTTGTCTACGTCGACCTCAGCCACAGTGAATGGATCGGGCCGAAGCTGAAGAGTAGGGGAGATAGTATTGCAGCCTTTGGAACAAGGAGCATGAGTACTTGTCCAACGATTGCGTTATGATGGTTTACCCAGAGCCCTGCTTATCCAGAGAAGCCTCAGGAGTATAGAAAGGTTTTCAACGTCGCAATAAAGAAGTTCAACGTGAGCCCTCATTCACACAGCCGTCACCTTCTCCGTCACGGCACCGTCACGTCAACAAAAAGCGACGTTGACGGAACGGAGAAGTGTTCAGACTGGATCTACACGGGAGCTTTCCGTCAGATTACAGGGTCGTCTGCCTAGTGCTCAGTTTAGCCTTGAATTGAGCGTTTTTAATCTAAAAAGTAAAGAAAACGGTTTGGGCTCACTTTTCGCGAAATTTAGCCGTAAAAATTTGTTTTCTGATTAGGTGGTTTAGCGCGGGGCATGGTCCCGTCACGTTGACGTGACGGAAACGTATAGCTCGGCCTCCCGTCACCGTCGCACAGTTTTCGGCGAAAAATCGGTCGAAAAACGGCGCCCATGACGGAAGACGGTGACGGGACGGTGACGTGACGGGGTGAAAAACGGCTGTGGGAATGAGGGCTGACGCTACTACTCGTGTTATTTTTTGGCGGAACTGGTTCTGGCGAAACTGTTGAGAGCAAAGTATGGCATTGAGTATCAAGTTTGAAACTCGAACCGTCTCGTTGAAATTCAGGCTTCTTCCGTGCTCACGTTGGTATAAAAACAAATTATCAAAAACTTGAACAGTGTCCTAAAAGCACTAGTGTACCACACGTTGGTCCGCTCGAAACTTGAATATGCTTCTCCAATTAGGGACCCCGACTGTGAAATTCTGACTAACTCTATCGAACGTGTTCAAAATAATGCCGCGTGTTTCACTTGCCTTAACTATAGTTGTGCATCGAGTGTCACTTCCATGAAAAACTCGCTTTGTTAACCAGAACTAGAAACTCGTCGCTGGTACTTCCTTCTTTGTTTCTTCCACAAGATTTTTTACCGTACTCCGGTTCTCCGCACATCCTATATATTTTCACTATCCTATGTCTCTTCACGCATTGATCACCAAGATAAAGTAGGAGTAATGCATTGTCCCACTAAGTCACGTTCGAAATTTATATTCAGGGCATTGTAAGGCTGGAACCACCTTCTCGGGACAACAGCTGTCATCACAGAGCCTCTACAATTCCGAAGGAACTTAGTTGACACCATTTTTGCCGGCACTATCTAATAATGCATAACATCACTCATGCTGCTTTTGTTGTATCTTTTGTATAAGTTACCCACTCCTCTCTGTAAAGCCTCTGGTCTTGAGGGTAAAATAAATGAAATTAAATGAATAAAGCAATCTTCTAGGGCGCGCAGGAGTGAAATAATTCTACAGTTCTGGCAGTATTTGGGCTGAATGATAGGATAGGGAATGCATTAGCCTTTAATTACACGGCAGGCTACAGACGCACAGTCATCTACTGCCTGTAGGATAGAACCACGAAACTGCACCAGAGATGCATTGCATTTAATAACTGAAAAGCCTACAAAGAAAACAGGAAACAAACTAATTGCGTTCCAGAAATATTCTTCACGGGTATAGGCGTCTCCTACTTTCTTCTTGTTCTCATTTCTTCCCACACCTTTAGTGAATACAAAATCCCCCGGCTGTTGTTCTGCTGCTTCAGCTCAGACGTCCCCTGCCGTGCTTCTATGAGGTGCACGGCCATATATTCTTGGCGCTCCACGCGATAACGTTTGGTGACGGGCGGTAAGCCAGTAGCCTAGCCCTGCCTCCCGGGCCGAGCCACTAGCGCCTTCGAGTCAGCCCCGGAAGCTGAAGCTTCCGCGGACTCGTGTGCCGACTTGTTGCAGGAAGAGAGAGATGATTAAGTCGAAGTCCCGATTATAGGAACGTTGAGGATCGACGTGGCTCAATCCAAGAGTATGTTTCGTTGCGGCGCGCTCGAGATGATTCGGATTTGACCTTTATGGAGAGTTGTAAATCGCTCACAATGGGTTTATGGCGATTGCAATGATGGCGATGGCAATTAAATGTCGGTCGTTCACCGGGGTTGGAGGGATAGTCAGATTACATTGAAGTTGCATAGAAAGACGCAAGGACGAAAATCACGTTGGGATGCTCAGAAAAAAATCACGCCATATCACGGAATGAATGACGATAAGTGGGGCGAAGCTCGAGAGGGGGAGATCATCGGTAACCGTAACTCTCCCGTGAAAGTTCGCCCATTACATCATTAAGAAAGACGCAAGACTGTGTGCGTACATTGTACAAATCAACTTTTATTTTCGGAGTCAATGCTCCCAGGCCCAGACCTGGTGAAAGACCCCGCGCCATCGAGGACTACCCCGCACCTCAACCACAATTTGTCACGTAGGATGGGACACAACGGTAAAGAAAGAACTTTTATTTAGGGCGAACATGTGCCCGAACAAGACGAGAGGAAACGAGCAAAGGTCCTTGCGTCTCGTTCGATCTCCGAGAACGACTGCTTGCGTTCGTGGCGTGATCTCTTGCGTGATCTCCCCCTCGCAGTGCACGTGCGCTCGCGCCTCCGTTGGAGAACACAGACAAGCTCGCGCTCCCGGTGCCGAGTTTGCGCTGCCGGTTGCAGCCGGTTCTTGCGCGTGCAACGCGGCCCACTTTGCGACATCTCCGAAAGCATGCGGCGGTCACGTACCACGAGACACAAGGGATGGACAGACGCATGACTTAAGGAGCTTCGCCCCTAAAAAGAATAGAAGCTATGTTGGTGCATTTTTAAGTGCGAATGCACTTTATAAGCGACCCCGAACCTTCCGCCGTCCGCATAGCAACAGCTGCGGGTGCGCGCGCTTTTCGTCTTCCTTAGCAACGGGGGGAGATGGGCGCGCGCTGCCTGGCCGCTGACATAGCACATACCCACGTGGGAGATTGGCCAGGAATAAGTGCGAATGCACTTCTTAAGCGAGCCTGAATCGTCCGCCGGGGAGGTGGGGGCAAGTGCGAATGCACTTTATAAGCGACCCCGAACCTTCCGCCGTCCGCATTGCTCCTCCTCCTCTCCCCTAGCAACGGCGCGAGGAGCGGAGAGGAGCGTCCGTAGCAACGGCGCAGCGACGTCACACCCCACGTGACTGCGCGCGCTCCGCCACCTCACCGCGGTTTGCGCGGGCGCGCGCCACTCCCCGCACCGCTCTCCGAATGCAACCGAATGCGCGCAACCGAATGGAAGCAACAACGAAACCGAATGCGAGCACTGCACGCGTCGTTGAAGATACCGCAGCGGTTGAGGTTGAAGACATTTTCTCTATAAAAATGTCTTCCTATCAGTGAGGTGGTGCATAGTAGTACAGCCGAGTTTAAAAGCACTTATGCATAGCGCGTTTTAGCCGACGCGAGTTCATAAAGAAATATTAATTGACTCACGGCGTCCCTGTTGGTTTGGGCCATCGTAAATAAAACTTGAAAATCTTCGTCCTGGGAATACATATAGGCATAGAAGTGAAGCCAACTTTAGAGTGACTAAGTGTACCAATCTCTGTACGGATGTAGGGTATCTTGTTGCAGGTATTCATCAAGAACCAAAGGCCATCATGCTTTTGTATGAGACCGCTTAGAGTGCCCAAGAAAAAATTCTTAGCAACCTAACCGAGTATAGGTGTGAAGCCAGATTAAAGAGCCTGTTTCTATAGCACTGTTGCGTACGAATTTATCCGAAATTTCCAACTTTGGAGTTTCTCGAATTCTTTGGTTGCTTTTACGTCTAAGCAATAAACTTACTTAGGGGTAAAGTTGTGGACTTTTAAGACTACACCTCCAGAACTGGCTGATATATCAGTTTTTTATGCCTGAGGAATTCCGAGAAGTAACCTATCGCAGTCTGTGCAAGCGCTACAATAAATATTTGAGTATTTTGAGCCCCATTCGCGGAGAAACCTGCGCTCATTTGATTGTCAGGGTACGTAAGGCACCTCTGTGGCAATAACGACTCGTTAACCTCTAGCGACAAATGTGCTGATGCGCGGTAAATTCGAAGTGTCCACGCGTTGCCTTCCTCTTCGCCCGTGACACGTTTAATTTTCATTAGGCAAAATTATCGACCCTTGCATGATTAACGTCTTTAGTGGAAAAAAATGTCACACACGGTGGGTACTTTATGATTTTGAAATCGCGAAGGGAATTCTGTGCTCAAAGAGAATTACACCACGTTGAAACAATGCGAAGAGAAGTCACTAATCCCACTCGTAGGTCGAAATGGGCGTGAAGCGATGCTTGCATAGGATGCCTTGCAGAATTCGTCCCTTACCAAGGGCTTTTGAAAGTACGCCTCTTGCTCTACCAACGAGAACGCTGCTCTCGCAATGCCACGAGAAGTCGTTGTAATCGTGACGTGTGGCAGCAGTGCTTAACACGCTGCATCGTCTCCCTGCTGATACCCCAGCCCCAAATACTGTCTCCAATGAAGCCCGGTCGGTGACGCTTCCGTTGGCGTCACGAAACCTTTCCGGGCGATTGCTTGACCTTGGCTGGTCGTGAAGGTCACATGGACGCTACCTACCGTATCCGGCGTTTGTCCGTGTAATCAACTTAGCTTAATCATGCCATATACGCCACCCACTTCCCCGCTTTTGGGGAATGTACAAGCTAAAATCAGAAGAAAAAAGTTGGCTATCCCTTCTAAAGAAAGTTCAGATAAGCGCGAAACCTCAAAGTGCCTCCAACCTTGCCTGAAAGTGCGTCCAATTTATTGTCGAGCATTGAACGAACGAAATCGCAAACGAAGAACAGACCCACGCGACCATTTCCGTGCACTAAGCAAACACACCTACGAGCTATAAATGTCCTACCGCATAATCACTACCTGTATTGTCTTATCTAGAACCACTCCTTTTTCGCAATTTTTAAGCAACAGTTTTGACATTACGGAAGCTCGGTTTCACGTACTCGGGATGTGTCCAGAGATCATATCAGAGAGTGAGTGAAAGAGACTTTAATGATCACCGGCAACAGGCGTAATGTCTCCACTACGCCCGGACGTAGCCACTCGTCGATCCTGGTGGAATTCTACTAAGCAACGCTTTCGCTACTCACTGCGGGGGTGGACACCCTTGTCCCCGCAGGGAGGGCGTCGGCCCGCAGCTTTCTCTCCGGTGCTAGCGTTCGAGAGCCGTTAGGACTTGCTGGACGGCTGAGAGTTGAATGTCCTTGTCGTAACTGCGTATGGCGTCTTGTAACCACGGCGGTAGGTCGGTCCTGGTTGAAGCTTCGTCTGGTCGCACTTCACAATCCCATAATAAATGGGCGGCTGTTGCCCTGGAGTTATTGCACAACACACACTTGTCGTCCTTGTAGAGTTCTGGTTGGATATGTTTGATAATGCCCGGGGTCATTATTGAATTTGTCTGTAGCTGTCTGAACGTGGACGCTTGTTCTCTAATCAACTCGGAGTGAGGCGGTGCCAGCGCCCTTCTGTTATTTCTGTATATTTAGTGATATCTTGAGAGGTATCGTATCTAACCTTTGTCTCGTCCACCACTCTACAGAAGAAATCATTACAGCCGCGTGGCCTGCTAAGCCTTGCGCCACTGAATTTGCCGTCTCTTTGTGGTTGGCAGCCGATTCTGACACAAGCGGAAAATTTGCGATCGGTGACGCATGCGCAAATACCTCTGACGAAACAGTCACTTAACACCACGTGGCTTCAGCGCCGATCCTGAGTTGAACTAAGAAAAATGAAATGAACGATTCCCGAGGGATACACAAACGAAATTTCGATGCATTTTTTTTTCTGGTTACCTCAGGACTACCTCTTCTTTTGCTTGTTCTTGGGCAACTGAAATGCAATTCGACGATAGCACCCCAATGTCTGTCAATGACAGATTAAGTTCAACCGCCTCTACTACGGATCAACCAAATGTGAGCGATCAAAGCCACCTTTCTGCAACTGTCAAAGCGTTAGCACCTCCAACGTGGTTGCACTCGGTCGCTGCCGCTCGGATACCTAAAAAATGTCTGGCCTCGCACCCTACGCTCAATAGAAGTTAATCGCGAGCCTGGCGTTCACACTTAGACACTAAGGAAAACCACGCCAAGAATCCGTAAGCTTAGATAGATTTATCGCGAGCCTAAAAAATCGCCCGCTTGATTATTTCCACTCCTGTGAACAAGGTAATGTTACTTCCACGTCAAGTTCATGCTAATATTGTAACGTGGGGCACATGACACGAACCATGCAGCCATTAAGCGATGTATCTACATGATGTGAAGAACTATTTACGGGAAGCGATTACTGAGTCCGGGCTGGCTGCACCCCACACCCAGCTTCTTCCTTGTCGTGAACTTAAACAACAGCGCAAAAGACAAGGACTAGGAAAGAAGCACAGACAAGTTGTGCTTCTTTCCTAGTCCTTGTCTTTTGCGCTGTTGTTTAAGTTCAGAGTGAACCAACTGGCCCCAGTCGAGACGCTGATTCAGTTCCTTGTTGTCATTACTGGTGGGTCATTCCGGCGCGGGTATTGTCCCGTCCCGTGGCAATATGTTTTAAAGCGAAGTTTTCTTTGGATCTTATTTCAGTTTTACGGGGGCTGCTGCGGCTGCTGCAGCTTCCTGGCGGTACGAGCTCACGGGTTTTTTCTTAGTTCCGATAGCGCAGGTATCCGCGTACGGTACCCGCGGTGCCGGGGGAGCGGGAGGTTGGGGACCGAGTTCATGCTGGTAGTATTTTGACCTTCAGGGCTTGGGCGTGAATAGCGGCGGAAAAGCCCCTGATAATGCGCGTATCCCGTTTTCTCGCATCCGGGCTCGTGGCGTACATAAAAATCGTTATTTCAACGCGTCGTTACCGACAGAAGGGAAATTGACGTCCACTGTAAAACAATTCACTCGATGACGTCAGTACAAAAGCACGAGGGTGAAGCTTCACTTTACGTCGCGTACCACCGACGCGTGGTTCCCTAGAATTTGTATGTAGCATAGTGCAGAGAAATAAGCTTGTAATAAAGTAAGGGGATTGAGTCCCCGTCTGGTGCTACCTGAACTATTTTTCTCCCATAAGTTACTCCGCAAAGAGTTCGCGAAATTGTAACACAAACAGTATGATCACGTTGAACTTCTCTGCTGTGACGATAAAACACTTTATATTTTTCTCCAGAGGCTGCATTTTCACAAACAGCCTTCTGGCACTCAGCAGAATAAAGCATTGCTGGGGCTAGAACCCGGGACTTGAGTTCCATAAACCGCAACTTTACCCCCCCCCCCCCCCCCCCCCCCCCCCCCCCCCCCCCCCCCCCCCCCCCCCCGCATGGATCAAAGCTTCAGCCCTGTCGATGCGCTGTTGAAGTACAATATGCTGACGCTACTGCAGATAGCAAAGTAGCTTGAGGAAACACGATAGACCTTCTCCAGGCCAAGTAGAGTGCTCGCAACGGGGAATACGAAAATCGCAATTGGTGGCGCTGTTGCCCAAAGCTTCTAATCACTACATCATGCCCGCGATGATAGCCAAGAGGCATGCTTTGTATGCATCGCACGCACCGTTTTTTTTTTTTTTTCAGTTCATGCGCGAAAGTCGCTTTTTAAGTGCGCTGTTCAAGAAATATAGTACGCTTTCTAACGACCGGCCTATGACTTAGCACCCAAGAATGCACTTTCTGCCGCCATGAAGCAGGGTAAAGTAGATAAAACCTTTTGAGCCGCCAAAACGGCTATAAGTTGCTTAAAACGTCACCGCAGCCGTAGACCAAAGGGTAGGGCGCCCGTCTCGGCTTCGGGAGGTGGTTTGTTCGAATCCCACCGCCGGACACCCACCGGTATAAGAGGGTACAAGCGTCACCCCGGCCTGGTGCCCGGCTCTTCCAGGGGATGTGCCCTTGGGAGAAGCTCCGCTAACCCCAGCCGGTGCCCGAGAGGGCAACTCAGATTCGAACACGAGTGCCACTGTCCTCAGGACGTGGCGTGTGTCGCATTCGGAAACCGTTCACAACCGGGCTGGCGGACTCGGGGGGGTCTCCGCCGTACCCGAGCCGTCGCTTCGCAGTTAACAAAGATAAATAACAAGGCTTGGTTGTTACACCGCGGCAGGGGGTGTCGGTCTGTGTCACTTCCGGAGCTTCTTTTTGTTTTGTGTTTACAAATTTACTTTCTGGTACACGCTTTATTTGATGTATATGCGTGAAGCAGACCTTAGTGCACTGCCCATAGCGCTTCATTAAAATGGATGCGGTCATTTCGGGGTATTTTAAACATTAGGCTCTATGGCCTATGTACAAGGGTGAGGGAGGGGAGACATTATTTTTTGATAAATGTGTTTCTAGGTATGCAGTTGTGTATACTGGTACAGCCGACTCTAAATGCGCTCCTACATAGGTCTTTTTAGGAGACACGGGGTTATACAAAAATAAGAAATTTCCTCAGCGCCTCCCTCTTTTATTTGGGCCAGCCTAAATTAAAAATTCAATATCGTCTCACTGGGAATACATTTTCATTCAATAGCGAAATCGAATTTACAGGAACTTAGTGTATAGATGTCTGTACGGACACAGGGGGTTCTTGGGTGTATTTATCCTCGCGCCTATGGCCATCTCGCGTTTATGTGCGAAAGCTTAGTTTACCCTTCCTCCCCCACCGCCCCCCCCCTTCCTATAAAATTCCAAGCCAGGGACCCAAGTTTAGGTGTGAAGCCCATTGTAAGGGGCCTGTGTTTATACAGTGCTGCATGCGTATTTATTCGAGATTTTCCTGTTGGGGCTTCTGAAAGTTTTTAGGGGCGCGGCTCATTTTGCTCGGGCCCTGTCCCGTCCCTCGTTGCTGCTGTACACGGCACATTAATGATGGTTGTTGCAGGATCCCCCTAGGGATTGGCCAATCAAAGATTGGCCGAAGAGGTACGTTTAACGCGTTCGTTGCTACCCAACAAGGAGGAGAGGAAGAAGAAGAGGTTGTCGTTCGGCGCCTGCGAGCTCAATACACGTACCGGGGGTACGCGACACAAGACGCTCTGCAGAAGGCGATGGCCAAGGTGGCTAAAATGTCACACACCGAATTCGCCAACTTACCCATGGTGATTCTTATCGTCCCAAACAAGCCCTACATAATTACCACAAACATCGACGTCGTCGACAGGCTTGCCAACGAAGCGGTGGTAAGCTTGACGTGTCGAGCCTTTATATGATGTGCGGGCGAATGTTTCACGGTTTTACCGATAAGCATTTTAGCTTTGCCCCTCTCGTCATCATTCCCTTCGTGGAGATGGCGGGATTTTTTTGGTTGGTTTTTCGTGTAAGTGTTACGGGTACTTTAATGCTTACATTATAAGCTTTTATGACTACGCCTGCAGAGCTGGCTGAAATGTTAGCTTTGTCTGTCTGAGCGATATCTGTAAGTAACCTATGCCATGCTGTACCAGCGTTGCAATAAATGTTATTTCGAGCCCCATTGACGGAAAAAACTGCGTTGCCACTTTATTTTCAAAGTAAGAGAGTCGCCACTACGGCTTGGAGCAGCAACGACACGCTAACTTCTCATTACGCTAATTTTCGTTACGCAAAATTGACGTTTCCTTGTATTAAAATTGACCCTACCCTACTTTTGACGTTACCCTTGTATTATGACGATCGAGAAGCACCCAGTCATGGTGGACGCGTTTGGATGGAGCTGCGCAAATTTTCACGCCATTTCGATTAAATCAGCCATGTGGGATATAATCATTTTGCATTCCTCTTTCATCAATCACGTTTTAGAGCAACTTTGTACCAAATTTGTACATTGTAGCAACAATAGTTTTACAATTTAAACATTTTCTCTTTTTTTTGGCGCGGGGCGCTCTTCCCGCTCATCCTGTTTTGCTTTGGAAGGTACAACCCCTGTGTGCAATCAAAAGAAGAAATTTGTAAAAGTAGCCATTATCGGGATCTTCCGCAAACATCTTCATCACAAAACAATCAACGTGTGTATAGCTCATCCAACATGGGAGCGCGAAAAACAAATTGAAGGCTACATTAGTGTTTCTCTGGCGGTCCACATATGAGACCATGCGCCGCACTAACATTGTATTAAGGGCGGAAGCTGGGTGTCTTGGGCTTCCTCACGTGGAGCTTAATCTGACAGTGCAGTGGTTTATGTTCGTCCGGAATCTTCGGGATGGCTTCCTCTTGGCGACTCTCCAAAGTCTATACGCCTTCCAGCTGGCCCCTTGGCTCGTAACAATAGCGGAGCAACAGTGTTGCTTACACATGCCACAGCGGAGGTTACACATGGTGCCCGTGCAGCAGTATTTTATGGAGAGGTGGCATGGGTGGTGTCCGCGGCCGTCTAGCAGGGGCGGTTCTCTTGGGAGAGCCTGTGTGAAAAAATTGGCCGCGTATCTGCTCCTTTCGTCGCAAATGTCGCCAAAAGACGATAGTGTTTGTAGACATTTGCCAAGGAAATGCACCCCTTTGATTTCCCGCTCACCTCTCATGCCGTTCCTGTACCGTCGCGCTCATCCCAAGGTAAACACATCCAGAGTTTGCTCAAGGCGATTTGAATTTACCGCGTTCCACTGCTACAGGTCGGGTTCCTCGATGCCAGCGCTGCAGTACGGCGGAGTCGCGCGTGAATGGAGGCGGCCGACTACAAGGTTTCCAACTAGGTTCCACGTGCGTTCCAAGCAGAACTTGGAACCTAGCTAACGGGACCTTTAGTTGCTGTTGCCGCGTGATTTTTCATATGCCGCCAGGAGGCGGCTGTTTTCTGCAGTAGTTGTAGAATATCATTTGCTATCGAAAAACCAAGCATCCGTGAATTTTTTACTAAAGGAACACTGTAAATATCCCTTGTGTACTAATTTCCTGTCTTATATTTGCGTAATGTCTTGTTCTTGTTCAACAAAGTTGACAACTAAGAGCATATAAATCGGGCTTAGACGTTTACATATGGCTGTGAGTATATAAGACTATTGCGCAATATCAGTTTTACTTGGGCCGGGAGACTTCCGGTTTGACGCTTGGTCTAAGAAGCCACGTTCACGTTTTTCTCAGCTCCATGGAATTTCGCGGTTTTGTGTGAATTTCTGCGGTTTTAGTTTAACGCCTGCCTTCAACTGGACCGCTACCGACGCCCGGATGACTCTGAACACAAATTGGGATCCCGTGTGATGCTATCATGGCTACGGACCCGTTCTCGTCATCGAACAGGGACTAGGCCTAACACGGCAAGGAACCTGCAGCACGAAGTGCGTCGGGCGGCGGGTGTTCGTTCACTCGTCTCCTAAACAACGATGGCCTCCACGACTGCACCAACTACAGGTATCGGGGCTACGTCCACCGAGGACCCGGATTTCGAAACAGCCTCGAGCGACTCTGATGCTCGGAGCAACACGGGGAGATACAAACCCCGCTCACCCGAAGAGATCACTGCACGCAAAAAGAAACGTGAAGCGAGAAGGCGACTTCGGACCGTGTCACAAAAGAACCCGAGGCTGGTGAAGTTGTGCAGTGCAGCCTTGCCGCCTCCCACCGACACGACATCGAGGCAGACCGCAACGGAATTGACCCAGCAGTGGCCCCCCTTACAGCACGACCAGTCAGCTGTGGACGGGGAGACCTGCCTTTCCACGCCCGGTCAGGTGCTTCAGACGAGCGACTTGGGGACTGCCGTAGGTGCAACCAGTATTTTAGGTTGATACATCGCCCCAGCACGACATCCCGACCCTGAGGATGTCCTAGATATGACTTGGGCCACCGTGACTAAAAAGGGGGCCAAGAAAAAGCTCGGCATTACCATACCCACAAGCCCCACAACTACGGAAAAGAGAAGTGTCACGTAGAAGCAGGCTCGTGTCGCGCTCGGTAAAAGCGTCATCCGCCTCGAGCCCCGCGAGCAAGTCGACGTGGCAAGGATACCACCCGCGCATCTCTACAGGGGAATAAGCGGTGACGCCCAAGACAGGCAAATGCTCCCACTTCTCAATATTAAGACATGCTGGCGGTCCAACACCGTTCTGCTGAGAACAACCGACGAAGCGTAGGCGCTACGACTACTGCGCATGTCGGCCATTCCTCACAACACGCGACCGACCTTGCCGGTGAAAGCATTCCAAGTTCCTAATAACCAAATATCGAGAGGGGTCATTTTCAACTGCACGCCCGACGAGTCAAATGACACGCTTATGACAGCGTTGCAGTGTGAACTTGCCGACATCCTAGCAGCCCGTGCGATGGGACACCGTGGCACGGTACCTATCATCTTTGCCGCTCCAGTGCCACCCTGAACCGTCGTATACTGGGGGCAGACTCGACGGGTGGAACAGTATCAATCAAGAGCCCTCGTATGCCGAAGGTGCCACATGCCAGGACACAAGAACATCACGTACCCCGCCCAGCACTCAATCTGTTCTGGATGTGGAAATGCATCGCACACCCAAGAAGGTGAGGAATGCCCACATAGCCGTACCCTCGAGAAACAGTACTGCAAGCAGTGTAAGGCCAATGGTCACCTCGCCGTCGATCCTACCTGCTCCAAAAACACAGCCTACGAGGAGAGAAAACAATTGCAGCTCAAAGAACGCCAGGGGCGCAGCCGTCGTCGCCTTTCGCAGTCACGGCTCTCGACGTACAAACCAGCGGACGCCGACTCGCATTCTCGAACCCGTTCACTACCAATGAAAAGATCGACGTCGCGTGTCAGCTTCCGATCGGCATCAAGTGTAAAGAACAAAGGCGTGGAAGAGATTTCGTGCAGCCGACACACGACACCTCTCGCCAACACGAAGTCAAGCTCCACTCACGACGTCACTGAGTACACGACCGCCATCTCTGCGTCCTCCGAGAGCAGCGACTCCTGCAGTGAGGCGGGAGAAAAGGGCGCTCAAACAGGCGCAGACGGGGACGCAAGAACCGCCGAAAAAAACAAAAACATCAGCAACTTCAGGAAGCTGTGACCCCCGAGCACCACGCCGCTGAGTGGCAAGGTGGTATTGGTGCGTGGCGGAGCACACAGCTTGCGCAGCTGGAGCTTGAGTGTGAACAAGTGGAGGCGGGCCTTCAACGGAAGATCCAGGCGATCAAAGACGAATACCAAGAACGCATCAAAACGCGACGACGCCGAATACGGGAGCTACTTGGACACTCATCCGGAAAGCCAACAGGGTGGCACTCGTCGCCGGAAGGTTAAAAAAACCCGTCGTTACCTGATGATTCGTCTGGTGATGACAGCGCACTGCCGACATGGATGAAACCTTCCATCGAGTAGATACAGCAGCAGCCGTTACAGCTCCAGCAAACACAGCAACTGCTAATGCAGCAGCAACAACTACTGCAGCCACTACAGCCAATGGTAGCCCATTGCCAGTCGATGCAGCAGCATGGCCAAGTTCTCAGCCAGTAACAGCCGCTTGCAGGACACCATCACTGATGGTATGTCGCCTCCTCCACCAAAGCTTCCTACGCCAGACTCACCAACCCCCGACGTGCTTCAGTGGAATTGTCGCTCTCTGCAAATGTGCACTTCGGAGCTGAATGAACTTTTCCCGACTGTTGGGTGCCCAGCTCTCCTGCTTCTGCAGGAAACGCGCGGGGAAACCCCTGGAATCCGGGATATAAGGAATATTTCCAACCCAGCATTCAGCATAAACTCCTGGGAGAAGACGCACATCATGTTCAGGCTCAGTGCGCGGGGTTCATCCGCAAAGACATAATCCACACCCGTATCGACACGTCTGCCTGTTGTGACTCGCTGCAGGAGGTTGTGGCAGTGAGGTGCCTTATCCCGTTTCGCTCACGACCACTTGTGGCGGTTTCGTACTACGCAAGGCCAGCCACTAGTGGCTACCGCCAAGGGAGACGACCCTCTGAGCAGCAGCAAGACTACATGTGAATTCGCCGACTCCAGGCAGCACACCCACAGGATGACATTCTAGTATCGGGTGACTTTAACTCACAACACCCAGCCTCGGGTTACACCTATGAGAACAACAGGGGGACAGCACTTTTAGAGATGATGGCAAGCTGCGGAATGGAGCTGGCCAATGACCTCGACTATCCTACCCGGTACGGCCTCCACGGAGGGCAGCGCTGTACGACCCTAGACCTCACATGGACGTCTAGCCGCTCGCTGGTGAGGGAGTGGAGGACAAACCACGACCCTTTAGGCTCTGACCACTATATCTGGTTTGAGCTGACCCCAAATGGTCGAAAACGCGACTTGCGGAGAAGGGCGAGGAGTGTGGACTGGGACAAGTTCAGGACGCTGCTCAGCCAATACGAAGACAACCAGCCTGCCACTGAGGTACTACAGAAGGCAGTAGCACTTGCAACACGCAGCTTGAATATCGACCAAGAGCTTCCTACCCCGGATAAGCACCTTGCCAACCTGTGGGCAGCACGGAAACGTCTACAAAAACTTTTCATTCGGAATGGAAAGAGACACAAAGACCTTATTCGTCTAAGACGCAAAACAGCCGAAGGTAGGCGCTACGCCAAACACCTGGCTCGTGATAGGTGGCAAGACCACTGTGCGTCCTTCGGTGAAAAGACGGGTGCACGTCGACTGTGGCAAACATTTCGTACTATGTGCGGCAAATCCAAACCCAAGAACACAGGTCCCAATGTTGGCCTGAAACTCGACATGGACCCAGCGACGAATGAACAGAACCCGGCAACCACCTTGTTTTCCTAAGCCACGTATGGCAGCGAAGAGGGCGAAGACTCTATATATGACCCAATGCCCGTTGCTTCCGAGGAAGGCCCAGACCCGCTGTTTACCCTTGCTGAGCTCGCAGCGGCACTCGAGTCAGTTAATGCAAGAAGTGCACCAGGCAAGGACGGAATCACCTGGGCGATGCTTCGCAACCTGTACGAACGACAAGAAGAAAAATTGCTGGACGAGCTCAACGTGGTCTGGACAAGCTGCCTAATGCCTGACAACTGGCGCCACTCTGTCGTGCACGCTATTCCAAAACCAGGGAAGCCTACTGACAGACTAGACAACTTGCGACCCATCTCACTCACGTCTACTCCTTGCAAGCTTCTGGAAAGAATGGTGCTCAGTAGAGTGAACCACCATTTGGAATACGGGAAATCAGATTTCTTCGACCCTGGCCAAGACTGGGTTTCGCAAGGGACTGTGCACTATGACAGCATATACCTGATAAAGGCAGCTTTTAAGCCTAGACACGGGCGGCTCCGCCAGGTTCCCGAGCTTTTGGGTGCTGTCGATCTTCAGAAAGCTTTCGATACGGTCAGACACGACTACCTGCTTGAGGCTATGGCTGAGACAGGTGCGAGTCCCCGTGTTCAGAATTCCGTACGAGCTTTCTTGAGACGTCGAACCTTCGAGTTTGCGGCTCCAACAACATGCGTCACCGCGCCCAAGGTATTTCATGCTGCCGCAGTTCAAGTACCTCAAGGAGCCATTATATCGCCTACCCTCTTCAACATTGCGATGGCTAAGACAGCCCGGGCACTTAGGAAGATACCGGGTCTCGGCTCGACTGCCTACGCCGATGATGTCACCATCTGGGCCATTCCGCAGCAGTGTACCACCACCGAAGCCGCCGTGACTGCTTTTCAAACAGGCCTCGACACACTCTCAGAGTACCTCAGGCCAACGGGCATGCAAGTGTCTCCTACCAAGACGCAGTGTTTGGTCATTCGGGGCTCAGAAGCTGAGCGTGCCCAGGTGCACCTCACCCTGAATAGAAATGCCAAATAACGACCGACAGATGGCTGGACTAGAATACTGGGCATTCCCTTCCACGAGAATGGCACTCCCAACGAATGGCTATCGCAGCTCCGAACGTCGTGGAAGTCGATACTACATGTAGTACAGAGGATCGGCCGCCGCTTCGGTGGTGCTTGTACCGAAGTACTGCGAACGCTCGTCACCATGGTCCTCACAGCTAAAGCGTGCTACGGAGCCATGGCCATTGACCTAACCAAAGCACAAATGCTCAAGCTAGAGGTCTTGCACCGAGACTCCCTTCGGTTGGTCACCGGCCTCCCACGTCATGCAAAAGTTGAGGACCTACATAGGTACGCCTGACTGCCTTCCTTGGCGGCCACGCTCGCTGCGAGAAGAGGCAGCAATGCCTCGAGGAGAACCTTAACGAATGCTGGCAGGCGTATTATACGCCTTACTGATGAATGGGTCTGCCCAGAGCTACCCCCACTACCGCTAATGACACCACCGTGGGAGGACACTCTCGTTACTCGGCCAAAACCACTGCCACGAAGACGCAACAAGGAGCGCCACACGAAGGAACGGGAGGCTCGTGCACGCAACACCAACGACCCCGAGCTTCAGGCAACTACTGTGTACACAGATGCCGTTTGGAATGAGGAGACACGGGAGGCCACCCTTGCAGTGGTCGCACCCTTTGGGTCATATAGAGCGTCACAGGCCTACAAATATCACGAGCCTACAAGCACACAACTCGACCTCCATGCATTGTGGATGGCGACACTCGTGGTACGCACCGAGGCGGCGCGCTCACTGTGGACGGCCCGACAAAAATCACCGTAATGTGCGACAACACAGAAGCCATCAAACGGCTTCAAGGACCAAGCATCGATGGTTCAGTGTGCCACCTTATTAAGAAGGAGTGCAGAGCACTAAAAGACAACCACCAGATCCAGGTATGCATCGAATGGGTGCTGCGACACGCGGGTAGCCTCGGAAACGAGGGTGCTCACGCGATGGCGAGCGCGCAAAACTCTACGCTCCACTCGCTTCCCGAACACCCGGTGCCACCACTGATTGACGTCGACCCGGCCAGCCTCGTCGAACAAGAGAGAAAACGAAGGAAGACAAATCTGAGACACATGACTCCCCAAAATGAGCACCATCTTCCAAAGGGCTTACCCACAGGGGCTCAAGTTCTGATCTACAAGGCCCGAACAGGGGCCGCCCTTACCGAGGAAGTGCTGCACAAGGGGCGCTCCTACGTTAAATATGCGGCACGTAGTAATCCAGACAGACGCAACGGCTCCGCCGCTCTCATCGACCCACCGTACCCCTGCCCGTACTGCAAGGACTCCACAGTCAAGCAGGACATTCGACACCTCCTGTGGGACTGTGGGGGCCTCCGTGAACGCCGAGCCTGACACGCCCAATAGGTGCCATCATACGAATAGTGGACTACGCCCATGAATCCTAGGCATGCCAAGGAAAGATTGCTTTCCCTTTGGGAGTTCGCCAAAGAGTCAGGCGTAGCACGAAGAATGTAGGGCCTAGAGGAGCCCTGCACCTCCTTCCAAACACCCCCCCTTCTTCCAAACACCCCCCCACTGGCCACCCCTTTTCTTAATGAAGATTTATACATTCATATACATACTTTGGCCGGGTGGCTGAATCTAGTCACAGACAGACATACAGACAGACCAAAATGTCTGGGTTTAGGTAGCTCAAGAAAGACTATCGTCTTTAAAAACCTTGGATGCGGCGCCACGACTTGGTGGAGCAGATCCTTCAACTCCTGATGTACACCTCACCACCTTTAGGTCACCTGAAAAGTGGTTTTCTACTGCGTGTGGAGAAGTTCCCAATTCTGGCTATTTCGACGACTTTATTCTTCTGATTGCACACCGGTGTTCTACCTACTAAATCAAGACATGATGTGCGGGATGGGCGCCCCTGCTCCGAAAAAAAGAAAATGTTTGTAACTGTAAAACTATCGGTGTTAAAAGGTCCAAATTTTGTACGGAGGAGCTCAAATAATTTCACGAAAGACGAATGCGAAACGATTAGATCTTACGTGGCAGATTTCTAGACGAAAAAGTGAAAATTCCCGCATCTGCATCCAAACGCGTCCGCCATGACTGGAAGCTTGTAGATCGTTATAATACAAGGGTAAGGTCAACCTTAACACAAGGGTAGGTGAATTTAAAAAAATATTACAAGGGCATTGTCAATTTTTGTGTAATGAAAATTAAACGTGAAAATAGAGGAGAGGAAGGCTACTCGTGGACAGAGCAAAATGTCCCCCCTACGGACACTTGTAGGTCGAGGTTAGCGAGTGGTTACTGCCCCACTCCATAGTGGCACCTTCCTTAATTTGAAAATAAAGTGGTCGGGCAGTTTTCGCAGTGAACTGGGATCAAAATAATTAAACGTTTATTGCAACGCTGGTACAGCATGGCATAGGTTACTTATAAATACTCCTCCGGCTGACGAAGTTAACCTTGCAGCACGCTTAGCAGGCGTAGTCATAAAAGGGAATAACTTAAGCATTTAAGTACCGATATTACTTACACAAGAACCAACCAAATACTTTCAGAAGTTCTAAGAGGGAAATCTCGAATAAAAACACATGCAACACGGCTATAGACACGGAACTTTAAATTGGCTTCACACCTATACTTGAATCCCTTGGTGAGAATTCTCTGGCGGGGCAAAATATGCCGTGCATATAAACCCACCAAGATGGCCCTAGAATCGTGGATAAATACATCCAAGGACGCCCAGCGTCCGTACAGAGATACATATACTTACTCCCACTGATGTCGATTTCACTATTGAACGCAAATGTATTCCCAGCAAGACAATATTGAAGTGTTAATTTAGGCTGGCCCAAATGAAAGACGGAGGCCATGAGGAAATTACTATTACTGTATAACTTTGTGTCTCCTAAAATACCTAACGCGTTTAGAGTCAGCTGTACCAGTATACACAACTGCATAGGTAGAAAACATTTTTTGTTAATTTTCGACCCTCCCTTATCCTGGTACGTAGGCCGAAGAGCGTAATATATAAAATAGCCCCGTGAGACGGCACGCATTTCAAAGAAGCGCTATGGGCAGAGCCCCTGAAGTCGTCTTCGCCACTGCAGATCCGTTCAAATACACAAAAGAAAGTAAACCCTTGCACAAAGAACAAAAAGAAGCTCCGGAAGCGACCCAGACCGACACCCCCTGCCACGGTGTAACAGCCACGCCTTGTTATTTAATTTTATAACTAGGAAGCTGCGGACCGGTTACGGCGGAAGCCGCACCCAGACCGCCAGCCTGGTTTACAGTGCTTACGATCGCCGCCCAAGCCACGTCCTGAGGACAGCGGCACTTGTGTTCGAATCAAAGCAGCCCTCTCGGGCTTCGGCTGGGGTTAGCGGAGCTCCTCCCAAGCGCACACCCCCTGAACGGGCCGGGCGCCTGGCCGGGGGGACGCTTGTACCCGATTTCGTACACCGGTGGGTATCCGGCGGTGGGATTCGAACCAACCACCTCCCGAAGCCGAGACGGGCGCCCTACCCGTTGGTCCACGGCTGCGGTGATGCTCCAATAGCATGGATTCTTATCGGTCGGCTCAACATGTATCTCATTTAATCTGCGTCATTACAGGAGCAAGTGTATTGTTGTTCTTGTCCCGGGAAGTGTGACACTGTCCGTCAATCAGTAATTAAAATCTACTCGTTACATCGTAAGGTGTATTGCTCTGGAAAGTTCCTCTTGGCGCATGTGCTTCGTGGATTGCGCATTTTCAACCGGCGCTGATAGCAGGTTAAAGGTGAGCACATTATTGATCTTAGCAGGGCAAGTGGTCGTTGTGGTCTGTGCAGAGCCGCATAATACTTTATCTTCTCCGAGTACAACCATTTAACCTCAGTCATACTGGCCACGCAAGGTATACTGTTTAGGTGAATGCAGCAGGTGCTTCGTTGCGGCCTAGTAAATTCACATCGTGTCAGGCTAAATCTCAAGATGAGACTCTACCGCCACCTTGGTCTGATGCACTGCTACTTTTCTACAACTAAGATGGTGTCTCTTAGACCTTAGCCTTTGTAGAATTGTCACGTTTGCAGTGCATTTTAAACATACAGGGTGATCATAGTTATTTCGGCGTTTTTTTTTTTTTTAGGCACTCAGCTGTACTGAAGACCACCTCTATAGTGAGGTTATGCGCCCAGGAGGACACGGAATGAGGGGTGGTAACTCTTGATGTCGGTGGCGTAATTAACAAAAATTTAATAATTAAGCCTTTAGTGGCTGCAGTAAGCAGACATGCTGTATTGAAAAGTTAGATGCAATCGCGTTCCTACGCAGTTTCATTTAGTAGAATTTTTGTAGCTCCTCTTTACTCCGAGAGATAGAACTGGAAAGCTTATTTACAGTTCGCATGATTACGCATGCTAGACATTGAGGACCAGCGCAAAGATCCTCCTTTTAATCTTTGTTTCGATAGCGGTTCCGAGTACTGCGGATAACACCAGCCAGGACTGAAAGAGTGACAGATATCACTTTTGCCTATGCCTCCACCCCGTTATCAAACTTGATATCGTACACAGCAGGCGCGTCACAACAGGGAGGAGCTTTCCGCCGGTATTCGCTGTCTTGCATGCGGAATCATGTGAACGGGAATTAGACTTTGCGGTTCGATATCTTCGAGTAGGCATGCGCTAGACGAATTCTACCGCATTAAACTCCGTAGAAACACGATTGCGTATAGCTTTTTAATAAAAACATGCCTGCTTACTGGAACAACTAAAAAGTTAATTATTAAATTTTAGTTATTTACGCCGCCGCCTCAATAGTTACCACGTCATTCTGTTTCCCTCTGGGCGCATAACCTTACTATATAGGCGGGCTTCAAATACATTCAGGCCCCTAATTAAAAAAACGCTGACGAATAAACTTCGATTTCGCTGTACAGTTGTCCAAGTCAATCTCTGCGACAGTGCATGGAACGGGCTGAAGGTGAAGAAGACAGGGGGGGGGGGGGGTGCGGGGGGGGAGTAGACTCGCAGCTTTTAGAGCAAGCAGCATGGCTTCTTGTACCGCAAATGCGTTAGCATGGTGAGCGCCAGAGCGCTGTTAACCCAAAGGCGGCCTCTGGAGTATAGAAAGGTTTTCAACGTCACAGTAAAGACGTTCAACTCGACCCTACTGCTAATGTTATCTTTCGCCGGATCTATTTCTGGAAAAATATTTTGGAGCTAAGCATGGCATTGTCTTCCAAATTCGAAACTCAAACCGCCTCGTTTTAATTCAGGCTACTTCCTTGCGCTGTTTGGTGTAAAAACAAAGCAACGAAAACTCTAAGATGATGCAATCTTCTCGGATGCGGAGGAGTGGAATAATTCTGCAGTTAGGTATATATTTGGGCTGAATGATAGGATAGAGAATGCATTAGACTTTCATTACACGCCTGACGACACACTCAGAGTCATGGATAGCCTACAGGCTAAAAGACAAAACGGCATCCGTGATGCGTTGCATTCGGTAACTGAAAAGAAAATAAAGAGATCAGAAAAAAAAAAGTAATGAATGCGTTCCAGAGATATTCTTCAGTGGCACAGGCGTCACCTAATTGGTACGTGTTCTCATTTTTTCCCAAACCATTACCGAATACAGTATCCCTCGGCTGATGTTCTTCTGTTTCAGCTCAGGCTGTCCGCGGTCATGCTTCTATGGGGTGCGCGGCCATATATTCTTGGCGCTCCATGCGATAACGCTTGGTGATGTCCGGTAGGTCACTAGCCTAGCCCTGCCTCTCGGGCCGAGCCACCAGCGTCCTCGAGTCAGCCCCGGGAGTTGAAGCCTCGGGAGGACTCGCGCGCCGTCTTGTTGCACGAAGAGAGAGATGCTCAGGTCGTAGTGCAGATTATATGAACGCAGAGGATCAACGTGGCCGGGTCCGAGAGTATGCTTCGTTGTGGCGCGCTCGAGATGCTGCGGATTTCGCTTTGATGGAGAGTTCTTTGGAATCCCTCACAATGCTTTTAACCTTCGTGATGGCGATGGCAATTAAGTGTCGGTCGTTCACCGTTGTTGCAGGGATAGTCAGGTTACATTGAAAGTGCCCAGAAAGACGCAATCACGAAGAATCATGTTGAGTAGATCAGAAAAGAATTTAATAGAAGCTATGCTTGTGCATCTTTAGAAAGCGTTCATTTTGTTCCTCTCCGTCGGAAACATGATGATCGGAGCTCAAGTCGCGTAGTGGAAATGTTTTCAACCGGCGAAACAAATGAACGAGTGTTTCGTCTGAGGTTACACGCACTTGTCACCAATCCATAAATTTGAACCTATGTATAAAGGACGGGGAATTACCTCTGAATACATGAATTCGAGAATAATGCCTTCTGACTCCAGATGGCTGCTCTCGAAGTAAAGACGTAGGTACTTCACCGCCTTCTGTAGGATTTGAACACGCATTATCAATGTCCGTCTCGCTTGCTGTGAATATGGCATGCCCAAGGGCTATTTATTAAAGCCACAATAACGTACCTTCGTTGACAGAACAAGCGCAGAGCTTTTCTTAGTTTACCAGGATACGAGTGCTGCAGTGACATCGCCAACCGTACCCTGTTATCTACGCCAACCAGACCAAGTTTACATCCGTTAGTGTGTGTTCTTGTTCGGACTAGTCCTTCTACGAGGCCTTCGGTTTAACTCAGTGATTGTAGAAATGGGGGAAGTGGTATTTGTTAGTAGTCATTACTTTATTTTGTTCTTCTAAATTTATGATCCCCGAAGGCGTCAAAGTAAACGGCGTCCAGGCTTTTATTTGGCGAAGTTTTTCCGAGAGATTACAAAAAAGCCCAATCCTATCCAGTAAGCCAATGTCATGGAATTGACGCTCCCTGCACCCACATTTCCTTCCTCAATTGCCACATAAAAAACAATCAACGTGTATAGCTAATCCTATGGGAGCGCAGTAAACGATTTTAAGGGATACAACGTGTGCGTCTTTCAAAACCCCCGGCGGCATTCATGCATTGATGGGAAACAATGAGCCACAATTGTCCCATTCCGGTGTTCCGGTTCAATCGAGACACTTTAACAAACATGCCATGGCGCCGCTCTAGTTGAAAGTTTAGGTTAACATACCCAAACATTTATTGCGCAAATACCCCTGCCGGGCGTTAGGCCACTGCGCAATGTTTTTTAAACCTGAAAATTCAAGAATTGTGCAAGTTCTGCAAGTTCTGCAAGTTCAGCGTGAAAGCAACAAAAAATCTTGATCTAAATCTTTTCCTGATACGCTATAAAATATAAGATGTGTCGGCGAACAAAAAAAAAGTAGCTCCGTGGGCGCCACTACAGACCATGGTGTAACGGCCGCGCCTAGTTCATCCCCTGTCTGCGCAGCCGCGGTTTTAATATGTCCGACACCAGGCCAACACCGCTGCAACTGCTCACTGTATTCCGTTCGTCACCTTTCGTCATGCAAGGATGATAGTGAAAGGCCGTTCGAAATTAAGTCGCCCTGTGGGACGGTCGTTTAGGGTCAACGGAGCTTCTCCCAAGCATACAGCCCTGGAAAGAGCCGAGCGCCATGCCCGGGGACACTTGTACCCGATTTTACCGGTGGGTGTCCGGCGGTGGGATTCGAACAAACCACCTCCCGAAGCCGAGACGGGCGCTCAACCCATTGGTCCACAGCTGCGGTAGTCATCGCTGACTCACGAAGTCTTATCGATAGGCGAAAATTGCTTTATCGCTAACAGCGTGCAACGTGATGGTTACAACTACACTGCAGTTGATGATCGTGCAGTGTGGAACGCGTTCGGTGAACGAACAGTTCCTGTTTCTTTGGCGATTTCGCGAAATTGCTTATTGCTGCCTTCGCTAACAGATTTCTACGCTTCGTGAAGTCTGCGTTTTCCAATAATTTTTTTCGAAGTTTCAAACTCACGAAACTACGAAATATACTATTGTAAAGACGCAGCATGTAGGCAGTTGTGAGTTGTGTTTTACAGAACCGAAACCGAAACCGAAACTTGTTTGGTTGCTCACCTTGGGCATCGTCCAATCACGGTGCCCGCTCCTCCTAACGTCACATCTTTAGTTGGTGCGGCCGCCGCAAACCGCGCATGGTAGTTTTTCTTCTTTCGCGCTTTGTAAAATAATTACCGATTTGTCAATCGTAAAAACGATGAAAAGTGTGCTAATTTGAGCCAGTCTACAGAGTGCAAGCAAAAACGGGAGCTTGACAAATCCACTTCAGTGTCCCTTTAACGCTCCCAGAAATTCGTGGTGCTCCCTTAGGTGGGCCCGTTTTATTTCGGCGAATGTTATTTTTAAGAACGTGTTGAGTGGTTCAGAGATAATTTAACCTTTTGATTTGCAATATTCAGGAGCTAGTTTTGAGCCTCTCAAGAGCAAGTGTACTCGCGTCATGGTAATGTTTTGGGAGCGGCGTGCCTTTTGTGAACGGAGTAAAGGCGCAGGTCACTAATCGCAAACCTTCTGCCAACGCTTAAAGCACGGTGAATTCACATCACATACATGTCAGACATGTACGTAACGTATTACAAGGATCGAGCTACTTCTACCTAGTTACTATTTTCGGTAACGAGTAAAGTATTTAGCTCATTTAAGGCCGAGTAACGAGTAACAGTATCTCGTTACTTCTGAGGAGTAACATGTGCAACACGGCTTATACGGCCTCTGTTGGATGGAATGCTTGCCCAGCGACACGCGCATGACGTCAGGTGCATGGCCCGAGGCGCGGGGCAAGAGCGCTTTATTCTTTTTCACAACGCTACACGTGCGGGTGTAGTAGATTGTCTCACATCCTCCCCTTTCAACGACGTTTATTCTTTGGAGTCCGACGGAGCCGTCTCTCTGGACCGGCTCGCCGCTGCTCGGTTCCACCTCGGCCACCTGAGTCGCAGCGGCGGTATGAACTTGGGGTCACGCCGCTTCTCGTCCGTGTCGCCCTGGTGAAAGCTGTTGCCTCCGCTCGTGTCGTTGCTGCTTTTTCTGCCAGCATCTTCTCGCTGCTGCTTCTTAGACATCGCTGTGGGGTCCGACAGGAGAAACTCGGTCGATGCCGGCGGCGACTCGTTGCTCGGGGTGTAGTCTGAGAACTGGCACTTACGCGATGGTCTGTGCCGCTGCTCTGTGGATGCCCTCCCACGGCGGAACGCGCCCCTTCGCTATGTTCCAGCATCATCTCCGTACCCGCGGCGAGTTGCCGCTCCAGTGCGCTGGTAGTGTGAAATAACTCCGCGCTGTCAGGCAGCCAGGAGACCGAAGGCTCGACATGCTATTAGCCCCTGTCATTGGCGAAGTTTTTGTACAACAGCTCACTCGTCTCCATGTTGGATGGAGTGCTTGCCCAGCAACACGCGCATGACGTCAGGTGCATGGCGCGCGGCGCGTGGCAAGAACGCATTATTCCTTTCACTACACTACACATGCTGGTGTAGCAGATTGTCCCATAGCCTCCTTTTTATTCTAACCTGTGTATGCGTTTATAGGCACATTGCGCTGATGTTGCCTCGAAAGGAGCAGCGCCGCTGTCTACATTCTGGAGGTTCGGAGCGTCATTTCTGTAGTGAATGATGACAGGCTCATCACGACCTCTTTTCGTAGAATTCAATTGATGCAAGTGTCGGCGCACTGCCAGATATATCAACAGCCGGAATTATCATGAGTCAAGCCTGGGCGCCCAAGCAAAGAAGGCATGTGGGTAAGGGCACGATAATAAAGACCGAGACAAACGAATAGTTTAGGTGGTGCAGATGAAAAGAGTCCAGTCGTCAATATTGAAAGCGACCAATCAAATTCAGATAATGTAAAAGGTAGGAAGGAACCGATGCATTCATTACGGACAGTGATTCACGGCCAAGGAAGCGCGGAAACATAACCGAGTATATCTTCGAGGTGCACCTACTGCTCAAGTGCGACGACTACTAAAAATGAAACATTGAACGTCGGAACAAAACAGTTGTGCGTTTGGTCGCCAAAGTAACGTGAAAAGTAACTGGTTAATTTTCGGGCAACTCACGCGTTACTTGGGAGAATCGGTAACGAGTAACGTATTTAGTTACTATTTGAGCACGTAACGAGTAAGGGTATTTAGTTACTTTTTTTGGGCAACGTGTACATGTCTGCACGAAATAGAGAATAACGGCCCAGTACTCAGACAGCTTCTTTCCGAAGTCGCAGCCTACTTGGCCGCCTCCAGGAGTAATTGAAACCCACACGATATATAAAAACCCCTGTCTTCAATAATGAAGACGAAAATACTCTGCCGGCAATATAAGTCTGCTTATGGGCTGTGGAGGAGAAAGCACGGCCAAACTTAGTGCGAACGTTTTACTGCTGTGTTGTGTTTACTTGTTTTTAATTGCCTTGTTTGACAAAAACTACCATAAAAAATTCTACTGTCCTCTTGGTTCAGACGGAGCCACGCTTCGGAGAGGCAGCACTGTCCGCCTTTCCGACCGTAATCAGGTTTAATTTTCTTTTACGCCAATTACTTCAATCCGCTTTATTCTTACGTACACGTGTCATTCAATTCAGGTATCACGTGACAAACACTAATCTTTGTAGTTTGGTTAGTTTTGCGACGAGGGGGCATCAGCCGCTCAAAGCTTCTGGTTCCTGGCCAAACCCGAAGAGGGTATGTCCCAGAAAAAATGAACAACAAAAAAACTCCCCCCACCTCCCCGAAGGGGATCGTGCGGAAATGCGAATGCATTGGGTGAACCGATGAGTGCGCTGCGGCAAGCAGTAACGGAGAGAGGCGTGCGCTCCACTGCGTTTATATACATTTTCCGAGCGCAGCGAGCGGAGAGAGGGTACGCGGAGAGGAGAGAGAGACCCGCGCAACACGCCCGCCCCGCGCGCGAGCTCTCTCTCCCGCCGAGCTCCGCGATGCGAGCGCCCTTACACGCCCGAGCGCGCTCCTCCTCTCCACTCACTCTCCTCTACTCCACCCGAGCTCCGCGATGCGAGCGCCCTCACACGCCCGAGCGCGCTCCTCCTCTCCCCTTGCCCTCCGCTACTCCCGCCCGAGCTACCACCTGCTCCGGTTGCTAGGCGCGCCACAGCTGTTGCTGGGGGCGAGGAGGAGCGCGGAGAGATAACACCTGCGGGCGCACGCCGACGGAGCACGACAACCCCCGACTAAGAAATGCATTCGCATTTAAAAACACTGTAGCCGTGCTGCGGACCGAGACGACGACGACGACGACGAAGGCAGAACTACGAGGCGCGCGCTCATGTGCGCTCGCGCTGGAGGAATGCAGGCGCACGCCGACCAACGGAGCAAGACAACCCCCGGCTAATAAATGCATTCGCATTTAAAACTTTGGTCCACCACTGGGAACATTCAGAATTCTACCAGGTATTCCATAAAGAGGTCAATCCTGCTTTGCTATCGGTTTTCGACAACACGAACAACCAAAATTCCGTCACCATCAATGCGGAGCAGGAATTTGCTCCTCATAGCGAAAAAATTATTGGATATGGCACATATATGAAAGACATCAGACCAACCAGTCCTCTGTCGACCGACTACAAAATACTAGCCCGTATCGTGGTCAGATGACTTGAGATGGCTCTTAGTTGTGTGGGTAGACCAAATCAAGCATGCGGACTTACGGGTCTCTCCATCAACGCGAACCTGCACCGCATGAGGACTATCTATGAAGCAGAAAAGTCTGTCATTCTCACCTTGGGTGTCTTTCAACTCGACCTCAGAAAGGCCACAACCAAGTATGCCGTGCCCTTCTGCTGATGCTCTTCCGTCGGTGTGGAATAGGTCACGAAATGGTGTAGTGTATAACAATCTACTCTACTTACATCACCACTACCATCAACACGTATGGAGAGGGATAACCCCAGTGGAGTGGGAAGGACTGTCCCGCAGGGCTGCCCCTTGTCCCCGATTTTCTTCGCGTTGTACGTGTAACCCCCTTGTAGGACAGCATTGGAGTTGAAGTCAATCAAAGGATTAGTCCTCGGTGACGAAGAGCTAAAGATCTTGGCTTATGGGGACGATGTCGCGTCCATAGGCTCATCGGGGAAGCACGCGAATGATGTCGTCGGGATCGTGGAGTCATTCTGTTACTTTTCAGATGCTTAGCTGCATCACTAGAAGTCAGTGGGGACATGGCTGGGCGAATGGCTCAGCAAACCAGAGCAGCTTTAAGGAGTTTGATGGAGGGCGACCATCACCTCGGGGTCAATCTAGACAATGGCTCCCCTATTGCCTTCTGTTGGCAGTTGTAACTTGGTGCAGCTGGAAGGAAACTGCAGCCCTGGATAGCGCGACACATACCCTTCTTATCAAGTGCACATGTATTCAATGCCGTCGTACATCCGGCCCTCTTGTACACGGCCCGGGTTCTCACCATCAACGCCGGCTGAGTTGCCAAGCTTCACATTGCGTTCGCGGGATTCCCCGGGAGGTCCACACATGAGCCTATGCGCCGCACCAACATTTTATGAAGGGCGGAAGCTGTGTGTCTTGGGCTTCTTAACGCGCAGCTTAAACTAACAGTGCCGCGATTTGTGTTCTTCCGCAGCCGTCTTAATGGCTTCCTCCAGGCGACTCTCCAAAGTGTGATCGCCATACACCTGGCCACTTGGCTCGTAAAAACAGCGAAGCTCATACATGGTTCAAACAAAGTTAAAAACGTGGCGCAAACTAGACGGGACAAGAGAGACAAGAAACACAGATACAGGTGTCTCTCTTGTCCCGTCTAGTTTGCGCCACGTTTTTAACTTTGTTTGAACTATGTACCAACTAGCTCAGCAACAAGTTTTGTTAACTCATACATGGTGCCATGCTACATTATTTTAAAGAAAGGTGTCGTTAGTGGTGGCCATGGCCGTCTTGCATGGACGCTTATTTTGCGAGTAGCATGTGCAAAACCGATTAAGCTGCACTACGTCTTGGTGGACCAGATTCCTCTACCCCTCCCTCCCCCACTCTAGGTTTCCTGAAAAGGGGCGTTCGACGGTTTTTGGGGACGTTCCCAATTCTGACTAGTTCAATATATTTCTTCTGATCGCACAGGGGTTCTACCTACTAAGGCAAGACAGGAGGAGCGGGATGAGTACCCCCGCGCCAAAGAAAAGAAGAAATTTGCGACTGTAAAACATTGACGCTACGAGGTAGAAGTTTTGTACAAAGGTGCTGCAGAACTTAGTGACGCAGGAGTTCGAAATTACTAGATCTTACATGGCGAATTTGCGAAAGGAAATTTCATAATTTGTCCATTTCCGTCCAAACACGCCAACCATGACTGGAAGCTTTCGAACGTCATAATGCAAGGGTAAGGTCAAGGGTAGGATTGGGCAACTTTAACACAAGGGTAAGTCAATTTCAATAATAATACGAGGGTAGATCAGTTTTTGGTAAATGAAAATTAAACGTGGGAGTGGAGGAGTGGAAAGCTACGTGTGGACACTTCGAATGTCCCCCGAATCCGGACGCTTGCCGGTAGACCTAGGTTAAGGGTCGTTACTGCCCCACTCCGTAGTGCCGCATCACTTACTATGAAAATAGGGTGCTAGCGCCGTTTTGTTTGTGAATGGGGCTCAAAATACTTAAACATTATTTGCAACGCTTGCCCAGCATGCGATCGGTTACATATAGATATTGCTCACTTTGAGAAAGCTAAAATTTCAACCATCTCTGAAGGCGTAGGGATAAAAAGGTACAAATTAGGCATTTAAGTGCCGTTATGGCTTACACTAAAAACGCCTCTAAAAACTTTCAGAAGTTCAAAGAGGGAAATCTCGAATAAATACACATGCAAAACTGCCAGAAACACCGGCCCTTTAAATAGGCTGCACACTTCCTCTTTGGGATCGCTCGCTGAGATTTTTTTAGGGGGCAAAATAAGCAGTCGCATATGAACGCCAGATGGCCATAGGGGCGAGGATACACACACTCTAGACCCCCTGCGTCCGTGCAGAGATCTATACACTAATTCCCTCTAAGGTCAACTTCACTATTGAATGAAAATGTATTACCAGCAAGAATATACTGAAGCTTTAATTTTGGCTTCCCCAAATCAAAGAGGGAGGCCCTGAGGAAATACTTGTTCTTGTATAACCCAGTGTCTCCTAAAAAGACCTATGTAGGAGTGCATTTGGAGTCGGCTGTACCAGTATGCACAACTGCTTCCCTATGAACACATTTAAAAAAAAAAAAATGTCGACCCTCTCTTACCCTAATACGTAGGCCCTAGAGCCTAATGTTTAAAATACCCCTATATGACGGCCTCCATTTTAATGAAGCGCTATGGGCAGTGCACTAAAGACTGCTTCACGCCTGTACATCAAATAAAGCATGTACGAGAAAGTAAAATTGTACGCACAAAACAAAAAGAAGCTCCGGAAGCGACCCAGACTGACACCCCCTGCCACGGTGTAACAGCCACGCCTTTTTATTAATATTTGTTAACTGCGAAGCGGCGGCTCGGGTACGGCGGAGGCCACCCCGAGTCGGCCATCCAGGCGGAGGAGCTTTCAGAACGCCACGTCCTCAGGACAGTGACACTGTGTTCGAAATTGGGGTTAGCGAAATTCGGCTGGGGTTAGCGGAGCTTCTTCCAAGCGTACCCCCCTGGAAGAGCCGGGCGCCTGGCCGGGGAGACGCCTGTACCCGATTTCGTATACCGGTGGGTGTCCGGCGGTGGGATTCGAACCAACCACCTCCCGAAGCCGAGACGGGCGCCCTACCCGTTTGTCCACGGCTGCGGTGATGTTTTAAGCAGCTTAGGTTCTTATTGGCGGCTCAAAAGGTCTTATCTACTTTACCGTGCTTTATGATGGCAGCAAGTGCATTGATGTTCATGCGTAACGAAGTGTGAAACTCAGTCGTACAATCAGTAGTTTATGGTCTTGGTTATATCCAAAGGTGGGTCACTGCAGTACACCCCCATTGCTCTCCATTCTTGGTGAATTGGCCTTTTCCACGATATCTATCTGGTCATGCGCTTGCGTATTCACCATAACTTTTGGGGGCTCTCTGTTATCGCAGATTCCACGTGTAACGCCTGCCTGCGGTGGGAACGCAGGGCTCAACTCTAAACACATACTGGTTGGAATTTGGGTGCCGCAACACAAGCGCTAAGTCATAGGACGGTCGTAAGAAAACGTACTATATATATATCTTTAACAGCGCACTAAAAGAGCGACCTTCGCGCATGAACTTAAAGAAGCGGTGTGCGGGAGGCATACAAAGCACGCCTCTTGGCTATCACCGCGGGAGTGCTGTAGTAATTAGATGCATTGGACAACAGCGCCACAGCAAACGTGGTTGAAAGAGCCTCCTATTGTGCTTTTCGTATTCCCCGCTACAAGCGCTCTACTTGGCCTGGAAAAGGACCATTTTGCATTCCCAAGCTCCTTTGCTACCAGCTTCAGGGTCAGCATATTTTTCATCCTAACAGAGCATCGAAGGGGCTGAAGCTTAGCGGGGTAAAGTCGCCGTCTTTGGAACTCAATGCCTGTGTTTTAGTCCCAGGTAATGCTTTAATCTTGTGAGTGCCAGAGGGCATTGCCGAAATTCAGCCTCTAGAGCAGGGGTCTCAAACACGCGGCCCGCAGCCCTCTCATGACTGTCTTGGTTCATTTATTTTTGTTTTTTAAGCAAATGCGTGACTGCGCCCCCTGCGTGTGTAGCCAAAGACGCAGATGGCAAGAGACTGCTCGGAAACGCGTGGATATCGTCTTTCACCGCTTTGGGTTACCAGAGTGGACACCCCTCTTTCCCGGAAGCCCCTCGATTCGGGCGCCGTTAAGACGGGTGCACAATGGTCGCAAGCAACTGCGACTTGTGAATCGAGCACTCTACAGTGCGCACAGGGCTGGGCGAGCGCACGCCGCAGAGAAACCCCCCGGGGCGTTTTATGACCCCGCGAACGGGGCTGCACGCCGCTAATGAGCAGACGCGCTTTGACCGGAGTTTTCCAGGCTTCCGAGAAAGTGCCAATGTTTCCGGGCGTTGTGTGGTGTTTGCGGGTATTTGCTTTCCTGTTCGCCTTCGTGTCAAACACTTTAAATTCTCTGCAGATGTGGCGAAAAGGGCACAGCCACACGTCGGATTCTGCATTCGGGCTCCAAAATGCGCCCACGTGCGTTTAGGGGCGGGTCGCAGCGTTATTTCTGGCCTGGGAGAGAGCGACATCACGCTGCTGAGGAGAAATAAGACTGCACATTGCACGTCGCAACTGTGTACTTCCAGGCATCAAACGCCACATATCGAGACACAAAACTAAGCGCATATCCTCCGATTCGCAACCTGTAGACAGCACTGTGAAAGGTAGCGGCGCCCCAAGTCAATCAAGATAGAGCGCACTACATAATTGTGCTCCTACGCGCCTCTCGCCCCCGTAAATGTGACAGGTGTCTTTTTGAGCTGTTGTTTTTTGCAAGATCTGCAAACGACGAAGGTTTCTGCTGTGGAAGTCTAACGGGCCACAATGTCGTTGTCCAAGCAGTCTGCAAAACGCAAAGTGGAAGACGAGAAGAGGTGCTTTCAAGAGCGGTGAGAACTTTCTTATTTCTTCACGGAATCAAGAGACAATGTATTGTGCTTAGTCTGCCACCAGACTATGGCTGTGCCGAAGGAGTACAATGTTCGACGCCACTTCATGTATTGCCATCACTTGAAGTATGGTGCTATTACTGGCAACGTTCGCGAGCACACCGTGAATCAACTGAAGGCGGCTTTGGGAAAGCAGAAAAACCTGTTCAAAAAGGCGGCCAAAGCAAGCGATGAAACGGTAAGGGCAACCTTCGTCATTTCTGAGCTTATCGCCAAATCATCCAAGCCCTTCACTGAACGTATGGTCGTGAAGCATTGCCTGCTCGGAGTCGCTGATGCTACCTGTCCCAGCATGAAAAAGACGTTCGAGAAAATAAGCCTCTCCAAACACAGTCGCCCAGAGATTTAACGAGATCAGTGGAGACATTGAAAAAGGATTAATCAACCTATGCCACGAGTTTAAAGCATTCTCTATTGCAGTTGATGAAAGCACTGACATTACAGACAACGCACAATGTGCTATTTTTGTAAGGGGTGTCCGCATAAACGTGAACGTCACTGAGGAACTTCTGGACTTAATCCCAATGAAAGGCACGACCACAGGGGCGGATATTCTTTCTGTTCTCGAAAGAGTGGTCGAACACGCTGGACTACCATGGGAAAAGTTGGTTTGTTTGGCCTGCAATGGTGGGATGCAAGAGCGGGCTTGTTGGTCGATTGCGGACGAAACTCTCTGTACTCGGGATCACTAACCAATTTGCCGCGGTTCACTGCATTTTCCACAAAGAAGCGCTGTGTGGCAAGTCTCTGCAAATGAAGAGCGTCATGGAAATCGGGCTCAGCGCAGTGAACTTCATCCGTCCAAGAGCTCTTAACCACCGCCAATTTGTATCTTTTTTAGAGGCGGTTGGCAGCGAATATGGTGAAATTTTGCACCATGCAAAGGTACATACAGAGTGCTGAAACGATTTTTTGATCTCCGAGAGGAAATTGACGCCTTCATGAAGACCAAGAACAGGGCCATTGTTGAGCTGTCAGACGAAACGTGGCTTCTCTCCCTTGCGTTGCTCACTGATATCACAGATCCTTTGAACTGCCTCAACGTTAAAATTCAGGGAGAAAACAAACTGATCACAAAAATCTATGACGACATTCGGGCCTTTGAATTCAAATTGCAGCTGTGTGAGAGACAGATGAGAATTCAGAAGTTTGATCATTTTCTAACCATAAAATCACTGGAGAACGTGGGTAAACAATCCTGTGATAACTTCGCTGACCTCCTCCATGATTCCCAAAGAGAATTCGAGGGACGCTTCCAAGACATCACCAGCCTCGCCGATGAATTCCGAATTTTTTCGTTGCCGTTTCCGGTGCCGGTGGATGACGCCGCGCCCGAGCTACAGATGGAACTTCTTGAGCTGCAGGCTAACACCCCGTTGAAGCAGACATTTCCGGACGTGTCTGTACCAGACTTCTACAGGTTTTTTGATGACGCAAGTTTCCCGGCGCTACGTAAACAGGCTGCCAGGATTATTGCCATGTTCCGAAGCACCTACTTGTGTGAACACCTGTTTTCCTTGTTGAAGGTGAAGTCAGCTCTCCGGTCGAGGATGACTGATGAGCACCTGCGATCGACCATGAGGATCGTTTCCACGCAAGAAGTTCTTGCGGACATTTCTTCTCTAGTCGCAGCCAAGCGTTGCCAGGCATCAAGCCAGCATGTTTAGAACAATAGAAGCTATATTGGTCTTCTCAAGGAATAAAGTTTTTTGACTTTGCTAAATGATACTGGCAATATTTTCTCGTCTATTACTATCAGTACGCTTTATTCTAGTAAGATACACAGACGCAACTGCCTTCGAGCCTTTTTTTGTAAGGCACCCAATGTGGTCACCATGTGTTAAAGCATAATTGTGGAAGAAATATAATTATATTTCAGAATCGGCGTGGTCATTTAAGTCATCCTGTAGATCGGTATCGATATATGTCTCAAATTATGGCGCCAATTCTATTCAGGAATGACCAAGCATATGTACAACATGTCGGAAAGACGGAAAACCCTACTTGTTTCTTTCAGATGGCAGCGTTATCTCACATTTTGTTAACACCCCCCCTTCCCTTCGTTTCAACCTTCTTGACTATTCCGGCCCTTGCGGGACTAAAATTCGCGACTGCGGCCCGCTAACTCATGTGAGTTTGAGACCCCTGCTCTAGAGTAAAATATAAATTGTTTCAATGTCTCAGCAGAGAAGTTTAACGTGACCATACTGCTCGTGTTAAGTTTTCGCGAACTCTCTGCGAAAGAACTTATGGGAGAAAAGCAAGTCAGGTAGCACCAGACGGGGACTAAATCCCCCTCCTTTATTACAGGTTTTTTCGGTGCACAATGCTACATACAAATTCCATGGCACCATACGTCGGTCGTAGTAGACGTAAAGCGAAGCTTCACACTCGTGCTTTTGCACTGACAGCAACGCGTGAATTGTTTTACAGTGGGCGTACATTTCCCTTCTGTCGGAAACGTCGCGTTTAAATATCGATTTTTAAGTACGCCACCAGCTCCAGCGCAAGAAAACGGGATACAGGCATGATCTGTCGCTTTTCCGCCACCATTCACGTCCAAGCTTTGAAGGTTTAATACTAGAAGCCTGAATTAACTTGGCCCCCAACCTCCCGCTCTCCCGGCACCGCGGGTACCGTACGCGAATAAGTTAAAACCTGGATACGCGGTAAGTTGAATCCTAGCGGCTCGTGCCGCCAGCAATCCGAAGCAGCAGCAGCAGCAGCAGCAGCAGCAGCCCCCGCCAAACTGGAAAGAAATCTAAAGAAAGCTTAGCTTTAAAACATGTTTACACGGGACGGGACAAACCCGCACAGCATGCACCATCACTAATGACGACGAGGAAGAAGCTGGGTGCGGGGCGCAGCCAGCCCGGCCTCAGTATAGGCTGCCCGTTAACGGTTCTTCGCATCACGTAAATACATCGCTTAATCGCCACATGGTTCGTGTCATCTGCCGCCATGCTACATCTGGTGGAGTGTACGGGTTCGTAATCCCCATCCTGCCCCAGCATCCCATCACTTCGGCGGGACACAGCGGCCAAAGACGACGATGCCGCGCTGCGCCGGGCCGCCCCAGCCAATTCGAGACCAGAACAAGACGATCTCCTGCGCCCCGTGTCAACAGCCCGAAATACCGGAATGAAGGCCAGCCGAGACGAGCCATCCCCAGACAAGCCGAAGATGTGTCAGCAGCCGTTCGAAATTTAGTGCGTGATTTAGAGAAGGTCGGAATGCCGCTTCACGGTTATACGCAAATATATTCCCCGAAAGATAATTTTTCAGTGGTAATTTAGGTGACCCCCTTCTCCCCTCACCCCAAGAAAAACCAGCGGCCTGGGGACGTTAATAAATATTTCCGTATGTACAAGTGCCCCCTAAAGATCACCTATAAAGTCAACCTCACTGCTGTGCACAAATGCATTGATAGGAAGGCAACTTTCCCGGTAAAATTTAGGTCAACCCGTATTTAGTTATAGATCCAGAAGACCCCATGCATACCAACGAAGAGTTAAGCTGTGATTCATTGAAGTCGGCTTCCCTACTGTCCACACATTTATGGATTTTTAAAAAGGAAATTTTTTCAGTCCCTAGGGTCCTACATGAAGCACCTCCTTAAGACCTTATGTAATCCCAAGAAGGGCAATGGGCCGAGCTCCTTATAGTCACCCTCACCATCGTGCACCAATTTATGCATAAAAGGAAACAACACCTCTCCACGCAAAACCCAAAGAAGCTCCGCAAACGAAATAGGCCGACACCCCCTGCGACGGTGTAGCGGTCCCCCCATGTTATCTTTTTCTTTTAGCTGCAAAGCCGCGGCTTGGGTATACGTCTGAGACCACTCGAAGTCCGCTTTAACTGGAGTTCCCAAGCACAGTACCTTCCACACTATGCAGGCGGTGGCACTTCGTTCGAAATTGAGTAGCCCTGTCGGGCTTCGGCTGGGGTTAGCGGTGCTTATCCCAAGCATACATCCCCTGGAAGAGCCTAGCGCAAGGCCGTGGAGACGCTTGTACCATACTTCGTATACCATGTGGGTGTCCGGCGGTGGGACTCGAACCAACCACCTCCCGAAGGCAAGACTGGCGCCCTTCCCGTTGTTCGACGGCTGCGGTAACGGTTCGAACTGCTTGGAGTTTTATCGATCGGCTCAAACATGGTTTATATTTCACGTATATAGCTTTATGGCGGCGAGAAATGCTTTTCTCTTGATTTTTCTGAGGTTTGAAACGTTGTCGCTCAGTCCGTGGTTCACGTTTCTGTTTATTCCACAAAATTGGGGGCCCCAGAATGTTTGTATTGCTGCATTTCGCTTCAGTCTTCTATATTTTGTACTTTCCGCACTTTCAATTGCCTTTTATGGGCGAGGCCCCTTAGTGCCTCGGGCTGTCGGCGTCTCCACTTGTCGTCATCTCATGTAGTCAGGGTACTAAAACACCGAGGCACTGGTTTGCCAATGCGTCGCGCTACAACGTTACGCGTACTAAAAGAAAAGTGTATAATGGATCGCACGGGTTAAAAATAAACTGACATGATTTAAAGACTCGTGGAACGCTCCCTGTCCGCTTCAGCAACGGTCGAGCACGAGCACCAGCTGTTTGTAGACGGGTTATAATATGTCTTACACTCAAACACAAGCCGGCTTTTGACACTAGATCGGATGGGGTCGGGTGGTCGGCCGAAGCAAGATGAGGCATACTTACTTGCTTCGGGGCATCATTGGTCTCCTTGATCATGTAGGAGGAGCCCCCAGGGCGGGGCGCGGGCACTGCACTGTTCTCGCGTCGACCCCTGCCACTACCCCAACCTTGGCAGTTGGAACATGCAAATTGTTTTAATACAGCTCTACGCACGAGGGGGCGGCATCGCCTCAGCTTGCGGGTGATTGCTCCTCTCATTGGCGCTTCCGCGGCGCCCAATCAGCGCACGCCTTGTTACTAGAGAGAGACTTACAATCTACAAATACACTTATACACTGCAGGCTTCGCTCCTCCCCAGGTTTGACGTCAGGAGAGATGGCCCGGGATTTTTTCTCCCAGCTTTGTGCGGAACATATTGCTATGCACTGTTAAGATGTGGTGGACACGTCAGGTAAGGTTAAGGTGCGGCACAGTTTTCTTGACGGCTGGAAATAAAGAAGTGGAATCTCGGAAGGACATCGAGGGTGCTCAAAGAAGACGACGTTGAAGTGCCTGGGTTCTGGGACAGCCTGACCAACCTAATCTCCCACATTTCCCAGTCAATAAATAATTCAATCCCACCAGTTGCATCGCAACAATATAATGTGGTGCCAGGCCTCCCAGTGAACCGTACAGATATCTGTCAGCAACCCTAAGCCTTGATTGAAGATGATAGTCTTCTTCGGAGGTTCAACAGGAAAATATGTCTGTCTGTCTGTCTGTCTGTCTGTCTGTCTGTCTGTCTGTCTGTCTGTCTGTGTTACGCAGTTTCCTTTAACGATCGCCCCTGGTAGCTGCTGTCGTCTAAATGGCATATAGCGTATACCCACTGTCGGCCAACTAGCGTCCGGTTTGTCATCTGTTTTGCGGATTTTGTTTACAAATTTGATGCCAGTACAAGACGTGGTCATTTAATTAGAATAATATCGAGGGCGCTCAATGTCGCAGTATGTACAGACACCTGCTGCCACCTAGCGCTCTTTTTATGTCGAAAGAAACATTTGTTTCTCACCCCACGCGAAAAGACAACGGGGAATGTGACCGCCGTCGTCAGCGCGTTCAACACAAATGGGACCTAAAGTCACGCGACCTAAGCGGCGGGAAGTGCGCAGTGGAGGAGCGCGGTGGTGCTCTTGCACCATTGCTCGGCTTTCGAAATTCATACGTGTCACTAGTTGAAAGTGTCCAGGGTGTATTTTCCCTGGTTCAGATCGTCTGTTCATCAACGCAGGGAAAAATTCGATCGCGATATAGATCAGAAAGATTTCTACACGTCTTAATAGTCCCAATACTATCCGCGAGAATTCGTATACCGCATCAATGCAGCATAAAAATTCCTTTTGAGGATGTGACGGTGCTCGTTCAAACCTGCATAGATTGAATGCAGTGCAGCGCCTGTACAGATATCTCACTACTACACCCAGGTGCTTTGCTAGGAAGACAATTTTCCTATGCTAAATTGGGCTGGCACGTATGAAGAGGAATGCCGTATGGCCTTTAATAAATTTTTCCATAAGCCCCCAAGCCTCCTAAAAAGCGTTCTTCAGGAGCGAAATTGATGTCGTATTTACTACTAAACGATTGCAAATCTAGGAAGTCAATTTACTGGGGAAAGTGTAGTCTCATATCAAAGTAAGCAGGACCTCAGGACCAATAAAAATGCGGAGCACTAACATTTTCTGGAGTGCTCAAGCTGGAAGCCTCGGGCTCCTTACCGTGGAGCTTGGCAATGTAGCTATTTATGTCCTTCCGTGATCGTCATGACTGCTTCCTCAAGGAGGCTCTCCAAAGCGCATGCGCATTTCACCTAGCCCTTTGACACGTAGCAACAGCGGAGCTTACCCATGGTACCAATACAACGGGGTTTTACAGACAAGTGGCGCGGGTGGTGGCCCTCTTGCAGGGACTATTCTCTCCGGAGTGCCTGTGCGCAACGAAACCGTGGAAGCTGAACTGGAACGTGGTGGAGCAGGTCCACCCAACACCCATGTACCCCTCACCCATGTACACCCATGTACCCTTCTAGGTAGCCTGAAAATTGACGTCCTATGGCGTGTCGTCAAGCTCCCTATTCCGACTGGCTCGAAATATTTCTTCTTTCGCTTTCTCACACTAGCTCTACCTACTAAGGCAAGAGAGGAGGAGCAGCATTATTTCCTTCCTGGAAGGACCAGCTGTTTGCTGTCTGGAAGGCGGGAGACCCCATGAGCATGTTTTGTGAAGTGCACCGTAGCGTTATAATTCTTGAAAGACCTGCAGTGCTCCTTCGACACGCACTGGCAGCTCACCTGGATGAACGTGAGGTTCTTGAGAGCGGTTTCGAAATGCGTACTCATCCACGACTGCGTCCATGTCATGGATTCCCACTCGGTAATTAGGGCAAGAGTCGATGTTGTTGATTGTGCTTAACGGTCGGGGGCAGCGCGGAGGCATCTTGTGCACAAAGCGCCGTGGGCAGTGGCCGTTCTTGATGGGCCTGATTCAGACTCTGAGATTCATGACGCACTGGCCCGGTGTTCGGACGCCCACTCGGAATTCGAAGTAAACCAGCAGAGGAGATGGGATTCAATGCGAGGGCTGGAACCGGAAGCATTGGAGCCCACTTGCACCCACTAACGACTGCCATCCGGAGCCTCCCTCCCCATCTCTTTGTACCTTTCCATTTTCCTTCGAACTGTGCACGAAAGGCACGGTCACCCATTTGACACTCTTTCTAAAATAATTATTGCCAACCTTCTGCGGCTTCAATAGTATTAAAATTCGACAAGTTTACACTTCCTGGCAAAATGCGGTGACTCCAGGCTCACATAATGCCGGAACGCTTGTATTTTTTGTATGCGTAAACAGGCGGTTTTATTCTATGAAACCTGCGCAATAACTTGATTTGGCCCATTACTTATTTCGGGAAATGAATGTACTGTTAGAAAAACACTGCGCAGATGGCGCAGTCGTAGAGCATTCGGCTGCTTCTCTGGAGACCCAAGACCCAATCCATTGGACTCCAGGCGTATTTTACGCTTTTTTCTTTCAGCAGCCAGCATTTCCTTGAACTGATACCGAAAACAACATACGAGTGCCAGAGAATTGGGAACTTGAGACTTTTTCCCTTTATGTACAGGTGTTGCAAAATTTTCTAAGCAAATAAAAAAACTCAATGTTCCAGATTACCTATCGAGCAGGTTTGAAACGCTTTAGGTTAGAAATCTGGAGAAAATTCTTTCTTTCTTACGACCAAAAAATTAGTTGGTCACAGTTCAACGTTAAGCATTTCTGCCTTGAACTCGTTGATGCCTCGAAACATTTTGCGTGGCCCAGAAAATTTTGACAAAGACTGTGCGTTCGTACAAGAAACTTACATACGTATGTTTTATATTACAGAGCTCCAGAGTAACGTCTCCAGCGATGCTTCAGACCTTTTCCTGCTACCCAACCCCAACCTGATCATGCTTTCCGTCCGATAGTGAGTTATCTAACCTTGACTAGCCCTCTATAGTAGGTTCGCAGTTCCACGCAGTGGTGGTGCGTAAGCAAGAACTGATCATGCACTTTCGCTATTAAACCGAAAGCTTTCTTAGTGGGCCGGATAGCGTCCTGTCAATGAAGTAACGCATTCCCCCATAGACAGGTTGGTCGACGCAAAAGCTCTGATATGATCCCTGGACACACCGCGCGTGCGTGAAAACGAGCTTCTATAGTGTCAAAACTTTGTTCTTAAAATCTCGACAAAGGAGTGGTTTCAGATAATACAATACACGTATCGGTCATAAGGTAGCACAATAATATTCTTTTCCTTAACTTTTAAACGACAGATCGGTATATATTTATATTGTTCGTTGTTGCGCTTACTTAGTGCATGAAAAATGGTCGCATGGGTACGTTCTTCCTTTTCGATTTGGTTCTTTGAAGGTTTGGTGATGGATTACACGCACTTTCAGGAAAGTTTGGACGCACTTTTATGTTTCGCGGTTCTGTCAACTTTCTTTAGAAGGGACGACAAATTTTTTTCTTGTAATTTTAGCTCATTCATTCCCCAAAGGCGGCGAAGTGGTTGGCGTATGTGGCGTTATTAAGCGAAGGTTATGACACGTTCCAACGCAGGATACTTGAGGTAGCGTCCCTGTAACCTTCAATATCAGTCAAGATCAAGAAGCGCCTCACGGAAGCTCCGCCGACCGGGCTTCATTGGAGACAGTGCTTGGGGCTGGCGTATAAACCGTCAGCTCGCTATGTATGCGACGACGTGGGAGGCGATGCAGCATGTTGAGCACTATTGCCACAAGCGACAAGCACAACGATTTCTCGTGGCCTTGGGTGAGCAGCGCTTCTCGTTGGTAGCGGAAGGCGCGTACTTGTAAAAAGCCCTTGTTAAGGGACGAGTTCCGAACGGCAAGTAATTGAAGCATCGCTTCCCGTCGATTTCGACCAACGCATGGGATTTGCGAATTCGCTTCGCATTCTTGTAACGAGATGTAGCCTCTGTGTGCACAGAATTCATTTGCGACTTAAACGTCATTAAGTACTTATTGTGTGTTACACATTTTTACGCTAAAGCCATTGATAATGCAAGGGTAGGTCAATTCTTGCGCAATGAAAATTAAACGTGGGACTGGCGGAGAGGAATGATACGCGTGGACATTTAAATTTGAATTTCCCGCGTATCCGCACATTTGTCGGCCGCAGTTAACGAGCCGTTACTGTTCCCTCAGCAGCGCCGCCTCACTTTCTTAGACAATCAGGTGGTACCATTGATTACGGGGCAAAAGGCCGGGGCTAAAAATGCTCAAACAACAATTGCAAAGCTGGTACAGCTTCCAAACTACAACGCTCATATTTTTTCACAGTTCGGCAGGCGTAGTCATAAATGTCCATAACAAAAGCCTTTTAGTACCGGCATTGCTTACACATAAGACCCACCAAAGAATTTCGGTGTAAACTAAAAAGTTGTAAACCTAGGATAAATTAGCAAGCAACATTGCTATAGAGACAGGCCCTTTCAACTGGCTTCACGCCTATGCTGGGATAGGTTGCAAATGATTTTTTCTCTCATTCAAAGCATGAGGGCCCTTGGTTAAGTGATAAATACCGGCAACAAGGTCCCCTGCATTGGTGCAGAGATTGATACAGTTCGCCATTCTAAAGTCGGCTTCACTATACTACACAATCGTATTCCCAGGAAGACGATTGTGGCGTTTTAATTTACGCTAGCCGAAACCAATAGGAAAACCTTGCCCTGTTATGTTTCTTTATCACACCGTGTGGTCTAGAAAGCACTGTGCATGAGTGCATTTAACGTTGCCTGTACTACTACACACAATTGAATTTAAAGGAAGAATTTTTTTCTGGGGAAAATGTGGACCCAACATTATCTAGTATGTAAGCAATAGGGCGTAATATAAAATACCGCCGTAAGACACCACGCATCCAAAACAAGCGCAATGAACAGAGCCCCTGAAGTCGGCTTCACCGCTGTACATCAACTAAAGCGTTTAAAATAAAGTAAAATTGTACGCACAAGACAAAAAGGAGCTCCGGAAGCGACACAGACTGACACCCCCTGCCACGGTGTAACAGCCACGCCCCGTTACTTATCTTTGTTAACGGCGAAGCTGCGGCTCGGTTACGGCGGAAGCCGCCCCGAGTCCGACAGCCCTTTGTTGAGTGATCCCATCGCGATGGAAGCCCCGTCCTGAGGACAGAGGCACTTGTGTTCGAATCACAGTAGCCCTTTCGGGCTTCGGCTGGGGTTAGCGGAGCTTCTCCCAAGCGTACCCCTCTGCAAGAGCCGGGCGCCAGGCCGGGGGAAGTTTGTACCCTATTTCTTACACCGGTGGGTGTCCGGCGGTGGGATTCGAACCAACCACCTCCCGAAGCCGAGACGGGCGCCCTGCCCGTTGGTCCACGGCTGCGGTGACCGTGTGAGTTGCCTGAATTCTTATCGAGCGGCCCAACATGGTTGACCGATAACATATTGTTTCATTACGACGAAAAAGGACTCGCTGGCTCTTTTGCACTGAGTTTGAAAAGTTAACAGGCCGTCTGTGGTTCACTTTTCTTTCGTGATGCCGTAAAATTAGCGGCTCTTGAATTCTTGTATTCATGTGTTACATCCCAGGAGCATTTCCGTACACTCTTCTATGTTTCGCAGTTTCGGCGCTTTCCACTGGCTTTTCCCGCAGCTTTAGGCTGAACAAAAGTTGCACAGTACTTAATAAGGAGCGGACACGTAAGGAAAGGTTACGGCGCATGCGGCCCAGCTGTCGAGTAGCCTGGAAATAGACACAGTGGGAGCTTAGAAGGACTTATAAGGGGGTCAAAGAAGAGTAAGTTCAAGGGCGTGGTTTACTGTACAGCCTGACTACCCTCATTTCCCGCCCTTGCCCATTCAACTAAATATACCAGTTCCGTTACTTGCATCCGCAACAATATAGTGTCCTAGCCTACAAGTGAACCGCTCAGGTATCTTGGAACCATCGTGTGGCTTTATTGAAAACGATAGTCTCTTGGCGAACTTTGACATGAAGATGTCTGTCTGTCTGTCTGTCTGTCTGTCTGTCTGTCTGTCTGTCTGTCTGTCTGTCTGTCTGTCTGTCTGTCTGTCGGTCTGTCTGTCTGTCAGTGTGACTGACTGACTGACTGACTGACTGTCAGTTTGCCTGCCTGACTGTGTGTCGGTGTTCCGCGTTTCTTTGGTTATCGCACCGGACAGCTCCTGTCATCTTAGAGGGAACACAGCGGACACCCACTACCAAAACTGGCGTCAGGTTTGTCGTCGGTGCCACATAGGTTTGTTAATTTCATGAGGTACAGTCTTTGTCAACATTTTCTAGGCGATGCAGATATTGCGGAGGCCCCAAAATATTCAACGTTCGAGCTCATGTACTATGCGGGGTGCAATGTTTTATGCTGGAAAGCTAGTAGGAATACCTTTGTTTTTTTGCGGTCCGAAAATGTTTGCCTCATTTAAAGGTAAAGCTTATTCTTTGCAATTTTTAGGGTAATTTTTATTCTTTGTAATTGTTAGGGTTCGCCTATAAAATTTTGGCAAAGGGTGTGCAATCTGTGTTTCTGGTGCCATCGACGCCCGGTGCGGCTGAGGTCACATTCTTTATCAAGGGCAAACCTTCGTATCTCTCATCAAACACGAAGGTAAGCGAGAAAAGGGACCGCCGGGCAGTGTAGAGGGCGTAATTATAAAAGCCAGAAAAACCGTGAAGTGCAGCGCTTACCCGAAACGGTAACAAACTTTTGAAGGTTCTCTCAACTGGGAAATGTCTGTAGTGCATCAGCAGCTCTCTTGTGCACCTATCCCCTCCAATATCATATGTACTACTACTATAATACTTTTGTACTAGACTGGGAGGAAGATATCGCTCAAATTTATGCGGTACAATACAAACGTGTGAAGGCCATGTGTGTGTTAATATATGTCCTGTCGCATCACTAGGGAATGCTATACTGTGATGGTCTTTAAAGTTGCTTCACCGTCATACGCAAAATTCTCTCTTAGTAGAATATTTTGGAGGGGGCGGTTTGCGAGGTCGTGTATAAAAGTAAAGAAACACGTCTGTCTATTATGTATTACCTCCATAAAATATGCTGTACTCCTGAAGGGCGCTGTGGACCGAGCGAATTCGAAGGCGGCTTCACTAGTTTGCGGAAGTGAATTCTTCTTAAATATTTTTTCCCGAGCCAACAAGGGAACTCTGATATCAAAGTTTGCAGGTTCTGCCAACGTTTCATAAATACAATTTTTCAAGCGAAGCTTCAATTGACTGACTTGCGAGTCGGGGGTGGTGTACAGCAAAACGCCTTGCGGCAAACCCAATTTTATGTACGTGCTTCAATGACGACAGTGATGATGATAATTCCCCGAACTTTTTTCCACTTACCTCTCGGAAAGACTAACTATTATAATACAGCTGACTTTTTGGATAGGCGATTAAAGTTGACGTATTTCGCCTTACATACGCACAGGCGGTATGCTTGTTGAGCCCACGAAGCAATGTATGCGCATCGAAAACGCAAACTTGACGTAAAGCAAACCGAAGCACCATGGGCGACACTGGCCGACACCCTCTTCCACCTTTCATCTACGGAGGCGCGGCTCAGATACAGGCGAACGACACAGTCCTCTACCCACAGTAACCGGAAACGTGTTGCCATCGCACGCCTTACGTGTGCCCTGCTGGCGTGATATGCCGCCAGAAATTAAGCTCGTAATTCGGAGGCTGTGGAAAGCCTGCTCCAATTTATGAAAAAATATCTTCACAGGAAGACAACTTTGGGGTGGTAATTAGGGACGACCCAAATCAACAAGAAATGCCTTATCTACATTAATGAATATTTCCGTATTTCGCCGTGTCTCCTTCGAGCGCTTGACAGTACACCTGACTGCTACTTCCAAATGCACTGCTCGGGTGGAAAGTTTCTAGGACAGGTTTAGACGGTCCCGTTGTTCAAGTAGGCAGGCCTTAGGCGCATGATATAAAATACCTCCGTTATATCCAACAAAGCGTTGTAAACAGATCTCCTGAACTCGGCGTCAACATTGCCCCCAGATGTGAGGATACAGAAAGATAAAATTTTGCACACCCTAGGGGCCAATACAAAGTACCCCAATAATACCCCCCGCATTTCTAAGAAGGGCTATGGGTTGATCACGTCACAGTCGGCTTCACCACTTTACACCAATTTAGGCATTAACAAAACTAAACATTTTGCACAAAACAAAAAGAAGCTCCGGAAGCGACACAGGCCGACACCCCCTGCCACGGTGTAACGGCCACGCCATGTTACCTGTGTTTTTTTTTTAAAGGCGCATAATGGCACCGCCCCCAGTCCGCCGCAACTGGAACCCCGTTTCCAAGGACAGTGCAAGCGACGCTGGGTAGTCGGTGATACTTCGTTCGAAATTGAGTAGCCCTTTCGGGCTTCAGCTAGGGTTAGCGGAGCTTCTCCCAAGCGTACACCCCCTGAAATAACCGGGCGCCGGGCCGGGGAACGCTTGTACCCTATTTTTTGTACCGGTGGGTGTCCGGCGGTGGGATTCGAACCAACCACCTCCCGAAGCCGAGACGGACGCCCTACCCGTTAGTCTACGGCTGCGGTGAATACTCCCGCTGCATGAATACTTCTCTGTCTGCCCAGTATAGTTAATCTTACCGGTTGCTTTATGACGACGAGAAATGCCTTGCTGTTACTTTTACGGTATGTTTGAAACGTTGTCCCTCAGTCCGTAGCTCCCGTTTTTATGGTTATTCCACAAAAATTGCGGCAATCGAGTATTTATTTTGGTGCATTTCGCTAATGTCCTATGTTTCGTATTTTCCGCGATTTTTACTGGCTTTGCTAGCAGCTTTAAGATGGACATATATTATTGCTACGTAGGTAAGAACTGGCGGACACGCAAGGAAAGGTTACGGTGCGGTACAGCTTCGTTGTAGCCAGGAAATAAAGACGAAGTGGAAGCTTGGATGAACAGAGACGTTGCTTGAAGAAAAGAAGTGCACAGATTATGGGACAGCCTGACTATCCTCCTCTCCTGCCTTGCCCAGTCACTAAATAAACCAATCCAGTCAATTTCATCCGTAACAATCTATATTGTGTCCTGGCCTCGCAGCGAACCGTACTGATATCTGTCAGCCGGCGCAAGCCTTGATTAGACCCGAAACCTTCTTGAGAGGTTCAACATGAAAATCTGTCTGTCTGTCTGTCTGTCTGTCTGTCGGTGTTACGCGGTTCCCTTTGTTCATCGCAACTGGCGGCTGACGTGATTTTAGAGTGCATATAGCGTATGTCCGCTGACGAATAATTATCTTCCGGTATTTGCGGTTCTTTTTTATATATGTGTTTATTTGTTTTTTGTACTTGCGTTCAATTATGAAATAGCGTTTTGTTGTACATCAAGGATGTGTGCTGCGTAACTTCTCTTAATATGTCCTCCATGTAAATGCATAGCCGTGAAAGACTGCTGTCGGGGGAAAAGCCTCTGTCAGGCTTCTAGCCTATTGCTTTTCCCCCGGTCTTTCCGTCATTTTGCTCTGTATGCGGGAGGGAAAATACAAGCGTCAACATCAAAAACCAAAAATTGATGCCGGTACAAGCCGTGGCCGTTTTGTCTGTGAATGTTTGCCTTAACTTCACTTCTGTTTGTGCGCCGTGTGCGTGATCCTGCATTTGTCAGTTTGTGTGCTTATTTGCTTTTCTAGTGTCTGTATGAGTTTTTGTGTCTTCGTTTCCCTTCATTTTCGCACATCTCATGTTCATGTGGAGTAGCAAGCCAAGCTCACTGCCAGGCTGACTTCTCTTCCTCCATTAAAGGCATTCCTCCTCCTCCTTGTTGCCCTAATGTTGAGGGCGCTCAATCTGGTGCTATGGACAGCTGGTGCCGCCTAGCGCAGTTTTCTCGTTGAGGAATATCTTTGTATTTCTCACCCCACGCGAAGAGACAACGTGAAAAGTGACCGCCGTCGTCATCGCGTTCAACGCAAGTTGGAGCAAAACTCACGTGACCTAAGCGACGGGAACTGCGTGGTGGTGCTCTTGCATCGTTGCCCGGCTTTCGAAGTTCCTACGTATTCAAGAGGTGAAAGTGTCCAGGGTGTAGTTTTCTTGCTTGAAATCATCGCTTTCTCAACGCAGGGAAAACCTCGATCCCGATGTTGGTCAGAGATTTCAACACGTTTTATTGGCCCTAATATTATCCGTGAAAATACGTATACTGCGCTCAATGTCGCATGAAAATTCACTTTGAGAATATAAAGCTGCCTGTTTTAAACCTCCCTAGATTGAATGCAGTGCAGGCCCTCTACCGATGGTTACATTACTATACCCAAATGCTTTGGAGGGAAGACAATTTTTGGTTTGCTCATTTTATCTAGCGGGTACGAATGGGAAGGTCGTATGGTTTTTAATAAATGTTTCCGTAGGACCCCAGGGCTCCTAAGAAGCATTCATCTGGAGCGACTTTAATGTCGTATTCACTACCAAACCCAATTGCAAAACTAGGAAGGCAATTGTCTGGGGAAATTGTAGTCTCTCCCATCTCAAAGCAGGCAGGACCTCAGGGCCAGTTTACATGCGCAGCACCAACATTTTCCGGAGTACGCAGGCTGGAAGTGTTGGGCTTATTAACGAGATGCTTAAGCTGACAGTGCAGCCATTTATATCATTCCGTGGTCGTCGTGACGGCTTCCTCCAGATAACCCTCCAAAGTGTAATCGCCTTACACTTGGCTCCTTGGCTTGTAACAACGGCAGAGCTTACCCATGGTACCAGTGCAACTGGCTTTAACAGAGAAGTGGTGGGGGCGCTGTCCGTCTTGCAGGGACTTTTCTTTCGGGAGCACATGCGCGGAGCGAAAACAAGGAAGCTGAACTGGTACTTGGTGGAGCTGATCCTCAAACCTTTGATGTACGGCTCGCCGCCGCTTGGTCCCGTGAAAAGTGACATCCTACGACGTGTGCGGAAGCACCCTATTCCGACTAGCTAGAAAGAGTTCTTTGTTCGCTTGCTCACAGGGGTTCCACCTACTAAGGCAAGAGAGGGAGAACGGGGTTGGTTACTTCCTGGAAGGGCCAGCTGTCAGCTGTGTGGAAGGCGGGAAAATTCCAGGCATGTTTTGTAGAGTGCAACATGGCGTTATGTTTCTGGCATCAGCTGCCGTGCTCTTTTGAGACGCGCGTGCCACTCACCTGGATGAACATGGGGTCCTTGAGTGCGTTCTCGGAATGCCTACTCCTCCGTGAATGTATGAATTCCATAGATATCAGTTCGCTAAGTAGGGCAAGAGTCGATGTTGTTGACTGTGCTGAAAGGCCAAGGCCCTCGCAGAGGCATCTTGTGCAGAATGCGCAGTGGACAGTGGCCATCCTTGACGGACCTTTTCAGACTGTGAACTTCGTGACGCAGAAGTGCGAAGTTCGCGATCCCTTTCAGAATCCATAGGAAAGCAGCAGAGGAGATGGGATTCAATGGGGGGTTGAAACGGGAAGCAATGGAGCCCACTTGCGCCCACTATCGACTGTCACCAAGAACCTCCCTCCCCATTTCTTTCTACCCATCCCGTTCCCTTCAACGTGTGCACAAAAGGCACCGTCACCCAGTTGAAACTCCTTCTAGGATAATCATTGCCAGCCCTCTGCGGCTTCGCTAGTAATAAAATTCGACAGGTTTGCACTTCCTGTCAAAATGCGGTGAATCCAGGCTGGCATGATGCCAGAACGCTTGTATTTTTCTGTATGCGTAAACCTGCGGTTTTCTTCCATGAGACCTCTCCAATTACGTGAGGCGGCCCTTTATCTATTTCTGTAAATGAAAGTATTGTTACAAAAACAGTGCGCACATGGCGCAGTCGTATCGCATCGGGCTTCTTTTTCTGGAAACCCAGGACCAAATCCCATCGAACCCCTGGCCTACTTTTCACTTTTTCCTTAAAACGGCCACCATTATCTTGACCTGATATCGAAAACAACGTACAGTTTTCCAGAGAATTAGGAACAATAAATTTTTGCCTTATACGTACAGGTCCTGCCAAAATTTTCTAGGCCAAAAGAACCTCGATGTTCAAGATTACCTATCGAGCGGGTTTGAAACTTTCTATGCCAGAAAGGAGGAGAACATACCTTTCTTTCTTACAATCAAAAAATAGGTTCGTCGCAGTTGAACATTAAGCATTTCTGCCTTGAACTCTTTGAGGCCTGGAAACCTTTTGCGTGGCCCAGAAAAATTTGACAAAGGCTGTATCATCTTACAAAAAACTGAGGTAGGTATACGTTTCGATTTCCTGGTTCAGGTCTCCACCGATGCTTCAGACCTTTTCCTGGTACCCACACACACCTGATTATGCATTCGTCCGATGTTGAGTTAACTAGTCTTGACTAGCCCTCTATAATAGTTTCGGAGTTCCAGGCAATGATCATGCGAAAGCAAGAACTGATAATGCACTCATGCTATAAAACCGAAAACGTTCTTAGTGGGACCTATAGCGTACTTTCAGTGAACTATTGCATTTCCATATATCAGTTGGTCGACTGAAAAGCTCTGATATGATCTCGGGACACACAGCGCATGCATAAATCCGAGGTTCAATAGTGTCAAAGCTGTTACTTAAAATCGCAAAAAAAGGAGCGGTTACAGATAAGACAATAAACGTGTTGGTCATGAGGTAGTACAATAGTGTACATTTACTTAACTTATAAACCACAGATCGGTATACATTTATATTGTTCGTTGTTGCGTTCACTTAGTGCGCGAAAAATGGTCGCATGGGTTCGTTCTTTATTTTAGATTTTCTTCTTTGAAGGTTTGACGACGATTGCACGCACTTTCATGGAAAGTTGGGCGCACTTTTATGTTTAGCACTTCTTTTAACTTTCTTTAGAAGGGGCCGCCAATTTCTTTCTTCGGATTTTCGCTTGTTCATACCCCAAAGACGGCGAAGTAGGTGGCGTATATGGCGTTATTAAGCGAGGCTTATTACACGGAAAAGCCCAGGATTCGGCAGGCAGCATTCTTGTGACCTTCAAGATCAGCCAAGGTCAATCAAGCACCTCGCGAAGTTTCGTGGCGCCCACGGATGCGCAACTGACCGGGCTTCATTGGACACAGAGCTTGGGGCTGGCGTATTAGCAGTGAGCTCGCTATGTATGGGACGACACGGGAGACGATTCAGCGTGATGAGAACTGCTTCCACAAGTCACAATCACAACTACTTCTCGTGACCTTGCGTGAGAAGCGCGTCCCATTGGTAGGGGAAGGCACGTACTTGCAAAAACCCTTGGCAAGGCACGAGTTCTGAACGGCCTACGATTGAAGCACCACTTCACGTTGATTTTTACCTACCCATGGAATTCGTGAACTCTCTTCGGATTGTTGTAAGGGGATGTAGTCTGCGTGTGCACAAATTCATTTGCCGATTTCAACAACATTAAGTACTTAAATTTGGGCGATTCCACGAGAGAACGAACATGCGTGTACACGACCATTTTTTGTTCATTCTTGTTTTTTTATTATATATGCGCGCAAAATGGAAACCCCCGAAAATCAAGTTTGTTTTCTCCTGAGGTGCGTAGTTCGGGAGAAAAAAATGTTTGAATGTGCCCGGAGCGCAGCGGTGGTTTCGGCAACTGCAGATTTTTCCAAGTTTGCGTCTCTGTGTACGTCAAGGAGTACAAGGGGTGTGTATAAAATGTTTTGGGCCATAAACTAGACCAGAATGCTAATCCGTGTAACGCAAAATCAGCGTCCTGCAGCGAACAAAATTTTTTTTAAAAAATCGTGAAATCGGCCCAGACGATAGTTTGTTAGTGTTTTTGACGCCCCCTATCTACATTTCTTCTTTTCTGAAAAACTTGTAAGTCGGCCATTTTATTGGCCATACGTATCTGAACGCATCAACAAAAGATGGTGTTTGTAGAAAATTTAGAAGTACTAAAAAAAATTGAATAACTTCGGCTCTTTTTCAGAAATTGCGCAAATTCAAAACTCAATATAAAAAAAACCCCATACTCGATTTTCTTCAAAATTGCGAAAATAAGACTCCTTTACTTGCACAATAAAACTGCGGAAAAACATGTTGCATCATTTTGTTCAGAACAAAGTTATAAGGGGCCAAACTTGGGGCTCGCGCGACGCGTCTTGGCGCGCCGCGGTAAGTTCTGGCCGCTGTTGCCGGACGTTGCGCGGGTGTACACGGGCGGTAATTCACATTCCACTGCCACATGCCGGCACGGTCAATCTCTCTCCAGTATTCCCAAACGAAAAAAGCTATTCTGGAGATTCTTCTGTTTTTTTTGTTTTTTTGCCCGCCTCTGTTTCCCTAATTTGTTCTTTAACGAGCTAACTTTCTGGCCGATACCAGCTCGAAAGCGCTCCTTTGCGGCGCCAGTGTTTTGCGGGATGCAAAACAAAAAAAACAAAGGTTCCTCCGATGCGCAGGCAACCGAAACAGATGGCGCACGGGCAGTTACAAGGGAGGGAATGGATTGACCTTCAGACCCTAATCAGTTCCCCACCACGACGGGCGCATTTCCGCTGGTGGTGCATGGTGCGCTGGCGTCAGTACAGGGTATCCCACCGCCTTCTTTGAGGCAAACATGAGAGAACGACCTTAAAAATAACTAACCAGGAAACAAACACCTGCACCACGGCTTACGAGGCCGTAGGAGGCTTTTCGGAGACGCCACGTGCACGCGAACCTATTTTACTGGAATGAGAATCAGGTGCAGTCGGGTACCTGGCTTCTTGACGTATTACTAAATTCCGGTCTGTTGTCATATTATTGCCGTATATTTATTGTTTAGTCACATATCACAAAGGCGAAGCGTACATTACAGTATTACTAGCGATTTTGATACGCTTGCGTACGAGAATTGCAGTAAGGGGAGGCTACTGCCCCGTCCTTTTCTGTCCTTCAACTCACTGGTTGATGGGCTCCCAACGGATGCTTCCCTTTGCTTTACTCTTGCCATATTTTTGTTTGCTTTTGACTCCTCCCCTTAAAAGTTTTTTTTTTTCATGGGTGGATGCTTTCGTGTGTGCCTAAGTGTTTGCACGTGCATTTGTGCGCGTGTTTGCTTGCTCGACTACCCGCACACTCTTATCCTGATAGATGTGGCAGGGGAAGCCTAGCGGATGTTGTTCTGAAAAAAAAAGTGTGACCCATTCACCCACCCACAGTTCATTCCCGCCCAAGTTTTGCACTCACCCCAGCATGAAGTGTGCGTCTGCGTTTATTGTGCGAATGCCGACCTGTCTGCTTTGACCCTGCAAAATGTTACAGGGGTTGACCGAAGAATGAGCAACTTAAAGGAGCTTTGTCTTTGCACCTCACCATCGACGCAGTGTTTCTTGGGCGCGTGCCGGCAATTCCCAATGGCCGACAACCTTACCATGTCCGCTTTGGGCGTTTCGGACGAAGACGACGTCACATACGCTGTATGGGAAATTGGTTCTCTGATAAAAAAGAGTCTACCGCCAGCTGCATTCGTGAAGGAGCTAGGCAAATGGGTCACCAAGTGGATTTCCCATGACTCTATTAGGCGGACCCAGGCCATTGCCATAAACGAAGCGAAAAGATGCGAACGGCGATCAAGCATTGTACTGCACTTCGACTTCTCTGAAAATTGGACAGTTATTCTGCCAAATGAAGTCCAGTCGTACCACTGGCACAAAACACAGGTTTCACTGTTTACGTGCGTTGTAACTACAAGAAAATCAGTTCAGAGCTTCGCAGTAGTTAGCGATCACATGCAACACGATACCGCACATGCATGCTATGCGCTCGCTCCACAAGGTGCACGAATGCCTGGAAGAAAGTGCCCCTGTGTACAGCTACGTTGTTTACGTTAGTGACGGTGCAGCCAGCCATTTCAAGAAGAAATATCAGCAGTACGAACGTTCCAGAGCAAACTACACGTCTGCGAAGTGGCTGTTCTCTGCTACCGGACACGGAAAAAACTCGTGTGATGGAGTTGGTCGTATTGTAAAACATTATGCTTGGTTACACAACCTGAGGGCAGGCAGCACCAACGTCATTCGGTCAGCAGCTGAAATGATTGCCGAGTTGCAAAGCAAGCTAAAGAAGGTGACCCTGATTTACGCATCTGCTGCAGGCATCAAAGAGTTTCGCATGGAAAAGCGCGAAGAATGGAAGCGTCTGCCATGCACCCGAGGCATTCAGTCCTGGCACGTGTGATCCGTCGTGAAGGAATACCCAAACGAACAGCGTTTAACTGGCGCCAGAACCGCTGAAAGTGAGCCCACTGCCATTTGCCTGTTTTCGGTTTCCTGTGCTTGACTGTATGAGCGCCCGAGGAAGCAGTGGTGCAGATATTATAAATATTTTACTTGAGTTGTATTCCCACACGTATGCCTTTTGCTGTGTTCCTGACTGTAAATAATTAATCACGATAGTCTGACAGCCAATTTCCAAACTTGTGTCTTTTTGCTTGAATAAATATTCTTGTGAAAAATCTGAAATCCCTACAGTAATTTACTCGTGCTGTGACCGAAGCGCCATAATAATAGAAAATTTCGACCGCTCCTACCACTTCTACCCGATATAACCACCGGAAAAACGTTTCCTGTTGTTTCGAATCCTTCTTTCCTTTCCCTATAAGAAGAGTGGCGTTCGCAAAGGAGCGCTTTCGAGCTGGTATCGGCCAGAAAGTTAGCTCGTTAAAGAACAAATTAGGGAAACAGAGGCGGGCAAAAAAACAAAAAAAACAGAAGAATCTCCAGAATAGCTTTTTTCGTTTGGGAATACTGGAGAGAGATTGACCGTGCCGGCATGTGGCAGTGGAATGTGAATTACCGCCCGTGTACACCCGCGCAACGTCCGGCAACAGCGGCCAGAACTTACCGCGGCGCGCCAAGACGCGTCGCGCGAGCCCCAAGTTTGGCCCCTTATAACTTTGTTCTGAACAAAATGATGCAACATGTTTTTCCGCAGTTTTATTGTGCAAGTAAAGGAGTCTTATTTTCGCAATTTTGAAGAAAATCGAGTATGGGGTTTTTTTTATATTGAGTTTTGAATTTGCGCAATTTCTGAAAAAGAGCCGAAGTTATTCAATTTTTTTTAGTACTTCTAAATTTTCTACAAACACCATCTTTTGTTGATGCGTTCAGATACGTATGGCCAATAAAATGGCCGACTTACAAGTTTTTCAGAAAAGAAGAAATGTAGATAGGGGGCGTCAAAAACACTAACAAACTATCGTCTGGGCCGATTTCACGATTTTTTAAAAAAAATTTTGTTCGCTGCAGGACGCTGATTTTGCGTTACACGGATTAGCATTCTGGTCTAGTTTATGGCCCAAAACATTTTATACACACCCCTTGTACTCCTTGACGTACACAGAGACGCAAACTTGGAAAAATCTGCAGTTGCCGAAACCACCGCTGCGCTCCGGGCACATTCAAACATTTTTTTCTCCCGAACTACGCACCTCAGGAGAAAACAAACTTGATTTTCGGGGGTTTCCATTTTGCGCGCATATATAATAAAAAAACAAGAATGAACAAAAAATGGTCGTGTACACGCATGTTCGTTCTCTCGTGGAATCGCCCTATTGTGTGTGACACATTTTTACGCTAAAGCCATTGATAATGCAAGGTAAGTCAATTCTTGTGTAATAAAAATTATACGTGGGACTGGCGGAGCGGAATGATACGCGAGAACACCTATACTTGAATTTCTCGCGCTTACTCGCAATTGTCGGTCACAGTAAACGAGTGGTTACTGCCTCCCTCAGCAGCGGTGCCTCCCTTTCTTTGACAATAAGGCGGTACCGTTGTTTACGGGGGACACGGCAGGGCCTAAAAATGCTCAAACATTTATTGAAAAGCTGGCACAGCTTGCAATATACAAAGGTCACATTTGACACAGCTCGGCTGGCTTAGTCTTAAAAGTCCATAACATACGCCTTTTAGAGCCTGCATTGTTTACGTCTAAGGCCGACCAAAGAATTTCGGTGGAAACTAAAAAGTGTTAAACCTCGGATAAATTAGCAAGCAACTGTGCTATTTACACCGTCCCTATAAACTGGCTTCCCACCTATTCTAGGATAGGTTGCAAATTATTTCTTTCTTGGCCAGTGTGAGCCGTCCCATTCAAACGCATGAGGGCCCTTGGTTCCGTGATAAACCTGCAACAAGATCCACTGCATTGGTACAAAGATTCTTGCACTTGATTATGATGATGATGATGGTTGCTATTGTTTTCTCCTTTGTAGCGGAGTGATGACATGTTATCTTATCAAAAAGGGCTACTATACCTATGTTTTATACCCTTGGTTAAATACTAGCACTGATTTGGTCAGGCACAAAAAGCTTTTTAGGCACAAAATGCTTTTAGATGCGACGCTGAGAGGAGCATCTCTTGCCGGCGGCCCTGACCTGTGTGCGTCGGCGTCTGTGTCCGCACAGCTGCGTCTCTCCTCCGCTCACCCCCTCTGCTCTCTCCGATAGCGAACACTCTCTCTCTCTCAGCATCTGCGGGCGCATGGCGCAGCGCGCACTCACTCCGCCGGTGCCCAGGGCTGCGCGCTGTTCGCATGTGCAGTACTCTCTCTCCCGCGATCTCCTCTCTTTCGGGTGCGCTGCGCATATACGCGGAGTGCCGCGCTCTGGCCGGTCTCTCAGTCGACGTTCGTCCGCGTTTGCGCTTGCGCTTCCTCTCTTGCCGTACCCGACGATTGCTTGATGCGACGCCAATGGAACCCCCTTGAGCGTCGCATCACACCAGGGTTCCCGCGAGGGGAGGTGGCCGTAATTTTTTTTTCTTTTAGAGGTGGTAACTGTCCTAGGCAATATTCCCCTTTCTACTTTTCGTCCACCATCATTCTAATCTTCTTTTCGTCGCCTCGAAAGCCTTGAAGTTAACTCCCTCTGTGCTACCCTCTGTGCTACCCTTAAATCCTACGGATTCTGGAAGCCAAGTATTTCCCTCATGTAGATTTGGATGGATACCCTCATATTCTAACACGATTTGCCGTATAGTTTCTGTTTCTTTTCTGCAGACCACACATACCCCATCAATTTGAGAATACTTCGTCACAAGGCTCTTAGTTCGCAAGCGACCTGCTCTAGCCTCAAAAAGCAAAGCACTGCCCTGGGAATTATCGTAGAAATTTTCCTTTCTGATGTTCGATTTCTCTGCCCTGTACATCTTTAGCGCGTTCTAGCTTCCATTTTTCCCGCCATTTATTCGTTTCAATCTGCCTTGCCTCGTTTTTGGTTACCTTGGCTGTTTTGGATTCTCCACTGTTCTTTGCGTATTTCATCGCTAGCGTTCTAGTCTTCCTTAACCACTGCGTGTCCACGCTTTTCAAGTATATATACCTAAAAACCTTAGCTGCCCACCTTCGGTGAGAGAGAGAGAGAGAATACTCTTTAATGATACTGGTGAGGTTAGCCTGGCCAAGGCGCCTAGATTCATTGCTCTCAACCTTATCTCAAAACATATTTTACTCTGTGCTTCTGGAACTTAAAACGACGCCCCATCCATATCATCCTGTACTGCTTCGTTAGTTGTTTTTCCATGCGCGTCTAATGCCAAACAGCCTACCGTTCTCTGGTTCCCTTTAAGGCCTGATACAACATCTGATCTTAGGCAGAATGTGAGACCGTGAACTCATTACTCCTTTCCACATTCCTCTCACTGCTTCGTAATTGTTATACCCCCACAAAGCTCTATGCTTCATTATAGCTGCTTGTCGCTTTCCCTTACCCTTAAGTTGCTCCTCGTGAGTTCTGAAGTAGTTATCCCCTTCGTTTATGCACACTCCCAAATATTTATATTCATTTACCTTGGGTCATTCGCCTTGCTGGGTAGACACTACATCATTGGTAGCGTCATAGAAAACGATTATTCCTGATTTTCCTGCACTACAATTTAACTCGAGGTCGGTGGCTACCTGGCCGCTAATATTTATTAGCCCTTGCATATCGGTCTGGTTATCAGCTAAAAGAACAATCTCGTCTGCGTATAACATTTTCGGAATACGATATTCCACCACTTCTTGCAGAATATACTGAATTAATGTCTGAAGTGGGGCCAGCCCAGTCGAAAAACACAACAGAAAAATACGACAGAATGATCCTGTGAGGGAATGGGACATTCTGTAGTCTGTAGTAAATCCTGTCCTGTAGTCTGTAGTAAACCCTGTCCTGTAGTCTGTAGTAACTCCTGTCCTGTAGTCTGTAGTAAATCCTGTCCTGTAGTCTGTAGTAAATCCTGTCCTGTAGTCTCTAGTAAATCCTGTCCTGTAGTCTGTAGTAAATCCTGTCCTGTAGTTTGTCGTAAATCCTGTCATGTAGTCTGTAGTAAATCCTGTCATGTAGTCTGTAGTAAATCCTGTTCTGTACTCTGTAGTAAATCCTGTCATGTCTGTTTTCGTAGTAAATCCTGTCATGTCTCGAATTTCAACTTGTTTTGCATAATAAATTTACTTCCCGTGATGTTTTTTCTATTAAGTACCTGAAGTATGCAGGATATGCATAACAATTTCAATAAAAATATGACCAACAAACATAAGCATTTGGGGGAATTCTTGCCTTTCTGGAACAAGCTTAAAATTGTTTTCAGTGAATAACTGATTTCAGAAAGCTGTTCCAAAAGGCAATGTAAGCAATGCAACAAGTGGTACATTCATGCATGCAATACAAAAGTTTTGATGTTACGCAGATTGCACATGCCTGATGCATGTGCAGTCGCAGAAACTCGTGGACACGCACACTGCACACGCGGAAACTCGTGGATGCGGCAGCCGCAGAACATAACGCTGGAACACGCCGGAGACAACGCGGTCTCCAGCGAATAGCGAGGCCGATGCTCGCGCTAGGCATTTTTTCTTTAATAGCCGTGTAATTACAAACCCGCGTAGCTGTTAAGAAGAAATACAGAAGTCTTTCCTTCAGGAACACCTAAGTAGCGCTACAAAATTTAGCTAGACTCATTTGGGCACTTTTCAGTTGATTTGGCCGTGCTTCTGAAGCAGGGCCAAATCGCGTCCCATCATCGCGTTCCGTCAATGACGCTCAATCTGCTCATGAAAGCAAATTTATTCTCCCGGATAGAAAAAAAAACTATTAAACGAGCATGGACAATAACCGTTCGGAAATTCGTTCCTTATACTAGTTAGGACCATTAAAACACAAGCAAACAAATATTTCTTGAACCTGACTTATTTAAACAGCAAAACTCGAGAGAGCGTGAGAGAATTAAAATGGGAAGTCAATATTTAGCTATAATGCTTGCCTTGGTGAACCTTGATCCGTTGACAATGCATTCGCACAGCAAAACGTGGAGGGGTATCCTGTGGCGAAAAGCGCACGTCTCTGTGGTGATGCACTATCTCGAAGAGTATGCACGCCCGATACCTGCCGAAGTCACGCAGGGGTCATTGCAAGTTCAGTCAATTGTCGAAGCACATCGCACGCATTCGAGATCACACTGCCTGCGAAATTCGTCGTATTCACTCGCATCAGTGTGCCGATAATCCCAAGCACCACGGTTAGTCGTGGCTAGAGGAGTCCTCACTTCGAGATGCTTGAAATCCGGACCACTGATCTTGCGTTTAGCACAGCTTCCGAAGCTTCAAATGTTGCGGCTGATACTTCGCGGAGACATAAGATGCACGTTTTTACAAAAAGTTAGGCGTAACTTCAGCTAGGCAAAGCGCCGATGTTAAATGTGAACGAGCCACTCGGCCACGTGAATGTGAACGAGCCACTTGGTGTACGAGCCACTTGGTGTGAACGAGCCACTTGGTGTAATAATTGCGCTGCAATTATTACACCACGTCTTCAAAAAGCATGTCTTGCTTGTTCTTTATGCGTCCGCTTTGCCGACGGGCTACCCTTATTGCCTCATTCTTTAATCAAAGATTGTCCACAGTACAATATATGCAATTGCAATTCCCTCAAAGAATTAAAAGAATTTGCAAGTTCTTTATGTATCCATTTCTTTGGTTATGGGGCTACGCTTAGATGTTGCAACATTGCAGTGATTTGTGCTAAGTTGCGTTGTTAATTGCAAATTTGTAGCGAGGTTTTTTCAAACACGACCGGAATGCTAATGGCAGTAATGCAACAAACGTTCATTACAACAGACGCTTGCGATGCAATTCAACGAGATGACCGTCACTCGCACGCACCATTGTTTTCGTGCAGCGCACGCTATAAAAGTGGGAATTTGCTGCACCGCACAGGCCGAAAACGCCAAGTTTCGGAGCATCTGCGTCGATCGCGGCGCTGGAATACAACCAGTTCACCCCTTAAGCGGCGCGCGGCATTCCCGTGTCCAGCCAAGCAGCGGTACCACACTAACTATCCTCCTGTCTGAAGCTCTGTCCTCAACGGCAATGGCCCCGTGTTATTCGATGCTCTCCAGCAACCACCCCGCTCGTTCAGCGCGGCGTTTTCTGTTTTCTGTTGTCTCCAGCGTATTACATCGTTCTCTCGATGGAAAATGTGGTCCCTGCGTTGATGTTGTCCAGCTCTGCGTTTTCCAGTGTAATCCGTTCTTTCTGGCGTATTCCACCGCTCTCCTAATGCTGGAAAACGCGGGGTTGCCGACAGGGTAAGCAAGAGATTTTGTAGCAATACTGAACGGTCTGTCGTGTGACACTTTTGCAATGAATCTAAAATTCTCTTTCAGACTGTAAAAATCTGCAGGGACTACAAAATGTTCGGTCGCATGCAAGATAATAATAGTAATTACGGAATCCAGTCGTAATGGCTGAAGGACAGTCTGTGGTGCAACAGAAATTTGTGTAGTGCCTACAGGGTGTTGCACAACAGAAGTTTCTGTAGTACAACAGACATTTCTCATGCGACAGACAATTTGTAGTTCTACTACAAAGGTTTTTGTAGTGGGGCTACACAATGTCTGTCGCATGATAGATATGTGTGTTGTACTACATAAATTTCTGTCGTACGACAGACATTCTGTCGTCCTACTACAGAGATTCCTGTCTCACAACAGACCATCCTGCATTCCCAACAGAAATTCCTGTTGTGCGACAGAAATGCCTGTCGTACGACAGATTTTCTGTAGTTGTACTACAGAAATTCCTGTCGCACGACTGACCATCCTGTAGTCCCAACAGAAATTCCTGTCGTGCGACAGAAATGCCTGTCGTACGACAGATTTTCTGTAGTTGTACTACAGAAATTTCTGTCGCACGACAGACCATCCTGTAGTCCCAACAGAAATCCCTGTCGTGCGACAGAAATTTCTGTTGTGCGACAGAAATTCCTGTTGTGTTTTTCGACTGGGAGTTGGTTCATTATGAACAGAAGCAAAACAGCGCGAAAAAACGAAGGACGAGGGAGAACACACACACGAGCGCTGTGTGTGTGTTCTCCCTCGTCCTTCGTTTTTTCGCGCTGTTTTGCTTCTGTGCAGAATATACGTTAGGCTGAACCCTACTTGCTTTCTTGCAACTTCTTTTATAACCCTGCCATGTAAAGCATAAACAGTATTGGGCTCAAAGGGCATCCCTGTTTCAGTCCCCGATGGGTGTTGACCTGCTGGGCGCATTTCTGTCCTTCCCATGTAACCTGCACTCTATTGTCTTAGACTCGCTAAAGTCGGCTTCACTATTATACACAATCACATTCCCAGGAAAACGATTTTGAAGATTTAATTTGCGCTAGCCCAAACCAATAGGAAGACCCTGACCCCGTTATTATTTCTTTATGACCCCGTGCGGTCTAGAAACCGCTATGAATGAGTGCATGAGTGAAAACACTCGTGTGTACCAGATTTCGGCGCTCGTTAAAGATCTCCAGGTGGTCCAAATTAATTTAGAGCCCTCCACTACGGTGCGCCTCATCGCCTGCGTTGAATCGGCGCGTTAAACCCTGCAATCAATCAAAGAATCATGAGTGCCTTTAAAGTCGGCTGTACTACTATACACAACTGTATTTCCAGGAAGAAATTATTTCTATGGAAAATGTGGACCCAAACTTATCAAGTATGTAGGCCCTAGGGCGTAATATAAAATACCCCCGTGAGGTAAGCATTCAAAAGATGCGCTATGGACAGAGCCCCTGAAGTCGGCTTCACCGCTGTACATCAATTAAAGCGTTTAAATGAATACGCACAAAACAAAAAGAAGCTCCGGAAGCGACAGAGACTGACACCCCCTGCCACGGTGTAACAGCCATGCCTTGTTATTTAGCTTTGTTATCTGCGAAGCTGTGGCTCGGTTACGGCGGAAGCCGCCCCGAGTCCGACAGCCTGTTGGAGAGTGATACCATCGCGCTCGAAGCCACGTCCTGAGGACAGCGGCACTTGTGTTCGAATCACAGTAGCCCTTTCGGGCTTCAGCTGAGGTTAGCGGAGCTTCTCCCAAGCGCGCACCCCCTCGAAGAGCCGGGCGCCAGGCCGGGGGACGCTTGTACCCTATTTCTTATACCGGTGGGTGTCCGGCGGTGGGATTCGAACCAACCACCTCCCGAAGCCGAGACGGGCACCCTACCCGTTGGTCCACGGCTGCGGCGACTGTTTGAGCTGCCTGAATTCTTATCGATCGGCTCAGAAGCCCTTACCTAATTGAGACTGCTTCAGGACAGCAGCAGATGTCTTGCGGTTCATGCGCAATGAAGCGTGAAACTTTGTCGGGCAATCAGTAGCTTATGGTTTTTTTTTTATATCCTAATGTGGGTCGCTGCAGAACGCTCCCACTGGTGCCTATGGTTAGTGCATCCGGTGATCTCAGCCGGCTTTGCTGTAGCTTCAAAGTCAGCATATTATGCCGCCCCACTTCCACCCGGGATTTCTACGTCGCAGGTAGCCGTAGTGGTCTTTGTAAGGTGGAATAACGATTTACTTAACCCGCAGTCATCTAGTTATAGTAAAATTGTCTTTAACTGGGCTGAATTTAGTGATTAATTTAATGTAGCATGTGCTTCGAGGGGGCCTGATAAATACACATCGTGTCCGGAAATGGCACAAGATTACTCGTCTGCCGTGACCTCGGGTAGCGCACTGTAAACGTTTTACCGTGCACAGTAGAGATTGGTGTCCTGTAGCCCTTAGCGCTTACAGCAACCTACATACTGCATTTGATACAGTTTCACATATCGAGCGCCAGAACAGTGCATCGAAAGCGCGGTAGCAGAGGGGCTTAAGTCACGACGTTTGTATCTTACGGCCGGGGATCTAGCCCCAGCAATGCTTTATGCTGGTGAACGCCAGGGGGATGTTTACTGTTATCCGCCCTCTGGAGCAAAATAAATATTGTCAACATCACAACAGAAGCTTTCTATGTAATCAACCTATTCATTTCACTTTTTAGCGGAACTGTCAGTGGAGCAACCTTTTGGAGTGGAGAAAACGACGTAGCCCCTGATGCGGAACTTAATCCCCCTCCTTTATTTCCGGATACTTTCTGTGCACGATGGTGCGAAAAATTTACACCATCTTCCTACGAGGGGAACCATGGGGTACATGCAACGCATCGGGGGTTGCCGTTGCGTTTCCGTTATGTGTGCGATGTCAGCGTGTGGATTGCTGTGGTTGTGTATCCTATTTACGCAGCATGTTCACCCCCGATGTGCCGCATCTACCCCATGGTTCCCCTCGCGGGAAGATGGTGCAAATATTTAACCGAGCGCAAGCTGCGCGCTAACGCACAGCTGGCACGGCGACGGGAGCGAGCGCAGCCGAGCGCAAGCTATGCCCTGACCGCGCTGACGCACCGATGGCGCTGCGGTGAGAGCGGCGGAGCGCGCAGCTGCCGCGGCGAGGAGAATGGGGGAGGGATGCGGACTACGCCGCGACAACGGCGCGGGACGAGGAGAGTTAAAGCGATGCGTCGCATCTAAAATTTCGGGTTGCCAAACATCGCGACTGATCGACGTAAAGTGAAGCTTCACGCTCGTGCTTTACAATCCAATCATCACCTGAATGGTTTTACAGTGGACGTATATTTCCTCATAGTCGAAAAGGTCTTGTTCCCATATCGCTCTTTTGAGACGCCACCAGCATGAATTGCAGAGAATATGATACACGTATAATCCGGGGATTCTCCGCCATCAATCACTAGCGACCACAGCCTTAAGATGCGATTCTCGAAGAAGGCATTAACTCTTGTAACATGCACCCCCCGCCGCTCCCCTGGCAGCGCGAGCGCGCTACACGGATACGAGCTCTAAGCATGGTGTGAGATCAAAACCAAGCGACTCCCCTGCGCGAAAGCAGCAGAAGCAAACCCCTGGAAACCGGGAAAGGAAGCAAAGGAAGCTTTGCTTAAAAAGAAGTAATAATAGAGTCTAACCTGAAGTAATCTTCTGTTGTTCACAAGACTGGGGTAATTGAGTGGTATAACTGTTTATCCCCGGATAAATGTGAGCTTAACGATTCTGGATTAGTTTGTGCATTAACCTGTAAATGTCGACACCATGCTGCGTATTTACGCAGTACGTTCAAATTTCCATATAACAAATCATACGGGACCGAAAAAATCGTTCATTATTTTGCATTATCGTTGTAATGGAAAACTGGAGGTTATAAACCAGTGCTCAAACAGTGGAGTGAAAACGACGTACGGTAGCAGTGGGCGCGTGGGCACACAGGCAAACTCTCAAATAAAATTGTTGCGCTTACTTCAAAGCTGGTTTATTTGAAGAAATCAGTTATTTTCTTCTCGCGCGTGCAGCACGCCCGACGGATAAGGAATGCCTGTACATATTCCACCTTGCACAATACCTCACCGGGTACGCCAATACAAAGTGCAACAAATGTGCGGCTGCGTTCGGGGAACTAAACAGTCGAGATTGCCTTGAAAGTTGAGCTCAGCTTTGATACCTTCAAGCCTTACGCGTTAGTTTGAGCTTCCTTCATTTTTTTTTGCTTGATGGATACTGCGTTTTCCTCGGGCTTCATTTCTAGCTTGAAGCAAAATGTCAATTTTCAAGCAATAAAAATAAAAGTAGGGAAAGAATTGTGGGGTATGCTACGCATGGACACTTCGACATCCCGTCTGGCATTCGCAATTGTATCGATTACAAGGACTCGCTACTCTGCCACTCCTCTGTGGCGTCTGCATCACTTTTGAATAAGTATCCTAATCGATCAGGCGGTAGAGTTGCTGTAGATGCGAGTCAACTGAGAATGCTCGACCATTCGTTGCCCTGCTAGTACAAAACGGCAATACATTAATTGTCAACTTTTCTCGCGAATATAGCGTTACTATTTCGGTCAGTTCTGCGGATGTAATCACAAAATTAATGGAAATGCTTAAAGTGTAGCGCTTATCCGAATTGGGAACAAGAACTGGAAGGAAATCTCCAGTGCACAGGCAACTTCCCCTGATATAACCTAGGCCCTAAATTAGGCTTAACTAATGTATTCAATGGGAATCTAATCAGTCTTATAGTAAGGGATGGAAACACTAGGGTCTTAAATTTCCTCTTTTAGTCACGTCGAATCCCAATAGACAGCATACAGCGACAGTCTTTAGAGTTGGCTTCGCTGTTATAGACAAACGTATTGCCAGGAAGAGATCTGGTAGGAGGCAGTTGTGGCAGTCGCATATGAAAAAATGGAGCCTACGGTACATGAATAATTACCAACATAAAACACAATGCGTTCCTGAAAACCACCATAAACAGGTGTTTTTAAAATCGGTCTTCACTGATGTGCGCAAATGCAGTTTAGTGAACAAAATTTTTCATAAGCAAGACGAAGATTCCGATATCAAAGTTTGAAGCACCTAGTGCATTTTATAATTAAAGTTTTTCTATTCGGTGAAAGGGTGACACATCAAGGGTTCGGACGCACACGGGCGTTGCTGTTTGAATCCACGAAGATATGTTTGGGCATCAAAAAGTGAACTTGGCGCAAAACAAAAAGAAGCTTCGGAAATGACACAGGCCGGCCCCTCCACCCACGATGTAACTGCCCCGCCTTGTATTATCTTCCTTTTTGAATTACAAAGCGGCGACTCGGAAACTGGGGACCCGAGTCCACTAAACTGCATGATATACGCAGTTATAAATGGCTGGGAAGAAAATATTGCTGAAATTTATGCGGTATAATACCAAGGAATGAAGGCCCTTAGTTCGTTGAAATATGCCCCGTCGCATCCCTAACAAATGCTAGCTACACTGTGAGGTTCTTTAAAGTTGGCTCCACTGTCATACGCAAAATTTTTGCTAGGAAGATTATTATCCCAGGGGCAGTTTGGGAGGTCGTTTATCGGTGTGAGGAAACACTTCAGTCTATAATGTATAACTTCCCTAAAACGTGCTGTAGTCCTGAAGGGCAGCGTTGACCGAGCCAATTTTAAGGCGGCCTCACTAATGTGCGAAAATCCATTCTTGTTAAATATCTTTTCCGCGCCAACATGGCAACTCTGATATAAAAATTTGTATGATTGGTGGCCTTATAATCATACCGTTTTTCAAGAGAAGCTTGTATTGGCTGACTTGCCCCGTCGGGGGCGGCGTACGGCAAAGCGCCTTGCGGGAAACGAACTTTATCTACCTACTTTAATGACAGTGATGATGATGATAGTTCCCCTGACTGTTTACCACGCACGCACTCGGAAGGATTACCCAGTAAA